>NC_134487.1:65233480-65921643 GCF_040206685.1 Ascaphus truei
GCTGATTTGCATGTCATTTCCCAGAATCCCTTGCTGCAGTGGAAGTGCTGTATGCTGGGTGATAATGGGGAAAGGTGGGGTTGCAGACCTGCTTAAGACAGGCAGATGAGCATACAGCTATATTTGCATATTTGCTTTCCTGTGGAGGGTTTTTGTCAATTTTTTTACTCACCATAACTTAACTCAGTATTATGGTTTAGCCTATCCCATAAGCCTCTCTTGCATTCCCAGTAAAATCAACCCCACACTGATGAGACCCATCAAGGTCGAAACAGCTGTCTGTGGGTGGTTTTCTGGGTATGCACCTTAACCCTGGCTGTGCTCAAAGCTGTGACCATGCAGCAAGCTTAAGCCTATAGGGAACCATGTTAAAAATGGTTATTGAGGCAAAAAGTGACACTGTGTGCTCATTTGCATGTCATTTCCCAGAATCCCTTGCTGCAGTGGAAGTGCTGTATGCTGGGTAATAATGGGGAAAGGTGGGGTTACAGACCTGCCTAAGACATGCAGATGAGCATACAGCTATATTTGCATATTTGCTTTCCTGTGGAGGGTTTTTGTCACTTTTTTTACTTACCATAACTTAACTCAGTATTATGGTTTAGCCTATCCCATAAGCCTCTCTTGCATTCCCAGTAAAATCAGCCCTTACACTGATGAGACCCATCAAGGTCGAAACGGCTGTGTAGCTGGGACTGTGCCCCCTTGGCCCTGTGGCATCGGCTCCTTCGGGAGTCTTAAGCCACTTGCTGCTTTTGGGGGGGCACGCCATCCTGAGCTATGAGGATTGATCCTGAGCGAGCGGTTCTGAGCGAGCAGATGCGGAAGTGAGGGGCCGGCACCTTTGCCCTGGGACATCGCCTTTACTGGCTTAAGTCCCTTGCTGCTTTTGGGGTGCCGCACCTGAGCTTGGGAGAGCAGAGATGACGTCGCAAGCTGGAATGCGCAATTCCATTCGGTTCCTGATCGAGGAGACCGAGAGATGTCGAGTGAACCTGCAGTGGATAGTGGAGAAGGTGCTGAACAATTGATTGGTCTGGACGCTGAGAGGATCTTCTGCCTTCAGGATTTCCCTGCGCAGGGGATTTATGACCTGACCTGTTTCCAAGAAGCGGATGTTTGGTGCACTTTTGAAAAGTGCAAGGAGAAGTCTGGTGACCCGATCTTACAAGGCATCAAGGTAATTCCAAGTTTTATGCTAGAGGAGAGACCACTTGTACTTCACATGTACAATCCGTATGCAAGGAAAGAGGAGATTGTGACGTTTTTGAAACGGTATTGTGAAATGATCAGAGGAGGTGAAGAACTTAAAAACCCGTATGGCATGTACAACGGGAAGAGACGTTTCTGGGTACGGTTCAGACGGGATCCATCATGTGTGGGAGGAGTTACAAATCCACCGGCCATGTTTAATATCAGAGGAGACAGAGGATTTTTGTTTTACCTGGGACAGCCTCTATATTGCAGGCATTGCCACACTTATGGACATACAAAGGAGGGTTGCACAAAAACGGGAATTGTGTGCCGAAATTGCGGGGAAGAGGGACATACTGCAGCCAACTGTGGTGTCCCTAAGAGATGCCATCTTTGTGGAGAGGAAGGACACTTGGCACGGCAGTGCACTAAAAGGACATATGCCCAGACAGCTAAAGGGGACAGTGTGCTAGAAGAAGAGGAAGAGACAGTTGAGGGTCTGGGAATTTTTGAGATGGAGAGTTCCCAAGAGGGAGGGCTTGATCCTGCTATAACAGCAATGTATGAGGAGGATTTAAGTAGAGAAGAAAGGGTAGAAAGTGGTCTAATAGAGGGGGAGGGGGAAGTGGAAATAATGGATACGACTGGATCCAAGAAAGGGGCGCAAAAGCGCAGTTTACAAAGTGACATTGTTTGTACAGGTGAAGGGGAGGGGAAGAGTGAGCAACGGCAAGATAGGGGGGTGAAGGCAAAGGTTTGTGCGCTGGATCCGGCCAGTTTTGACGGGAGTGGGGAAGAGGAACTGACCGTGAGCAAAGGGAAAGAGGGAAAAAAGGAGTTAGATAGGGAAGCGCAAGAAACAGAGGAGGTACCCAAACGGAAAGTGGTTGTGATAGATAAAGAAAAGAGGGAGAAGGAGGTGAATGCAGGAATTAGTGGAGTTAAGGAAAAGGAGTCAAAAGAAAAGACAGGAACACCAAAGCGTATGGTAGGGGGGACAAGCAGAAGTGAGAGCGAAGGAGAAATAGGGGCAAGGACAGCGCTAGGAGAGAGAAAACCAAAACAAATCCAGGACTCAGGAGTTGAGGTCAAAGTATCAGAAAGTAAGGTATTGGGGGCAGTATCAGAAAGTAAGGTAAGAGGAGGGGCAGGACCTAGTGGGCCGGAAGAAACACTAGGGGAAAGAGATTTAAGGCAGAAAATAGCTGAGGTTGAGGAAAAAGTGGGGGAGTCAGATTTTTGGATTGCCAGTATTAAGCAGAATAGTCCAGGAGCGTCGCCCGAATCAGTGATGAAAGATTTACAATCTATACTGAACTGGAAAAGGGACAAAACAGAAGAAGTGTTTGATAATATGAGAAAAAACAAAAAAGCAATTTTAGGAAAGGCAGGGAGGGTGTAAGGTTTTTTTTTAGATGTTATTTTCTCTTTAGATAAGTGGTAACTTGTAAGGATAGGATGAAATGATGATATTATGAAATGTATGGGTTTTTTGCAATGTTTGGGACGGTTTATTATTTTCAAAAATGTTATTTTTTGTATATAAAACTTGAATATGAATAAAATTAAAAAAATAAATAAAATAAAAAGTCGAAACAGCTGTCTGTGGGTGGTTTTCTGGGTATGCACCTTAACCCTGGCTGTGCTCAAAGCTGTGACCATGCAGCAAGCTTAAGCCTATAGGGAACCATGTTAAAAATGGTTATTGAGGCAAAAAGTGACACTGTGTGCTGATTTGCATGTCATTTCCCAGAATCCCTTGCTGCAGTGGAAGTGCTGTATGCTGGGTGATAATGGGGAAAGGTGGGGTTGCAGACCTGCCTAAGACATGCAGATGAGCATACAGCTATATTTGCATATTTGCTTTCCTGTGGAGGGTTTTTGTCACTTTTTTTACTTACCATAACTTAACTCAGTATTATGGTTTAGCCTATCCCATAAGCCTCTCTTGCATTCCCAGTAAAATCAGCCCTTACACTGATGAGACCCATCAAGGTCGAAACGGCTGTGTAGCTGGGACTGTGCCCCCTTGGCCCTGTGGCATCGGCTCCTTCGGGAGTCTTAAGCCACTTGCTGCTTTTGGGGGGGCACGCCATCCTGAGCTATGAGGATTGATCCTGAGCGAGCGGTTCTGAGCGAGCAGATGCGGAAGTGAGGGGCCGGCACCTTTGCCCTGGGACATCGCCTTTACTGGCTTAAGTCCCTTGCTGCTTTTGGGGTGCCGCACCTGAGCTTGGGAGAGCAGAGATGACGTCGCAAGCTGGAATGCGCAATTCCATTCGGTTCCTGATCGAGGAGACCGAGAGATGTCGAGTGAACCTGCAGTGGATAGTGGAGAAGGTGCTGAACAATTGATTGGTCTGGACGCTGAGAGGATCTTCTGCCTTCAGGATTTCCCTGCGCAGGGGATTTATGACCTGACCTGTTTCCAAGAAGCGGATGTTTGGTGCACTTTTGAAAAGTGCAAGGAGAAGTCTGGTGACCCGATCTTACAAGGCATCAAGGTAATTCCAAGTTTTATGCTAGAGGAGAGACCACTTGTACTTCACATGTACAATCCGTATGCAAGGAAAGAGGAGATTGTGACGTTTTTGAAACGGTATTGTGAAATGATCAGAGGAGGTGAAGAACTTAAAAACCCGTATGGCATGTACAACGGGAAGAGACGTTTCTGGGTACGGTTCAGACGGGATCCATCATGTGTGGGAGGAGTTACAAATCCACCGGCCATGTTTAATATCAGAGGAGACAGAGGATTTTTGTTTTACCTGGGACAGCCTCTATATTGCAGGCATTGCCACACTTATGGACATACAAAGGAGGGTTGCACAAAAACGGGAATTGTGTGCCGAAATTGCGGGGAAGAGGGACATACTGCAGCCAACTGTGGTGTCCCTAAGAGATGCCATCTTTGTGGAGAGGAAGGACACTTGGCACGGCAGTGCACTAAAAGGACATATGCCCAGACAGCTAAAGGGGACAGTGTGCTAGAAGAAGAGGAAGAGACAGTTGAGGGTCTGGGAATTTTTGAGATGGAGAGTTCCCAAGAGGGAGGGCTTGATCCTGCTATAACAGCAATGTATGAGGAGGATTTAAGTAGAGAAGAAAGGGTAGAAAGTGGTCTAATAGAGGGGGAGGGGGAAGTGGAAATAATGGATACGACTGGATCCAAGAAAGGGGCGCAAAAGCGCAGTTTACAAAGTGACATTGTTTGTACAGGTGAAGGGGAGGGGAAGAGTGAGCAACGGCAAGATAGGGGGGTGAAGGCAAAGGTTTGTGCGCTGGATCCGGCCAGTTTTGACGGGAGTGGGGAAGAGGAACTGACCGTGAGCAAAGGGAAAGAGGGAAAAAAGGAGTTAGATAGGGAAGCGCAAGAAACAGAGGAGGTACCCAAACGGAAAGTGGTTGTGATAGATAAAGAAAAGAGGGAGAAGGAGGTGAATGCAGGAATTAGTGGAGTTAAGGAAAAGGAGTCAAAAGAAAAGACAGGAACACCAAAGCGTATGGTAGGGGGGACAAGCAGAAGTGAGAGCGAAGGAGAAATAGGGGCAAGGACAGCGCTAGGAGAGAGAAAACCAAAACAAATCCAGGACTCAGGAGTTGAGGTCAAAGTATCAGAAAGTAAGGTATTGGGGGCAGTATCAGAAAGTAAGGTAAGAGGAGGGGCAGGACCTAGTGGGCCGGAAGAAACACTAGGGGAAAGAGATTTAAGGCAGAAAATAGCTGAGGTTGAGGAAAAAGTGGGGGAGTCAGATTTTTGGATTGCCAGTATTAAGCAGAATAGTCCAGGAGCGTCGCCCGAATCAGTGATGAAAGATTTACAATCTATACTGAACTGGAAAAGGGACAAAACAGAAGAAGTGTTTGATAATATGAGAAAAAACAAAAAAGCAATTTTAGGAAAGGCAGGGAGGGTGTAAGGTTTTTTTTTAGATGTTATTTTCTCTTTAGATAAGTGGTAACTTGTAAGGATAGGATGAAATGATGATATTATGAAATGTATGGGTTTTTTGCAATGTTTGGGACGGTTTATTATTTTCAAAAATGTTATTTTTTGTATATAAAACTTGAATATGAATAAAATTAAAAAAATAAATAAAATAAAAAGTCGAAACAGCTGTCTGTGGGTGGTTTTCTGGGTATGCACCTTAACCCTGGCTGTGCTCAAAGCTGTGACCATGCAGCAAGCTTAAGCCTATAGGGAACCATGTTAAAAATGGTTATTGAGGCAAAAAGTGACACTGTGTGCTGATTTGCATGTCATTTCCCAGAATCCCTTGCTGCAGTGGAAGTGCTGTATGCTGGGTGATAATGGGGAAAGGTGGGGTTGCAGACCTGCCTAAGACATGCAGATGAGCATACAGCTATATTTGCATATATATATATATATATATATATATATATATATATATATATATATATATATATATATACACACACACACACACACACACATATATATATATATATTGTGACAGAAACCAGGGGATGGTAATAAATTCCATATACTGTATAGGGCTCCCAGGATACTGAACAGCTTCTATCCTGTTTAGGCTGGAAAGTGCAGCCTTAGAATGCATGCACTCCGTCCCACAGTTTGGCAAGTGCTGGAACTGAGGGGTGAGGGATCCAGACCAGAGTTTGTCTGCTGCCTGATTTCTGTCACCTGTCCTGCTAGGTGGAAATCAGGTATGTAAGGCTGATTTCCTGGTTCCTCTCCCCTCTCCCCAAGAGACTGGAGGCAGGAAGGCTACTGGAAGAAGAGAGGGGAAAAGCCTCTCCCAAAACAGGTTAAATCATTTTGTACCTTTGTCAAATTGCAAAGTTCCTTATTTTTGTTTATTCGAAGTGGAAAAGCCGCCCCAATACTAGTCAGGAAAAACCTCAGTTAAGTTATCGCTCAGGTGAGCAGGCTTTTGTTGTGCTTGTGTTTCTTTGTGCCTGGGACTGAATAAACCAGGCAGTAGCCTGTTTAAAGGAACAGCAAGTTACGCCTCGTCATTTAACCTACCCTAAAAGACCGTGTTCTAACAGTCCCGGACAGACGGCGGAGCCCCAGGAGTAAGCTTTTTGTCATATATGGTGGAGAATGCGGGCAGAACACTAAAAGGTCTGCGGTTAAAAGAACATAAAAAAAAAAAAAGGTTTTTTTTTTCCCCAAACAAGATGGAAGACGTTGTGAGTGCGTTGGTACGCAATGTCGCTGCACAGAAAGATACGAATGCAGCTCTGCAAGAGGCGAATGCAGCCCAGCAAAAAGCGAATGCAACCCAGCAACAGCTGCTAATAGCACAGCAAGAGATTAATGCAGCCCTGCAACAGACGAATGCAAACCAGCAACAGACGAATGCAAACCAGCAACAGACGAATGCAGCCCTGCAAAACGCGAATGCAACCCAGCAAGAGACAATCCGCTTGCTAAGAGAGGAGCAACAACGGTTCGCCCAGAGCTTACAGCAGGAACTCGAGGTCCTGAGAGAGACTATCATTAAGACTTCATTGCCAGAGGCAGCCCCAGTCCCGAAAATGACCAGGGCAAGCCACTACCTTCAGAAGATGGGGCCCTCGGATGATGTTGAAACCTATCTTCTCACTTTTGAACGCACGGCACAGAGAGAGGGATGGCCAGAAGCTGAGTGGGCCAGTCTATTCTTAAGCGGCGAACCCCAGAAGGCTTACTTTGATCTAGAGCCAGCCGAAGCTAACGTATATGCAAAATTGAAGTTCGAGATCCTCGTCCGCCTCGGCGTAACCATGGCTGTTCACACCCAAAGGTTCCACGCATGGTCCTTCAAATTGGATAAAGCCACCCGATCCCAGATGTATGACCTCATCCTCATCGCTCGGAAGTGGCTACAACCCGAGATCAACTCAGCAAGCCACATCGTGGAACGGTTGGTCATGGACCAGTTCTTGAGGAAACTTCCCTCTGCCCTACGCCGTTGGGTCAGTCAGAGTGACCCCCACAATGCAGACGAGCTGGTGGCCTTCGTAGAAAGGTACAATGCAGCAGAGGAGCACCCGCAACCCATAGTCATGGAGCATCCCCACTACCCAAGGTTCCAGGACTTTTCCAGCGACGGTAAAAGGGTACCAGGGTTAAGGGGGGCTGAAGAGCGACGACCGCCTTCACACAGCACCAGCAACAGTGGCTCGCATACTAAGGGCAATAGCCAACATGGGGAGCCGAAAAAGGGCTCTAAGTGGGACACAGACTATGTACCTAAATGTGTAAATTGTTATGAGAGGGGCCACACCGCGAAAGTCTGCCCACTAAATACTGAACCAATGGAATGCAACAGTGTTGAACCTTATTCGTTGTGGTCCCAATGTATGGGCCCTAGCCCAAAGGACCCATTGAATAACCATGTCTGGGCATTTGTAAAGGTAAATGGTAAGAGGGTTCGGGTACTTCTTGACTCTGGGAGTATGGTTACACTAGTGTCCGAATACCTATTGCCCATTGTGGAAAAACAGGTAAACAGTTCACAAAGAGTTTCAATTTGTTGTATACATGGGGATAATCACGAATATTCCACTGTTGATGTTCTTATTAAAACAGAGTTTGGATCTTTAGATTTCAAAGTGGGTATAGTACCCAAACTGGCACATGATGTGTTAATAGGGACCGACTTTCCCCATTTTCTAAAAATGTGGTCCTCCTCTCAGAATAGCACCCAGAGTTCAATAGCGGACCATAAAGAAGTAACAGAAGAAACAAATCCTTTTCCTTTTTCAGAAATGGAGGTTGACGAGGGCCCATATAAAAAGGGGAAAGAGGAAGAGTGCTGTAAAATTCCCTTTCCCATGGCTACCCTTGGTAGGGAATACCCCAAATCAAGATGTTGAACAGGCGCTTACCACCCCAGAACAGGGTAAGACCTTCGCTGACCTAGAGGTCAGTCCTTGGAGTTTTAAGAAGGTCCAGTGGGAAGACCCCACATTAGCCGAAGCAAGGGGGAATATACGGGACCAGAATGGTACCCCTGACCACCCAGATAGGTCACTTGCCTACTCCTACTTCGAGGTAGAAAATGACCTAGTATATCGGGTTGATAGGAGGAAATCCATTATAACTAAACAATTGTTGGTACCACGGACATTCCATAATGTAGTATTAAACTTCGCACATAGTCACCCATTGGGGGGGGGACCTAGGGGTGTAAAAGACAAAAGAAAAGATTCTCCGAAGCTTCTATTGGCCTGGGGTTCTGGCAAATTATTGCTCCTCATGCCCAGAATGTCAGATCACCGCCCCATTCAAAGCGTATCGTAGCCCATTGGTACCCCTTCCCATAATAGATGTGCCATTTGACCAGATTGCTATGGATCTAGTAGGACCCCTAATAAAGTCTGCTAGGGGAAATCAGCAAATATTGGTAATATTAGATTATGCCACCCGATATCCGGAGGCAGTTCCCCTACGTAGCACCTCTGCTAAAAACATAGCAAAAGAGTTAATAGTTCTGTTTACCCGGGTCAGAATTCCTAAAGAGATCTTAACTGACCAGGGAACACCATTTATGTCCCAAGTAACAAAAGAGTTATGTAAACTCCTAAAAATCAAGCATCTCAGAACCTCAGTCTATCATCCACAAACAGATGGTTTAGTGGAACGGTTCAATAAAACCTTATGGGAAAAACTGGGATTGTTTGTTACCATACCTGTTATTTGCCATTAGGGAGGTCCCCAAATCATCCACAGGCTTCTCCCCGTTTGAACTATTGTATGGCCGTCACCCAAGGGGCTTACTAGATATAGCCAAAGAGACTTGGGAACACGAGGTTACCCCATACAGAAGTGTAATACAACATGTTGCCCAGATGCAGGACCGCATAGCTGCAGTCCTACCTATAGTGAGGGAACACATGGAAAAAGCTCAAGAGGCACAGAGGAATACGTATAATAAGGGTACTAGGGTCAGAATTTTTTATCCAGGCGACAGGGTGCTAGTTCTGGTTCCCACCGTAGAGAGTAAATTCCTTGCTAAGTGGCATGGGCCATATGAGGTCTTGGAAAGAGTGGGAGAAGTAAATTACAAGGTGAGACAGCCAGGTAGGAGGAAACCTGAGCAAATCTACCATGTAAACCTACTTAAGCCCTGGAAAGATAGAGAGGTCTTGTTAACCCTAGTACCCCCAGGTCCGTCAGAGAATCAAGAAACTGACCCAGAGGTTAGCATAGCTGAAACCCTGTCCATTCATCAGAAACGAGAGGTCCAGAACCTAGTGAGAAGAAACAAATAAGTCTTCTCTACAAAGCCAGGTAGAACTAGCATAATTGAACATGACCTAGTCTCGTCTAGTCTAGTCTAGTGGGGTCCGAGTTAACCTTAAACCGTACCGAATCCCAGAGGCCAAAAGGGAGGCTATAAGTTTAGAGGTTAAAAAAATGCTAAAACTAGGTGTAATTGAAGAATCCCAAAGTGGGTGGAACAGCCCTATAGTTTTAGTCCCAAAACCCGACGTACAACAAGGTTTTGCAATGACTACTGTAAACTAAACGCTGCGTCAACATTTGATACTTATCCTGTGCCCAGGGTTGATGAACTGGTAGAGAGACTGGGCAAAGCCCGATATCTCACGACCCTAGACCTAACAAAAGGGTACTGGCAGGTTCCTTTCACAGAAAGGGCAAAAGAAAAGACAGCCTTCTCAACCTCAGACGGCCTCTTTCAGTATTGGGTGCTGCCTTTTGGCTTACATGGAGCTCCCGCCACATTCCAAAGAATGATGGATAAAATTTTAAAGCCACATGCTCGGTATGCTGCCGCCTACCTAGATGATGTGGTAATCCATAGTGAAGATTGGCAATCCCACCTTCCAAAGGTCCAAGCTGTGCTTGACGCAGTTCGGTCTGCTGGACTAACTGCTAACCCCGCTAAATGCACTATTTGTCTGGAGGAGGCCAAGTATCTGGGGTTTTCTATTGGCAGAGGTTTACTCAAACCCCAAACACTCAAAGTAGAGGTGATACAAAATTGGTCAAGGCCAGTTTCAAAAAAACAAGTAAGGATCTTTTTGGGATTAATTGGCTACTATAGAAGGTTTATTCCCAATTTTGCAACTAAGGCAACCCCACTAACCGACCTCACAAAAGCAAGAGGGCCGCTAATGGTAAAGTGGTCCCCTGAAACCGAACAGGCCTTTAGAAGCCTGAAAGAAGCTCTCTGTGCCCAACCAGTGTTGGCCACACCTGACTTCTCTAAAGAGATTTTAGTCCAAACCGACGCATCTGAGGTAGGGCTGGGCGCTGTACTCTCCCAGAAGTCTCAAGGTGAGGAGCACCCCATCCTTTATTTAAGTAGGAAACTAAATCCCCAGGAGAAAAATTACTCCATAGTCGAGAAAGAGTGTCTCGCAATAAAGTGGGCTCTCTGTTGGGGAGAAAATCCCGGTTGGTCACAGATCATGCACCCCTCACCTGGATGTGTCAAAACAGAGAGAAGAATGCTAGAGTGACCAGGTGGTTCCTAAGCCTACAACCCTTTATTTTTTCTGTGGAACACAGGTCAGGGCACAAACATGGCAATGCTGATGGGTTGTCAAGGATGCACTCCCTAATATCCATGGTCGCTCATCCCTCGAGGTCTGAGCTGGGGGGGAGGATATGTGACAGAAACCAGGGGATGGTAATAAATTCCATATATAGGGCTCCCAGGATACTGAACAGCTTCTATCCTGTTTAGGAGAAACAAAAGTGCGCAACCCAAAAGAAACCAAATTGTGTTAGAAGAACAGTGTCTATATCGTGATAAACCTCTAAATAAAGTGACCCTTCCTTAATAAACAATAAGGGACAATATGCAGGCACAACCCTACTGTGGAAGTGAAAAAATAAATATATATAACCATACAGAACCGTTGGTTGATTGCGTTTGCTGCTACAGTAAGAGGAGTGGCTCAACACTCCAAAGTGCTACAGACATAAGACAAAAAAACAAGCGCAAAACGCATAGTGAAGTATATCAAAATATTTTTAGTGTTTAAAAGAGGTAAGTATTCTGCGTACATCAGAAAAATAGGATAAGAGCATTTCGTGTACAATACACGAGTTACCACAATGTGGACGACAGGACACACGATAGAAGGGGGTGCCTTAGGTAAGTGGACCTCCGCACCCTCCAGATGTCATCTGGTTCCTTGGTAGTGGTTGATCTCCTGTCTCCAAACCGTCTCAGGCACACTGTCTTGAGCGGTCCTTATGGTGATGGAAGAAAGTCTGTAATCCAGACGGGGCACACTATGTGTGTATTAGGACAGAGTCTCTAAGTCCATGAATGTCTGCCAGTTGCGGGTAAACCACCGCAGCGTGTCCGCATCCACACCTCACAGGCCGGCGCTCTCCAGTGACGTCACTCCTTGCGCATGGGTGTGACGTCACACGCAATGCATACCTCCAACAGGGGACACCGGCAAAGTGCCGCGTAAGCACAGTATCACGAGAAAAATGGCATAAAAGAGCAATAAAAGCAGTAATCCTACGCGTTTCGTAGCAAGAGTGCTACTTCTTCAGGGATAAAATCATTGGCATTACCCATGCAACTTTATACCAGCACCACGTCCCGTATTGGTCAGATTATTAAGCTGAGATCCAATCGGGTGCATGGAAATGATTACCAGGGTATGTCATTGAATTGTATGGAAAAAACATTTGAACAATAAAACTTTAATAATGTACAGCAATAGTAACAAATAACAATACACATAGGGATATAAAATCTGTAAAGGAAGAAGAAAAAGATTTATGGATCATAAAACATACATAATACACTGTTGCACTAACAAAAAATGGACCACTAGGCTTGTTCAATGGATCTAATTCACGGTCATAAACCCTAAACACAGTTCAATAAAAGGACCAAACGTTTATATCTTCATTTAACCCTTTAGGGGACATACAGTCCAATTTGTGTATCCAGTAGGATTCCTGAGCAGATAGTGCTTTGAGTCTATCTCCCCCTCTTCTATTGTGGGGGACATGCTCAATACCCTTAAACGTTAAAAAAGAAGGATCCCTATGATGAAATTTCAGGAAATGCCTAGAAACACTATGTTAATCATACCCATTCTTAATGTTACGGACATGTTCCTGTATGCGAATTTTAAACATACGCTTTGTTATACCAACATAGTGGAATCCACAGCTGTATTCAAGAAGATAAACTATATAGTTCGAATTACACGTAATAAAATCCTTAATGTTAAATACTTCTTTTGAAAACTTAGAGACAAAGGTTTTACGGTTAGCATGCATATACTTGCAAACAGTACATTTGCTGCAATGAAAGTTACCCATTGGTTTATTACCGAGCCATCTATTTACAGGTTTAGAACACACTTGGTGCCCAATGTCGCTTGGGGCTAACAGATTTTTCAAGTTACTAGCCTTCCTGTAAATAAATCTAGGTCTGTCAACCAGGTGGCTGCCCAGTTTTTGGCCACAATCTGTTCGATGTTCCTATGTACCGAGTTGAAATTGCTAATAAAAGCCACGTCTATCTTGTCTGATTTTTTGACACTGATGTTCTTATACTTTGGTATCAGCATATTATTTCTGTCCATCTGTTGAACTCTTTTTAGTTCCCTCTCTAGAAAGTCAATGTTGTATCCTCTCTGCACAAAGCGATCCAGAAGTTTATTCGCCTGTTTAGGCTGGAAAGTGCAGCCTTAGAATGCATGCATTCCATCCCATAGTTTGGCAAGTGCTGGAACTGAGGGGTGAGGGATCCAGACCAGAGTTTGCCCGCACACATAAAAGCATTTTGTTAGCCACAGAACAGTATCATCCATTTATTATTTTTTATATATATATATACACACACATATATACATACACACACACACACATATATATATATATATATTTATATATATATATATATATATATATATATACACACACACATATATATATATATATATATTGTGACAGAAACCAGGGGATGGTAATAAATTCCATATATAGGGCTCCCAGGATACTGAACAGCTTCTATCCTGTTTAGGCTGGAAAGTGCAGCCTTAGAATGCATGCACTCCGTCCCACAGTTTGGCAAGTGCTGGAACTGAGGGGTGAGGGATCCAGACCATAGTTTGTCTGCTGCCTGATTTCTGGCACCTGTCTTGCTAGGTGGAAATCAGGTATGTAAGGCTGATTTCCAGGTTCCTCTCCCCTCTCCCCAAGAGACTGGAGGTAGAAAGGCTGCTGGAAGCAGAGAGAGGAAAAGCCTCTCCCCAAACAGGTTAAATCATTTTGTACCTTTGTCAAATTGCAAAGTTCCTTATTTTTGTCTATTGGAAGCGGACAAGCCGCCCCAATCCTAGTCAGGAAATACCTCAGTTAAGTTATCGCTCAGGTGAGCAGGCTTTTGTTTTGCTTGTGTTTCTTTGTGCCTGGGACTGAATAAACCAGGCAGTAGCCTGTTTAAAGGAACAGCACGTTACGCTTCGTCATTTAACCTACCCTAAAACACCGTGTTCTAACAGTCCCGGACAGATGGCGGAGCCCCAGGAGTAAGCCGTTTGTCACAATATATATATATATGTGTGTGTGTGTCTATATGTATATATGTATAAGACAAAAAGAGAAGAAAACGCCCGATCCTAGTGTATTAAATTAAGATATAAAATTTAATGTTCCATAAAACTCCAATAAATGCGCACTCACAAACATAAAAAGTATTAAACTATGTAATGAGTAATACTCATTCGCCAGATGCTGGAAACTGCTGCTCCGCTCACACGTCCTGCTCCTACAAGTTGTATGGCACCTCTGAGCTACCGTCCAGCAGGAACTCCTGTTTAGCTATTCCTGTTCTCAGCCGGAAATGAGCTGTGGTGAACAATAGTTCCGGATAGGAGGAAAGGAGAAGGTAGGACGAAGGGGACCAAATCACTGATTAATCACCATGAGATGGCATCCCAAAGTCCCAACAAACAGCGCGTCAGCGCGGGGCAGCGTCGCAGAGTCCCAGAGTCTGAATGAAAGTCCCAGATATAGAACAGGTCTGGTGCAATGACCATCACTAGTAAAAACTAGTATCCCTACGCGTTTCATCACACGGTTGATTTCATTGGTATTTTTAATATACATGCATGTTTTTTTTTATATACATGTATGTTTATATGTTATATTTGAACAGTCATTGGTAATACTAGTTTATGTTATTGATTTAGTTTTATTTTATCCTATATTTTTATTTTTGGTATAGTGCTAGAGCATCATTTTTTGATATATATCAGGTTCCTTAATTATATATATTTTGTATTCATTTTTTTCTATATATATACTATATACATTGATTATACAGTTAGTTGGTAATACATTGCAGACAGATACTTAAAGCGCAGTCTTTTTTGTATATTTATGTATATATGTATATACATACTGCTTCATTCACACACTAATGAAAAAATGGAGATTGCTTCCGAGGATCAGGCTTGCAGCCGCAAACAGGAACGGCTTTCAAGGGACCTCCAGGATCAAGCTTGCAGCCGCAAACAGGAACGGCTTTCAAGGGACCTCCACGCGATACACAGGGGAGACAGGTGAGGATATATTGGTAGCTGGGCCGTGATTTACTTGGGGGCGCCCCCTTGGGAGGTGTCCCCTTGTACCTCTAACCGGTTTTCCAGTACCCCACTCCCCTTGTTAGTATCGGAGATACCCATATATTGCCTTATTACCTGCATCATCTATATACTGGCGTCAAACCTTCTTTCCTAAACACACTCCATAGTGCCTGGTAGTGGCCTCGATAATTGGGGTTACCCTATTTTTTCATTCACACACTACAATTGTCATTTTGTCATAAAACCATTAACTTTGTGATGTGGCATAATCATTTTAAAACAAATTAAGATCCTCAAGGTGTCACAATTAAGACATTTTTAAATGGTCAACAATGTTCTCATCCACTTATTTCAAACACCTGGTTGTGGGAGAATAAAATCTGTACACATTATCTTTTGTGTTTTGACCTTCAGAATGATGTCACATTGATTAAAAGTAACAATTTTGTAGCTAATGCAACATGCTTTCAGAAAAACATTTTAAGCAAAGAACTCCAAGATATTAGACATGGCAGGGGCATCTTTAATGCTGAGACGTCCATTTGAATCATATAGATATATGATATTTCAAGCTATAGAATTTCAGGATGATAAGAGAGCTACAGTCTATGAATTTTATGAGTATATCATACAGTAATACCCATACTACAAAGAAGCAACTCATCCAAAGAATTGGAAAAATTCCACCCGCCACAACTTATCCATTCATGAATGCTTAATTAGAGTAATACCACGGCCAGGACAAAGGTAAGGTTGCTGGGAAGTACTCCAATTGTGTAAGCTTATGTTCGATCATGGCACATATCTGCTGAGAAATAGCTTATTCTTCAGTTATCCCCTTAATAATCGATGTTCACATGCCAGCATAGTGCCTCACACATATAATTGTCAATCTAGAGCTAACTATTATGGGAACGTGTAAAACTTCCCTGACCAAAACCAGTGTGCATGGGAAAACATAATCCAAGATGCGTGCCTAGCTCAGCCCGTGTCCTGGCCACAAAACGATGTGGACCAACATAACAACGCTGGCACCAAGATGTATATGCATCAGGATTCCATGATTGACTCAACCATGGCCGAAGTGGATCTGGCTTGCTGCAACAATGGAAACCAGCAAGGTTCTTGTTGACTTCTCCAATAAAGGTAAATAATAATCTAATATGCCTTGGTGGGAGTTGGGGTTTGAGCTTACTGGGAAAGTGTGTGTTAATTGAATTTCTAACTGGCAACAGTTGTTTGGAGGTAGGTGGCCCCTCCTCTCAGAGCTCACACCTCCCCATCTTTTTAACCTCGGAGGTTCTCTCATTTTGCAGCATTGACAAGACCCACTGTGGTTGTTTCCCCTCATATAGAGGTAAAAGGAAAAGTTCACAGTGTAGATTTAGGACCTGCATATTTGGTTATACTTTGGCATTGATATGCAGGCTTATGATGCTTTGGCCAAAGGCTTAACTTAATAACCAAGAAAATATTATTATTGAAGTATTTCACTTTATACTTATTACCATATATGTTTTGTCAATTCCATGTAGCATTGGGCTCCCCTGTCTTTTGTTGTATACATTTGCTATGCTCAGAAGCACTCCTATATATATGATGTGGTGGGTGTTGGGATTTGAGCCTACTGGGAAAGTATGTGGTAGCATGATGTCAAACATCCTGAAAGAGAAATTTTTTCACAATTTATATATTTAAGCTTCGTTAATAATAAGCATATAAAGACACTGGACAAAAATTGAAATTTTTGTGCTATGCAAGTGACGGTGTGAAAAAACTCTACTGTGTTTTCAGAGTGTTCCCTTCACGCATGTGCATGAGTTTACTGTGAAAACTGCTCATGCGGGCGCATCATTCAATGTTTGAGACAAAATTTGAGACAGTGTCCCATCCCCCACGAGCATGGACACACAAGACTAATGGACTGTGGCAACGCCACTATATTTTAATTAAGACATTTTAATACATTATACTCATCAAACAATACCTGTAACAGTCTATGCCTGTGTTCATCATCATATTACAAATAGGGAGTTGCATGGTTTTTTTTGCCACCAAGAATACCGCCATTTCTGATTGAGAAGGAACATACATCTGATTAATTCTCAGTTCTTTATATTGTATTGATTTTAGACGTACATATGAAAATATTGTTTTTATATTAAAAGAGTTAGAAAAATATACTACAGCATGTTATCAAAACTAGATACGATACTATACTTTTATGTCCCTAACCTTTGTAAGATTACTTCCCAAATGAAATGTGTTAATTATCTGAGATAAAAATGAAATGCATGCTTGATCGGGTTGATCGGGTTGAGATCAGGTGATTGACTCGGCCATTGCAGAATATTAAACTTCTTTGCCTTAAAAAAACTCATGTGTTGCTTTCACAGTATGTTTTGGGTCATTGTCCAATCAACTTCGCTGCATTTGGTTGAATCTGAGCAGACAATATATCCCTATACACTTCCGAATTCATCCGGCTGCTTCTGTCTTCTGTCACATCATCAATAAACACTAGTGACCCAGTGCCATTGGAAGCCATGAATGCCCATGCCATCACACTGCCTCCACAGTGTTTTAAAGATGATGTGGTATGCTTCGGATCATGAGCCATCCCAAGCCTTCACCATATTTCTTTCTTCCCATCATTCTGGTACAGGTTGATCTTAGTTTCATCTGTCCAAAGAATGCTGTTCCAGAACTGGGCTGGCTTTTTTAGATATTGTTTGGCAAAGTCTAATTTGGCATTTCTATTCTTGAGGCTTATGAATGGTTTGCACCTTGTGGTGAACCCTCTGTATTTGCTCTTGTGAAGTCTTCTCTTTATGGTAGACTAGGATAATGATATGCCTACCTCCTGGAGAGTGTTCTTCACTTGGCTGGATGTTGTGAAGGGGTTTTTCTTTACCATGGAAAGGATCCTACGATCACCCACCACTGTTTTCTTCCGTGGACGTCCTGGCCTTTTTGTGTTGCAGAACTCACCAGTGCGTTCTTTTTGTCTCAGAATGTACCAAACTGTTGATTTGGCCACACCTAATGTTCCTGCTAATTCTCTGATGGATTTTCTTTTTTTTTGCAGCCTAAGGATGCCCTGTTTCGCTTGCATTGAGAGCTCCTTTGACCGCAGCTTCCAAATGTGAATGCCACATCTGGAATCAACTCCAGACCTTTTACCTGCTTATTGATGATGAAATAACGAAGGAATAGCCCCTACCTATCCATGAAACAGCTTTTGAGTCAATTGTCCAATTACTTTTGGTCCCTTGAAAAAGAGGGTGCAACATATTAAAGAGATGTAATTCCTAAACCCTTCCTCCGATTTGGATGTGAATACCCTCAAATTAAATTTGACAGACTGCACTTTAAGTCCATATTCATTATTAAACTGTAACTTGAATTAATTTTGTTAAACAACCGAAATAATAAAACTTGTATCAGTGTCCAATTATTTCCGGACCTAACTGTACATTGTTCCTTTCCTGATAAATAGGTGGTGATCACATTCAGACGTATCTCCACCCCACTGGCTGTCTGCTCATTATCCCCTGCGGCATGGACAGGAGGGTCCTCTTCTAGACCCTCCCATATGTTGCCTTGAATATTGTGATGCAGTGCAATATTGTGCAGAATGCAGCAACAAATTACTATGTCAGACACCTTTTCAGGCTTGTACTGTAGGGCACCGCCTGATCTATCCAGAAATCTGAAATTACTTTTCAACAGTCCAAACGTCTGCTCTATAACCAACATAGTGGATATGTGTGCCGCATTATATCTCTCCTGTGCAGGGGTTTGTGGATTAGCCAGTGGGGTTAAGAGCCACGGTCTGATCCCGTATCCTGAAACACCTATAATACACCATAACAATTTTTTTAATACATTGTACAATGTACTAATGTACACAAATATATATATTGTTTTTTGCAACAATTATGACATAAATGTAAAACAAATTCTATATATCACATGTCAGGTGTTTAACCATACATGAGAGGCTCATCAAACATGCAGATATCTATATTTTAAACATTAGGACATAATTGTATTTGATTAAGCTTTCACATTCAAAGTATAGTCCATCATAAATGGCATGATTTGATGTTAGCTATGTTGTATGTAAATATGGGTAATCATGTTTCACATAACCGCTGCATTGTATGTAAAATGTGTTGTTGCGTGTGTGTGTGTCTGTATATATTTGTTACAATCAATACACACCGACATTTGTCTTAGCAACAATCTATTGAACATTATACCAATTACTGTAACTTCAAGTATTTATAAATATAGATGTGAGTATATAAATATACATAATAATAAGAATTTTCGATCTAAAATAAATACACATAAAAAACTTGATTTTAACACTTAAGTGTATTATATGTTCTCAACCACCAGCCAACCATGCCCAAAATGACTTGTTTCAAATGCATGGAAGACTGATAAGTTTCTCAGGATAGCTGGAACCCGAGAATCTGACTACCAAATTAAGAATCTGAATTTTGGCATCGCATACGACCTGCACATTGATGGTGTTTGTGGTTACGGTAAGCATGGTCATATAGACCAGGTGGGATCAAGGCAACATGGGTGCAATCGATTGCACCCATCACACATGGTAACTTGGCAATGGTATAAAAGCCATTTCTCCGTTCCAGCCACTCTGTCTGCTCTCTAGGAAAATGAACATAATTCCTAGTGCATCTATTCAGTCCACATAGAAATTGGCTAAAGGCCCGCAAGAATGCCAACTGCGAGACCACGCCTACTATGCTCACAGTTTTCTGAAAAGCCGCATAAGCAAGAAAATGTAATGAGCACAGCATTTGAACAAGCCCAGGGACTGCACGACCTCTGGCTGTTACGAAATCTAAATTGTCTCTTAACTCTTCATAAAGAGCTAAGATTGCTGCTGAACTCAAGTGATATCTGCTAATAATTTCTTCCTCAGCAAGCCCCTCCAAAAGTGTGCATTCATGATATAAACGTGGATGAGGCACCACCTCTCTCCTTTAAGAAGCTATGTCATTATGGCACATGACTTCAATAAATAAAAGGTGTTAAAAAAAATACAAATGAAGTAGTAATCTCCATGTGTGTCTACAAAAATGAATATGTGAAAATTAGCTGTTATAAATCATTATAATCTGATATTTTTTATAACATGTGATGTAAATATTCATATACCTTGGATAGCCAAAGTGAAACAGCTCTTTATAATGCCACTAATTGTCACATATTCAACAGTCAGCAATAGAAGTTGAATTTTGCGATTGAGGATAATTGATACTAAATCATTGAAGCATGTTGACATGTAAAGCTGCATTACAAGTTAACATTTTTAGAAGAAACAACAATATGTGCATCAATATAGTGGGAGATGGGGTTTGGCCCGGTATTAAAGGGGTTACCCCCCATTTGGCAACCCCCTGCCCTCACCTGGGAGACAAGGGGTTAATTGGACGGAGGTCCAGTGCTGTGTTTATGCCCCTGCTTCAGCACTAAATGTGTATCCTCCTGTGAATATGTATTTTCCCCATTCCAATGTCTGCACCAACACATACACTGGGATCCAGTCGGGAGGGAAAGGGTTAATGTTAATTTAGTGATTATAGCCCTTTGTTCCTTTTTCCCGCCTTTTCAGGCTCCATTTTGCAGTCTTTCCATAGGTCGCCATTGCAGCTCCATGTAATCCTATGGGGATTCCGGTGATTTGGGCCCGGTATCGTGGAAGACCTGCAGGTGGCGCCCGAGAGGAGCGGCTGTTCCCCATAGAAAGTCAATGGAGCAATGTGTTTCAATGGGGATTCCTCGACTCAGACCTCCAGGAACGGGTTGGCAGCCATCCAAACCGCAGACCGCAAAAGCGGAAACGTTATCTTGAAAAGAGCTTTGATCAATCCCCGGTCAAGTTCAGGTTCAATTGGCATGGGAAACTTAGGTTCTAGGGCACCCCGGAATAAAATTCTTTTTGCCCCTAGATCCTAGGAACCCCCTCACTTGACCACAGCCGGGTCCGACAATCAATGACCACGGTAAAGGGTCGCGCTCGCTACGAGGGTCGCACCATTGACTCTAATGGCGGAGGTAACCGCCCGAGGTAAAAACGGCTAAGTCAGAATGAGCAGAAACATGGAACCCATAACTCTGGTTCTGTTCAACCTAGAGGGCTGAGATTTGGTCACCATGTGGTCATACAGTATTTCCGGCATGGCTACATGGCAAATACCGATCATCTTGGAGCAACAGAATGAAGTCAGGGTAATTGTAAATTGACTTGTATGGCAGAATAAAGCCACTTTTGTAAATGTGCTTTTAAAACTGCATTTGTGTAACTCTGGTCCGGTGGGTCGCAGCGAGTTGAAACTTGGCCACCATGGAGAGTCCCCTCCGGCATGAGGGTATGGAAAGTTTCAGCCCGCTCGGCCCAGCCGAACGGATTATTTTAATATGTTTAGATATTAAGAAATGTATTGTATTTTGGGTCTGGTCTAAAAACCCGCGAAAGATACTGGCTCTGCTAAATGTTAATGCTCAAGGGGGGTGACCAGTTGTCTACAACAGACCTCCTGATCAAAGGCTTCATCACTCTGATTGTGTACACTGGAGCGGAGAAGAGCTGAGCTTGAGTGGTCTGTGAGTGTTGTAATTCACACTTATAGACAAAGGATTTCCTGACCAGATACATGTCTGGTAGACTGTAAGGCACCTTTCCTTTAGTGTGGGGCTAGTGAAATGAGACCCCAGGTGGAAAATGTGTGCATGTGCCAACTATCTGAGGGCATGGTCCAACAATGCTTCCCATGTTTGCTGGCACAGAGGGATTGGGTGCAGGTAATTGTTAACCAATACCTGGCTCCCAATGTTAAGGTACAGGGCTGGAATCCCATATAAACCAGTGTAAGCCCTATACCCAGGGTCTTCGTTACTACATCTACTTGTTACCTGATGCCTAAATGAATTGCCAATCCTGTACCTGATTGCTTCATTGCCCAAACCCTAAGTAAGTGTTATATTCTTGTACTGCTGCGACACACTTTATTCGAGCAAATACCCAGTATGTACCTGGCAGATACCTGGAATGCGCCGCTCCTCACCTCTGACAAGCCCCGTTGCGTTTGCCTTCCCAGCCAAGGTTCATGCCTGGCTGACGGGCGGCTGATCTGTTAAATGATAATGATTAGGATTTAATAGGCTGCAATGCTTTGCTTGTCTACCAGATGGCATAAATTCATGAATTGTAATGCAGTATATATATATATATATACTGTGCAGTATTGCAGCCAGCGGGAATAAAATGCTTCAATCCCTGCCTGGAAAATAACGCAATGCACTCGGGCAGAAAACAGTCACAAACCTCAATACACCCGAGTATACCCGAATTCGTGGGACTAGCTGAGCTCGAATAAAGTGTGTCGCCAGTGTATGTTATTTGTGCAATCTTGTGTGTTCACCTTCTTTAAGGAATAAACTATATTTATTATATCTAAGTCGTGTTCAATTCGACCCAGAGATTTTGTGTATATTATAACCCTTCACAAGTTACCGTGACAATCAATACAATCTGCACAATGACAAGTGATTAGTTAAGCTCAAGATCGATCTGTTCTCCTGTAATCGATCATTTGATCAGGGTTATTACATTCACTTATTGCACAGCATTGTGGGCAATGTAGTCCTCAAATCTGATTGTGTGGGCAGTCAATAGATACAATTTCTGCACTGCCAGAGAGAGGGTAGGGCTCAAGAGCCAGAGCCTATCAGAAGGTGAAGGGGTATTTCACTTTGTAAATGCTTCCTACGTTAGAAACATTCAAAATGTATTTAAATAATTATTGTTTTTTTAAATGCTAAAGGTATTTTCGTTTAGTACAGAACTGATGTTTAAAAAAAAACATGTAGTATATTGTTTCAACTGCTGCTTTAAATTCACACATACACAAAACAGAAATATTAATTTTGTAAATAAATAAAAATTTACATACAGTATGAAGGAATCTTGGAAAAAATATATATGCCTATTCACCATTGTACAAAAAACATTGCACATTTATGACACAATCTAACATGTATTGAATATGTTACACATGTTGGTTAAAGGTTTACATGTATGTAACCTGTGACAACATATGTCAACACTGTCACACAAATAAAAATTATATGTTAAAGGTGCTGGTCAAAGTAACGTGTATCAATACTTGGTGCCCACTGACAATTGATTAGAAACGTTGCAGATCTACAAATTCTCATGTACTCGTTTTATTGTTCGAGTTATTAAAATATTTTACTGCAAAGCATTGTGGGACATTTAGTCCATGTAGATAATATAACTGGGCAGTTACTAGATACTATTGTTAGCCTGCTAGAGAGAGGCCAGGGATGAAAAGGACACACCAATCAGAAGAGGAAGGTGATGTAACTTTGATAATCCTATATACATTATAAACATTGTCAAATTACATAAAAAATGTATGGCATGCTTATTTTTGTTAGTTCAAACACTTTTGTCACAGCACAAAAAGTATGTATTTTTCTTTATGTAACCCATATTCCCCCACCCAATCGCAGATAGGGTGCATGTGAGGGGATCTATATGTATTACCCAGTGTGGTGCTTTACCTGTTAGGCTCACAGGAGGCCTGAGCCTCCGCCAATGAGAGCCTAGGGTGTATCCTCCTGAACAATACTATAAGGTGCAGCGCCTCCACCTGCGATGGCTCCCAGCAGAGCAGGAGTTGTTCCTCACAGGACAATAATATAATACTACGCACACAGCATATAAAAGAACAGTGACTTTACTAACAGTAACCATAACCATGCATGTCATACATTAAGTGTCTCTCTTCTAGGAGACACAGTAGCTAACGCGTCTCGCAGGACGCGACCCCTCACCATGTACCCATACTGTGTCCAACTCCCCACACCACAACCCCACCCCCAAAGTAAGGTATGTGAGTGTGTGACTGCGCAGCCACTATGTACTGATTTATAGTTGGTGCACTTATGGATGTTACCTGCCGAGCGCTCCAGCGCTCGGACCTGCAAACAAACTTCGCAAAGGATCCGACGGTGAAGATGCGGGAGGGGTACCTTCCAGGGCGATCCCACCCGGTTGGCTGCTGCTGTGCTTGAAGAGGTCTGATCCCAAACCTCTGCGTTGGTGCTGCAACAGTCTCTGGGCCTTGACACTTCTCTCTCTCTAATGTGACAGATTCCTGTACTAGGGCCTGTCCCTGTGACCACCCACCCTCACTAGTGGGAAGTCAGGGCCTCAACTCTAGCCTGGGTATTTCTGGCTAGGGAAGAAGCTCGCAGCTCTCTACCCCCCTTCTTTCCCCCTATGTCTCACTGACTCATGTGCTGTACAGTCTGCTTCCTGACTCAGCACACAACAATGTAACCAATTCCCTGCTGCAGAGAATCTGCAAGTCTCAGTGGCTGGCTGGCTGCAGGTGACAGGGATCATAGGTCATTCCCCAGAGGATGCTGGGGGATGTAGTCCACTCAGGACCTCTTTCCTATGGGGACCGCGTGCGCGATCTCTACTGCGCCTGTGCGAAGCTGTAATGGCCGCCGCAATGCTTAACTGCGCCTGCGCAACCTCCCAGAGCTCCTGAAAACTTGTAATGGCCACCGCTACCCTTGCCAACCTCTGCGCATTGCGCGAACCTCGTGCCAACCACAACATGGCCGCCGTGGCTATCTGCACATGCGCGAGCATCAGGACCCCGACGGCGCTGGTCCAGATGGCGGCGCCAACCGGGAGTAGTCGCCGTCCCCTTCCCCACTGCCGCAGGGGTAAGGCAGGGGTCAAAGGAAAATCAGGGAAACCGGGAGTGATCCCCTTACATTTACAAACATGTTTGATATTGTCTGAATTGTACATTTAAGAGGACTATCCAGTGACCCCGCTGAACTGAAACATTCATGTACCCTGTATATAATCAAATCTTTCTTTTAAAGAACACAGAATCACAAATACAAAGTAATATGTCTCAGCTCCATAGACTCCATGCTTATAACATATGTTTACAAAAATGTATTTTTTTTTCTAAGTGCTGTCTCGCCGCTTATCGGCAACTTCTCACCACCTTCTTGCTAACTTTTCCTTGCGAGGCGATTTGGAGATGAAATCTCAATTCTAGAGCGGCGATCAGCCTTGATAATCTGATCGGGGATACTAGAATTCATCGACTTTGAGAAACTGGCGATAAGTGGCTTAAACATTACACGGTACACTGTTTATGGACTCGAAGCTGTACCCTAAGTGTATCCCTGCTGCCTGCGACACTGCATGTATTACCCGCAACACGCTTTGATGATTACATACTTAGGAGGCTAGTCCAGTGACGTCATCGGGCAACCGTGTGAGATCGAAGTCGGCACTGGGTTCTGACACACGAGGGGGTCTCATGTACCAGCTGCTCCTTCATCCATTGCCAGTATTAACAGTGCAGCTATCCAGGAGGACAGATCGGGATATAAAGGATCATATACATCTGGATTCGGTGGCGTTTACCGTCGCAAGGTTGTGGGGATTTGATCTGACCTTGCCTCTAAACTGCTGGTTTAGGACCTGGATGTCTGTTGAATGAGGGGTCCTGCAGAGCAGTACTGGTAACATGTGCCAAAACACATGTATTGCCTATTGTTATGAGTATTGATGTACGTGCGTTACTAACCATTTTCACCTGACTTCAACATAATTGAATTTAATACACTGTGAGAGTCGTGCAATGTTTGTTCTTTTTCTTCATTACCTTAGTGGCTAGCCGCTAAGGAAATTAAGGAGTTAAGCCAGAGTACCTGGTTTATTGGGCGGTTAGGCCTACCAGAAAGGTAGAGAGGGGTTAATCCCTTAATTACCTTAGTGGTAGTAACTGCTATGGTAATGGACGGGTTAACACCTCACACTACCCTCCTGAGAGGCCTAACCACCCACGCTGGGGCAACTATCCCCTTCACCCACTCCCTCCAGCCCCAATAAATATTACAATACAAACACTAATACAATACATTGAATACCCCCCCTCACCCCGCACACATATAGTATAGTACATTAATGGGAAAAATCCCTTTTAACCATATCTGGATAATAGAACATTTGTCCATTAAAAAATAAAACATAACTGTCACGGGAAACAGTAATTTTAACACCTTTTACCTTCCGGGATCAATTCACTAGGCAGGACAGCATTATTGATTAAAATGTGGTTTATTTGGGCAAGTCTGCAAACATACAAAAATGCACAAATACATGGCAATACATACCAACTGGGGCTCTGGGGGAGACACTAGCCTCAACTAGGTGCAGGGCGCCTGCTTCAGGTAGGCTTACCCTGTCCAGTACACATCCAGGAACACTTTTCGGGAGAGTCACCATGCTCTCCCCACTGGTTTCGGCTCTGTCCATTTCTCAGAACTTTGTCCCAAGAACTTGGATGCAAGAACTTTCTCCCAGCACTTATCCTCTGCTTGTCCGGGCTGCTCCAGCACTCCTATGCCGAGCAGCCACCGGTCGCGTCACTGGACTAAGCCTGGTGCAATGTATAGCGTCCCTGAGAACTTGGCCACATTCTCAGACCTTGGTTGCACTCTGAGAGCTTCTCCGGTAACTCCATGCCTAGTGCTTTGGGACTCTGAGCAAAGTACTTTTGAAAATCCCGCCAGCGCTTCACCGGACCAAGCCCTAGGATGCTCTGGTTCTCTGATCAGGCAGTCCCCTTACATAGACCTCGCTGTGCTATGTTTTACATGGACAGGGGACTGGCGACCAATTAGAGTGTGGGATTGCACACAGCAGCTAATCACAAACCGCAGGCTCACCTGGCTGTAACCAATAAAAGGAGGGTGGGTGCTTAGGCTCAGGTTGCCGGCAAGGCAGGAAATATGAACTGGCCAATGTAAATCATGCATACGAGCTCCATCTCTGCAACGGCTTTCCCTGGCCAGCCCATTGCTGGGAAGGCTCCACAGAGTCTGGCTACAACAAAGGGTCTCACCTGCTGAGAGATCATCTGCAGATATGTTCCTCCGCCCTTCCACGCCTGCCAGATTGGCCGACACCAAGCCCATCTGTCCCTTTAAACCGCCATTGCCATGCAGGCACCATGGCTAATCTTATTAAAGGGCTGCCTTCATAGCAATGGATACACATACCAATACAATGTAATTCAAAATTAGAACTTGGGCTCTAAAACTTGGGCTTCAAAAATTGAATCTAAAACCTGGGCTCTAAAACTTGGAATCTAAAACTTGGGCTCTAAAACATGAATTCTACAACTTGGCTTTCAAACAAGCTCCTTTTTTCATAGACGCGTACCCGCAAAACATGCAATATTTGTGGGTACATTTACAGAACCACCGATAGAACCAGTAAGTAAAACTTTATACATATTTGCACCCTTTTTGCCCCTTAACATCCACTGCTGTTCCCAAAGTCCCAGTCCTACATCTATTTCCCATAAGGTTATTATCCACTATCTTATATTTTTCATGTCAGCTTCCTGGTCTCATGCTGGAATACTGATGAGCCATGCACAAAGAGCTACACAATTATATTGGATAGTAATTAGCTCTGTAGAATGAATTGTTATTATATTTTAGATAGGTCTGGAAATACTTGGATACTGACATCATTTTCATAATTTTGGCTCTGTACGCCACCACAATGGATTTGAAATGAAACAACTGAGATGCAATAGAAGTGCAGACTTTCAGCTTTAATTCAAGTGGTTGAATAAAAATATTGTATGAAATGTTTAGGAATTGCAACCATTTTCATACACAGTCCCCTTATTTCAGGGGTTCAAATGTAATTGGACAAATTAACACAATCATAAATAAAATGTTCATTTTTAATACTTTGTCGAGAATCCTTTGCAGGCAATGACAGCTTGAAGTCTGGAACGCATGGACATCACCAAACACTGGGTTTCCTCCTTTGTGATGCTTTGTCAGGCCTTTACTGCAGCTGTCTTCAGTTGTTATTTGTTCATGGGCCATTCTGCCTTAAGTTTTGTCTTCAGCAAGTGAAATGCATGCTCGATCGGGTTGAGATCAGGTGATTGACTTGGCCATTGCAGAATATTCCACTTCTTTGCCTTAAAAAACCCCTGGGTTGCTTTCGCAGGATGTTTTGGGTCATTGCCATATGTAAAGTGAAGCGCCGTCCAATCAACTTCGCTGAATTTGGCTGAATATGAGCAGACAATATATCCCTATACACTTCAGAATTCATCCGGCTGCTTCTGTCACATCATCAATAAACACTAGTGACCCAGTGCCATTGGAAGCCATGCATGCCCATGCCATCACACTGCCTCCACCATGTTTTACAGGTGATATGGTATGCTTCGTATCATGGGCCGTTCCAAGCATTCTCCATACATTTTTCTTCCCATCATTCTGGTACAGGTTGATCTTAGTTTCATCTGTCCAAAGAATGTTGTTCCAGAACTGGGCTGGCTTTTTTAGATATTGTTTGGCAAAGTCTAATCTGGCCATTCTATTCTTGAGGCTTATGAATGGTTTGCACCTTGTGGTGAACCCTCTGTATTTGCTCTCGTGAAGTCTTCTCTTTATGGTAGACTAGGATAATTATATGCCTTCTCCTGGAGAGTATTCTTCACTTGGCTGGATGTTGTGAAGGGGTTTTCCTTTACCATGGAAAGGATCCTATGGTCATTCACCACTGATGTCTTCCGTGGACGTCCAGGCCTTTTTGTGTTGCAGAGCTCACCAGTGCATTCTTTTTGTCTCAGAATGTACCAAACTGTTGATTTGGCCACTCCTAATGTTCCTGCTATCTCTCTGATGGATTTTCTTTTTTTTCCAGCCTAAGGATGCCCTGTTTCACTTGCATTGAGAGCTCCTTTGACCGCATGTTGTGGATTCACAGCAACAGCTTCCAAATGAGAATGCCACACCTGGAATCAACTCCAGACCTTTTACCTGCTTAATTGATTATGAAATAATGAAGGAATAGAGGGGGCTATATATTAAAGAGATGTAATTCCTAAACCCTTCCTCCAATTTGGATGTGAATACCCTCAAATTAAAGCTGATAGACTGCACTTTAAGCCCATATTCATTATTTACTGTAACTTGAATTTATTTTGGTACACAGTCGAAATAACAAAACTTGTATCAGTGTCCAATTATTTCGGGACTTAACTATATGCCTTCCTGCTTTACTGCTTTTGAAATGTTTGTGTGTATTAATATGTTTTTTTGTAGATATTTTATATGTATAAGATTCTGATCATGATAAAACTATAAATTCCTTTTTAGAATTTTTTTCAAATGCTTTGGTCATGTTGAGTGCAATATGATATATTTTGTGTAGACACTAGGGTTATAATCAGGAGTCTTTTGGCCTGTGTGCCCTATGTGCCTTTTTTATATCACTAGGTACTAGTTTATACAAATAAGTTTTTTAGTTTGTATCATATGTTTGCATAGAGATCAATGCAGAGGGGTGGTGGCATATACTCCCATGGTTTAGCATTGGTTGTCTGGATCAGGGAATATCTGATTGGCCCTGCGCTGTGTTCAGCGCGGTGCTACTGGTACAATCATTGCATCATAGAATACAAACACCTGTTACAGCAGTGTCCAGAACCAATGGGCAACCCTCTGTGCCTACATTATTGCTGATAGATGTAGAGGGTGCTAGGATTCCAGAGGAAGCTATTGGAGATAGCAAAACGTGCAGAATCCAGAAGGAGATGGAGCGACACTGAGATAGAACCACGTGGAGGCGAGTTGTTGATTCTAGCAGCCGCGATAAGAAGCAGCACCCGCCCGGCGTGTGTGGCCATCGGCATGGATCCAACTGAATGAGGAGTGATGAGAACGTCTTCGCTCCAAGTGTATTGCTGAATGCTTGTTTTTATTGCACAATATGTAAGTGCGTACTCGTGAGGGTATTACTTTATTAAATATTTGTCGTATACAGTCTGCGCTATGGTGTTCTTTTGTTTCCTGCCATAGTACACCCATACAGCTTTTCCGAACCTAAGTGGTCACCGGGTATACACTCGACTTGTTTTTCCTGCACACTGTTTTTCCTGGTTGTGATATGCTTTATTTACTCATACCTAGGTGAGTATAACTTTTGCAGATTTCATACTACCTCCATCTTTGTTGACACAGTATTGCACTATATATTGTTTTATCTCTCCGCATATTGTATATCCCGCTCCCTCATCCTGCTTGTCCACTGTATCCTAAGGAAAAAGAAGACTATGTGAAGGTTGCGTGAGATTGCATTTGTATGCATTTGTATTTTATTACTTTTTCCCTGCTTTCACTATTGTGTGATTTGCACTTTTGGCTGGAGTGATTTCCCTACTTTCTACCACTATGGGTCACTATTGCTTTATTTCTTTTTCTTCCTCTGGTTTTCTATCAGACTCGCTACTTGTAGCGCCAGTCCTTTTATTCTGTGTCCTTAAATAGCAAGCTGCCAGTAACCAAAATGGCCGACTGAGGAGAAAGGGCAGGAAACCTGGAAAACCTGAACTGCAGCAAAATCTGGCACAGATCAGGCAGAATCCTTATAATGGTAAGGAGAAGCTTGTGGGGAGCGCAGGTATCACCATACATATAGGGAAGAAAATATAAAATAGTGCAGTATATCTAAACAAATACAGCAATTCAAACAGGAATCATGATTGGGGACTCACATTCTCCCAGTGGTTATACAGCATTGAATAGCAAATAGTGTGGTGAGAAGACTCAGCAATGTGCAGGGTGATCTTGCTTGTATACACTCCCTGATGTCAGCAGGACAAACCCTCAACAGAATGAAAGAAAGACAACTCTAGTGCAACATTGTATGTTCACTGATGATATATTCAAAAACGGTTTAAAAGAAATGGAATAGTTGCGCCGAAAATCCTACTGTAAAGTTCGTAGCTTCAGTCCTTCGTACAAAACAGTCCCGCTGCCCGAGTCTCTCAGAGGTGATTCACCAACCTCTGTATTGTTGTAGAAAGAGGAAAAGGGGGGGGGGATCCTCAGGCGCATCGTTCTGCTTGTAGCTCCAGGGCATATGTGAAGGTAGAAAAGATAGGGGACCACAATGAGGAAAATTTCAACATAGATAGGTGCCTTTAATCTTTGGGAGGATATGTATAAATGGGAAAAAGGAGACACACTCACATTAAATATCTGGTCTTGATCAGATGACTGATCCTCTGGTGTAGATGGGGGGAGGGAGGAGGAGAGGGGGGGAAGACTCCTCTGATGATACCTCAAACAGGGAAAAGGAAAAAGAAGGGGAAAATAGTGTGATACCGTTTATTAATATAAAATAAATAGAGATTAAAAACTCACAAGCGGCCAAACAATATTGGCATAGAGAGGAGATATGTTCAGGCTTTACAGAGCGTCCCTCTAGGAGATGGGTAGTCTTGTGTGGCCTGGATTCCAGCTGGTAGGGTCTTTGGATGGTGCGTGGTGTTCAGCAGATAACAGGGAAAGTTCCCACGAGCCAGTGCACGGGCTGGGTCCTCCTCTGTCTGCTTCTCTCCTTACACACTTCCTTCACGGCTCCCGTTCCGTTGCGCATGCGCATGCGCCCCAGGCGAGATGTGTACCAAGCTGGAAAAACTTCACTTCCTCACTACGGTGGCCTGTGGTGACCAAAAACCGTCAGACGTGTTTCGCATTAGCTTCCTCAGTGACGTAAGTGCATCCGGGGTAGCAGCTGTCTTATATATCTTGCGGACTTGATATCAATTAAAAACTTGTTTTTCTCTTCCAAATTGGCCTGATTGTCATTCTTTCATTACAACCTTGCATTTCTTATGTTATTAAACCTGAGTGACTTCTGTGTTGTCATTAGTGTGTCTCTTTTTTCCCATTTATACATATCCTCCCAAAGTTTAAAGGCCCCTATCTATGTTGAAATTTTCCTCATTGTGGTCCCCTATCTTTTCTACCTTCACATATGCCCTGGAGCTACAAGCAGAACGACGCGCCTGAGGATCCCCCCCCTCCTTTTCCATATTCAAAAACGGCAATTATTATTGCACTTACATGAGCAACAAGTGCTTAGACACGTAACAATTGATGGACAGCATAGGTGTACAACATCAACCCCTCTCCCGAGGTCGCGTCGTGTCACTTCCGGTTCGGCCCGTCGCGTCACTTCCGGTTTCGTGATCGAACACAAAATAGATCCACACGGGTTCTGGGGCATTCGGGGCACACTTCTGGACTGCTGCTAGTTCACTCAACGCGTTTCGCTGGCGTGGCAGCTTCGTCAGGAGAACGATTGAATCCTTACAATGCTGTATGCCTGGAAATAATCTTCTTATAATTAATCTTCATATTTATTTGTAGTCATCTGTCAGTCTATATATCTTCAGTCAAAAGCTCATATCTTTGGTCTTTATATATCTTCTTCAGTATTTATATCTTTATCATTCTTTATATTTCAGTATTTGAATATTTTTTCAGTATTGTTATTGTCAGTCTTCAAATTACAGACAGAAATGTAATTGCTCAAATGAATATGTTTTTTAAAGTATTTTCTTCTGTGCGCTGGGGTCCAAAGAATCACATCGCGTTATAAGCGGATCGCGTTAGAAATAATGTACAATTGTATGCATTGTACAATTGTATGCATTGTACAATAGAGTATTTAAGATACCAATAATCGTGTTGTAAAGTATTCATAGATACGAAAATTGGGAGCCACGCTTGCATCTCGTTATAAGCGTATTCGCGTTGTAACAGATCGCGTTATAACAGGGTTGAGCTGTATAAATGAAAATGGAAAATGAGCCAACAATATTGGACATTTTTGTTTCACAGATAGAAATGGAATTTCTCTAGTTAATGTGTTTTTTAAGTATTTTTTTCTTTAGATAAGTCTATCATACAGTATTGTTTCTTTCTTTTTTTCTCTCTTTGAGTGGTTTTGTGTGTCAGAAACTTGATCCACAGGAAAGTAGAAATATTACCAACTTTCATTTGTCAAAATGCTTCTAGCCTTTTCTAAAATAATCACACTGTGGTGCTGCAATTACCAAGAGCTGGGGAGAAATCTATTCTGAAGCATATTGATATAGTTTTCATAATTGCCCACGTTAATAACTATTGGTTTCTCCCAGACAGAAATTGAGACTTTTAATGTCACAGTGCCAATCCCATTATTTGGGATTGAAAAAAATGCACAATTTCACATTTAATTAAAAAGGCTGCAAGAGAACAACAAGAAAGAACATATATTTTTTTGGAACATATTCAAATTAACTGTTTAGATGTTTATAATTTCACTTAGATCATGAGAAAATATGAGAGAGAGAAAAATGATGCCAATGTTCTGTAAGCCCCAAAAAGTAGTTATCAATTGTTATTGGTGTATTTCAATCCTCATGAACCACTTTGAAAATATGACATACTGATGAAGCAAGAATTACTGTTCCCGTGACCATGCGAAACCAAGTGCCCCTCCCCGGCATCTCATTGCATGATGTGGCAAAATGAAAGCAGCTGTCAAATGGTGTTTGCAGCTGCCTTAGTACTTTACAGTAACAATAGGTGGTGCATTTGTGTCTTTAGGCTAAATTAAATGTACAGTACTGTATTCTGAGACTATTGCTATAGTAATGCAAATGTTGTACAGTACTGTGCTGTGTAATAACCCCGTTATCCCCATACACTATTTTAATGCTTGGAAACTTCAGATAACAGACACAGTCAGGTTTATATTATGGAATATATTTTTTAAAGTCAATTAGAAAAACATGTATTGTACTGTATATCGGCGTAAGATTTCCAAAAATAAGAAGTAATACCTTTGTGGGAATATAGCGACTATTTTTATACCATTTATGCTAAACCCGAAAGTTACATGTCCGGTTACGTTGTATCCTTCAAAAAGCTGTCTCTTTCTGTAGCACGTCTGGCTTTGTACAGAAACTTGTCATATACTTGAATTGCCGCTTGTACACAGCCTGTAGGGAGGATGAACACAGAAGATGTATGTAAAAGCACAAGGGGATCTTATGTGATAAAACATGTGCTTCAACATTGCTCTTTCCTCTTTCCCCTGCCCACTTTCTCCAACAATATCCTCCTCCCACAAGAAAGAAGACTTTCGCTATGGCAACTTTATTCCCCTGCCTTCATTATCCAAAAACCTGCAGATGAAAGGTATTATGTGCTGAATGTTTTGTTACACTGAATGCTGATGTATTGCACTTGATCGTATACACTACCTGAAAATTAAAAAATAAACTGTATTACAGTTGCTTGATCCAGTTAAGTATTAGTATTATCTTGTGCTCTGTCATTCTCTATAAATTTTACTAGAGAGAGAAACCTGTCACCTGCACCATTAAAAACGTTATTATTTATTTATTTTTACAAAAGATAATACTCAATTAACCTTTACTGACCACAGGCTGTGGCAGGAGCAAAATGAGGACACCTTGCTCCTCCTTAAAAAAAACTATAACAGTATATCCAGACATAATTTAAAGAGACTGTAAATGTGTCAGTAAATGTTTTGATTTTAATATAGTATCATTTGAGTGCTACCTGGTACTAGTATTTTTTATATTGTACTGATCCAGGGTTCGGTGGGAGTCACTGCTAGACCAGAGTACCTCATTTTTATGTGTTTGATTAAACATTATTTATTTTTTAACTTGATAATCTTGGCATCATATTTAAAACAATTATGATGGGACATCCATGTTTTCTTGTGTTGACATTAGTATGCCATGTAAATTCACATAAAATGGAGTAGTAGTGTGTAATGTAAAGGAGAATATGCTAAAGTACATATCATTTAAAAACCAAAGAAATACAATTTTCAAGTTATATGGTGCACATATTTTATATTTTACATTTCTTCTTATTGATGTTCTTTTTTCTATTTCTGAGTCTGGACATTTGTTCTCTCTTTTACAGAGCTGGTTGATTAGGGAATCAACCAACCTCCACCACAAACCAGCTCCAAAAAACAGAAGTTGGTGGGTTTTAGTGAGTTCAGAGGTTTTATTAGAATCTTTCTCAACGTCAAAATATTAGAACTTCTGAGTGAATCGGATTTGAAAATATGTACAATCCAATGTGTGGTGGCAACCAAGGATGTTGCATACACTTGTATGAAGGGAAGCAAATGTCACTTTTAAAACCAAGTTGTGAATATCTGCAGCTGCGAAGAAACGCACATACTGTATGCAGCAAATACGAATGTCTGCAAAATATTCGCCCATCACTAGTCATAGCTACTGTACTGTTGTGCCTCTAAATAATACAAAATGCAATATATACTGTATATTGAATAAACTTACTATTATTATTATTATTATTTACAGATTTAATTTTTTTTTGATCTGTTGATGGTCAGTGTTTGAATACATCTTTTGAAATTTGATATGAGAGTTTCTCCCAATGACACAGAAAAGAAAAAATTTGTGGGTGCTGAGCACACGCATTTTAACTGTAACTTCTTTGTCTTTGGTCACTGTTTTGTCACAGATATTGTATTTGTGATGGTGATATTTTTAATTAAAATTCAAAACACGATGTTGGTGGCAACTGCAAAGAAGTTTGACTTAGAAAGTGCGTGCTCGGCACACACCTCTGTTTTAGCTATTTGCACTTATATAGTTATACTAACTGTGTGCATGTGTACGTGTGCATGTGTGCTTGTGTGTGTGCTTGTGTGTGTGTGTGCGTGTGTCTCTGTGTGTGTGCACGTGTGTGTGTGCATGCATCTCTGGTGCCTCTGTGTCTGTGTGCCTCTTCTGCCTCTGTATGTCTGCCTCTGTGTGTGTGCCTGCCTCTGTGTGTGTGCCTGCCTCTGTGTGTGTGGGTGCCTGTGTGTGTGTGTGTGCCTGCCTCTGTGTGTGTCAAGGGGGATTTTCAGGGAGAAGCAAATCCCTTGGAAAATGAGAGCTGTTTTGTTGTTGACAAGACATGGGAAGACCTATGTCAGGACAAATCTGAGGCACCAGAAGGATGGGAGCAAGGATTGTTGGCCAATTGGAGACCGCAGAGCATCTTATAAAGGTTTGTAGGAAAGTTTGTCGGAATGGCGGTCACTGCTTGCCAATTTAGGATAACCAAGCGCAGTAAAAATAAAGTATTTGTTTATTTATTCATCCAGAATAGAAAAAGAGCATGTACAGAGTGTACTCTGACGCATTTCGTCTCCGTGGAGGATAAAGTGGAGGACGAAACACGTCAGAGTACACTCTGTACATGCTCTTTTTCTATTTTGGATGAATAAATAAACAAATACTTTATTTTTACTGCACTTGGTTATCCTGATTTGGCAAGCAGTGGCCACCATTCCGACAAACTTTCCAGCATGATTACATCGGCTGGAGCACGCAGCTGTCGGCGTCTACGGGGAAACTTTGGCATTTATCAGCAAGAAGAGGCGGACACGGTTAGAGCACTGTGAGTACCAGCCAGCTGATCGTGAAGTGTGGGACGCAGGGTGCGGTGAGGGAAGCTATGAAGATTCCGTGAGTACTTTTGTGACGCTTTGCTACAGCGTTTTCACAGATAACTGGGACTGTATACTGCTTACTAGCCCCCCACCCTGGCTGAGTCACATTTAAACACATTTGGGACATTTAAGCCATCTTCTACTACTCAATCCTATATGCTGACACAACTGAAGGATCCAGGAGTCTGTGGAATATATGTTTTAATTATTGCATTATTGCTAGTTGTTGAGCATCAGCTCTAGAGGTTTATTCCTCATTTTTTTCTATAAAGGATTGTAGCTTCTCACAGGCAGTTTGGGAAAAAGCCTCACACAGACTAGGAATAAAACATTTGCATACACAGACATATGCAGAGATAGTGTTTGGGTTTGCTCCTTTATATCTGGGTGTTAACACCAGAACCCTGAGAGTGATCAATGCCACCATTTTGTATTACCTTTGCATATCAAGGGTTTTTGTGTCAGTAAGTAAGAAAGAACTTTCTGAGGAGGAAATATTGGAAACGATGGTTGCTCAGATCAGAGGGCAGAAAGCAGAATAGAACAGAAACAGTGGGAAAAACTGTGGGGAAATGTAAATATTTGAAATAATTGCACTGAATTTGTGTTTTATTTTTTTATTTTTTTCCCTCCCGATGTAAATATGTAATGTTTTGACAGTCTGTTTTGTATTGTATATGTTGCATGTATTTCAACAAATAAAATTGCTTCTGTGTGTGTGTGCCTGCCTCTGTGTGTGTGTGTCTGCCTGTTTGTGTGTGTGTGTGTGCCTATGGGTGCCTCTAGGTGCCTCTCTCTCGCAAGGGCCAAGCCAGGCTGCCACTGCGCAGGTGCGTCAGATTCCGGCCACTACTGCGCATGTGTGGCGAGACCCGGCAGTGGGTTTTTTTGCGCAAGTGTGAGCGCGAAGGCAACGCGCGATGGGTGTGAGTGACAACCGGCGCCTATTCGTACCATGACATCACTTGTGTTACGTTTTTTTGTAACAACGCAAGGATTTTTCAACATGAAAACCCTTTAGGCGGCAGCAAAGAAGTTTCACTTCAAAAATATACTACTGCCTGAACATCGTAAAATAAATTTATACATAGGAAATGTTTAATATTTGAGGTTTATCTTAGTATTAGGGGTTTGTTTCCCAACAAAAGGCAAATAAAAACACCTTGTTTTAAATAATTCACAAATGAAATGATTTATTATATTATTGAATAAAAAGTTTTAACAAATTATTAGATGATTAGTATTAGAGAGTTCTACAGTATTTTACATGACTCCCAAATGCTTTAACCCACGTTAAAACAAAAAGTGGAGAGACGTCATTGCACAAAAAGGAGCACACATGAGATACCTGGGCGATATGCTAACAGGATATGCAAAGTATATTTAAATATCCCACTCTTCCTCAACTTCTCCCCCCCACCCTCCCACCCCAAGCCCCCATCCCCCCCACCCCCTACCAAACCCATATTTGAGGGTCTGGAATTTCCAGGGAAACTTGAATGTCAGGTCGAATTAACATGTTCAAATCTTTGTCTGTAAATCAAATGTTCCCTTAAACCTGCGCGAATAATTTGAGGATCAAATTTTGACACATTCAGTAGAAGAATAGATACTATATTGTTTGTGTTTTACTATGTGGAACAGGTACATTTACGTTAAGGCGTCCTATTCAAGGACAAACCTACCTCAATTTTTAATCGTTTTTATTGGTTTCTCTTCGGTGTTTTCTAAGGACCCAATCATCTTTTAAAATACCCATTAAAGTATATTGTTTTACTTCTGCAGGGTGCTCTTCAGTGCAGCCAAGAGGAAATCCTTTACTTTTCAGTTAAAACAGATAATATATTATTTATGTTTTACTATGTGGAAAAGTTACAAATATTATGAGTAATACACTGCACATGAACTTGGAATTGTTCAGTACATTGCACACTGTAAAAATAATATTTTTCCTCTTGCACAGCACTGACAGTTTACACAGCACTGAATTTTGCAGGTACAATTAGTCCGTGCTCTGCCGAGTTTACATCCTAACTTTCGTGCCTGAGGCACAGGGAGAAGTGACACTGGGATTTGAAACAGGTTTACACATTTAAAGTCACTGATATTATCACTGAGCTGCTCTCTCATATTATTGTCATACTGCATTATGTTCCGAAGCACTGAAAAAAAATCAGTAGATTTTAGAGTATTGCAAAAGGTAAGAAGGAACAATACTGTTTCGTTAATTAGTTCTAGTACAGAGATAAGTTATGTAGTGGGTCTGCACATACCCAGCTCTCATCTCTTTGTCCTTATTGTACTACAGTACATATGCAAAGTGTTATACACTTCGAGCAGTGCAGCACTGGTCAAGATGATTCATGAAAATAATATTTTTGTTATTATCCTGCAATAAGATTCAGTCTCCTTCTATTTAATGAATGCCTAGCATTTACATTGGGTTACCATAATAGTGTGTACAGTTTTATATGTGTTTCATCATTAAGAAATCCACTAAAAACTCACATTTCAGCTTCTGCAAATAAGATCCCAATGGACATATGAAACACTTAGATGCTTCTTGTCTTTCCCTTCATCAAGGTCAGTTTAAGTATACAATTAAGTAAGTTGGATATCAGATTACTTCAATGAGCTGTTGCTCATTTAATCTAAACACTTTGGAGACTAAAAAGTCATTCTACAGCCTGTGTGGATTTTGAGTGGTTATCTTATAAGCCAACGATAAAAAGAAATTGAATGGAAAACAATATTTCTACTGAGAAACTATTTTTTATAAATTCAAACTTACAGTTCTACCAAATCATTATATATATATATATATAATCTCATAAAAAACAAACGCACACATATGCAAAAAAAAGTATACTTCAAAATGGAATTTAAATTTGTTTAGAAACATTATACAAATGTGTATCATAGAACAATGTGAGGCAGCTGGCAATTGCCTGAGGTATAATTTCTTACCAACATTTTTTTAAAGCCGTTTTCAACATCTGTGAATGACATCTGTACGTGCGAAAACATGTTTGTATTTGCCTTTACTTATTTTGACCTTGTAACACAGTATTCTTCATATTACTCTCATTCACCCTTGCACAGTATGTATTTTTACCTTGTAAATCCCTCTAGTGCACTAAGGGATTACTGTGTTTATCAGAAGTCAAGATATTGAAACATTTCTCAGTCAGAGCTGTTATGTAATAGTATAACCTTCCAAATATTTAGAAAATTTTCTTTTTTTGCTATAGGGCAGTTAGTTCATAGGTTCCTAAACTGTTATAAAAACATTATAAAAGCACCACACACTCACAACAACAATATTTTTTTCTCTGTATTCTATTTTTGTCTTCTGTAATATGATGTGTACATTATTGGTGCTGTATATTAATAACATCAAATATAATATCTTAATTTCATGTAGCGCTTTTCTCTCAATGGGACTCAAAGCACTTCACAATTACAATATAATAAAGCGTAAGGATTTTTATAGACAGTCGCTGCTCAGCTGAGTTTTCAATCTAAGATTTTGGAGCCTGAGACATAGGGAGATAAATTGACATCCATGGTCACAAGAAGTCAACACCGGGATATAAACCACCAAAGGAGGAGGGAATGTGGTGGTATTGGATCAAAATGACTATGTTCTGGAATGTAAACATTTACTTTCAGACAAAATTTATATTCCCTATTAAAAACTGATCCTACCACTACCTTCCTCAAAGAGTTGACCATATCCTGGAGGATGATTTGGATCAAATTTTTTTATCTAAGAACAAATATATTTTTATGTTGATAAAAACATCACAAACGGCTACCTTTTACCAACTACCCAAGATCCACAAGGGGACTAGTCCACCACCCAGCAGACCCATAGTATCAGGAAATAGACACTAGTGTTAGACGTTATGTTGCCAACTTGATCGCTTTCTGCAACCATTTGTGAGTGCACTGCTGTCATATGTGCACGATACCAAGGATTTCCTACTCAAATTAGAGGGCATCATTTTGGATTCTCGCACATATATTGTAGGTCTTGACGTGGAGGGCCTTTATTCTAGTATTCCTCACGAGTTTGGGATGAGGGCTGTCTCACATTTCTAGAGGGCCATAGATTAACACTCTGGACCCCACAATGAGTTTATCCTGATAAAAACTGGACTACACTCTAAGCCATAATTTATTCCTATTTGACCATCTACTGTACCATCAAGTACAGAGCACTGCCATGGGGACCACCTGTGCCGCCACCTATGCTAATATATATCTAAGCTGGTAGGTGAAAACAGTGGTCTTCATGGAAGTCAATGAAAGATTTACAGTGTGTGTTGAATTATGGCTCAGATACATTGATGATGTGCTACTACTATGGAGTGGTACAGAAGACCTCTTACATAAATTTATCAAAACTCTCAACAATAACGAACATAATCTGAAACTTAATATCAAGTAAGAGAGGATAATATTGAATTTGTGGATATTACTATCTCCAAATCTTACATAAGAAATCTACTTCTACCAACAACTTACTTTTAGCAGACAGTCATCATCCTAAGCACATTATTAATAACATACCTACAGGACAATTTCTTTGTAACTGCTCAACGACACCAGAATTTAAAAGACAGGCGTCGATATGAGTGCCAGATTTCACGAATGTGGATACAGTAAAAACATAGTTATAAAAGAGTACTACAGGGCACTGGTATCTGATAGACCAAAACTATTGACAACTAACACTAAGAAACAGTCCAACACAAATATTAGGCTCATTAGTACCTACACTTGTCAATTTTACAAAGTGAAAAACATTCTCCAGAAACATTGGAACATCGTACTAGAGGACTCTGACTTTAGACAAGTCCTACCAAACATACAATGTACTGAATATAGAAGGTCAAGGAATATCAGTGACAGACTGGTACACAGTCATTTTCAAACACAACCAGTTAGAACATGGCTAGTTTATGTAGCACTTTCTACATGCTTTGATAGCCGGTCTGGTGTGGAGAGACTGACAACTCAGGACTCCTAAGATTACAGGTTTCAACACCATCCACGAGGTCTGAGACCATGGGTCACGAGCGAGCGGCGTTTGCAACATCTGACGCTGTAGGAGATCTTGCCGTGCTTTTCCCGTGGTGGTGATATTATTATCATACATGCCTAATTACAATTTATGTTTGTGAGTGAGCTTGTTTCCCTCTCTATATATTTTTATTAAACTTTGTATACGTTTTTACGCTATGGGTTGTGCGCTTTCTCCTTCTGTCTAATAGATTTTTGTGGAACTGGTTCTTCTGCTGCAAGCTGCCCCACACCCATTCAAGCGACAACAACTGACTGGACATTCTGATGAGTGGATTAGTATCATCTTTTTATTTTTTATGATTCACTGCTTTACCTGTTTTATTTTTGATATAATTTGTTTTTATTTCAAAGTTATCACTTGTCATTTTGGCGCTACTAATCCTTTGATATATATATATATATATATATATATATATATATATACTTTTTTACTAAAGTTTATTATGTGAATTTTTGCGCTGGTATCCTCCTTTTCACTATTACCTTTATTGATGTTTTTTTACTAGCTGCACTTATTCACATTAAGAACCTTAGTTTGGCTTAATATAATATTTAATTATATTATTACACTATATTTAGATGTACTACTATTAATATTTGGCGTGTCTATGTGCACCTTTTTAAACCCCTAGAGGGAGAATAGGCTATACAAAATTGACTAAGAAAGTTTTTTGCTTCATCATCCAAGTTTGGAATCAATTAAAGACAAAGTACATGTAATGCATGCACTAATTTTTGGGGGTGACTTTGTGTCACTGGGGTATACTTAAATGCTGCATTTGAAGATTTGGAGCATTTCTCACTATTTCTTGTTGAATTATTTTACATTTGTCAGTTATATTTAGGTTTTTTAATTATTTTGATGATTTTATAATTAGTTTAAGCACGTATCAATGATTTATATGATTATCATACTAATTTTTTTCCCATCATTTGGTAAAAACCCAAAACCAAATTCAACACCGAAACCAAATACATCAAGTTTGAGTAAAACAAAATCGAAAAGGAAAACAAACATATATTTTAGAACCAAAACCACATCCAAAACCAAAACACAACCTTAAAAAATATTGACAGCTATCGGAAACCAAACCCAAATGGTACTGGTTTGAAACTGATTGTCTGTGACAGGTTATATGGTGGGTGGCATATCTCCTCCTAGCTACACCATCCTACTAGTAATAAAACAATAACTAATATAATTCATTATCAATTAATTCAATGTTATTATATTTAGTCTCTCTGTGTCTCTCTTTGTGCCTTTCTCTTTGCTTTAGTGCCAGACTCTCTACCTTCTCCTTGCACAGTTGACATCAAATGTCATCAGGGGTTGAAAGGGGCAAGTTGAAGGAGAAGTTATGAGAGATCTGCACTGAGCGGGAAATGAAAACAAGGTCCAGTCTTGCCTGCATAGTAAGTAATTTACACTAGGAAACTCTTGTTCAAGACTTCCTTCACCTCTACCACCCTATGGTCAATTTCATTCCTATTACACCTTCAGCCATCAATGATCTTACCATGCCACAAGTCCATTCTACTTTTAAGCCCATGAATTTATCGAATGAAGGGAAGAAGGGAGAAAAAAAGGGGAGGAGGCCTGAAAGGACCTGCACTTGTCATTTGGCCATGGAATTTATATGTAATTCAATGAATATATCATCAACAGATAGACAAACCTAATAGTACGATCGACATAGAAGGATACTACACAATGATCAGTTCAAAATAATATGTAACCTTATATCACATATGTGAAAAGAAAGTGCAAAAAAGGGAAAACACACGGTCAGTCAAATGTCATTAAAAACTTTTAACATTGACTAAATTAAAATCACATGATAAAATTCACATTATAAAAAATAGGATCCACATGGACCCAAAAATCCACAATAACAAAGCACTAGTGGGGGGGTTCCCATATCCAAAACCCACAGATCTAATGATAAAAAAGCAGTCCTGGGATATTGCTGGATGTTGACACAGCTTACTTGTTAGGATAGAGACCGCACCCCATGCGAGGTAAGGGAGTGACCCCAGCTGGCTGAGCACTCGTCATCACGTCTGCTCTCCGCTGCGTGATGAAGTCACCTCTACGCGTTTCGCATTTCGCGTCATTTGATGCTTCTTCAGGAGATTTTCTGATTACTCCTATAGCTGCTATTAAATAGCAAGATGGATAATTCCTCAGCCAATAGGAGTATTATAGTAGGATCCAATGAGAACCTTCCAATCAGTGTTGAAAACAAAGCATAACCTTATAACTTATAAAGCTACATGAAACATATCCTAAATTAAGGGACAACACAAATCTAAATGATAAGTGTGTGATATTATCTAATAGAAACAAATATCTAATCTATTGCCAAAGCTAAGGCAAGTAGCACTAAAATGATAATGATCCATAAGTGATCAAATGAAAAAAAATAACCATGGCTAATGTGAACAAGTACAAACGACACCAACGACTATGTTATACATACTAACACATAAAGATAAGCGAATATTGTGAATCTAAATGGTGAATGACCATAATTACATGACTGTCCGTAACAGTACCTAATGAGAACAAATATAAACATATAACTCAGCTACACGAATGTCTGAGCTATTGCTAATAGTGTACATCTTACATACAGTACTTACATAAATTGACAAAAGTAATAAACCATGCTAAACGTCCTACAGTAACATACAGTGTATTATTCTTTACTACTTTAGAGAACAGATCAATATATTATTAGGACAATATTTTGGGGGCATTTCTGGCTTTGTATTGCTGCTGTTTTTTGCTATGTTAGTTTATTATGTTGTTGTAATTGTTTGGTATTTTTCAACTTGATTGAAATAAAATGTTGGCGATTGTTTTTCTTTTTTAATGAGTGATGTATTGCGTTGGCTAATGCGTTTAATAATTGTTTCTGATATGTTTTCATTTTATTTCTTGGTAGTTTGTTTCAAGTAATTCATTAATGTTGTATTAATTGTTTTGATTGGTTACTGTTAGAATTATTTTTGAGTTGATTTAGTTATTAATTGGTTTGATTTGTTACTGTTTGAAAGAATTCTGAGTTTGATTATTTAATTGCTTTGATTAGTTAATGGTTTAATTAATTAATTGTTGATCTTGTTATTACTTGTATTAATTGGATTAGCTGGCTACTGTTTTTATTTAGTGAAGTGTGTTTTTTGGAGTTTTTTAATGTTTTATTATTGTGTATTTTGTGCATTAATATATTGTGATTAGGGTGCCCATTGAGTGCTCTAGAGGCTTATCATGCCCATATTATTATATGATATGATGTACCCCTGTAGTACTCAAAGGGTACAGGGTGGGTATAATCAGTCCGAGATGGGTGGTTGGGCCTTCCGGGTGGGTAGTGAGGCAGGGTGGGTTAACCCCTTAATTACTATAGCAGATTTTAACCGCTAAGGTGATTAAGGGGTTAGGGGCCATTAGAATGTCTTTAGTATGTATGTATGCTTTCTGGCCACGGAGGGCAGAGGGACCTGCTGTATCATGAGGAGGACAGCCAGCATATTGCTGTGGTAAGTTGAACTGTATTTATTCACTTTATTTATGCTGGTTAATGTTGTGTTTAATAATGGTCAAATAATCTATTATCCATATCTGGATAATAGTTATTTTGCCCATTACTATACAGTATGTGATTGGGCGGAGGGGGGGATTGATTGAAATGTAGGTCATGTTTATTTGTTGACATACAGGGTTGGAACCTTAGATCTGTGGGGACCTATGGAGACACCTGAGGACCCCCCGGATGCTCATGGGTACCACCTGCATACCTACGGGGGACACCTGCGGGGAAGATCCGGGGGCCCTACAGCTGTGGGGACCCCGCGGACCCACAGGGATCACCCGAGGGCCCCCAGACCTCCATGGGAACCACCCGAGGGCCTCAGACACTTGTGGGGTTGACCCGGGGATGCCCAGACACTCGAGGGCCCACCCATGGACCCCATTGAGGCCCACGGGGACCACCTGAAGGCCCATTGTGCCTGGCGAGAACCACCCGGAGAACCCCTGACCCCAGGTACTGTGCAATGTGGGGCCTGTGGACACTTGTCGGGACCACCGAGGACTACTGTAGGTCTGGGGTATGAATCCTGTATGTTAAAAAATAAATAATGATTTTACATTATGGGGGGGTACGGGGGGTGTATTGATGCAATATTGCAAGTTTATTGTGTCCAAGGATGTGGGTTTTGGGGCTGTTGTGTGAGTGTATTGTTTTTATTGTGTGTAGCGGTGGTGGGTGAAGGGGGTAATAGCCCCAAGGATGGGTGTTTAGACCTTGCGGGTGGGTAGCGGTATAAACCACTAAGGTAATGAAGGGGTTAAGTCCACCCACAACCCCCCCACAAGGCCAAAACACCCACCAAGGGCTAAATACCCCCTTCACCCACCCCCACTACCCACAATAAGCTTGGCATGGGTGGTTAACCCCTTCATTGCCTTAGCGTTTAGCCACTAAGGTAATGAAGTGACTGTAAATGCATTTTTCCTGCATCGGATTCATGCGGTGGGCTCCAGTGCTGGTATTAATGTGTATCAGCTCCATAGACCCTGGCATCAATCCTATGCAGTAAAAAGGCCAAAAAATGTCAAAGTCCCGACTTATCGCTGCTCATCGCTGCATCTCCCCACCAATCTGCCAACTTTTTGTGGCGTTTTGATTTGTGGAGAAAATCGCCATATTTTTTTTTTCAACTATGTTTTTATTAGTTTTTTGTGCATACAGACAGGAGAATACAGGATATTGATAATTGTTCCAAGTATACACCTAACTTACAGGGACAAACTACAAAAAACGGACGCACGATGGGGGGACCACAGGTCAAGACCTTGACAGACCAACATCAACAAAGGGGAAAGAAAAAGGGAAGGGAAGGTGGGGGGGTAGGGACGGGGAGGGGGAACGGCGTAGAAGACTCACTTTCCACGTGTTATCAGGTGTCCTGCACCACCACTACTGACGCCCTGCTCCTGTCCACCTCTCAGAGGTCCCTGGGCCAGATCCACTTCAGCTTTTCGGCTTCTATCTATTTAGAATATCGCTAAATCCCTGGGGGAACCCTGCTGTCAGATCGTCATATCTAGCTCCCAGCCACCCATCCAAGGAGAACTCACCTAAATCTATCAAAGCCATATTGTGGCATCATTCATCCCCTGGATATCAGTCTGAGCCAACCATAATGACCAGACTTTTTCGAATTTATCGGCCGAATCGTTAACTAAACTCGTTAACTTCTCCATTCGGCAAATGAACCAAATTCTGTTTCTGATTTTGTCTATAGAAGGAATCACATTCTGATTCCACAATGCTGCGGTCTCACACCTCATAGCGGTAGCAAAGTGTGCTATCAGCTTGTTACCCGATCTAGATACCTCATTCGTAGGTTTACCTAATAAAAATAGCCACGGGTCCAGCTGAATTTTGAGCCCCAAAAAGATCCTCTGCAGCCAATCTCGGATCTGGGTCCAGACCGGCACTATTTTCGGGCAAGACCACAGCATGTGAACCAGATCCCCTTGTTCCCCGCACTGCCTAGGGCAGAGCGGGGAAGAGCCCCGGATGAATTTTGCTAATCTAACTGGGGTGAGATACCAGCGTAATAATACCTTATATGAGTTGTCCTTCAATGTCGTGCAGATGGAGCTAGTAGCTACGGCTTTGAACACCGCAGACCAGACCTCGTCCTCTAGTTGACCCTGAAGATCCTCCTCCCATTGAACCATAAAACGGGGTTTGACTGTCCTGTCAGAGTCAGTGTTCACCACCCCTCTGTACAAGGCAGAGATCAGTCCCCGCGTGTCTGCCCCGCGCACGCAAAGCTGCTCAAAATTCGTCAACGGTGGTCTCACCGGGTGTGCGTTGTAATATGCCCGAACCTGGAGGTACCTCATAAATTCAGTGTTGGGTATGTCTGTTTCCGACTGTAATAGTTCAAAGGATTTAATCTTGCCTTTATCCTCCAGGTCCTTCAATCGCCTAATCCCCAATTTACGCCAAAGCGGAAAACTCTTGTCTGCCAACCCAGGAGCAAAATCCGGATTGCCGTATAAAGGCGCCATAAGAGTGTGTTTGGAGGTTATTGAGCGATTACCTTTAGAAGCCTCCCAGACCGAAAGTGAGTTGAGCACAGAGGTCAGCGGAATGAGTACACCCTTCACCCGTGTCCTCGGGTACCAGATCAGGTCCTTGAGCTCCAGCGGGGCGCACACCTCCCTCTCCAGCGCCACCCACTGCCTGAGCCCAGGATCTCCATGCCACTGCGTAATTTGGCACAACTGTGCCGCTTTGTAGTAGGATATAACGCTCGGAACCGCCAGGCCACCAGCTTCCTTAGCTTTCTGCATCATTTTTACTTTAATCCGTGGTTTTTTACCGTTCCAAATAAATTGTGAAATTGCTTTTTGAAGCCCTGTAATGTCTGCTCGTACCACGGCAATCGGGAGAGTTTGGAACAGATATAGAATCCGGGGAAGGATATTCATCTTGACGGTATAGATCCTCCCCAACCAAGAAATACCATATGCCTTCCATTCCTGTAGCTCTTTTTTGAGAGTCCTCAACAGTTTGGGATAGTTAGCCGGATATAAGGAGCTTGTCTTTTTCGTGATATGCACTCCTAGGTATTTCATGGAAGAAGGACGCCATCTAAACTCAAAATTGAGTTCTATCAGCTTCTCCATTTCTCTTGGTATGTTGAGGCTTAAGGCCTCTGATTTAGACTGATTTATTTTAAAACCAGAGATCTGGGCAAAACGCTCTAGAAGCTCGAACAGATTGGGTAGCGAGATGAGCGGCTTGGTAAGGGTTAGAATGATGTCATCTGCGTACAAAGCCACTTTGTGCTCCTGGGAGTGGATTTGTACCCCAGAGATATCAGCGTTGTTCCGAATTTGTGCTGCGAGTGGCTCAATGCATAAGGCGAATAGCAGGGGCGAAAGCGGGCATCCCTGCCTCGTGCCACTTTTAATTGGGAAAAGTTCTGAGGGGAACCCCTGATGTACCACCCTAGCTGCTGGTGCAGCATATAATGCATTGACTGCCTGTTGAAATATGCCTCCAAACCCAAACGCTCCAAGCGTGGACTCCAAGTATGGCCAATCAATCCTGTCGAAGGCCTTTTCCGCATCTAGGCTTAGGGCTATACTTCGAATCTCGTTGGCTCCTATAAAGTCTATTATATCCACAATCCTTCTAGTGTTGTCGGCCGCTTGTCTATTTCTAATGAAGCCAACTTGATCCGGGTGGATAAGCCTCGGCAGGATTACATTTAATCTATTGGCCAGTAGTTTAGAATAGATTTTAACATCTGTATTAATTAATGATATTGGCCGGTAACTTTGGCAACTAGTGGGATCCTTATCCTCTTTATGAATTACTGAAATTGATGCTTGGAGCATCTGCCCCGGGAAGGGCTCTCCTGCTAGTACTCCATTGAACAGCTGGAGCATGTGTGGAGCTAGAACTCCGATAAATTTTTTATAATACAGGTTGGAGAACCCATCCGGGCCTGGGGCTTTTGACGCTTTTAAGTTTTTTACTACCGCTTCCAATTCCTCCCTTGTAAAGTCGCTTTGTAGTGCCTCTCGCTTTAATCTGGTCAATTGTGGCAAGGCCGCGTCCGCCAGGAATTTCCGTAGATTACTACTTGTCCTAGCGTTGTGAACCACCTTCTCCCCATTATATAGCTGTGCGTAAAATTTCGCAAACTCCCCTACTATAACTTTGGGGTTTGAGGAACTCTGGCCCCCTGCTGTTATGATAGACTGAATATTAAAATTTGGTTTCCGATTACGGAGTCTGGTGGCTAGCATAGTGTCCGGTTTATTAGCTTTCTCATAGAACTTCCTCTGTGTCCAACTCATGTCTTTCTCAGCCCTGGAGGTAAGGAGGATGTTTAGTTCAATCCTAACATCCTTCAACTCTTTCAGAGTATCCTCTCTACCTGTCCGGTTATGTAGTATAGAGAGCTCATGTAACCTTTGATATAGCTGAGTTAATTTGGCTTCCTTTTTCTTTTTCCTATTTGCAGCTATACCGATTAGTACCACTCGTATCGTGGCCTTATGAGCCTCCCATAACAGAGACTGGGAATCCACACTGCCACTGTTTATCCGAAAGTAGTCCGAAATTTCGGCTTTGACTTTTTTCTGTATATCCGGTATTTTAATTATCGATTTGTTTAGCTTCCAGTTTGCTCCTGGCCTGACAGACCCAATTTGACTGCATCTTAGCTCTATCGATGCATGGTCCGACCATGTAATATCATGTATGCTTGTGTCGGAGATTTGTGGGACCATTCTGCCCGATACAAAGAAGTGGTCAATCCTACTGTAGCTGTCATGGGGATGGGAATAGAAGGAGTAGCTGCGGTCTCCTTGGTGCTGCTCTCTCATATATCCACTAGGCCAATTTGTTTTAGTCCCTTCAGTAATGGGGTATTTCCCTCCCTCCTTATGGTTTGCTGGGATTGGCACGATCTACGCTGGGGTTCATGACTGTATTGAAGTCTCCTCCCAGGACTATATGTCCCTCAGCCCACTGCTGTAGCTTCTGGAAGAATGAGTTAAAGAAATCTGTTTGTCCTTCGCTAGGCACGTATATACATGCCAGCGTTATTCTGGCCTGCTTGAGGAGCCCGACCAGCACCAAGTATCTTCCCTTAGGATCTCTTTTGATCTTTTCAACCTGGAAGGGGGCGTTATTATGTATCAATATAGCGACTCCTTTCTTTTTTTCCTCACCTGATGCTAGAAAGAACTTTCGGTAGTGTGAGTCTAGGAATTTTGGGCTGTTTCGTGAGCTGAAGTGAGTTTCCTGGAGGAAGACCACATCTGCCCTTCTCCTCTTAAACTCTGCGAAGGCGACCCTCCGCTTATGTGGACTATTGAGCCCTTTGGCGTTTTGTGAGATAAAAATTACCGCCATTTTATGGTGTGGTGTGTGTGGTGGTAGTTTGTAAGCAAACTTGCTCTTACCCAGATCCCTGGGCTCTTGCTGAACTTGTGGTTCGTAGTGCTGGCACCTGTAGAGCGGTTTCAGTCTTTCGCCGGTTGGGGCTGGGGTGAACAAGGGGTAAAACATGAGGGAAGAATACACATATACATCACACTTAAAAACAACAAGAACCGTATTGGTCCTGATAGACCTCGAGTTCATTGCCCGGTAGAGATCTTTTCTCTCTGGACCCCCCTCTCCCCTGGTCCACCTCCATGGCTCCGGAAACCGGCCACGGACAACCGGGTCTTTGCCAGGTAGGTAGGTCATGCCCCACCTCCTGGAGTTGATGCACATACCTGCAGGCAGAGTGGTGGCTACTCCCCCCTCCGCCGGCAGTTATGCTTAGCCAAAACCTGACAACTGACCTCTAAACTACATAAAATTTTAGCCATTTTTAACCATGGTTTAAACCATAACTACCCTTATCTCTCCTCTCTATCTCCAAATTCACTCCCTACTCTATTTCTATAAACCCTAAACTAGTTGTTCCCTTTATTCAACAACCCCCTCTTCTCCCAATATCAATCCCCTCATGCTCTTGGTCCCATCCAGCTCACCTACTCGCTCCTCCACGGGGATTTATGCCTTCCTGACAGCCTGTTGATGCTGGCTAATTATTTATTATTCATTCTCTCTGTGCCCCTTAGCACCCCTATAAGTCTCAGCTCCCCAGGTGCTCTCTTTACTCCTTAATCCCTCCTGCGCCCCCCACCCCCTCCCCCCACCTCCGCGGTCCTCCCCCTCCAAACGACAAGGCATCCACCCCCTGCACCGCTAGCAAAGTTCCAGTCCCCATCGCTCTGCTTTCTCCTGTGTCTCTCCCCGGCGGCGGAACTCGCGCGCCTCCGCCAGGGAAGACCGTATCAATTCCGGGCTGTCGCCTCCCTCCAAGCGTCATGCTGACATCCGCTGGGTCCTCCATTGGCGTCCCTTCTACTGCTCTCGCGAGATCTGGCTCAACTACGTCACTGGACTGGGCGAGGCGGGCTCAGTCGGAGGCGGATCCTCACGGAGAGAAGGCTGGTCTGAAGGAAGCTCCCTGGGTGGGTCCCACTATCGGAGCATTCCCTCCCGCCGAAAACCTCGCCGCCATGAAAGTCCTCGCTCCTCATCTCCTCCTTCCTTCCCGGGTAAGTTGAAAGACGCCATTTTAGAACCCAAATAGCGGTGCTATCTCCATAGGGTCCCCGACTGCTAGTTGAGTCCCCGTGGCTTGGTAACTAAGCACTGATAGTGACTCCCATTAGGGTGATTGTTTGGCAGTTTCGAAGGGTATCAACATTCTTTATTAACGCAACAGGCGCAACATAACTTCACAGTCTTTATTCCAACCATTGTTTAGGGACATTTCCGCCCCCCCCCCCCCTCTTTGTCCAGTCTCCTTTCCTTCGGGGGAGAGGATCCCTGCCGTCTTGGTGGGGAGTCCGCCTTATGCCCTTGTTGGTTCCCCTCTGGAACATTGTCCGGAATCCCCCGCACCCCCAGTTTTTTCAGGAAGGCTGCCCCCTCCGAGGGGTGTTTGAGCACGTGTGGTCTACCATTTTTTATGGCCACGAGGGTGAATGGAAATGCCCATCTATACCGGACCTCACTGTCTCTTAATGCCCTTGTAACATGGGCTACAGCTCTCCACCGGGCCAGAGTGAGGGGAGACAGGTCTTGGAACACCGTGAGGGTGATAACTTCAAAGGTGATATGGGGGATGGCTCGGGCAATCCTACTCACCTCCTCCTTTATGGAGTAATAGTGGAGCCGGAGGATCACATCTCTCGGGGGGTTTGAGGGCAATGGTCTTGAACGTAGGGCCCTATGGCACCTATCCATCCTTAAATCAGATTCCGGTTTGTCCGGCAGGATAGAGGCCATCCAGCGGGAAAGCAGGGCCTCCGGGTCCAAAATGTCCTCCGGGATCCCCCGGACTCTTAAGTTGTTCCGCCTGTCCCTATTTTCCCCATCTTCTTGTCAGGCCTCCAGGTCCATCACTCTCTGCTCCAAGGCCTGCATCTGTGAGTTGGTTTCCTTGTGGAGATTTGAGCTGACCTCCATTCGCTCCTCCAAATCATTAATCCTAGTCCCGATCTGCATGAGATCGTGCCGGAGCCCCTCCACCTCCCCCCTGAAAAAGGATTTCAAATCCACTAGCAGCCGAGATATTTCTTTTTTAATAACTTTGGACTGCTCCGCCGCTGCCCTCGAGCCCTCCGCGTCTTGGGCTGAATCGGAGTCAGAGACTGCTGACAGCTCCACAGCCCCAGCCTTGCTTTGTCCGGTGAAGTAGGCCCTGACATCCGACTTGCGCCGGGTCTTCTGCCTCGTTGCTGCCATAATTTTTTGGGGCTTATGTGCCGATCCGGAGTGAGTTTGGGTGTCCTTAGCGCTAATTCAATTTTTTTGAAAGTCGGTTTTGATATCGATTATTTGCTATGTTCTGCCTGCGGTTGGTGGAGCTGTGGGATTATCTGACCATCACCAGCCAGCCGCGCATGCGCATCGAAAATCGCCATTTTATGGTGGCGATAAGCGGCAAAAGGCGAATCGTGGCAACCAGAATTGCGCCTGTTTATGAACATTCTGAAAAGTGTTGAAAAGTGGCTTATCGCCGCTCAGTCAGCGATTTGATTTTGTTCAAATGATTTTTCGGCGATATAGGCCGTTATCGCCCACTTTTCAAGGCTTACTGAATATGAGTAGGCATTTTGGCCGATAAGTGGTCGATAAGTGCCCTATTTACGCTTACTGAATGAGGCCCTATATGTTTTATTCAAAATTTTTACCCCTGATGAAGTCTTCTATAAGACGAAACGCGTAGGGTTGATATACAGTCACCTACTATCTATATATCCCTTATTGTATGTTCATATGCAATAATACAGCTTTTTTAATATATCAGCTTGTGTGCTCATTATTTTCATTCACATCTGAGAAGCCTGTGCATATCCAAGAAGGCGCCTGATTTGGCTAAGTTGAGAGCCCTGTGTGAATCCTTGAGTGAGACGCCATAAGCACTGAGCATCTGCGTACCTGCTTGTGTGCATCGACGGGAGAGCACACCAGGACAGCTGGCAGAGGCACTACCAGTGAGGGCGGCAAGTCCTATGGAACACGGTCAGCTATGAAGCTCTGTGGCGAGTGGTGTTCCTATCAAGGGCGACCAAATAGAGAAGAGGGAGGTGCAACAGAGCAGAACCAGTGGGATACAGTGAGATCATCTGGCAGACCGAAACAACAGCCTGCGAAACTGCACTAGATGGAGGTTTGTGGCTGCGATTTGTGAGGTTGGAGGATGATTCAGCGGAAAGCTGGGGCACTGCAGTGCCAAACTGATTAGGAACAATATAAAAACTTGCAGTGTGAAGGTCCCATTATCCTCTTTAACCTGTCAACATCCAGCCTAGTGATTGCGGAATTTTGGTTTCAATCATTTAACATTGAACACGCCCTAAGCTGACTCCCATTTGAACTCTCCACTTATAAACACAGAGACATTGTGATCTAATTTGTCCATTTTTACTAGGTTTATGTTATCTATGATATATTTGTCACAATTGTCAGTTGTGTTACAGATGCAGCGGCCATTATTCGAACAAATATCGAAATGGAATTTGTAGATATGCCCGTGATCCTCACGAGTTGTGCAGGGGCAGATTAATGGCTCGTCGGAGCAACACAGCAGGGGTCCCTGCTGTGTGAATCCTACCGGGGTCTGCCTTTATATAATAGAAGCGCAGTAAGAGGCTGAATCAATCACTCTAACTGCGCGCCTCTCACAGGCGATCGCGGGGGTTTTATTACAATTCTAATATTACAGTAAATGTAGCAGGGGGTCTCCGGAACTGAACTGCATTGGTTTAAGGTCTGGGGCCCCCTTACTTCCCAAGATACAGGCCCCGTTATTGGGTGCCGGTATCCCCATGTTAAAAACCTGTGGGTCACGTGACCGTGGGATCTAAACAAAACAGAGGGATAACGGCACCCCATACCTGTATCTCAGTAAGTATGGGGTCCCCAAGGCTGAAATCATCTTTGTTCAGCTCAGGAGACCCCCTGCTCCCTCACACTAGTATCAAACACCCCACCCCCCAAATAAAAAATCACAACCTTAGCGGATAGCTGCTAAGGCAATGAAGCTGCTTACTTTTTATTTTTATTCATAGTGTGCATGAGCATGGGGTCTCTTGAGCTGAACAAAGTTGATTTCAGCCTCGGGGATCCCATACTTACCGAGATACAGGTTAAAATCCATGTGAGATTTAAACAAACAGAGGGATACCAGCACCCCATACTGGGGCCTGTATCTCGGGAAGCAGGGGGTCTCCAGACCGGAAACCAATGTGGTTCTGTTCCGGAGACCCCCTGCTCATCTACACTAGGAATACAATTTAAATGCATGTTCAGAGTGTTTCCTTCGTGCATGTGCATGAGTTTACTGTGAAATCTGCTCATGCAGATGCGTCATCTAATGTCGGAAATAACAATTCGAGACAGTGTCCCCCCCCCACCCCTCAACCAAGAGCACAGACACACAAGACTAATGGACTGTGGCAATGCCACTATATTTAAATTAAGACATTTTAATACATTATACTCATCAAACAATACCTGTAAACGGTCTGTGCCCGTGCTCATCATCATAACGGTCTATGCCCGTGTTCATCATCATATCACAAATAGTGAGTTGCATGTTCTTTTTTGCCAACAAGAATACCGGCATTTCTGATTGAGAAGGAACATAAATCTCTGTTCTTTATACAGTATATAATTTAGACGTACATATGAAAATATTGTTTTTATATTGAAAGAGATAGAAAATATACTACAGCATGTTATCAAAACTAGATACGATGCTATACTTTTATGTCCCTAACTTTTGTAAGATGATTTCACATATGAATTGTGAAATATTAATCATCTGAGATAAAGATCACATTAATTTCAAGCATACTGTACATAACCCAAAAAATGTAATAACATTTGTACATGCAAAACATTGACCCCTCAAGCACACATGATACACATTTTAGGACATGTTTTTTTTATCAATGGTGTTTGAGCTTAACATACCATAGCCATATGTGCATGTACACACAGCAGAGCGTGTACATAGAAGATGTGGACACCCATCACTATCCTATGATGATAAGATTGTAACACATGTAACTGTAATAAATACGAAGGACTGTATATATTCATATTAACATATACATTTCTGCTTACCTGTGAAATAGGTGGGGATCACATTCAGATGTGTCTCCACTCCATTGGCTTTCAGCTCATTATCCTCCGCAGCATGGACAGGAGGATCCTCCTCAGACTCTCCCATATGTTGCCTTGAAGATTGTGACGCAGTGCTATATTGTGCAGAATGCAGCAACAAATCACTATGTCAGAAACCTTTCAGGCTTGTACTGTAGGACACCGCCTGATCTATCCAGACATCTGAAACAACTTTTCAACTGTCCAAATGTCCGCTCTATAACCGATATGTGTGTCGTATTATATCTTCCTCTACAGGGGTTTGAGGATTAGCCAGTGGGGTTAAGAGCAACGGTCTGATCCCGTATCCTGAATCACCTATAATACACTGTAACAAATTATTTTTATACATTGCACAATGTACTAATGTTCACAAATATATATTGTTATTTGCAACAATTATGACATAGATATAAAACAAATTCTATATGTAGCGGGGTACTCCCTGGCTACTATTCTGCCCAATGGGCTGGAAGTAAACCCTGGTATTAACAGGCTTGCCAGTAGTCATTATGGGGTTTTCCACTTCACTGGTGCTGCCCCTGAGTGTCAGAGGAGATGGGTACAACATGTTTGAGATTGCCCAATCCTGGGCCAGACCTGGTACCTCTCTTGGCTGTACTTAAGGGCAGGGCTGCCCTAAAGTTGGGGGTTGTTGTTCCTTCCCTCTGAGGAAGGTATGTCACACAACTGGGGGCCTGAGATTGGGGCCTTCCCATGAGCTCTTCCCTCTGGGGGAGAGTGAGTGTGGACCATCCCTCTGCTTCCGCTAGGGAGGTGGGGAAGATCTAGGATGGCTGCAGGTGCCCTTGGTGGTAGTAGCAGTCCAGGGGCCATCATACAGTGAATACTGACAGACTGTATCTGGCAATAGACTGCTGAGTAACTGTTACTGCAGAAGTGTATTAATAAACCCGTTCCTGTTTTGCAATATACTTCCTGCCTGGTGTGTGACCTTACTGGGGGGATAGGTAATAAGTTCTACCATGGAAGATCACCTTCAGTTCCAGGAGTCCACGGCAGATGGAGGCGCCACACTGCTAAGGAGATATGTGGGGTATGAACCTCAGAAGACTGTTCCTGTGTCCCCACTAACATTTGCGGATGACTTAGCCCTCCTGGTGCCAGCAGGTATATGCACCATACATCCTGTAATGGCCCCTACCTGCGATTGGGTTGGGGAAACACCATTACATATATATCACGTGAGGTGTTTATCCATATATGAGAGGCTAATAAAACATACCGATATCTGTATTTTAAATATTAGGACATAATTGTATTCTATTAAATTACACATCCATAGTATAGTCAATCATAAATGGCATGATTTGGTGCTAGCTATGTTGTATGTAAATATGGTTAATCATGTTTCACATAACTGCTGCATTGTATGTCAAATGTGTTGTTGTGTGTGTGTGTCTTTATATATGTGCTAGACTGATGAGTTACTCAGGATAGAGGATTCGTGGCTGGAACCCAAGAATCTGGCTACCACATTAAGAATCTTCATATTGGCATTGCATACCATCTGCACATTGATGGAGTGAAAGTGTTTGCGGTTACGGCAAGCATGCTCATTCAGACTAGCCGGGATCAAGGAAAAATGGGTGCAATCGATTGCACCCATCACACATGGTAGCCCGACGATGGTATAAAAGCCATTTCCCAGTTCCAGCCACTCTGTCTGCTCTCTAGGAAAATGAATTTAATTCCTAGTGTGTCTAGTCAGTGCACATAGAAACTGGCTAAAGGCCGCGAGAATGTCGACTGCGAGACCTTGCCTACTATGCTCACAGTTGTCTGAAAAGACGCAGAAGCAAGAAAATGTAATGAGCACAGCATTTTAACAAGCCCAGGGACTGCACGACCACTGGCTGTTACGAAATCTAAATCTTCTCTTCATAAAGAGCTAAGCTGAACTCAAGCGATATCTGCTAATAATTTCTTCCTCAGTAAGCCCCTCCAAAAGTGTGCATTCATGATATAAACCTCTCTCCTCTCCCAGCCTTTCCCTCTCTTCTCCTCTCTCCTTTGTCCCTCCTCGAAAGCCAGTCTTCTCCTCGTCATAATATATCACATCTCCATCTCCCCATCCGCCATCTCTACAGATAATAATAATAATTTCTTCCTCAGTAATCCTCTCCAAGAAATGTGCATTCACGATACAAACGTTGATGGGCACCACCACTCTAATGTCTCCTCTCTCCTCTCCCTCTCCTATCCTGTCCTTCTCCTCTCCTCTGTCTCTCCTCCAAAGCCAGTCTTCTCCGTCTCATCATAATATATCTTATCTCCATCTCTCCATCCGCCATCTCTACTGTACCTTGAATTAAGTGTTCAATTGGCTTCCTTTAAGTAGCTATGTCTTATGGCACATGACTTCAATAAGTGAAAGGTGTTTAAAAAAAATTAAGTAATAAACTACAAAAAATGAATATGTGTTAATTAGCCATTCGAAATCATTTTAATCTGATACTTTTATAACATGACACGTAAATATTGATATACCTTGGTTAGCCAAATTTAAACAGATCTTTATAATGCCACTAATTGTCAGTACGCAACAGTCAGCAATAGGAGTTACATTTTGCGATTAAGGATAATTGGTACTAAATAATTGAGGAATGTTGACGTGTAAATATGTATTTCACTTTAACATTTTTAAAAGAAACAACATTTGTTTTCTCAATTCAATATGTATACGATCTGCACAATGAAAAGTGATTAGCTAAGTTCAAGATCGATCTGTTCTCCTGTAATCGATCACTTTATCAGGGTTATTACATTCACTTATTGCACAGCTTTGTGGGCAATGTAGTCCTCGAATCTGATTGTGTGAGCAGTTACTAGATACAATTTCAGCACTGCTAGAAAGAGGGCAGGGCTGAAGAGCTTGAGCCTATCAGAAGGCGAAGGGGGCTGTCACTTTGTAAATGCTTCCTACATTAGAAACATTTCAAATGTATTTAAATATATATTTTTAAATGCTACAAGTATTTTCGTTTAGTACAGAACTGATGTTTAAAAAAAAACATGTAGTATATTTTTTCAACTACTCCTTTAAATTCACACATACACAAAACGTAAATATTACATTTGTAAATAAAAAAATTTACATCTAGGAATCTTGGGGAAAAAAATATGCCTATTCACCATAGTGCTAAAAACATTGCTCATTTATGACACAATCTAACATGTATTGAATACATTACACATGTTGGTTAAAGGTTGACATGTATGTAACCTGTGACAACATATGTCAACACTGTCACATTAATTAAAATGATATGTTATAGGTGCTGGTAAAGTGACATGTTGAAAAATTTAAATGAAAATTGATTTTATATCATTACATATGTACATCAATTCTAGGTCCACACTGACAATTGATTAGAAACGCTGCAGATCTACAAATTCTCATGTACTCGATCTATTGTTCGGTTTATTAAAATATTTTACTGAAAAGCATTGTGGGACATTTATTCCATGTCGATAATATGACTGGCCAGTTACTAGATACAATTGGTACCCTGCTAGAGAGAGGCCAGGGATGAAAAGGACACACCAATCAGAAGAGGATGGGGATGTAACTTTGATAATGCTTTGTACATTATAAACATTGTCAAATTACATTAAAAATGTATTGCATGCTTATTTTTGTTAGTACAAAAACTTTGTCAGAGCATAAAAAGTATGTATTTTTCTTTACAATGTTTGATATTGTCTGAACTGTACCTTTAAGAGGTTAAGATAGGACTATCCTGCGACCCAGCTGAACTGAAACATTCATATACCCCGTATATAATCATAACATCAACAAGTCATTTCTTAACACATAAATAACTTACGCAGTGACACTATTACTTCAATAAGGTAAACACTTATTTTTATTACAAATTGTTCTTTTAAAGAACACGAAATCACAAATACAAAGTAATATGTCTCAGCTCAATAGACTCCATGCTTAATACATATGTTTACAAAAATGCATTTTATTTCTATGTCCTGTCTCGCCGCTTATTGGCAGCTTCTCACCACCTTCTTGCCAACTTTTCCTGGCGAGGAGATTTGGAGAGGAAATCTCAATTCTAGAGTGGCGATCAGCCTTGATAAGCTGATTTGGGCTACTAGAATTGAGCGAGTTTGAGAAAACGGCAATAAGTGGCTTATCGCCACGCGTTTGGGGATTTTTTTTCTCGGCAAAAGAACCCTGGTGATTTTTGCACTTATCGCTGGCTTATCAGGGTTTACTGAATCGCTGAAGGCTTTTTTGACGATAAGCTGGCGATAAGTGACTTATCGATGTTTATAGCCCTCATTCAGAAGTATTGGTATCTACAGTAATTGCATCAGATGTAAGACTAAATAAAGTATTGACAGCTTCACCTCTGATGTCTTTTAGGAGGGCACCAACTGACTTAGGCTCTACTAAATCGTCTTCTATCAGATTTTTGGGAACACCAGTGGAGGTAATATTATGTTGTTGTTGCTGTTGTAATTTTATGTTTTTTCTGCCTCTATATATGGGCATTGTATTGACAGTATATCACTTTGTTTCCCCATTTTGGGCTGTTTGAATCATTTGTGCCTGCTAGGGATAAGTTAGGTTGCCAGGGATGCTTTTCTACTACCATAATCACTAGTATAGAACTGCTCATGTGCAGTCTCTCTGATTAGACTCTGTTTGTAAAAAGCAGGGGCGCGTGATGTCATCGCGCTAGTTTTCCTTCATTATAGAAGAGGAGATGTTCTCTGCGCATTCGCTAGCATAGCCCCAACAACGCTGGTAGATAAGGACGTCTGTGGGTCTCTCTGCTGCCACGAACAAGGATCACAAAGCACAGGAGTGCTGCTGACACAACAGATGGGGTGCAGACCCCCTCTTTTCCCCTGCCTGTAAGTATACTGCCATTTTATCCAGGGCTATCTGGGTTAGTGGGTATGACTATTTTCTATGTGTCTACAGGCATTGTGCATGCTCAGCAGTGGTACACAGATGATTGAGATTAACTGCACAGATGATTTTGACTGCTTAATTTATGTTTTGGCACCTTTTCTGTCTCTGATCCCTATACAGTCTGTTTTTGCTGCATTGTCACACTAGAGCTGAGAAAGGACCTTGTTGGTCTGAAATGTACGTTAGATTGGTTGCCTGATATTTCATTAAACTACTATTGTCTACCTGAGAGTGCTGCAGACCCTTCTTTTTTTGCTATATATACAGTATATATATATATATATCTCACAAATTACTCGTAGCGCTACCCTACATATAAAAATAATCAAAATATATATAAATATATATATATATATTGCTTATTTTGCTATGTAGGGTAGCGCTACGGATAATTTGTTTTCCATTCTGAGCACAGATACAGAGTCGGTTCACAGGCTGAGGTCAACAACAGGGAATCAACAGACTAAAGGACAGGGAATATGTAGTAACAAAGCTGGAACAAAGAGGAACAATGCCTGGCAACTTCCTGTAGGAAGTGCAGCCATAAATAGGAGGCTGCCATGAACCAAGAGGGCCGCAACCAGCCAAGTGAGGGCAAGTTGAAGAAGAAACCAGGACCACAACGAAAAAAATGGCATGGATCAGGCGGAATCTTTACAATGCTGAAAATCGCTGCATATCTGACAATATCCCATAAAAAGGATCAATGAAGCTTGTTAAATCAGTACACATTAGAAAGTAGTATCAATTTTTTTATTTGAGGAAAATCACCAGCTATGATGTGATACAGTGCATACACTAATATTTCATTGTTCATTAATTTACATTTAATGTCACATCATTTTTTTGCCTGGAAAATGCGGGCCTAAATAACTTGTACTGTATTTTCAAGTACTTTGCTGTACTAGACCATATTTTCATTTTTACTACAGACTACATTGTGGCAAAGTTGCCTAAACCAATAGCAGAAAGCAAAGCAATTCTAGTCTTAGGCAAAAAAGGAAAATATTTAAAGCATACATTATCTTATGTTTATAAATTAGAGCAAAGTACCTTTGAGATGCAAGCCAAGCTTTTTAAAAAGGACATGTAATTGAATAGCTGTCCAAACATAATTGGACATCTGTCCAAATACCCACTTACTTTCATTAGCATGGTTGAGAAAGACTATTCTTCCAACAACACAAGTACACTTAATTTGCATCATCAATGTTAAAGATTAATCTATCCTAAGAGATAAGTATCAAGTACAATGTTTCAGAAATCATCGAGAACTCTTCAAGACAGAAGAATAAAAAATGTACCCACAAGGATTCAATCATTTTATTGAGTCTGTAAGAATCACAAATACTGCTGTTGGCATAGCTTCTGTCGCAATGGCTCTTTTGTATGCTAAACAGCCAGTACACCATAATACAGCTTTGATTTTTCATGTGAAAGCAAACTGAAATTAAAAGGTAACACAGAATGTATACTAATTACTAAATCACATTGTTATAACTAGACTTCTGGAAAGATATTTTTTATTGAGAAAATTGCATGCAACCGATATTACCAAAGAATGAATAGTCACTTTTCCCCAAAGGCAAAACATAATAGGTTTGTTACTTAGTTAGAAAATAAATATCAAAATATTAAATTTTTTTATTATTTATTTCTTTATAGTGTTCTTAACACACAATCCTCAGAATACTAGCTGTACATACAATTATACATAATAATTTAAATGTAATAAATGCAATATGAGCCTTTTAAAATTTGTTTTTCAAGAGTTCTTCTTTGATAATTATGTTTACCGTTTCTCATATGCAGAAAATATTCATTATTTTAATCAAATTATATTTTATTATACACAGAAAGTAAGGCTATTGAATATGGTCTTTAGTGCACACTTAGGTAATACAGGGATTACTCAACACTCAATAGGAAAGCTATCTATCCACAATTATGTCTATGGTACTTTAAAGAAGCTTAGATACGGCAAGTTCCCAAGAACGGTTGGAAGAGTTAAGACTGGACTGAAGTCATACAGTATGTGCAATAGCCCAACGTGAGTGCGATTATAGTGGCTCTTCTCTACTTAATGCAGTCTGCTAAAAAAATATCAGGAGTGATAAGTAGTAGGAGGAAATATCTTCAATCTTTAGGATAAACATAATATCTCAGTGTTCTTGAGTCATTCAGTCACATTGTAGAAAAGATTCAGACGGCATTTTATTTTGCTAGATTCCATTTTGTTTTGCAGACATATAGTTTGGCATTGTAATATACTGTATGATTTTTTGTGAATTTTCCTGATGCAGTAAAATATGCCAATTAAAATGGGACCAAAACATCTGTATACCAAACAGGATGACAATTAAAATGCTATAGAAGCAGCTGTGGGGAAAAACGGGATAATCACAGATAGGTATTTCACCAGAATTGTGATAGATGTCGGTTATAAAAATAAACATGTTTGTATGTATTAATTTCTTACTACTAGCTGTGAGGTATAGTTTGCCAAGTAGTGAGAAAAATGAGTTACTGCTATGTATAGCTTATCTAGTAGGGAGAGAAGGTGTATAAAGATTTTTTCCTGGACATATTGAGATAAGAACTATGAAATATCATCATGCAGAGTTCTCCACTCTGAACTTGTATGTCTGTAATATGCTTTCTGTCTCTGAAGAATAAATGATTAGAACAAAGATACCTGCCTCAATCTTAAATGATCTAAAGGACTATTTTCAATTGCAGCCCAGCGTGTGCCTCATACACTTCCAAAGGGGAAGCCCATGAGAGAGGGGTTGTACCTTATTGCAAAGAAGACTCACAGGCAACATGTAAGAGAACAGATATTTGAATCAGAAGTATACCAGGAAAGGACCAGTTGATTAAAGACGCTTTGCTGAAGTAGATCTGTTCCTGGGGAGTATCTTACATCCGGGAAACGACTACAGTGGCCACCAAGACCTAACTAATCAAAAGAGACACACCTGTTTGAGAGACATCTATTGTAACTCCTGAGAAGAGATCGGACTGAAAGCAAAAGGTGCGAAGCAGCAGTTTTTTTCTAAATTGACGGAGATTCTCCTGCTGCCAGCATTTACAAAGAAAAAATGAAAATGTGTGGTGCTTCTAAGAAAAACCTTTATGAATATAAATATTAATTTCATTTACACAAACTGTTCCTGAGATTTTTTGCTCTCCCTGAGCAACGGTGCCTGTTTTTTCTCTGTTTTTCAGCATTTACAAAGAAAGCACCCAGAAAATGTATGGTGTGTAGATTTGCAGAATTTTTAATGACAACAGGTTGTGAGTAACTTTGTAGTTATGGATGGGAAATAGTTTACAACTGGAAGGATAAATAAAAAAAACAACTTCTAGCCAAGCTGGTATTGGTCTCTAAGAGACATATTACTAATACTGTACAATTGTATCCCGAAGCTACAAAAATGCTGTGATAGGAGACCCAGTTGTACTAAATGCAATCAGATGTGGTATCATATGCAGTATCTGGAAGATACCATAGAAATAAAATAAATAAAATCACACTTGGAGGCATTCAGAGAAGTGTATGGGTTAAAGGAATATATATATAAAAAAGAGAAGGCGGGGTGTAGGCAAATCCACAAGGAAGCTCAGATGAAATTGTAAAAAAAACTATCCTTAAATATTGATACATTTGCAGAACGCGTTAACAAGATTGATCCACAGAATGGGATAAAAAAAGGGCCCCTAGTTCGCTGCACTCATTGAGTGTTTCAGTAGTGGACTTATTTCAGCAGTGGATTTATTTCAGCCTAGAGATACAAATATTCCCTCAATGTCAGAGTCAGATTATATAAAATAAATTTTAATTACATCAACAAGAAGTATCTCAATAACAATGTGAATATATAGAGTGAAATAATATAGGTGATATAAGGTCTAAATTACTGGTGAGGAGGTGACTGCCTTGATAAATGTGGCAGTGTATCTAATATACAGCAGTGTAGAGGTAAGTGAGATAAATCTCAATTGTGTGCTCTAATAGTATACAGGGTGAGTGGGTCCCATATAAAGTACAATGAATATAATTAGAACAGATGTATCAAGTCAATCTTCAGTAGCCTATATCTAAGTGTGTTGCAGACATGATGTGATCAATATGTAAAGTGTCCAGGATACAGTTATGCAGGAAAGAGTGCAGCTGACCTTGATGTAATAATGCTGAGATCCGTGTCTCTGGTAACCTCCGCTTCAATCTGCGCGGTCTTATCCCATCTCGCCATCGTGTGCAAAGTTGCACAAATGGAACTTACTTAGCTCAATGCTGTCCGAAATCCAAGCAGTAAAATCTGGGGACGTACCTCTCACCTGGTCGAGTACAGCATGAGGACTGTGACTCCTATGGTCTCGCACACACTGCACTACTAATCACCGCACACCTGAAGTGCCAATGTCAATTGTCAATGTCAATGTCAATGCGCGTCTCCGAGCCTGTCTGTTTTGCAGGGACATCAATGTAGGTGGTGCTCTCCTGCAGTGTCAGGTCATACACTCCTGCTGTTCCGTGAAAGCAAAATGGCTTGTGTCTAAGCACCACACTGTCTCCAAAACAGCATAAAAAGTAAAGAATGTCCGGGGGGTATACTCACATCCCAGTAGTCTGTTCATGCTTTCTTCCAATCCGCTGATAGGTAAAATTGAAAAGTAAAGAGAATGGGCACTGCTGATTGAAAAATGAGGCTGGCAGTAGGTATAGCAATTGTAATCTTCTTTATTAGGCATAACAGCAAAAGTCAAAAATAGCAAGGAAATCCTCTGACGCGTTTCTCGCTTCTTGGGAGCTTTATCAGCAGTGCCCATTCTCTTTTCTTTTCAATTTTACCTAATATACAGCACTAGCCACAACGGAATCTGTACAGGGGTATATGTGGTATCTTAGCCTGTCCTAGCTATTGTCCAAAGGCCAGAGAGGTATGCAACAGCGGTAATGGGTTAAGACGCAATATTGTTTTTAAATTAATGTAGTGCCAATAACCACACAATGTATATATAAATATAAGCACATGTGAATACGTCTCAGCATGGAACACACCTCCCACGGTCCCCCTGGATATGGCAATCAGTACATGAACATGCTTATGACTATGACAGCAATAAGGGAAGAGGGAGAGGTCAGAGATGAGATCAAGGTGGAAATGCCTCAGGGACCCCTTTCACGTGTTACTACTGTGATAAAGTGGGTCATATGAAACGGTTTCCCATATGATGCAAAGGGATTAATCCATGGGAGAAATGGAAACACCAGAATACTCTCAATATTCAGGGAAAGGTAATGAAAATGGGTTCTATCATAATCAACAAACAATGGTACCTCCATTATCCTCTCCCAAACAGAAACCCCAGTACAAATATCCGTACCAGCAAGCAAGGCAAATGCGGGCAGCAATGGGGGATAGCAGTAAAGGACTGGGAAATATGAAACAGGGGTGGGAGGTCTGTAAAATAGGGGTGACCCCCCTACTACTCTGTTATTTGACACAAGTATGATGGAAGGAAGGCCTTACCTTCAAGGATTCATAGGTCGAATTAGGGTACTGTTAATTTATAGTGGAGCCTCAGTATCCACCATAGGCTTGTTCTTGACCCCCACCAATACCAACAGAACATACACACAACTACACACTTCTGCCAGCTTATGTCCTGCTGTGGAGATTCATCTCCCACAGGTAGTTATTACCATACCTATATTGAAAGCAGCCATGACATTTACACTGCTTGGAGCAGATGTGTTGAGAAGCCTGGGATGATTGCTGGATTTCCCTAATCCATGTAACTAGAGTGTTAGGGCCCCAGACTAGATGTACATACAGTAGAAATAAAGAAGATATACAGATGCAGCATTATGGTTGGTCGTGTTGCCCTCAGAAAATCTGCTATGGGCATGGGTTTTTTTCCCATTGTTGCGCACAGAGTGCAAGTAAGGAGACTAATGACCGATCAGGAATAACACACAAGTGTCTCTGCTTCTGAATGTGAGTCCTACCAAGCCGCACCTGTCTGTAAGAGACGAGTGAGACTGAATCAGTGAATCGGCCACACTACCTCTGCACCTCTAACAGGCGATTGTGCAGCTCTTATTTTATTTTAATAACACAGTATTGTAGCATGGGGTCTCTGGAGCTGAAGGGATAGTTACATAGTTACATAGTAGATGAGGTTGAAAAAGGACATACGTCCTCAAGTTCAACCTATACTAAATTTAGACAATAGATACTTTATCCTATATCTATACTTAATATTGATCCCGAGAAAGGCAACCAAAAAAAACTCCAGTGTCATAACATCCAATGAAATCTCAAAAGGGGAAAAATAAATTCTGTCCCGACTCCATGAATTGGCAATTGGATTATTCCCTGGATCCACATCCTTCCCATGTTTACTAATTTGGTATATCCCTGTATACCATTCCTTTCTAAAAAGATGCCCAACCTTTTTTTGAACAAATCTATTGTATCTGCCAGCACAGTCTGCATAGGTAATGAATTCCACATTTTAACTGCCGTTACGTAAAGAACCCTTTCCTTTGTTGCTGGTGAAATCTCCTTTCCTCCAACCTTAAGGGATGCCCCTGAGTCCTTTGTACTTCCCTTGGGATGAATAGTTCTCTTAAAAGCTCCTAGTACTGTCCCCAAATATATTTGTATATAGTTATCATACCCCCCTCTTAGACGCCTCTTTCTAATGTAAATAAATCTAATTTAGCTAGCCTGTCCTCATAACTTAGATTTTCCATACCCTTTATTAATTGGCTTTCTCTTCTCTGCACTCTCTCTAGTTCCATAATGTCATTTTTAAGGAGTGGTGCCCAAAATTGGACTCCATATTTAAGGTGTGGTCTTACTAATGCTTTGTAAAGGGGCATCATTATGTTTTCCCCTCCATCCATTGCCCCTTTAATGCAAGATAAGATCTTGATTGCCTTTGCAGCTACAGTACTGCATGACTTTGGGCAATATTGCTAAGCCTGTTGTCTACAAGCACTCCTAAATACTTCTCCATTAAGGATTCCCCCAATTTATCCCCATTTAATTTGTAAGTCGCCTGTTTATTCTTGCTTCCCAAATGCATAACCTTACATTTATCTGTATTAATCCTCATTTGCCATTTACCTGTCCAAGTTTCCAGTCTCCCCAAGTCCTTCTGGAGAGAAATTACATCCTGCTCTGATTCTACTACCTTACACAAATTAGAATCATCAGCAAAGATGAAGACTTTGCTCTTGTACACCAACCTCTTGTGTGAAACCGTATAAAAAGCCTTTGCAAAACCTAAGTAGACCACATCAACTGCATAATCCTGGTCTAAATTCCTACTTATCCCCTCAAAGAAACAAATAAGGTTAGTTTGGCATGATCTATCCTTCATAAATCCATGCTGACTATTACTAATAATTTTGTTTTCCATTAGGTATTCCTGAATATTATCCTGTATGTTTCCCCACTATTGAAATCAGGCTTACAGGTCTGTAATTCTCTGGTGGTGATCTAGCTCCCTTTTTAAATATAGGCACATCTGCTTTACGCCAATCTTGAGGTTACAGAGGTTACGAAATGGATTACAAAATTAAAGAAAACTTGGTTTTTGTTTTAATTTACTGTTACTGTTGCGTGGATTGGTTTAAGAGCATGCGGTGTCCCCGGAATTTGATGAGTGAGTTCATCTAAAGGTAAGGAAACAAAAGAAATGTATTTTGTTTAACTTTTACAAGTCTAAGTTTTTAAAGTAATTTATTTTTATATGTTAATTTAATGCCCCTGTATGTATGTATGTATGTATGTATGTATGTATGTATGTATGTATGTATGTACTGTATTTATCTATGGATATACATACAGGGACACTCAATGGTTGTATTGTATTTTAATTTTTGATGTAATTGAATTGTTTTTTATGTCCATTTCTTGTCCCTGTTTGTACTGTATGTATGTCTCTATAGATATACATACATTTATGGATAATGTATGCTTGGTTTGTATGTTTATTTTGAATGTAATTTAATTGTTTTTTTTATGCTCATTTATTGCCCCTGTATGTATGTATGTATGTATGTATGTATGTATGTATGTATGTATGTATGTATGGATGTCTATATGGATATACATACACGGATAATAAATGCATGTTTTGAAAATGTTTGTTTGCATTGTTTTGATTTATTTAAAATGTTTTTGGCTGCTTTATTTAGAAATGTGTGTGTAATGTAATTTTTATTTAGTTCGATGTAATTTTTGGAGGTGTTTGTAATAGTTTATTTCAGGGGGGATTGCTTTTTAATAGTGGCTTATTTTTGGTAGTTAGATTTTGGATGATTGTGGTTACTTTGAACTTGAAATGTTTTCACAATGGTTTGGTTTTAGGAATTGAATAGTGAATTGTGTAATTGATTTAGATTTGATTGTAATTGATTTTGGATTGGATTAATTGATTGACGGTAATTTTTTTCTGTTTACTTCTTGCTTTGTTTTTATTTGATTATTTGGATGGCATTATTTCCTTTTTGTAATTGTTTCTTTTATTTTGAACATTGATTTGGCATAGTGTTACATGATGCGCAGATTACTTGCATCATGTACAGTACATCGTGTACAATTCAACTGCTTGATTGGCATTTGGTATATATTTATTTGGCTAGGTGCTGTGTTTTCTTGGGAGAAGAGATATATTTTCTTTTGCTACTGTATATGCTGTTTTTAATTTGAAATGCAATGTGCTGTTTTTCATTTGAGATGCTATGTGATTTGATATTGAGATGTGCTGTTTTTATTTTTGTATTTTTTGGTAATCCTTAACTATTTCTTTGTATATTGTTTAATCTTGCCCATCTACTGTGTGTGTATATATATATGTGTTATATATATATATAAAAAATGGAAAACTACAATAAGCGCAATCACAATTAGACAAATAATGATATTAAACCACATATATAGGAGGGTATACTACCTCACAATCTAGCTTTCCCTGATTAAGTCTGCAGCCAAAAGGTCTACCGCTCCACGGGCTGGTAAAAAGGAAAATCCAAACAAGAATGACCTAGGCGCAAGTAAAAACAAGAAAGAGACAAACATAGGGTAATACGTTCAAACAATTGGTCTATTGGATGGTAAGATATGCACTTACAACAGGTAGAATAAAATCAGGCCTTGTATCCACTCTGGGATCAGGAACGATGAATGATGATCCAGGACAGCCAGCAACAAGTCATCTACAGGAACCGTATCCTCGTGTGCAGTGTCACATATAAGAAGAGAAGTGGGACACATACATAGTGTAACACAGTTTATTGTAAAATTAATAAAAAGACAATAAAATAAAATACTCACACTTTGTGAGTTTGGGTAAAAGCGTTTGAGAATTTAGAGCTTCTCACACTCATCAAGGGTAGGTATCCGAGGACTTATACACAGTTCCAGTTAACTCCTTGCACAATGTCCTTATAACCACATGCGATGTTATTGCCAAACTTCCAGGGGTATGGAGTCATTTATTTATGCACTCTCTGTAATGTCCAGAGCCTCTGAGGGCGGGGTACTCTTATAAATGTTGCAAACCCGTAGTTAAGGGCCGTGTGTCTCTGTGACTGCACCTAATGTGCTAGTAGTACTCACGCTACTTCAGGGGTATGGTGTGGCGTTTTTCCCCCTTCGTTGTTGTCCGTTTTGTTGGTCTGCGGACCACCCCGCTTCACTCACTGCTCCCGTCCTACGTGGCTGTTCGCATGCACGCGGCGGCGTGATGACGTCACGTCTCCTCGCGAGGTTACGTCTCCAAATCTCCCGGTCACTGTGTTAGTCTTCGTCCCTCACCAACTGATGCGAAAATATGTACCGAGCAGGCACAACGATACAAATCACTGCCAGACAGCTGGATATTGCTGGCTAGTGTCCCCAATGTCCTGTGTTCACTCACAATGCTCCAAAAATCACGCCCTACGCGTTTCTCCTTTCAGCTTCGTCAGGGGCTGATCTCCATTTACAATAAACTGTGTTACACTATGTATGTGTCCCACTTCTCTTCTTATATGTGACACTGCACACGAGGATACGGTTCCTGTAGATGACTTGTTGCTGGCTGTCCTGGATCATCATTCATCGTTCCTGATCCCAGAGTGGATACAAGGCCTGATTTTATTCTACCTGTTGTAAGTGCATATCTTACCATCCAATAGACCAATTGTTTGAACGTATTACCCTATGTTTGTCTCTTTCTTGTTTTTACTTGCGCCTAGGTCATTCTTGTTTGGATATATATATAAATACTTGTATAGTTACCAGAGTTTTTAAAACCAGAGATAGAACATGAAACACAGACAGAGCTCAGTGCTACATCTAATGAAACTTATACACGGTACAGTGCCTAAATATATATATATAGATATCTTTTGAATAAAATGGTCTTTTAGTTTAACTCTTTGGCCAAAGTGTTGTAAGCCCTTGAGCCCCTACACGGCAGACCACATCTCAAGGGTACCTAACACTAATATAAATTCTTAATAGCCTGTGCATTACCAGGAAGAATTATTTATAATAAATCTGTCAAATTTAGTTGCAGAGTTCTAAGTCTGATTGAAGCTCTTATTAACCTGTACATTACCAGGAAAAGCACCCTGTATTAGATTTGTCACAATCAAACTGCAAGCAAGTTCCCCTGAGAGTGGGAGATGCAATGGAGTGAGCTTTTAACCATTTAAAAGTGGGAGGGGGTGAGCTTCAAACTAGGGAGGAGGAGCCACCCTCCAATCAGCTAAGACCAGCTGAACAAGAATTGTATAACATACAGGACACCTACAAGCTCATATAGAACCCCCAAAATAACCATAACATATATATAAGCATATAAGTGTCACAGAGGAGTGCTACTGAGCATGGCAATATATATTTAAAACCAGAGATAGAACATGAAACACAGACAGAGCTCAGTGCTACATCCAATGAAACTTATACACGGTACAGTGCCTAAATATATATATATAGATATCTTTTGAATAAAGATAATAGTTAGTTTAACTCTTTGGCCTAATTTTGACAGATTTATTATAAATCATTCTTCCTGGTAATGCACAGGTTATTAAGAATTTATATTAGTGTTAGGTACCCTTGAGATGTGGTCTGCCGTGTAGGGGCTCAAGGGCTTACAACACTTTGGCCAAAGAGTTAAACTAAAAGACCAATTTATTCAAAAGATATCTATATATATATATATTTAGGCACTGTACCGTGTATAAGTTTCATTGGATGTAGCACAGAGCTCTGTCTGTGTTTCATGTTCTATCTCTGGTTTTAAATATATATTGCCATGCTCAGTAGCACTCCTCTCTAACACTTATACGCTTATATATATGTTGTAGTTATTTTGAGGGTTCAATATGAGCTTGTAGGTGTCCTGTATAGTTACCAGAGTAGCCAGAACTGGCCCGGTGGTCCGGTGACAGAGAGACAGCACACAGTGGTATAGAAAAAACTGTATTGAAAAAACCTGGCTTTGGTGTCCTGCGTTATCTTCAATACAGTTTTTTTCTATACCACTGTGTGCTGTCTTTCTGTCACCGGACCACCGGACTAGTTCTGGCTACTCTGGTATCTATACAAGTTTATTATCTGTTTTATGGGACGAGCATCAGAATTTTGAGAAGGCTAGTGTGCAGCACTGTTATGCTATGGACTATATATATATATACAAACACATGATGAAGCCACTGTACAAAAGAATGGGTGAAGGGTGGGGGCCCACCTGTGGAACAAATTTGGGTCCCACAGTGTGACGATAGCTTATGACAGGCTGTAATTTACACAAAATATATATAAATATATATATACCTGGGTCTGAACTGGGACGAGACTTAGATATGATAAAATATAATTTATTCCTTGATAAAGGTGAACACACAAAAATGTACAAATAACAGGCAAAATATAGACACTTACTTTAAGATTAGGACAAGAAAGCCATCAGGATACAGAATGGGCCACTTCTTCCATATTTCAGCTGACATCACAGCAAGACAGACAGGTCATGAAGACACATGCAGGAGATTCAGACATGAAGCCATTTGCATGAAGACATTTGCATGAAGACAATGAGTAAGGGTTAACTCTGGCTTATATACTATTTTAACCCTTCTCTACACTCACGGCGCCGAGCCGTCTAGCAAAAGTCCTTTTGAAGCTCTTTGAAACTGATTTTGGGCTTCCATTGAAGTGTGAAGTATCACATTTACAAAAACAGTTCCTTTGGTCCCTGGGCCAAGCATAAACAATTAGGCAATTTAGCCTTTGATCACCAGGCTATGTAAATTCTAGCAAGATGTCCTTCCTGCTCATTATCATAATAGATGGAGTCTGCAGTGTCCAGAACAAAATCAAAATGCCATATATACTGTAAATAACTTCATAACTTCAGTTTAGTAATACTTACTGGTACGCGAGAAATATTAATACATTCTGTCCCACATGACGCTCCCAATGAGACCAAATATTACCGTGTAATATTAAAATTGAGAGAGATATTAATATCTGTCTGTTCGAACCGGCTAAACATCAGGTGTTTGTAACCGTTAGTTGGTGCTCGGCCCTACGAATACACATATGTAACTCTTAGCATGTTCAGCCAAGGACATCTCATAATATTCTTATATTTAATAAGGTCACCCATTCTTTAGCCCCACTCCTAAATCAGAGGTGTTTGGGCCAGTCTACCACATGGCAGGATACTTTGGTTTGTAATTGTGAGTTTCAACGCTCAGAACCCACTCCAGTTCCTGGGTCCCGCATAAACAATTAGGTAATTAGCCTTTGATCACCAGCTCATAGGTGTCAAAACATTTGGTTCTGGTATGCATAACATTTGTTCCTTAATGCATTACAAAGGCAGGCAGAACACAATAGAATCCGGCCTGTACATTTTAAAACTGCATCAGAAAGGCACTTTATCAAAAATATATGTTTCCCTTATGACAAAGTTATATTTTTAATAGGTGTTTTCTTGGGGGGTTACCCTGAGGCGGCACACCAACAATCAGGGAGCTGGCTCACTCCGTTCCTAAATTAGCAGTCTTAATGGAACGGCTCCTGTTATTCAGCACTGCATATAATATTAACCCCTTAAGCCCCAGTGTGTGTGTTGCAGACACTGGTCCAGAACCAATACATTCTTTTACAGGGGGATAAGTATTTAGACGGCTGAAAAATGGAGCATAAAAATGCGGGAAAAAGGGAACAACGTGCTATAGTCACAATTTTAACATTAACCCTTTCCCTCCCGCAGCAACCCTAGTGTATGTGTGAGTGCAAACACCAGGATAACACAATACAGTTACACAGGGGAATATACATCTTCATGTTATAACAAGGGTTAAATCACATTTCTGGACCTCAGCCCAGTTAACCCCTTGTCTCCCTGGTGAAGTTAGAGGGTGGCCAATTGGGGTGTAACCCCTTTAATCCCGGGCCAAATCCTCACGAACGTCTACACCTCCCCTGCTCAAGGGGTGCCTGGTACCCCAGCTGCGTCCCCCTGGCACTGGGATACCACTGGCACCCTTGAAGCACTCAATAAGTCCTGAGGGGTTGGCCTGGCAAAATTGTCCTCCGGCATTGTCCAGTACAGTGTCCTGGCCACAGTGGATTGTAAAGTCTGGATCCTGCGGAATAGGGCACCACCGTGGCCGCCGGGCATTCTCCTTTGCCTTCCTCTGCCCCCCACCCCGTTCCTGGAGACCCAAGACCATGGTAAAGGGGCCCCTGTGCAGACCATGCTGCACACTGCCCAGAGACTGGCATGTCTCTGCACCAACAGGAGACCAGCTATCCAGCACAGACCGTCACTTTCCTGTCAACCAAGTCTGGGAAAGGGCTATGTCACTATTCTGTAGGGACCCTATCTGCCCTGGCTCTGTGCCAACCTGTAGCTGCTCTGCTATACTCCTTACTCTCCTCCCTGGCTGCCAATCTACCCACAGCCCCTCTTTTGGGAACCCTGGGGAATCTGTCAGGGGGGTCACTCCTGGCCAGTCAGAACAAGGAACCTTCTGCCTACCTAGCCCATCCATAGCTTCTGCCAGCTGCCTGACACCCCACTGACTTCCTACCTCTCCCTGCTTCCCAGTGTCTCCCTGCCTAGCCTCCCCTAGGCCCAGCACCTCAGCCCCTGCTGATGACTCCTGCTGTTACCTCCCTGCAGCCGACCTGCACTCCTCTCCTCCCTGGGCAATCCTAACCCAGACCCTGGAACTACCTGAGTGCACCTTACTCCCTGACCTTGTCTCCCCCTTACCAGGGATGAGCTATGGGGCACCTCTCCAAATGCAACCGCCTTAGCTCTTGGCTGGCAGGTATCCCTGGGGTGGCACAAGTGGGCCACTGCCCATGATACCCCCAGCCCATGATACCCCCAGCCCATAGCCCTTCTTCTCCCACTGAGACCTGATGCTGGCTACCTACCTGCAGCCTCCCCTTACTCCGCTTCTCCCTAGCTAATCCTAGCCTGGATCCTAGGGACACCTGAGTGAGGCCATCTCCATGACACTGTCTCCCCATTACCGGGGAGGAGCTCAGGGTTGCTGGTGCAGATGCACCCACCTTAGCTCCTGGCTGGCAGGTAATCTGGGGGTGGTCTAACTTTGCCACAACCCCTGGTACCTCCAGCCCATAGCAAGGCTGCAACAGTGGGGCTCTTAACTGAGAGTCCCCTTGCTGCTCCGCCCAGGTAATGGGGAAGCCTGGCTGCCCTACAAGCTGCCCTTCCTTCCCCTCCCCTGGTACTCCTATCTCCTGCCACCCCCCCGGTCACCCTATAGTGAAACAACGTGGTACAATCATAGAGAAAAATAAATCAGGGTCAGTCTGCGACTTGGTCTGGCTTACCTTGCTGGTCCCCACAGAGACCGCCGCCTTCGTTGGTCCCAATTGCAGGGGCACTGGAGGGGCCGCCGCCATGGGCGAGCCCCGGGTAGCTGCCGCAGCAGTACCCGGCTTTGATGCAGGGTTGCCGGCATGGATTGTGGGGCTCCGGTCAACGCTGGGAATCGCCGACTCCGCCAAACAATGTGAAACACCCACCTCCCTCACACCCCAACCCTCCCCCCAAATAAAATTGCCGCCGGCAGGATGCTGGAATTGCAGCTTCTTCTCCGCCGGTTCTCCACCGGGATCTGGTGGATGGCTGCTGCTCTTTGCCGCTTTTGCTGATGCAGCCCGTCCAGGTTCTCCAGGAGACGTCCCGAGGAGGGTTGTCGCCCCGGCTGGGCGGGAGCCATCAGAGGCTGCCGCTAACTGGGTCATCTTTTCCGCAGCTTGTGAGCGCTGGCCCTGAGGGGCTTCTTCGCCTGACCGCGCATGGTCAGGACACTGGGCATTATTGTGGCCCATTTGTTGGCAGTGCCGCAGCAGTTGCTGGTGCTTCTCCGCCACCGGTGGACTAACCCCAGCAAGGGGCAACGGAGTCCAGAGCGGAGTTGCTTGAGTGCCGGGCGCTGGGAGGGGGTAAGTGGGTTGGGACAACGCCAGCCTCAGGAGCTCGTTCCGCTCCGCCTGGGACCACATCCCTCCCCACGCAGACAACAGTGAAAGCTTTTCCAGGGAAAATGGGCTGGCCGCCACAGTGCCGTTACCTCTCCAGCTGTAAAACTCTCGGGGTCTCCGCGATCACCCGCTCCCTCCACAAGTCTCTGCCGTCCTGGAGCTGGGTCCATTCCCTGCTCTCCGGGCGGTTTGATGGTTACAGCGGCTGCAGCTGTGGATCTTTGCTCAGCCTGTCGGGTTTCATGCTCACCGATCACTGTCTCTCTCAGCCTTGTTGACTGCTGGTCCCCGCGACAACTTGATACACTCCTCCGGTCTCGGTGCCCGGCTCCAGTCAGACGGATGGCCGGCACTTTGGTTCTGGAGGCAATGCTTCTCACAAGTAGGGGAACAGTGAGGAGGTGCCATATCTTGTGTTATATGTTGTACACTGTGTGTTCAATATCTTTAGTCCCAGGAACTCGCAATTACCATCAAGTTCCCACTATATTACAGTATCCCGCAGAACACTAGTAATACAGGTCCAGTTCAATCCCGCCGCTTGCCACCAGTTAATTACAAGCCTGTGACGATAGTTTATGACAGGCTGTAATTTACACAAAATATATATAAATATATATATACCTGGGTCTGAACTGGGACGAGACTTAGAAATGATAAAATATAATTTATTCCTTGATAAAGGTGAACACACAAAAATGTACAAATAACAGGCAAAATATAGATACTTACTTTAAGATTAGGACAAGAAAGCCATCAGGATACAGAATGGGCCATTTCTTCCATATTTCAGCTGACATCACAGCAAGACAGGCAGGTTATGAAGACACATGCAGGACATTCAGACATGAAGCCATTTGCATGAAGACATTTGCATGAAGCCATTTGCATGAAGACATTTGCATGAAGACAATGAGTAAGGGTTAACTCTGGCTTATATACTATTTTAACCCTTCTCTACACTCACGGCGCCGAGCCGTCTAGCAAAAGTCCTTATGAAGCTCTTTGAAACTGATTTTGGGCTTCCATTGAAGTGTGAAGTATCACATTTACAAAAACAGTTCCTTTGGTCCCTGGGCCAAGCATAAACAATTAGGCAATTTAGCCTTTGATCACCAGGCTATGTAAATTCTAGCAAGATGTCATTCCTGCTCATTATCATAATAGATGGAGTCTGCAGTGTCCAGAACAAAACCAAAATGCAATATATACTGTAAATAACTTCATAACTTCAGTTCAGTAATACTTACTGGTACGCGAGAAATATTAATACATTCTGTCCCACATGACGCTCCCAATGAGACCAAATATTACCGTGTAATATTAAAATTGAGAGAGATACTAATATCTGTCTGTTCGAACCGGCTAAACATTAGGTGTTTGTAACCGTTAGTTGGGGCTCGGCCCTACGAATACACATATGTAACTCTTAGCATGTTCAGCCAAGGACATCTCATAATATTCTTATATTTAATAAGGTCATTAACAGTGTTGATCAAAAAAAGGGATTTTGATCAGAAAGGCAACCCTCTATATACAGCACTCTAATCCTATATAATGTATTAATGGACATAAAGGATTGTCCAACAGATAGTACTCCGATAGAATCACCGTAGAAGTCAAAAACAATAAAAATTTATTACGTCTCAATTGACTTTAAAAACACAGATACAGTATTAAAAATCCCCATATAAATGTGGCTATAATGGATATTAATATATGTTCAGGTAAGTATTATAGATCAAACTATTTAATTAGTAATATCCAATCATCCAGACCTATAAGTATACAGTGAGAAAACTGCTGAGAGGGCTTGTGTTGTATCAGAAACAGCTGCCCATATCTATGTAGTAAATCAGCACACAATGTTAAAACAGGTGCTATCTTGGATCCCCTTTAGTAAGGGTGTTTCTAGCCTTTAATTAGCTCTCATGTATATGTAAACAGAGATCCAATGATACGTATCTATATAGATATAGGACATTATATATACTCAGTTGTATTACAGAGTGTTATATAATACAATTGTCTGCTCAATAAACATACACATGTAACAGTAGAGTGTTTTTTGTATCATATATATAGAGCCAAACCACCTTGTCGGTTGGTGGTGTGTGTTAATCACTAGCAGTATATGTTGCCACTGATTTCGCAAAGGACACAGCCGTGATGTACACACTACCGAAGTATATATACCATCTCTACTTAGCTCATCACATAGATATTACGGCATTGCGATAAATAGGTAATGATTTGAGCCAGCACAATAACCACTGATATACTCAGAGTCTGCAGCGATCAGTATTAAGTATTGCAGATAGTAAATAAGCCGCTACACGATACAAGCATGCTCGTCTGCTGATGTCTGGATGCTGCCACTGGATGTGACGTCACCGCCGTGACGCAGTACGTTCCCCGACGTACATTTCACGTGTTACACACGCTTCATCAGGGGGAGGAGGGATAGGAATATGATCCTATCGGTGAGTCTTAAATACACCTTTTAGGTACATCCCCCAACAAAAATAGGCGGGGTCTGACCCAAAAGGGGCTGTCCGGTCCACAAGGAGAGTGGAATCAGGACTGTAACAGTGTCCCTGGATATGATTAACCCTACGAGTTCAGACCTTAGTTAGTTAGATTTGGCACAGGAAGCGAGGATGTATAGGTCCGTTGATAGACTATATGTGGATTATAATAAATATAATAAAGAGTGTATGTGTGTATAATTATTGTGTGCAGTTATTTGAATGGATAACCTCAGGTAAGTATAGGTATGTAGGAGTGTTCTAAAATATATATATAAGACCTGCCCATAATGGTCAATGCAGGTCAAATTAATGCAGAAATGTATACTTATATGTGATATGTGTAATGTACAGGTGTAGGATTGAATGATGTTGTCATATATAAATAAATAAACCAACTAAAATGAAATAAAATAAAATAAATTGGGTTACACTGTGAGGTGTGGATAATTACTAAAATTAAAACTTATAAATAATAATTGAAGATTATATGAAAAAATAAAATAAAATAAAAATGTGGTGTACTTGTGTAGGAGTGTATACTCAAATATATAAGAGACCTGCCCATAGTGGTCAATGCAGGTCATAATAAGTTTTAGGTTTAGCTAATATGTGATAAGTGTAATATACAGTGTAGGATTGGGTGACGTGTCCATTATTTCAATTTTGGATAAACCTACTATTATAAATAAAACTAAATAATCACCTAATAAAATTTGTAAATGATGAATAAATACTAAATTATTGAATGATGTGATGTAATTGTGTAGGAATGTGTACTGAAATATATATAAGACCTGCCCATAATGGTCAATGCAGATCATTATTAATGTTAGGTATAAATAATATGTGATAAGTGTAATGTACAGGTGTAGGATTGAGTGATGTGTCCATTAACTTAAAAAATTGATAAACCTACTAATATAAATAAATAAATGATTAAACACCTAATGTCGTGATAGTGAAACATGTGTGGTGAGATTGAGAACAGATCACATTCTTATCTGTGATAATAAGGGTGTAATGTATGGGTCCAGACTTCATTCTGTCCTGTAAACTCAAATAAATGGTGAAAATATGAACCCTTCATTGAGTCCATTTGGGGCCAGAGTTTGGAGTTGGAAAATCCAACGACATTCCTGTTGCAACAGTCGTTGGTCCCAGTTACCTCCTCTTTGATCCTTGCATATATAGTCTAATCCGCAAAAATGCATAGCTCTGGTATCACCTTTATGTTGTTCTATCACATGCCTTGCAATAGGGGTGTCTTTGACATTACGGACATTCCCCAAATGCTCTAAGATCCTTATCTTAAGAGGTCTGTGAGTCTTCCCCACGTATTGAATGCCACATTCGCAGGTCATCAGATAAATTGTTCCGCAGGTTAAGCAATTAATAAAGTCTTTAATCTTAAAGATCTTTGTATTGGTGGAGTCTTTAAACTCTTTTGTAGCTGACATGAAGGGACACGCTTTGCATCTTGAACAGGGATAGGACCCACAAGGTTTGGGGCCTAACCATGTTTTGATCTGATTTTTATCCAGATGACTATGCACCAATCTGTCCTTGATGTTTGTATTTCGACGATAGCCTGTTGAGGGGGTATCTCTAAGAACTTTCCTAAGGCCAGAGTCCTCAAGCAGAATGTTCCAATGTTTTTGTAAGATGTTTCTAGTTGTATGTGATTGATTGTTATATGTAGAGATAAATCTAATCTCTTCATCCTGTGAAATAGTCTGTTTGGGTATCAAAAGTTCTGCCCTGGGAGTAGTCAGTGCCCTACAGTAGGCTTTTTTGATCAGTTTTTGGCTACACCCTCTTTTTTTAAATCTGTTGGACATATCCGCTGATTGTCTGACAAATTCTTCAGTAGAGGAACAGTTTCTTCTCAATCGAAGAAACTGTCCCACTGGAATGTTGTTAGTCACATGTCTAGGGTGATGGCTGTTTGCTCTTAGCAAGTTATTGGTTGCCGTAGGTTTCCTAAAGATACTTGTGGCGATAGTGTCACCCTCTGATCTAGATATAGTAATGTCTAGAAATTCAATTCTAATTTGATCAAACTGCATTGTTAGTTTTAGATTGTGATTGTTGATATTTAAACAGTTGATGAAGGCACAAAGAAGTGTCTCAGTGCCCTTCCATATCAGAAAAATGTCATCAATGTATCTGACCCACAACTCCACATGCTCAGTGTAATATTCGTTAGCCTCTATGAAGACCACTGTCTCCTCCCACCAGCTTAGATATAGATTGGCGTAGGTGGGAGCACATGTGGTCCCATAGCTGTACCCTGTATCTGGTGATACAGGGTATTGTGGAATATAAAGAAGTTGTGGGTCAGTACATAGTCCAGAAGTTTGAGGACCAGTTGGTTATGGGATACACAGTCTGAGTTTCTTGCCCTTAGAAAATGAGCTACAGCTTCTATACCGCTAGTGTGGGGAATGCAAGAGTAAAGCCCCTCTACATCAAGGCCAACTAGATATGAGTCAGGATCCAGATAGATACCATCTAGTTTACGCAGAACATCTGTTGTGTCTTTGACATAGGATTGTAGGATTTCAACAAATGGGCGTAAAATTTTGTCTAGATAGACACTCGTGTTGGAGGTGACATTTCCTATATCGGAGACTATTGGTCTATCGGGTGGAGGTCAAGTAACTTTGTGGATCTTCGGTAAGTGATAAAAGGTGGCAATTCTTGGTGTTCTAATCAACATGAAGTCATATTCTCTCTTAGTGATAAGTTTTTCTTCAAGGCCTAGATCTAATATCGTTTTTAGTTCTTTCAAGTATGATGGTGTAGGATCTTGTCTCAAAACAGTGTAACAATGTTTGTCTGAGAGAAGGCGTTTAGATTCTTCTATGTAATCCTCCTCATTTAGAATAACGATATTGCTAGCTTTGTCTGATGGTTTTACTACGATGGGTTTATCCAATTCTAAATTTCTCAGAGCCATTCTCTCTTGGTAACTAAGGTTTTGTGATCCTTTGCTGGTTTTCAAATTAGTTAAGTCTCTGGTCACCAGTTGGTTAAAAACATGAACATTGGAGCAAACTTCATTAGGAGGTGTAAATGTAGATTTCTGTCTCAGGTCTGTGAAGGGACCTTCGCCAGGAGGCCTAAGGCTTTCTTCCTCAAGTGTTTCTAGAGTATCTACATTTTTAAGATCTTGTGTGTTTAATAGCTCTAGGGGGGTATTGATATTTAACCACTGTTTAACCACCGTCTTTTGAAAAATTTGTGTAGTGATAACTTGCGACAAAACAAATTTACATCCTTTATGCAGTCAAATAAGTCCATTTGACTGGTAGGGCAAAAAGATAGTCCTTTGGACAGGACATTGATGTGGTTAGGGTTCAATACTTTATTAGACAGATTTAATATCTGCGTCGCCTTGCCCTCCCTCGGGGATTCCTCTTCTTGGATGGCTCCTGATAGGCCCATCTCTCTCGATCCCTTAAATAATCTGCCCTTTCCCTTCCTTGTTTTCCTCTTGTATTTGGAATTGGAAAGAGGCCTGTGGTCTCTAAAAAAGAGGGGTCTGATCTTTGTGGTAAGGGGAAGGGGAGTTCAGTACCTGAGTTAGTGAGTTTCTGTTTATGTGTGCCAATGTCCTGTTCAAGATCACTGGCAGAGGCCTCCCACTCTGTGGAGGATTCTTGTGCTTTGGCTTGTATCTTTTTGGAATGATATCTGGTTTTATAGCGGAACTTTTTTCCTTCCTTAAAATCATCATAGTCCCTCAGAAATTTGTTATGTTTCCTCTCTTTGAGATCTTTTGTGAATTTATCAATGCTATTTTTCAGTTTGTCTTCTAGCTGGCTTATTGTGCTGGCTCAAATCATTACCTATTTATCGCAATGCCGTAATATCTATGTGATGAGCTAAGTAGAGATGGTATATATACTTCGGTAGTGTGTACATCACGGCTGTGTCCTTTGCGAAATCAGTGGCAACATATACTGCTAGTGATTAACACACACCACCAACCGACAAGGTTGTTTGGCTCTATATATATGATACAAAAACCACTCTACTGTTACATGTGTATGGTTATTGAGCAGACAATTGTATTATATAACACTCTGTAATACAACTGAGTATATATAATGTCCTATATATCAATATAGATACGTATCATTGGATCTCTGTTTGCATATACATGAGAGCTAATTAAAGGCTAGAAACACCCTTACTAAAGGGGTTCCAAGATAGCACCTGTTTTAACATTGTGTGCTGATTTACTACATAGATATGGGCAGCTGTCTCTGATACAACACAAGCCCTCTCAGCAGTTTTCTCACTGTATACTTATAGGTCTGGATGATTGGATATTACTAATTAAATAGTTTGATCTATAATACTTACCTGAACATATATTAATATCCATTATAGCCACATTTATATGGGGATTTTTAATAATGTATCTGTGTTTTTAAAGTCAATTGAGATGTAATAAAATTGTATTGTTTTTGACTTCTACGGTGATTCTGACAGTACTATCTGTTGGACAATCCTTTATGTCCATTAATACATTATATAGGATTAGAGTGCTGTATATAGAGGGTTGCCTTTCTGATCAAAATCCCTTTTTTTGATCAACACTGTTAATATCATATATTTACCCTTTAAGCACCAGTCATATATTTCCATTTCATTGATATTTATTTTGGTGATTGCGGTTTCAGTTACATATTTAATTTAATAAGGTCACCCATTCTTTAGCCCCACTCCTAAATCAGAGGCGTTTGGGCCAGTCTACCACATGGCAGGATACTTTGGTTTGTAAGTGTGAGTTTCAATGCTCACAACCCACTCCAGTTCCTGGGTCCCGCATAAACAATTAGGTAATTCGCCTTTGATCACCAGCTCATAGGTGTCAAAACATTTGGTTCTGGTATGCATAACATTTGTTCCTTAATGCATTACAAAGGCAGGCAGAACACAATAGAATCCGGCCTGTACATTTTAAAACTGCATCAGAAAGGCACTTTATCAAAAATATATGTTTCCCTTATGACAAAGTTATATTTTTAATAGGTGTGTTCTTGGGGGGTTACCCTGAGGCGGCACACCAACAATCAGGGTGCTGGCTCACTCCGTTCCTAAATTAGCAGTCTTAATGGAACGGCTCCTGTTATTCATCACTGCATATAATATTAACCTCTTAAGCCCCAGTGTGTGTTGCAGACACTGGTCCAGAACCAACACATTCTTTTACAGGGGGATAAGTATTTAGACGGCTGAAAAATGGAGCATGAAAAGGCGGGAAAAAGGGAACAACGGGCTATAGTCCCTATTTTAACATTAACCCTTTCCCTCCCGCAACAACCCTAGTGTATGTGTGAGTGCAAACACCAGGATAACACAATACAGTTACACAGGGGAATATACATCTTCATGTTATAACAAGGGTTAAATCACATTTCTGGACCTCAGCCCAGTTAACCCCTTGTCTCCCTGCTGAGGTTAGAGGGTGGCCAATTGGGGTGTAACCCCTTTAATCCCGGGCCAAATCCTCACGAACGTCACACACAGTGACCCGCCGGGACCACCTAGAGGCCCATGGCACCTGGCGGGAACATCCCGGAGATCCCCAGACCCTGTGGACACCCTCCTCTGGTGCACTGCTGTGCCTGCGGACACCCGTTGGGACCACTGGGGACTACCATAGGTCTGGGGTATTAACCCTGTATGTAAAATAATAAATCGTGATTTTATGGGGCGTGCACAGGGGGTGGGTGTGTTATGTATTGTTTATTAAATATAGTAATGTATATTGTGGGACTGTCCTCTGTATTGTTTTTATTGTGGGTAGTGGGAGTGGGGGAAAGGGTATTGTCCCTAAGGGAGGGTGGGTAGGCCTCCCTGGTGGTTAGTGGGTGAGGGTGGTTAGGCCTCATCGGTGGGTAGTGGGGGAGGGTGTTTAAGCCTCCCGAGTGAGTGGTGGGGGAGGGTGGGTTAACCCCTTAATTACTATAGCGGTTACTAACCGCTAAGGTAATTAAAGGGTTAGGGGACAATATAGTGGCTTTTTTTATTCTTGTATATGTTTTGCAGCATCAGAGGGGGACATGGATGGTGATGAGGATGGCCTTCATCGTGGCAGCCGAGCAAGGGTGAGTGCAAGATGTATTTATTTTATTTATTCTCCTTAATGTATTTGAAATGGGCAAATGCACTATTATCCTTATGTGGATAATAGTAATTTTGCCCATTACTGTAGTGTATGTGTTAGGCGGCGGGGATGTGTGTATTTATTTAAAAGTATTGATGTATTTTTTTATTATTTTTGGGGCACAGAATTGGTACTGCAGGCAATCGGGGAGTCCTGGGCAACTGCGCGGTCCACCCGAGTCCACCGCCGGGTTTTAGTATCATTCCTGTGCATCCAAAAAAATAAATATATGTACTGTATGTTAGGGGGTATAGGGGTTTGTGGGGGTACAGAGTGTGTGTTGTGGATTGCAATTTTTATTGGGGGCAATTGTCCCCAATAAACATGTTATTGTGACTTTAACCATTCATTGCCTTAGCGGATAGCTGCTATGGTAATGAAGCTGCTTTAACGTATTTTTAATAATAGTGTGCGGGGGTCTCCTGAGCTGAACCGCATTGATTTCTGGCTCAGGGACCCCCTGCTTCCCGAGTTACAGGCCCCGGTATGGGGCATCAGGTACCGGTATCCCATTGTTTACATGTCACGCGACAACTACCGGAGGAGGCAGTGACTCTCATCCGTGAGTCTATCTGTTGAAGTATGGTTGGTGAGGGACCCTGAGCTGCACATCACACCATCACAGCTGAGCTCAGTGTGATTCCCCCAGCCCCCCTACTCCCTGCTTGCCTACTTTCCTGCATTGTGAGACGTTACTCTTCATGCCTGCTCACCTCCAACATATAGTACATTGGGACTCCTTTGCTTATTAATCAATGGATTGCTGCACACCCTTGTACTGACTACTCCACCATTGAGATTTTATCTCATCTATGTTGTTATTATTGGATCTCTTGTGAGTGCATGTCCAAGGGACCTTTTTTCATCTTTTAATTTTTTATTACATTTCCTTACGGTATCACGTTATGGAGCTTGCGCTTCTTTTTTACTTTCAATAGGTACACCGGTGTGGCAGCACCACTACTGAATCTGCAGTTTGCTCCTGGTCGGACTGACTATCTTTCGTCTATGAACTCTATCTATCCTTTTTCGTTGTTTGGTTTATAGATATTATTCTATTAATTTATTATTGTTTTGTGTGCAGGTATAGGTGGTATTTGACCTATTTCATCTGGCAAATTTTCCTCCATAGTGCATTGTTTGCATAATATTTTATAGCCCACCATTAGAGCACGTATTAAGGGTTCATTTGTAGCGCTACTATATTGTTTGTGTATATATGTATGGTAATACTCAGCAGTATGATACGAAGAGGCCATGATCCTCAGTTTCTTGAAGTGGAGTATTCGGTATGTACCGTAGTTCTTCTTTCATTTCTTCTTTCTTCTCCAACAGGTCCAGGAGATAATGATACGACGGCTTCTTGAGGTCAAATGAGACGTCAAAGGCCTTATTTAAGGCCTGTGATGTAACATTTGACTGAGAAATGTTACATCACCAATCCGATTGGTGGATGTACCATGTGATGGCTTCCTTTTATTTTATAATGTGATGTAATCTTAAAGGGAGGGAAGCCATCTAATCAGGTAGTCTATGCTTTTCTCCAATTAAGATGATGTAACTTCAGCAAAAAAAAATGGAAGCAGTCACATGGTACATCCACCAATCGGATTGGGAGTGATGTAACATCATCAAAAATGGAGGGAGGCATGCAACCTGATTGGCTGGCTTTCCTCCATTCATTGCCATTGTGGCAATTCTTGCCCATATTGTGGCATGGTTTGCCACTGTGAGAATCAATGGGTTTATTGACAATTTTGTAAAATTAAAATGTAATGTATTTTAATTAGTGCTTGTTTTTATTTTGTAGCTTCTCCATTCATTGCCATTGTGGCAATCCATACCCATAGTGTGGGCATGATTTAACACTTTGACAATCAATGGGTAGAGGGGGTGGGGGTAGTTTCCCCAGGGAAAGTGGTTAGGCCACCTGCTGGGTGGCGAGATGGAGTGTTAACCCCTTAATTAACATAGCAGTTAATAATCGCTAAGCTAATAAAGGGATTGGTTACAGGTCAGTAGTTATTTTTTTTTTTTTTTTTTTTTTTTTTTTTTTTCAACTTGTAATTTTTATTATTTTGAAAGCACAGCCAAGATACAGCTTATAAACAGTACTGCGCCATGCGATATCAATAACATATGTGTATCTTAGCGAAACGCAAGCATTATTCGAAGTTTAACAGGGTGGTATAAACATAAAGATATACGACAAATATTACATAGTATATATTAAATAATATAAGACATTGGAACGGGGGTAGGGGGAAGTCAGGGAGGGGCGGGGGAGGGAAGGGGGGGGGGCATGGACTCATGCTAAGTCTGTGGTTCCAGAATTCGTCAATACGTGTTGGTGGAGGGCGAGAGTAGTGTATTGCTTATATATTGATCAGTAATCTCTAATAGCCCTCCAGGCAGTAGACTCTCGTTAGCAACCGCATTATAGGAGAACGCATCTACTAATTATTAAAGCAGTATTGTGGATCTTTCCACCCCTGGGATGTCTGTCTGTTCCAGCCAAGGCGTCCAGACTTTTAGGAAATTTTCGCCAGTGTCATTAACTAAACTCGTTAATTTTTCCATCTGGCATACAAACCAAATCCTTTTCCGAATCTTGGGGATTATAGGAATTTCATTCTGCTTCCATAATGCTGCGATCTCGCACCTCACAGCTATAGCAAAATGAGCTATTAGCTTGAGTTCTGTTTTTGTGATACTCCGAACGGCTCTGCCTAATAAGAAGAGTCCGGGATCAAATGGAATTTCTATGTCCAATATACGTTGCAGCCAATCTTTGATCTTTTCCCACAGCGGGATTAACCGGGGGCAAGACCACAGCATATGTAACAGATCAGCGGATTCTCCACATTGTCTAGGGCACAATGGGGAGCTTCCCTTTACAAATTTAGATAATCTAAGCGGGGTGAGATACCACCTCATAAGGACTTTATATGCGTTCTCCTTTAATGTTGTGCAAATCGAGCTTTTTGCTGCAGAGGTTGCGATTTGGGTCCAATCATCCATATCTATGGTCTCTCCTAAGTCTGCCTCCCAGTTTAACATATATCCTAGTTTGTGTGTTACTTTAACGCTAGAACCGACCACTTCTCTGTATAACTGCGATGTAAGTCCTTTTGTATTTGTCTTTCTGAGACAGAGCTGTTCGAATGTTGTCAGCGGTGGATGTGGTTTAGAGTTATTATTAAAGTCTCTGACCTGGAGGTATCTATAGAATTCTGAGTGTGGGATATTTTTATCCTCTCTAATTTGTTCAAATGTTATGATTTTGTTGTCGTCCTCCAGATCTTTTAGTCTTGTTATATTATTGTGTTTCCAGATTTGAAAATTTGAGCTAAGCACACCTGGAGCAAAATGAGGGTTTCCCCAAAGGGGCGTCATTAAGGTGTTTTTAGTAGTAAGTCCACATTTGAATTTAGTGGCATCCCAGATTGCTAAAGAATTGGTCATTGAGGATAGCGGTGGGTGTATAGCATTTTTCCTTGCTATTTTTGGGGTCCATAATAAGTTGCTAAGCTCCAGTGGGGAGCAAGCTTTGTTCTCCAATGCAACCCATCTTTTCAATTCTGGGTGTATCTGCCATTGGGAAAGTTGGCATAATTGGGCCGCTTGATAGTAGGATAACAAGCAAGGTACTGCTAGGCCCCCCTCTGTTGGTTGTTTCAATAGGGTCTGCTTTTTAACTCGGGCTTTTTTGCCCTCCCATATAAAGTTAAGGATGGAGGCCTGTATCTCACTAATATCCTTCAGATTCAATGGTACCGGGAGGGTTTGGAATAAATATAAGATACGCGAGAGAAGGTTCATTTTTACGCTAAATATTTTGCCGATCCATGAGATCTTGTATTTCGCCCAGCGCCTTATATCTTCCTTTAGTATTTTGATTAGTTTGGGATAGTTTGCTTTATAGAGTGATCGGTAGTTGTCTGTGATTAATACTCCTAGATATTTGATTGCTGTGTGTTGCCATCGAAAGTTAAAATTTAGGGAGATTAGTTTTTCGTCTGATTTAGGTATAGTTACATTTAGGGCCTCGGATTTCGTCTGGTTTATTTTAAATCCGGAGATTTTATTAAATTGGTCTAACAGGTTGAAGAGGTTAGGGAGAGAGGTAAGTGGCTTCGACAGAACCAGTAGGACGTCGTCTGCGTATAATGCAATTTTATGTGATTGGTCATCGATTTGGAGTCCTGAGATATCAGAGTTATCTCTAACTTTGGCTGCTAGCGGCTCCATACACATGGCAAAGAGTAGGGGCGAGAGGGGGCAGCCCTGTCTCGTCCCACTCTTAATCTTAAATAGATCTGAAGGAAAACCTTGGTGTATGACTTTGGCTGTCGGCCCTGCGTAAAGCGCCATGATAGCGTGTATTAATTTATTCTCGAAAACGAATGCTCCAAGTGTGGCCCTTAGGTATGCCCAGTCGATCCTATCAAAAGCTTTTTCTGCATCTAGACTTAACACCATAATTTGTACTTTTTGTAAATTAGCTATTTCTAACAGATCAATGATTCGTCGGATATTGTCTCCCGCTTTTCTATCTTTAATAAAACCGACTTGATCTGGGTGTATCAGTCTAGGTAGGATCTGACTTAATCTATTGGCAATCAATTTAGCGTATATCTTTATGTCCGTGTTGATAAGCGAGATGGGTCTGTAACTTTTACAGTCTAATGGGTCTTTGCCAGGTTTGTGAATTATAGAGATTGATGCTTGGAGCATGTTTTCTGGGAATGGATCTCCTGTTAACACCGCATTAAACATGGAGAGCAGGTGCGGGGCCAGAGATTCACTATATTTTTTATAGTAAAGGCCTGTAAAGCCGTCTGGGCCTGGAGCCTTTGAGGGTTTTAGATTATCGATGACGCTAATAAGTTCCTCCATGGAAAAATCGCAGTTCAATCCCTCTCTTTCTTCCCTCGTCAACCTTGGCAGAGTCGAGCTCGCGAGAAAGGAATCACGCGCTCGCTCTGTAGTCTTATTTTGTAATGTTTTATCCCCATTATATAATTTCTCTTAATATGCCTTAAATTCCTCGACAATTACGGTAGGGTTACCGGATTTGGCCCCAGATGGTCTTCTGATGGCTTGTATGCTGTAATTAGGGGGTCTATTTCTCAATTTGTTTGCGAGCATAGTATCTGGCTTGTTTGCTTTATCAAAAAATTTCCTCTTTGACCAATTCAGTGAAATATCAGCCTGGGAAGGTCAAAAGTAAGTTAAGTTCAATTTTGGCATCTTTGATTGGTTTGAGTAAGCCCGGGTCGTTAGACTGTTTATGTGAGTCCGAGAGATTTTTTAATTTGGATTGTAAGAGCTTAATCTTGGCCTCTCGTTCTTTTTTCCGTCTTGAGGCGATACTGATTAAAACGCCCCTTAGCGTTGCCTTGTGGGCTTCCCATAGGGAGAGGCTGGAGTTGACAGATCCCTTGTTTAGGGTGAAAAACTGATCAATTTCCTCGCCTATTACCTGGGCTGTCTCAGGGTTTTTTAGTAGGGATTCATTTAGTTTCCAATTTGCTCTAGGTCTGTCTAGAATTAGCTGGGAGCACCTTAGCTCTATAGGCGCATGATCTGACCATGAAATATCATGGATCCCAGTATGGGAGATCTTCGGGACCAGTCTACTAGAAACAAAGAAGTAGTCGATTCTGCTATAGGAAGAATGAGGGTGCGAGTAAAAGGTATAATCTCTTTCATGGGGATGTTGTTCCCGCCATATATCTAGGAGACTGTTCTCTTTTAGGCCCGCTCGGAGTGTGCGGGTGGCGGTTTTTGTATTGCGAAGCTGTGAGCCCGATCTGTCGAGTTTGGGATTGAGGGTTGTATTAAAATCTCCTGCTACTATTAGTGGACCTTTGGCCACTTTGCTCAGTTTATTAAATACTAAGGTGAAGAATTTAGGCTCAATATCCCCCGGTGCATATATTGATGCTATTGTAAGAGTCTGTCCATTTATTGTGCCGATTAAAATTATGTATCTACCCTCTGTGTCTCTGATTATTTTATCTGCTTTAAATGGGCATTTATTGTGGAATATGATTGCTACACCCTTTGTCTTTTTTGTGGATGATGAGAGGTAGAATTGGTGGAATCTTTTGTCTAAGAATTTTGGGGCGCTAGTCGAGCTAAAATGAGTCTCCTGTAAGAGAACAATATCTGCTTGTTTACGTTGATAGTCGGCAAAAGCAATGCGACGTTTCCCTGGGCTGTTTAGTCCTTTTACGTTATGTGATAGGATTATCAGGCCCATTCTGATATCTCTGTCTGAACTATCCTAACCATAGCTTTGAGTGTGAGGAGTCGGTGTTTGTGCTTTACCTTCTCTTCAACCCACCGATTTGGAGACGAACGGCTGGGGTGTCCTTTGGAGTATTGTGAGTCTCGTGGCCAACTGGGATAGGGAGGGGTAGGGAAAGAAAACACAAGGTAAAACACAAAGTACAATAACTTGGGAGATCCTTTTGGGATCAAAGTCCCCGTCGGATCTCTAGCCTTTGGGTGAAAGTTTGCAGCCCATACGCCCATGTCTGGCGCAAGGGTGACCGGGTAGGACCAGTCTTTTTCACCACAAAGGACTTTATTGAGTGTCCTGTTTCGACCCAGGACCTTCTCTTTCGGCAACATAGCGAGGGCCGGGGATGGGAGCCGGCCTCCCTCGACTTTGCTTATTTTGAAAACGTTAATTAACACTCGTGGAACATTCACAGAGATATAACAACATCACTATTAATATCTCATCAGATGGATAAGATTATTTTGGAACCAACATGGTTAACTTTACTAACATAACTAAGGCTATACATATGGCAGTATGTGTCGATATAATAGGTATATCTCTTGTGGTAGACTGTCTTGGTCAGGTCTGACTATCCAGGTTACGTGGTTAGATCCAGGTGTCATGGTATCTGTTTGGCAATTACAACCCGTTAATACCCCGTAGCCTTATATTAAGAATTAGAGTTAGCAAAGGAATTGGGGTCAGGGGCTCCCCCTCCCCTATGTGTCATCCCTCAGTAATTATGTATCTTTATAAATTTGAATACGGGACATAGAACTGTATTGTCCTTAATCCCTTCCGTGTAATACCCTGACATAATGGGAGTCTATATATAACTGCTACATTCACATTGTAGTCCTGAGTTGGTAGGTCTGTATCCCTTTGCAATAGTTTATTTTCTAAGTGTCTATATCGCTATGTAGGGGTAACTGTCCTACAGAGTCCAGGTCTGCAACGCAGCTTTTCGGCGATCTACCAGCGGACTCTCGGTTGTTAGATGAGTGGGATGAGGGGGTGGTGTTGTGCTTCCTCCTCGTTATGCTGTCTGTCAGATCTCCTGCCTCCGGGGGTAAGTCTGAACGCCGTATTTCTGGTATCTGTAGGTTCGGCTGGGTGTACTAAGATGGCCGCCACGTCTGGATGTCGGGTTGAAGAGACCAACTTTATTCCACCATTTTGTGAACAAACGGACAGTCTACCGGTATTGCCCTTTTAAGCCTTAATTGATCCTAAATTGGTATCAATTGTGTGTCTTTTCTTGGGATTTTCGCGCCGAAGTCGTCACTTTGCTCCAGCTCGGCTCAGGAGAGGACGTGGATGCAGCAGCTCCCTCCAGGTCAGTGCTTTCGTTCCGTAGGCCCAATTTTTTCAGAAATTGGCTCTTTTCTTCAATCGAGCGCAGGGTAATGGCTGCACCATTCCTGAGGACCATAAGACCAAAGGGGAAAATCCAACGATAATGTACCCCCTTGTCTCTTAGCATCCTGGTTATGGGCAGTAGGGTCCTTCGCTTTGCCAAGGTAGTGGGGGCCAGGTCCTGGAATATTAACATTTTAATTCCTTCAAATTCCACTGTGCCCGCTGCTCTGGCAATTTGGCAAACCGCTTCTTTTATTTTAAAGTAATGAAGTCGGGTAATAATGTCTCTTGGGGGATCATTAGGCTGCGGCTTAGACCTCAGGGCTCTATGGCACCTGTCCAAGTGTAGTTCTGCTTCAGGTTTGTCCGGGAAGAGGCTGGCCAGCCATTTTGTGACAAACTCCTCGTGGTCTGCAATCTCCTCAGGGACCCCTCGTATCCTTATATTGTTACGACGGTCTCTGTTCTCAGCATCTTCTTGCCTACTGGCTAGCTCGTTTATTTGTTCCTGAAGATTGGCCGAGGTTTTATCTTGTCTGCAAACAGCTTTTATTGTGGAATCTAATTTCGTCTCCATTTCGTCTGTTCTGGCGCCAATGTTGTTGATATCGCGTCTTAGATCCGCAAGTTCATTATGCATATACGTTTTCATTTCGTTGCAGAATTCTCGCATCACTCTGCAGGTGATCGATTCTGTGTCTTTTGGGGCCGTGCAGACCTCCGGTGCCTGATCTTCTTCGGAGTCTGAGCCTGTGGGTGGCGTCGGGGATCCCGTTCCATCTTTGCGGGCCGCATCGGGCTTATTGAAGTATTTGGTGAGTACCGTGGATGTACGGCCTGATTTCGGTTTAGCTGGCATTATGAGTGCTTCCCCTGCTGCAATCCCTGTATTTTGCGTGGTTCTGAGTGATATTTATGTGTTTGAGTGTTTAATTAGTCATCGAGGGGTGCGGAGCTCACACTCTAGGCTTCCATGCACCTAGTCCTCGCGCATGCGCCTCAGTAGTTTTTTTATTTTAATGATGGTGCCCACTAAAGACAAGGAGGATGAGGCTGGCCTTCATCCTGGCATGGGTAAGTACAACTTTTATGTAGTATATGCTAGCTGGGTAATTTTTTATTTTTTAATGGGCAAATGCGCTATTATTCAGATCTGGATGATAGGGATTTTGACCATTAATATACTTTATGAGTTTAGGGGTGGAGGGGGGGTTGTTAGAGAAGTGGGTAGTAGAGTGCCCAATTATTACCATTGCGGTTAACTTTGCTCCCATTGAGGGCATAGGTAACCACACTTGCAATTAATGGGTGTACTGGCTAATAATTGTGTTTGTATTGTATTTTAACGCTCTGGGGCAGAGAGGGTGGGTGAAGAGGGTAGTTGACCCAGGGTGGGTGGATAGGCCTCTTGTGTGGGAAGTTGGAAGGGTTAAACCCCTTTCATACATTAGCGGTTACTACCACTAAAGTAATGAATATGTTAACCCCTACTGCAACCTTCCCGATAGGCCAAACCACCCACCCTGGGACAACTACCCCCTTATCTCACCCCCTCTACCCCCAATAAACCAGGTATTCTGGCTTAACCCCTTCATTACCTATGTGGCTAGCTAAGGTAATGAAGCTGCCTTTATTTTAATAACACAGTTACCAGGGCCTATAACTCGGGAAGCAGGGAGTCTGTGAGGCTGAAATTTGGTGGTTCAGGCTGAAATTTGGGGGTTCAGCTCCAGAGACCCCCTGCTTCAATACTATGTTATTAAAATAAAAGCTGTGCGATCACCTGTTAGAGGCGCGCAGTGAGAGTGACTGATTCTGTCTATTCTGACTGCGCGTCTCTTACAGACTGATGCAACCTGGTAGGATTCACACTGCAGGACTCCCATTCAGAAATAGGGACGCCTGCTGTGTTAATCCTGATTGGTCATTAGTCTCTTTACTGGGACTCCACAAGCACACGGGATTAAAAACGTGCCCATAGCGGATTTTGTATGGGCAGAATGACCAACCATGTGGCTACATCGGTATTGAGTGATATCATGCTTACAGTAATATTAACTTTCCTTGTCCAATCTCCTTTACTGACTCTAATTTTTTTTACATTTTTCAATTCTTCTCCTAAAAATAATAACTGCAGACTTTGACGATCCTTTATGTTGGTAATGTATATTTAATTGGCACCACATTTCCCCATTGCTTTCCATTAGTACTTTCAGTGTCTCCAGTATACATGTCCCATTCTCTGCTGCAAAGACATTCTATTTTATATCTAACCAAAAACATACCGTTTGTTTTTTATTTTGAAACCACTTTATGCTGACATTCTAATGCTTTTGGTAAAAAGAAAGCATTTGAAGGAAGAAATCTAGATGTGCAAATTGAATAGTTTACAGTGTACAACTTTTTGAACCTCACAGGGTTCTTCTCCGGGTATGGCAGTTGTACGGTGAGACATTAGCATTGTAGAGAGGATATGCAATTGATGTACATATGTTGTTAGTAGTTAGTGTGAACATTTCCTGAGGAGGAAGGGATGACTGTTAATGTAATGAAACTACAGACACACTGCTATCATACCAAAATATGTATCATTCTATCTGCAGTATTTTATTTCTCTTTTTGCACCAAACATAATAGACCAATGCAGCTAAAATTAATCTGTGCTTTCATACTGTATATTTTTTAGTTTATGAGCCAATTGTAACCAACCCTTCTGTAAGAGCTACTGTATGCATACATAGTTTTCAGTGCATCAAAGAACCTACAGGTTAATGATCTGCTCCTTTTCAGCCGCAGATTATTCTATTGAATGACTGGCATATCATTCCCAGATTTGAGCATACAAATAAAGGCAAGTGTTCTTTTTTTCTCCTTACATCGCTCTGCATCACATGTAATGAACTTGTTCAGTTTGATGCAGAACATTGGACAGAAGAGATTATGCCACCTTAAATGTGACAGAACGTAAGTCATTCCATTAAAATAAAGCTCACCAAGTCACAAGCCAGTGCAGTCTGTGCTAAAGCAGTCAAAACAGGTTCAAAGTACAGTACCTGGATGTCCTCAATTTAATGGCATAAATTAATATTTTAAGCTTAATGCACAATCCCAAGGAGTTTGATTAATAAAAACTTTTAATTTGTAAAGTATGCCAGAAGTTACTTACGGTACGGTCACATTTTTTTTAACTTCTTTTTTTTGTTTCAATTTATTTTTATTGTTTTAGAGAGACATAACAAATATATTGTCCATACAACAAAGAGCATTAACAGTTCGTCATCTGAAATAAAATAATTGATATAACACGCGTCTCTCATGAGCTTAACAAAGGATAGAGAAGAACGTAGAAAAGAAGAAAAAGAAGGGTGGGAGGGGTGGAAGGGGGGGGGGGTAGGACGAGCCCATTTGTCTGGTATTTCTGTATTTATTTATATAAATGATATATATTTATATATATTTCCCTAGTTTCCTGGCCATATTTCCCAAATTTTGTGAAATTTGTCAGTTTTCTGGTTCAACTGTGCTGTGAGGAGCTCCATCATCTTTATTTCCCTTAGTCTCTGTAAGACAGTCTGCCTAGAAGGCGCATTCACCTTTTTCCAGGCAGCCGCAATAACACAGCGGGCAGCTGTCAGTACATGAGTGATCATCTTACTTTCTGCCGTTCCTAATTCATCTATTGGTTTGGCCAGCACCATGGTCAGCGGTTCCACCTCAACCTCCACCCCCAAGTACTCTCTGATCAATCTTTGTATCATGACCCAGAATACCTGAATTTTTGGGCAACTCCACCAAATATGAACCATATCTCCTTTTTGCCCGCATCCCCTCCAGCACAAATCCGGGAACCCGGGGAAGATCTTAGCCAGCCTACTCGGGGTTAGGTACCAATGAAATAGAATTTTATAAATATTCTCTTTGATAGTGGTACAGATTGAAGTTTTTGCAGCTACCTCCCAAATGTCCTCCCAGTCTTCTCTATCGATCTCTGTATTCAAATCTTCTGCCCATTTGATCATATAGCTATGTTGGGAACCACCCGCTAATCGCGCCAGACCCAGATATATCTCCGAAATCAGTCCTTTACAGTAATATCCTTTCCTACACAGTCTTTCAAAATTTGTTAAATCTTTGAATGCCGAATCTTTGGAGACTGATTGCAGGTAATGCTTAATTTGGAGGTAACCAAACACTGGTATATTTATGATTTTGTGTTTCTTCTCCAGCGCTTGGAGTGGTAGAATTATACCGTTATCTACAAAGTCGTCAGCTACCATCAGCTTTAACGTCTTAAATTTATTGAGTCTCTGTGGAAGCCAGCCTGGGGAGAATTCAGGGTTATAGAATATAGGGGTTAGTAGTGTTGGACTGGCTGTCAGACCATATTTATTTTTATTTCTAGACCATATCCGCCATGTACATTTCATTGCTCCCAGTTTTAATGTTTCCAAGAAGGTCTCTCCTCCCCTCTCGGTCCACATAGCAGCCGGGAGAGAGAGAGGTCTTGTATAAGTAGACTCAAGTCCCACCCAGCAACTGGTGGCTGGATCATTATTCCAAATTATTGCTTGTTTGAGTTGGGCCGCCAAATAGTATTTAATGATATCCGGGACTGCCAAGCCTCCGCAATCTTTTGGGGCTAGCATAATAGATCTAGCTACCCTGGGTCTTTTATTTTGCCAGATAAATTGGAAAATTCTGTTTTGTATGTTTTTAAGCTCCGGCATTGGAATATCTATAGGAAGAGTCTGGAAATAATACAGGAGTCTTGGTAGGATATTCATTTTGATCGTGGCTATTCTACCTAACCAAGATATCTGGTATTCGTTCCAGCTCTGTAGGTCATTTTTTAGCCTCTCAAATAATGGTGGATAGTTATGTTTGTATAGTGTATTATACTCCCTTGTTATTTGGATTCCTAAGTATTTGATCTTTGTGGAGTTCCACTTATATTTAAAATTTGCGTGTAATAATTTGATTTCAGAATCCGATAGGGTTAGATTCAATGCTTCCGACTTATCCATGTTGATTTTATATCCCGATATTTTGCTAAATTTATCTAGTTGTGAATGTAAATTCGGGAGTGAAATCAAGGGGTTGGCGAGAGTTAGGATAATGTCGTCGGCAAATAGGGATATTTTGTAGTTTGTCTCTCCTATTACAATTCCATTTATGTTTTTTTCGTCTCTAATTGTTGCTGCCAAGGGTTCAATAGAGAGAGCAAACAAAAGCGGAGACAAGGGACATCCCTGTCGAGTACCATTCTTTATGTTTATAGGGTTTGAGTCTCCTCCTGGGAGTTTCACTATAGCCGTGGGAGATCTGTATAAGGCTCTTACACCTTCTAGATACGGGCCCTGAAATCCATATTTAAGTAGGGTTTGGTCTAGGAAGTCCCACCTAATCCTGTCGAATGCTTTTTCCGCATCCAAGCTCAACAGGATGGCCTTTGTGGATGAGAGATGTACATGGTCGATTATATCTATAATTTTTCTAGTATTGTCTGAGGCCTGTCTGCCGGAAATAAACCCGACTTGATCTATATGTATCAGGCTTGGGAGTATGGGGGTCAATCTATTTGCCAGAATTTTGCTGAACAGTTTTAGATCCGAATTAAGGAGGGCTATGGGGCGATAGTTACCACACTGTAGTGGGTCTCTCCCCTCCTTTGGTATGATTGCTAAATTAGCTTTAGACATAGATGGTGGGATGACTGTTCCTTCCAGAAACGCATTAAACATATCGAGTAGATACGGGGCCAGGACCGCCTTAAATTTTTTGTAGTATTGATTGGAGAATCCATCTGGGCCTGGCGTTTTGTTGGGTTTTAATTGGGCAATTGCATCTATCAATTCTTCTAGAGAGATTTCTTTATTTAGGTCTGAGAGGTTACTTTCCGAAAGTGTCGGAAGTTTACACGCCTCCAAGTATGTATAGATAGCCTCTGCATCTGATTATTTATTTTTGGGAAAATTTAGGTTATATAGTTTGTTATAATAGTCCGAAAATTCGTTCGCTATTTGCGTCTCACAATGTGTCTTCGTACCTGATTTTGTCAAAATAGCTGTTATTTGGGATTTAGCTCTCATACCGCGCAATTTGGAAGCGAGTAATCGGTCTGCTTTATTACCTTTATCATAATATTTTTGTTTGGTCCACCGTAACGCCCTCTCCACTTCATCCATTTGGGTCTGCTTAAGTTCAGATCTAGTTTTATCTAGCAATTTGAATAGATTTTTCGAGGGATTAGTTTTATGTTTCTGCTCCAAAAGTTGGACTTTCTCCACTAGCTCATTATAGAGTTTTTGCTTTATTTTTTTCTTATGTGATGCTATGGAGATGATATTCCCTCTGATTGTCGCCTTATGGGCTTCCCATAACATTGCTGGTGACTCTACAGAGCCCTTATTCAGCATAAAATATTCTCTGAGTTTTTGTTTAATCTCTATTTCTACATCTACTTGGTTTAACAGAGAATCATTCAGTTTCCAATTATATTGGTTAGTTCTATAGAAGGGGAGGGAGAGTGTCAGCGAGACCGGGGCGTGATCCGACCAAGATATTGATCCTATGTCTGACTGGGAGGTTGCCTGGAAGATGTCTTTAGTACCCAGAAAATAATCAATCCTTGAGTAGGTTTGGTGTGGGGGGGGAGAAATAGGAGTAGTCCCTCTGCCCCTGGTGCTGGGCCTTCCAAATGTCTGTCAGGGAGAACTCCTTCATTATCTGTCTAAATTCTCTGGCATTCTTTTCCGTGACACGGGGATGTGGAGTCCCTGAGGGATTTGTTCTATCTAGTTCCGGCATTGCTATCATATTTAAATCTCCTGCTAATAACAATGTAGTTCTAGTTTGGGGGTTGATAAGGTCACATAGATCTCTTAAGAATTTGGGTTGGCCTTCGTTTGGGGCATAAATGTTAACAAGAGTGACATCCACTCCTGACAGTGTACCTTGGAGAATAATGTATCTCCCTTCTGGGTCAGCATTCTCTTGTTTTAACAAGAATTTGACCGTATGCTTAAATAAGACTGCTACCCCTCTTTTTTTTGTGGGGCATGACGCATAGTACGCCTGTGGGAAAACCCTCTGGAAAGTGTTTGGGGGGGTCGTAGTATTGAAATGCGTTTCCTGTAAAAACAGTATGTCGCCTTTTGTTTTTTTGAACTCTTGGAGGGCAAGTTTTCTTTTGATGGTTGAATTTAACCCTCTAACATTTAAGGATATTAATTTAAGTGTCGTTTTAAGAGCCATTTATGGTTTTGGCATGTGTATTGCGTCTTACCTTTCCCTCCATTTTCCCACGATGGAGGGGGGACTTGCCTTCGGAGCTCCTCTTGTGATCAGCGTAGTTGCTTTGTGTAATCTCAATGTCTTGTCTTTCCTTTCGGCTCAGCTGGGTTTTGTCTCTGTTTAGTGTGGGCTGGGGGAGGTAGGTAGGGAATAATGGGGGGGTGATAGAAAGGAAGAAAAAGAAAAAGAGAATGAGTGGGCGATATGTACGCCCCGTCATGGGTACCCCCATCTCTCTAAGGATGGGGGGGTGTAGGGCATAGTGCCCCTTGAGAACCTCTCGGGACGCTCCGTCCATGGACACATCCGGATACACCCCGGACCCCCTGTGATTAGTCATGTGGTCATCTGGACTTAGTTAAAAGGCAAATACATTAACAAGAAAATGGACCTAGTTAAAAGGCAAATACATTAACAAGAAAATGTATAACAAGTTAACTGCATCTTCTTGGAGCTCCGCATGTCAGCAGGCCAGGCAAGTGCTCCTCTTATGCGTACTGCGGATGAGATGAGTGGGGGGGATTCCCTACTCCTCCTCTGCTGGGGCCCTCTGTGTGGCGATCCTTTGTGATGCTCGCTGTGGTCTCGACTGCTGGTGTTGGCGCTCTGTATCCTCCGCATCTCCAGCGTCATCCTCTTCTCCAGCTTGCGTCAGACCCAGGCCTCGTAGGAACCGCGTGCAGTCCTCATGATAGGAGAGCGTATGGAATTTGCCTCCCTTATTTACCACAATTTTAAAGGGAAAACCCCAGCGATATTTTACGTTGTTGTCTTTTAGTTTTTGAGTCAAAGGCTTTAGCTCTCTCCGTCTGTCAATGGTTTTTTTTGAGAGGTCACTGTATATTTCAAGTTTAGTGTTCTGAAACTGCACTGTGCCCCTCTCCCTGCTGGCCTTCAGGATCGCCTCCTTTGTCAGGTAGTGGTGCAATTTAACTATGACATCTCTTGTTCTTCTGGGATCTGCAGACCTTGGCCCCAAAGCTCTGTGGGCACGGTCCATCTCCATCTTGTCGAGAGTGAGGCCTGGGACCAAATCCTTAAACAGATCTAGCAGATATGGGCGAAGCAGGTCCGTGTCAACCGTCTCTGGGATATATCTGATCCGAACGTTTTGTCTGCGGTCGCGGTTCTCCTGTTCTTCCGCTTGTTCATTGAGTGCCCGTATTTCGAACTGCATTCTGTTAATTTCATCTTCTACAGATGATTGGGCATGTTCCAGATTGTCCACTTTATTTTTAATAGTGTCTGTGCGTTGTGAGAGGCGATTCATGTCAGTTTGCAGGGTATGCACTGCTTTAGAGAGATCGTCCTGGAAGCCTTGTCTCATCCTGGTGAACAAGTCTTCAAGATTTGCCTTATTTATTTCCCTACTCACACCTTCATTGTCAGTCGCACCGCTAGGCCCTTCCCGCGAGTTTGATGCGTCTCCATCTTGGAGTAGGCCACAGTTCCCTGCGGGTCTCTGACTTGTCGGGAAGTAGCTAGAGACGCTTTGCTGCGCCTGTTTCTTCGAGCGATTAGCCATATCTTGTGTGCTTCTCCTATTATTTACTTATATTACTTATACTTATATTTCGGGAGCGTTTTGGGGTCCAGTAACCTCTATTATGTTATATTAGACTTCAGGGGGTCGGGAGCTCTCCATCTATGTATCCATGTGCGGCATCTTTACCGGAATTCCTCCTATATTGTATTTTTTAATTCTTTGCTTTGGGGTTTCATGTCTGTTTGTTGTGGACATTTGACAGGGGGGGGGGGGGGATCCACCTGGCCAGTATTGGTATTGTTCTTAGATGGATCAGATAATTTTATTTTATGTGTTTGTATGCTTGTGTACTTATTTTTCTTTTTCCCTTTTTTTTTTAAAAAAAGTCTTTGTTTATTAGGCTGACTGAGTGCAGGGTTCCTTTAATTTTGTCCAGCGGCCATTTTGGAAATTTTTACTGTAGGGACACTGAGGTTGCGGTTCTCCTGAGCACTTGTCATTCACTCGTTTTGGGGCCTCTCGAGGTGCAGGTGAGTCTCTCTTGCTCTCTGGGCACTTTTTTGCTTCTTTCTTTTGCCTCTCCCGGTCGTCAGCCCTTTCTTCTTAACCGCCGAATTTCAGCTGCAGTTTCAGCAGTTTCAGCAGTCCCGCGCGGCTCCAGTGGCCATCTTAGTTAATGTCGGGCACAGAGGGAGATGAGGGAGTTTATTTATTTAATTGTTACTGGGTTTCTAGCGGCTCTGCAGCGATATATACGGGCAGGAAAGTACAGGGGTGGGGATAGGATCCACTCACTCTGCCTCCACCAAGCCCTTCTCCTCAACCGCTGAAATTCAAAAGTCCCGCGCGGTTCCGATCGCCATCTTGTTAGTGTCAGGCGCAAAGGGAGATGAGGGAGATAAGCCTCCAGCTGCCAAGGAATCCCAAATGCTCCCCGTTTTTATTTTATTTATTTATTTATTATTTTGTTAGGCAGCAGTTTGTACGGGCAGTAAAGTACAGTAAAGTACAGGGGGAGGGACAGGATCCACTCACTCTCTCCGCTGAGCCTCTCCCCACCACCTCTCTTCAGCAGCAGGTCTCTATCTGGCATTTTTTTTAACTTCTAACAATATTTGCATTAAAAATTCCAACGGTTTAGAATAAGGATATGACGTTCACTTGGCCATTATTAAAGCATGCAGAATGTGGAACGTTGAGCCCAATATGAGCAAGAAATAATAATGCAGTAATAGAACACTTGGGATAATTATAAAAGGAATAATAAGAAGATGAAACTTCAACAAATATTTCTCACATTTTGTTATTGTAGCAGTGCACATTATTTTGTATTGTGTTGCTGTGTGCTGTTAGTTAGTACACAGCCATGTCCCTTTAACAATGCTGTCACCAAATGAGTGTTGATAGAAAAGGGCTAAGCTAGTTACATTTCAATATCAGGAAAGCATTTTTGTATGTTAACACTCAGCAATGCTGTCACACAGATTTACATTTCATGCATCAAAAGCATATTTTTCTTTAAAGCTGGAGCAAAGTGTTTTTTGTGCATTTTAATATGCCATCTGTAAAAATAAGTACACCAGGTAAGCAGTGACTATTTGTGTTAACCCTATAGTGCTAGAGGGGTAGTTCCACCTCATGGCCATGGCCCCCTCCAGCACTTCCTGATCATGTCATCGCATCTAAATTGTATTGGACATATTTCTGTTTGAAGTGGGATGAACGGGACTACTTGTGACTTGGATCCCGGTCCATCATGGCTCCTGAAAGTGACCATTGATGTTGTTGGTTGAGATCAGCAATAGATCCCTCTCAGTGGGGTAGATGCTGGTGGCCTTGGAAATGGCACTGGTCTATCACCTGTTGAAGAAAGTGGGTCTAGATATTGATGTTCTTGCAAACCCAATCTCCAACCTTTCTGATGTAGGCAAAGTGATGGGAGGGTAGTCTAAACCCAGCAGGAAGATTGTGTGGAAAGGGCCAGCTTCTTCAACTCGGACTCAGCAGGTGGCCATGGGGTCCCATGTGTCACCAATGGGTCTTGTCCTCTCTGGGGTCCCTCAAGGGTCAGTTCTGTCACTGCCCCTGTTCAACGTGTACAGTATGTAAGACCGCTTATCGATATCAGCAGGAAGCATGGTCTGAAGTGCTATCAGTATGCTGATGACCCCTAGATCTATATTTCTTTCCAAGGCAGCCCGGGGCCGGCTTTTGTTATATTGTCAGCCTGCTTGGACGAGGGGGCAGCATGGATTTAGAGGAACCAGTTGATGTTCAATTCTGACAAGGCGGAACAAATGATTATAGATTTGCAAGACGACTGAGTATGGGACAGGGGTTTAGGAGTTGATCCTAATTAATGGTGTGCAGACCCAATGGTGTGCAGCCCCAGAATCCCAGGTGTGTAACCTCTGCATCCTCTTTGGCCAGATTCTCAACATGCGACCCCAAGTGGCCACAGTTCTAAAGAATGTTTTTTTTTTCTATCTGAGGATGCATTAGAGTTTATGTCCATTCTTTTCATCTATGAACCTTGAGTCATTGGTCCATGCCTTTGTGTCAACGTGGTTTGACTAAGAGAAGGCCATGTATATGCAAGCGTACCGGTGTGCAGCAGCTCAGATACTGAGACATGTTTCTCGCTTTGGGCATATTATCCCTGTTTTATGTGATCTGCACTTGCTTCCAGTGATATTCTATGTTAGGTTCAAATTTACAACTATGGCCTTCAAAACCTTACAAGGCCAATGGCCTGTCTATCTGCATTCTCTTTTGATGCCTCGGAGGGGGTCTGGTTATGATTTCAGGACCTCAGGAGGAGGAGAGTGGGGTCCACCTTTCCATAGAAAGAGTTCTGGTGGGCGGGCGAGAGCTCAAGTGCATACTAAATTTACCATTGTTTTGGGCATGGTGTAAGACTTGGTGAGGGGTGTGGGACGCTAATGTGAGTTAAGTAGTATTTGCAGTTGTTTAATATAAAGTGTTAGTGCAGCTGGAGTAAAGGGGGTATTACCACACCCCCGGAGAATTTGCAAAAAGAAAATAACTCTGACGCATAGGCTTCGCTGTAATTGAAACGTATATGTAAGAAATTTGTACTCAGAATCAAAATCGGTCGTCAGATGACAATCAAATTGTTTAAGCAATCATATGAATATTTATTAAAACCTGTTAGTAAAAGAATTGTAATTATGTTCTACTTGAACCAATATAGACATATAGGGCCTCATGCACAAAGCGCCGATAAGCTATTTTTAGCCATTTTTCGCCATTTTTCGACAAAAAAGCCTTTGCTATTCAGGAAGCGCCGATAAGTGGCCAAAATCGCCAATTTTTTTTCCCGATGAAAAATTATCGGCAGGCGGGTGCCGATAAGCCACTTATCGGCACTTTTTGAACTCGGCTGAATTCAGGTAGCCCCGATCAGCTTTTCGCTGCTGATCGGCACTGCCGAAAAGAGAATTTATCGGCAATCCGATTGGTGGTGTATAAGCATCGGCAAGGACGACACTTAGAAAAAATCAGGCCTTTTTCCTGGCTGGGATTGATGCCGGGGGTCTCCGGGGCTGATACCCGCTAATAGCAGCACCAAACCCCCCCGGCATGCATGCGAGGCAGGAAAAATGCATGTAAAGCCCACTTCATTACCTTAGCGGCTAACCGCTAAGGCAATGAAGGGGTTAACCAGCCATGCCAGGTTTATTGTGGGTTGCGGGGGTGGGCGAATGGGGTATTTGGCCCTTGTTGCTTGTTTAGGGCTTGCGGGGGGTGTTGCAGGTGCACGAAACCCCTTCACGACCGTAGCGGTTAAAACCGCTATTGTCATGAAGGGGTTAAGCCCTCCCGCTACCCACCCGCAAGCCCTAAACAACCACCATTGGGGCTAATACCACCTTCACACACCCCCGCTACCCACAATAAAAAAAATACACACACAACAGCCCCACACTAAATAAATAAATAAATAAATATATATAAATAAATATATATATATATTACCCCAACAACCCCTATACCCCCCTAACATACACATATATGCACATCAATGATACTATAGGCCGGCGGGGGCTCTTGGGTGTTACCCGCAGGCCTGCAGTACCAATTCTGTGCCCCCCCCAATTATGTGTCAAAACACATACATACTTATAAATAAATACCCCCCCCCCCTAACACATACAGTATAGTAATGGGCACAATTACTATTATCCACAAATGGATAATAGTGAAGGTGCCCATTTTATATACATAAAGAACAATAAAAACATTAAATACATATTTAAGGCCATCCTCATCTTCATCCTGCCCATGCCCCCTCCGCTGCTGCAAAACAGAAACAGAATAAAAACATCCAATGTAATGTCCCCTAACCCCCTAATCACCATAGCGGTTATTACTGCTACAGTCATTAAGGGGTTAACCCACCCTCACCCACCACTCGAGAGGCCTACATACCCTCCTCCACTAACCCCCCACCCCGTGAGGCCTAACCACCCTCACCCACTACCCACAAGGGAGGCCTACCCACATACTCTTGGAGCCAATACCCCCTCCCCCCACCCCCAGTACCCACAATTAAAACAATACACAGCCCCACAATAAACATCATTCTATTTATTAAATACATAACCCACCCACTGTGCCCCCCCCCCATAAATACATGATTTATCATTTTACATACAGGGTTCATACCCCAGCCCCACGCGAGTCCCCGGCGGGCTGACAGGTCACCTGACAGACCTACAGGGTACCTGCAACTTGTTTCATACAGGTTCTGGAGGCCTGTTGGTGGGTCCTGCCAAGCGCCATGGCCCCCAGGTGGTCTCCGCGGGCAACCGTGGGCCACAATTGGGTCCCCACGGTAGGCCCGTGGATGTCTGGGAGCCCCGGGTCAGACCCACAGGTGTCTAAGGGGCCTCGGGTGGTTCTCACGGGGGTCTGGGGACTCACGGGTGCTCACTACGGGTCCGCGGTGCCCCCACAGATGTGGGGCCACCGGTTCTTACCCGCAGGTGTCACTTGTGGACCACACAGCCTGGTACCCATTAGATACCCGAGGATACCTCAGGTGGTCTCCAGAGGTCTCACGCAGAACCAAGGAACCAACCCTGAATGTAAAATAAATAAACCTGACCTATACATTAAATACATAAATCATCCCCCCCCACCCCCCCAACACCTACAGTACAATTATGTGCAAAATAACTATTATCCAAATAGGGATAATAGATTATTTGCCCATTATTAAACACATTAACTAGCATATTAAAATAAATAAAGTACTACTGACCTCATCAATAAGAAGCCCCCGTCGCCAGCAAAATCCTTGTCTTTCGTTGCCCACAAAATACATAGCCAATACATAGTCAATACATTGCAATTACATTCAGATATCAATTAACCCCTTAAACACCTTATCAGATAATAACCGCAAAGGTAATTAAGGGGTTAAGCCACACTGGCCCGATACCCACCCTTCACCCATTCATTTGTACAGTGGCTTCATCATGCAACTATATATATACACACACACACACATATATATTGGGATTGATGCCGGGGGTCTCCGGGGCTGATACCCGCTAATAGCAGCACCAAACCCCCCCAGCATGCATCCGAGGCAAGAAAAATGCATGTAAAGCCCACTTCATTACCTTAGCGGCTAACCGCTAAGGCAATGAAGGGGTTAACCCGCCATGCCAGGTTTATTGTGGGTTGCGGGGGTGGGCGAAGGGGGTATTTGGCCCTTGTTGCTTGTTTAGGGCTTGCGGGGGGTGTTGCGGGTGCACGAAACCCTTTCACGACCGTAGCGGTTAAAACCGCTATTGTCATGAATGGGTTATGCCCTCCCGCTACCCACCCGCAAGCCCTAAACAACCACCGTTGGGGCTAATACCCCCTTCACCCACCCCCGCTACCCACAATAAAAAAAATACACACACAACAGCCCCACACTAAATAAATAAATAAATAAATAAATATATATATATATATATTACCCCAACAACCCCTATACCCCCCTAACATACACATATATGCACATCAATGATACTATAGGCTGGCGGGGGCCCTTGGGTGTTACCCGCAGGCCTGCAGTACCAATTCTGTGCCCCCCCCCCAATTAATGTCAAAACACATACATACTTATAAATAAATACCCCCCCTTAACACATACAGTATAGTAATGGGCACAATTACTATTATCCACAAATGGATAATAGTGAAGGTGCCCATTTTATATACATAAAGAACAATAAAAACATTAAATACATATTTAAGGCCATCCTCATCTTCATCCTGCCCATGCCCCCTCCGCTGCTGCAAAACAGAAACAGAATAAAAACATCCAATGTAATGTCCCCTAACCCCCTAATCACCATAGCGGTTATTAACCGCTACAGTCATTAAGGGGTTAACCACCCTCACCCACCACTCGAGAGGCCTACATACCCTCCCCCACTAACCCCCCACCCCGTGAGGCCTAACCACCCTCACGCACTACCCACAAGGGAGGCCTACCCACATACTCTTGGGGCCAATACCCCCTCCCCCCACCCCCAGTACCCACAATTAAAACAATACACAGCCCCACAATAAACATCATTCTATTTATTAAATACATAACCCACCCACTGTGCCCCCCCCCATAAATACATGATTTATCATTTTACATACAGGGTTCATACCCTAGCCTCACGCGTGTCCCCGGCGGGCTGACGGGTCACCTGACAGACCTACAGGGTACCTGCAACTTGTTTCATACAGGTTCTGGAGGCCTGTTGGTGGGTCCCGGCAAGCGCCATGGCCCCCAGGTGGTCTCCGCGGGCAACCGTGGGCAACAATTGGGTCCCCACGGTAGGCCCGCGGATGTCTTGGAGCCCCGGGTAAGACCCACAGGTGTCTAAGGGGCCTCGGGTGGTTCTCACGGGGGTCTGGGGACTCACGGGTGCTCACTACGGGTCCGCGGTGCCCCCACAGATGTGGGGCCACCGGTTCTTACCCGCAGGTGTCACTTGTGGACCACACAGCCTGGTACCCATTAGATACCCGAGGATAACTCAGGTGGTCTCCAGAGGTCTCACGCAGAACCAAGGAACCAACCCTGAATGTAAAATAAATAAACCTGACCTATACATTAAATACATAAATCACCCCCCCACCCCCCCAACACCTACAGTACAATTATGTGCAAAATAACTATTATCCAAATAGGGATAATAGATTATTTGCCCATTATTAAACACATTAATTAGCATATTAAAATAAATAAAGTACTACTGACCTCATCAATAAGAAGCCCCCGTCGCCAGCAAAATCCTTGTCTTTCGTTGCCCACAAAATACATAGCCAATACATAGTCAATACATTGCAATTACATTCAGATATCAATTAATCCCTTAAACACCTTATCAGATAATAACCGCAAAGGTAATTAAGGGGTTAAGCCACACTGGCCCAATACCCACCCTTCACCCATTCATTTGTACAGTGGCTTCATCATGCAACTATATATATACACACACACACACACACACACACACACACACACATATATATATATATATATATATATATATATTTATATATATATATATATATATATATATATATTTATATATATATATATATATATATATATATATATATATAGAAGAAACACACAGCGCAAATCTAAACAGTTTGTACCTGAGGATAATGATATTCTCACCACTATAAAAAGCCAATAAAATGGGAGGGGGGGGGGTTACGTACCCTGGTTCACCTCTAGCCCTACACACTGCAGCTGTTTAGGTCTGCGGCTCCACATTTGCCGCCTGGAAGATCTGGAGAAGAATGACCTAAGCGCAAGTGAGATAAGGAATAGAGAAAACACAAAAAAGAATCATAGGGCAGTATATCTATATAGAGTGGATAATAGGCTGGTAAGATATGCGCTTACACTGATTAGATAAATATAAGCCTGTAATCCTCTCAGGGACTCACGAACGTAGCTTGTGGATGGCTTGTCTGTAAACTGCTGGGACTTCAGGAACTGCTCCCTGCTGACAATCTGCTGCTGCTGTTTCAGGTGCTCTTCATCATAGGCACTCGTATCACACTGTGGAAGAATCTCACAGGGGGGGGAGGAGGGAGGGGGAAAAAACGGAAGGGGACAAAATATGTGTAAAATCGTTTTTAATCTAAAAATGGAGACTAGTTAAAATCTAGGTAATCAACTCACATTGACATCATATGATATTATTCATCCTAGGTTAAATTTGGGATATATAAATATCACAATTAGATTAACATGATTTGTAGACATTCCCCTGTTGGTCCCTAATATTGAATCAAGTTGTTCTTAACCTTTATCAGCTGGTTAGAGCAATAATACCATTTTTGCCCCACTTCAATACATATGTGGTTGTATTAATAGATTTATTTGAGGTATATGTTATAAAGTACCAGCTGAGTGCAGGTTGCTTTGTCTGTACAACATAAGTTCTTCATGCCATTTTGCTGTTTTTTAATATGCTATTCTGGTTTGACTCCAATAATACACAACGATAGTGATGTTAGTAGCAACATATTTTATTGATAAAAGGTAATTGATTGAGTTAATTATGAATGAGCCAATCACTGTTGGGGAGGTTTATAAGTACCCTGGTAGGGATTAGTGTATCATTAGCAGCCCCTGACGAAGCCCGCTGGGAGAAACGCGTAGGGCCAGCTTGTTCATCAGCAGTGAGGAGAGAGACGCCGAGAAGCCTCTGCACGATTTTCGTTTGGAGCTCCGGAAATTGAATCCCTGCACTGACAGACAGGAAACATCGCGAGAGCCGGACCGCGTCACATGCAGCGTCACACGCCACGGCCGATCACGTGGTGCGGAACTCAGAGACACTGCAGAGAGGACTGGTAACCGGCATTTCTACACGAGTGTGAGAGACTCGCAAAACACTCTCTACTGCTTATATTTTTCTCACAAAATGTGAGTTGATTACCTAGATTTTAACTAGTCTCCATTTTTAGATTAAAAACGATTTTACACATATTTTGTCCCCTTCCGTTTTTTCCCCCTCCCTCCTCCCCCCCCCTGTGAGATTCTTCCACAGTGTGATACGAGTGCCTATGATGAAGAGCACCTGAAACAGCAGCAGCAGATTGTCAGCAGGGAGCAGTTCCTGAAGTCCCAGCAGTTTACAGACAAGCCATCCACAAGCTACGTTCGTGAGTCCCTGAGAGGATTACAGGCTTATATTTATCTAATCAGTGTAAGCGCATATCTTACCAGCCTATTATCCACTCTATATAGATATACTGCCCTATGATTCTTTTTTGTGTTTTCTCTATTCCTTATCTCACTTGCGCTTAGGTCATTCTTCTCCATATATATATATATATATATATATATATATATATATATATATATATATATATATATATATAGTGGTTGACAAATCACCAAAAAATCTACTCGCCACACAAAAAAATCTACTCGCCACCTAGTACCAAATGTGTGCTGCTTCGGCCAATATTTACTCGCCCGGGGGTTAAATCCACTCGCCCGGGGCGAGCAAATGTATAGGTTTGTCGAACACTGTATATATATATATATATATATATATATATATATATATACAGAGAGAGAGAAAGAGAGGGAGAGAGACACATACATGATGAACCAATATACAAACAAATGTAGAAGGGTTATCAAAAACATGCTGTACTATAAATACTACTTCTCCATACAGACACAGTACAATAAAATCAATTTCCTTAAACAATCCAATTTCATCTTCCAATCAAAATCCTCAAATGCCAATCAAAAGCCTCAAATGCCACTCAAAACATTGCATTTACATTGTATACATGATGCATACAATTTATGCACTATGTTTCATTCTGCAAATGAATGTTAACAATAATATATTACAAACAAAATAACAATACATCCAAAGAAGTATACTATTTAAACCAATCCAGTAACCATAAATCAATTAGCATTCATTAATTAAATCACTAAACAATTTAAATTCCATCCATAACAATTAAACAATTAATTAATTCAATCGTTGAACAGAACAAGTTATCCTCAGACAAAATATAGTACCAAAAATAATAGAAGATACAAAACAAGCCTCACCCTGACCTAAAGTACACCATACAGTACAATAGCAAAAATGATATCTATCTAATTTTAAAATATATGACACACACATTTATGCATAGCAGCATAGCCAAAATCATTTTAAACACAGCAAAACAAGCTTTTAAAACAACATCATTTCTTACCCTGTATGTATATATCGATCTAGACATACATACATACATACAGTGGCAAGAAATGATATACCAAAAAAATAAATAAATACACTTGTAAAAAAGCTTTCAAAAAATGAACAAGTTAAATAAAATACATTTCTTTAGTTCACTTACCATTACCCACTCACCGACTCCCGTTGAACAGCTTACTCTCGAACCAATCCACGCACAGGAACCCATAAAATAATAAACCATAAAATAATAAAACACGACAATCCAGGGGTCTTCTATTTATAATCCATCTTCATCTGTATTTTTCTTTCTTGTATCTTCTTCCTGGGTCTTCTTGTCGTCTTCGGCCACGCCCTGGTCTTCTTTCTTCTCCGGAGGTCCTTCCTCCTCGGCGTCTGCCTTCAAAATGAGACGACATTGTCTTTTAAAGGCCTATGAAGTCACATTTTCGTCATGGTTCCCACGGCCCTGATTGGGCCGTGAAAACCATGTGTTTTGGCCGAGAAAAAAAAAATGATGATGTCATTTAAAGGCAATGAAAGCATAGCCAATCAGAATGGCTTTGCTTCAATTGCCTTTAAGATGACGTCATGAAAAGAAAGATGTCCGGCCTCACATCATACGGTAGCCAATCAGACCGTGAGAACTCCATCCCAACTCTGATTGGCTCTAGTATTTGATTTGGTGGCTGCCTTACACTTCTTTCACTGGTACTGTATTTGATCTAGTATACCATGTGACAGAGGCTTGGGGGAGAACAGATGTGATGTCATTGAAAGCCTGTTACTGATTTTTTAAGGTTGTCCTGAATCCTTCCAAAGGACTCCTGAAGTTTTTGAACCCTATTTTCTGCTGCTGTTACCCCAGAACTGGAAACAGTAGTAGGAAGAGCTGAAGGATGGACTCAATAGTTGCTGAAGAAAGGTGAGTCCTATGTCGACTCATTTTGTAGGTTGTTGTGAGAGAACTCTGCCCAGGGCAGGAGGTCTGTCCAATTGTCCTGGGTGTCAGAGATAAAGCACTGAATAAATTGCTCGAGGGATTGGTTGGTCTGCTTCATCTGGCCATTAGTCTGTGGATGATAGCCAAAAGTAAAGTGAAGAGAAATGCCTAGTTGTTGGCAAAAAGCCAGCCAAAATTTAGAGATGAATTGGGAGCCTCGATCCAACACAATGACAAAGGGGTACTCCATGAAGGCGAAACATTTCCTTGATGAAAACTTCGGATAGCTTAAGAGTGTTAGGTAGGCCTTTAAGAGGCATGAAATGGGCCTATTTGGAAAAACGGTCGACTACCACCAAAATAGTATTCTTCCCCTTAGATACTGGTAAATTCATAATAAAGTCCATGGAGAGATGAGTCCATCGGCGATCTGGGATCGGGAGGTGTTGAAGCAAGCTTGCTGTCTGTTACGGGGAGTTTTATTTTGGGCACAAATAGCACATGCGGATAGAAAATCCTTTATGTCTTTGCACATATCTGGCCACCAGAAAGTACGTTACAGAAGATCGATCGTCTTCCTTGTATCTGGATGACCGGAGATTTTTGATGAATGACTCCATTCCAGTACCTTAATTCGAAATGTTGGTGCTGTGAATAAGCATCCTTTTGGCACCTTGAGACCCTCTGGAATGTGAGATTGAGCTTGCGTGATGTCTTGTAGTGAGTCGAAGGTGTTAGCTGAAAGTATAAACGCTGAGGGAGGTATAGTCTCTTGTTGATCTTCCGCTTTGTCCTCTATCAAAAATTGTCATGAGAGAGCGTCTGCTTCTCCATTTTTGAGCCAGGTAGGTATGAAATGATGAAATTGAATAGGGGAAAAAATAATGACCACCGGGCACTCCCTCATTGTGCGATGCACTCCATCAATGTATAGTAAATTCTTGTGCTCTGTCAGTATGGTGACAGGATTTCCCTTACCTTCGAGCAAATGCCTCCATTCTTGATGGCCAGTAGTTCGCGATTGCCAACATTGTAATTCTGCTCAGCGGATGAAATTTTTTTGGGAAAAAAAACGCACAAATGGAGTCTGGCCCGAGAAGTCTTTCTTTGGGACAATACCGCTCCGGCCCTGACATCAGAAGCATCCACCTCGATCGTGAAGGGCAATGCTGGATCGGGATGCACGAGCATGGGACTGACACGAAAGCGGTCTTCAATCTTTCGAATGCCTGAATGGCTGCATGGGACCAAAGCATAGGGTCTTCTCCTTTTTGTGTCAATGCCATAATAGGTGCTACCACAGAGGAAATTTTTGGATGAATCTGCAATAGTAGTTAGCGAAACTCAGGAACTGTTGCATAGCTTTGAGAGTCGTGGGACGAGGCCAATCCACCACTGCCTTCACTTTGGCTGGATCCATGGCAAGACCAGTGTCAGAGATGATTAATCCCAGAAAAGACGTTGTGTTCTGGTGGAACAAGCATTTTTCCAATTTGGTGAATAGGTGGTTTTTCCGTAATCTTTGAAGCACCTGTTTAACTTGTCCCGAATGTTCCCATATGGTCTTGGAGAAGATCAATGTCATCTAGGTAGACAATTACGTATTGGTCGAGGAAACAGTGCGGGTGCATTGCAAAGTCCGAAAGGCATCACAAGATAATCATAATGTGTATCCCGAGTGTTAAAAGCTGTCTTCCACTCACAGATTGATGGGGCAGTCGAATGCCCGTTGAGGTGGTAATTCCTCGTCTTGGGCCTTGTCAAATACATCTCGAAATTCTGCGTAGATGTCAGGCAACTGAGGTTTTACCTGTTCCGGTACTGATACCCCAGCTAGACTTTTGGAAGGAATCGAGCAATTCTTAAGGCACTGAGGACTCCACTGGAGAGGCAGCGACTCAGTCCAGTCTATGCTGGGATTATGTAGTTGGAGCCAAGGTAGACCCAAAATGAAGTCGACTGAAGGCGTATGAATGGCATCCAGTTGGATCTTCTCTGTGTGACTTTTTCCAGTCTGTAATAGAAAATGAATGGTTTGAAAGATAAAAAGGCGGGTTGTAAGCGTCGACCGTCGAGTGGTAGTATTTTTTGTCTGGGTGGCACAAATGATCTCACATGCTTATCTGTATACAATCAGCATTTCAGTATTTCAATTCTATCAATGTGCCCATCGTGAAGGGTTATGCATTTCTTTTAAATATTTTAGAAGTAAAGTCAAATATGAATATTTGAGGTTTCTTGTTCCAAAATAAATTGCATAAATAAATACATAACATTTCCATGAGCAATAGATTTTTAACCTTACAGCATCTATTTATAATGTAATTTTGTTCTCTTATCTCTAATTACATGATTGTGATTGTATTTATAAAGCAATAATATGTTATAAGCAATGCAATTACAGGCATACCCCGCATTAACGTACGCAATGGGACCAGAGCATGTATGTAAAGCGAAAATGTACTTAAAGTGAAGCACTACCTTTTCCCAATTTATCGATGCATGTACTGTACAGCAATCGTCATATACGTGCATAACTGATGTAAATAGCGCATTTGCAACAGGCTCTATAGTCTCCCCGCTTGTGCACAGCTTCGGTACAGGTAGGGAGCTGGTATTGCTGTTAAGGACGTGCTGACAGGCGCATGCGTGAGCTGCCGTTTGCCTATTGAGCGAGATGTACTTACTCGCGAGTGTACTTAAAGTGAGTGTCCTTAAACCGGGGTATGCCTGTATTTATGTACAGTATGTCTATCTTTATTAGGATAGCACCTTCCATGTACTTTATGTAACAGGTCCCATAATACCTCTCTTTCCCCCATAGTATATCTGTTATGTAAGCCCCTAGTATGTTCAGGGCAGTAATGGGTTAATCTATGGGCCAGTGACCCACCCCTTATGCTCCACTTGTAAGTGAAGGAAGTAAGGTAGTGACTCATGGCCTGTGTAAGCCTATCAGGGATAGATACAGTCCATGAGCCCACCCCTTCCAGAGACTTCCAAGTTGGAGTATCAAATTTTGTCAGTCTTGTGCTGGGAGGAGAAGAGAGCACAAAGGCTGTCAGTCTTCCACATTGGGAGAAAGCATGCCCACTCAAGGCTCAGGCCTTGGGACCATCACGACTCATTGCCCCTTACTACCGGGGTATGCACCCTCCAGAAGTCTGGAACTTCGCCGATTCCATTCTGCTGCAATGAAGAGCTGCAGTGATGCACAATAAACCCTGTTCAATATACCTCTGCTTTGGTGTCAGTTCCTGGGCAGGAGGGGTAAGAGGTGTTGTGGTGGGAACTGATGTCCTGCAACCCGGGAGCCCGTCACAATTAGAGACGCTGAAGTACCAACAAAAGTTCCCAGAGATCACCATAAGCCTGTCCTGGTCTCAATACCATCATGCAGACGACTCAGTAATTCCTGGAGCCTAACAGGTACCGCACCACACACATCAGTAACAGCAGTGGATCTCCCAGAGGGGTTTGGGGGGAGGGGCAGTGTTACATGTACATAGAGCTTTACCGCAATAATACACATGAAAATATATGAGACATAATAGTGCTACAGACATAAAAGGAAAGGGAGTCCCTGCCATAAACCTAAGTGGTAAGTATGATCATTTTCAGTGCCAGTAGGAGTGTGTTCTGGTACAGTAAGTTCGTATATAAGGGGTTACATGAGAATACTGTATAGTGAAAGCCAAGGGAGTTAAACCCCGTTTTAAGATGGGCCTTGAAGGTGGAGAGTGTGCATGTCAGTTATTGAGGGGGAGTTCCAGAGGTGTGGGGTAGTGGGATTATTACACAATGAATGTGTAACCATCTTGACTCAGGGTGGGTTAGTGGTTACACATTTATTGTGGGATAAGCAATATTCCACAATGAATATGTGCAACCAGAATTTAATCAAGAAGATGGACTAGATCAATTTTTCTTAACTCTCTCTCCTCAGGGTTAAGATATGTGAATCCCATATTCACATATAAGATGAATGCAAATGTGTGCTTGGTATGTATTCTTTTGTTTAAATAACGTGTTGTACTGCAACATTGAAGGCCTGTTTGCATTCTACTCTAGAACTAATTGCTTGTACTGTATGTTAAATGCTATGTTAATAGTTGGCTAGGAAGGACCAATAGGTTTATTATGTTTTACATCCAAGATGTAGTTTTCTGTGCTCTTTGGGGTTTTGACCGGGATGTCCGCATGCAAAAGGGGTTATGGAGGAAGCTGCAGTCATGAAAACTATATAAGAAAAAAGTGTTATATAATCCTGCGGCAGGAAATGTATAAGTAGATATTTTTTGCAGAGATTTGTAGAAATGGTCTATTTTCTTTCTGCTAGTCAGCCAAGACATCTTGAATTTTTATTAGCTAACTCCTTAATTAAGCCAGGGGCTGCCAATTAACACCTTCAAATGTACATTGTGGAAAATAGTTCCATGCGGGAAGTTTCAGCAGTTGTCCCTCTGAAACGCTGATCTTATGTGCCAGCAATTACCCCAACCACAGGAAACTGATCTTACTGTAAATTAACTGCAAACATTTAACCTTTTCCATGTGAGAAATATGTCTATGCGACTATCAATCTCTAAGGCTTAGCTCATGAATAACCACATTTTATAAACAATCACACTATAATGATCACAGCAATATAATTTTGTTTCTGGGAACAATTAAGAATATTATTCTATTTTTGTTAATGTATAATTTACGTGTACATAATTATTTATTTTTGTATCTTAGTATTTTGTTTCTCATTAAAGCAATGTACCATAAATGTAATTAGAAAAACATGTACAAAAATAAATTAAGACCTTTCCTCAGGCATTCAACTATTGTAAGCTCTGTTGCACTGTAAGATGTTCAGTACACTCCTTTTTAGGAATGTAACAGCTGAATGTCATCAAATTTACATATCTCTGTAAAGATCCACAAACAGTGAATCCAAATGCAAGTGTTGCATTGGGCATTTGCACCCACGTTTAAGAATTAATATTGATTTAGTTTGATTGTAATTATTAAATAATTGGTTCAAGACCATTCCTTTTCAAACCAAAGTCTCTATTACGAGCATAATGTTTACAATTCCTGTATGTACTGTATTTCCTATTTGCCATAATGTCTGAAAAAGAAAATATTCTACTGGTTAAGAGTACAGTAATGTGAAGGTATAGACTCCAACAGCAAAACCCCAATGCAAAATGTATAACAAAAGCCACACTTAACCGCAGGTGAGAGAACAGAAGCAATTAATTAACTCACATCTTGGCACTTACCGTATAAATCACAAACCATATCTCAGTCAATGCAAAACCTGAGGCAAATTGACCTTATATGTTATTAATATGTATGGATGGTTGTATCTATGCATTCAAATTTGAATAAAATAATTTGTACAAGACATTTCATAAACGGAAAATATAAAATGCTGTTATAATAAGAAATGGCACAAGTTACACTAGCTACTGTACCTTCAAGAAGGTATATCTGTTCAATAATGCCTTTCTTTTATCAAAGCTGAGAACACATTTTTTTACTTGTAGAAGTTTGGTCTAGATTCATTCCCTTATGTTATTCAAAGGGGATTTTTTTTTGGAGGGTAGAGAGGATGAGTGATGTGGCAGTTGCTCCAGGAGGGTGGTTAGGCTTCCAGGGGGAAGAGGGGTATCAGGAGGGATATCTCCTGTATTACCTTAGTGGTTAGCCACTGAGAGGTAATGATTAATGTAATGTATTTTTTTTACAGCATAATATTGATTGCTCAAGTGGCTATCTAGGCTCTACATTGAGAGGTCTAGTTATCCACAGTGAGAATCAATGATTTTATGTTTCAAATGACTTAATTTTTTGGGTAATTACTGTATATTGTATTTTGGTTAATGCACTAAACCACTATTAGTCACATTTGGCTAATAGGGATACTGGGTATTAGTCTCGAGGGGATGGGTGCATGGTTAAGACACCCATGGGACGGGGGGTGGGGAGTTGGTGGGAGAGTTTAACCCCTTCATTGCCTTAAAATTAAGCCACTAAGTTAATGAAGCTTTACTTTTAGTGTATTTTTAGTACACAGTAAGGGGTCCCTGGAGCTGAACTGCATTAATTTCAGATCCGGGCACCCCCTGTTTCATGACCGTATGTGTTGCTGGTATTTTGGGGATGTTTAAATGCCCCGATCATGTACCTCAGGAAGCAGGGTGTCCCGGACCTGAAATGAATGTGGTTCAGCTCCGGAGACCCCCTGATTCAATACTGCATACTAAAAATAAAAATAATGAGATCTATTTTAAGAGCTGTGCGAGGAGACACAGAGAGGGACTGCTTCTCTCTAATCTCTCTGTGCAGCAATTAGATTGGTTGTGGCCAGGTAGGATTAATGCTGTGGGAGTCACATTCAGAAGTAGGGACCCCCACTGTGTTATCCCTTCGGGGCTACAAGCATTACTGGCCTCGTGGGCATGGGGGGAGCTGAGAGCAGGCACCATCTTTCTGTGCCAGATCTGCAAGTTAGCCAGCTGGATAGCTGGATCTCATTAACCCCTTTCACATACACATTCCTGAGCACATGGATAGTGGTAATGCTGTTACACTATAAACAGGCTGCCAAACCACATTCCATCCAGCTCATCCATGGTGCCTAAATAAAATTGTTAGAGTGAATAGGAGGTGGTATTCAATAAGGGATTTTTAGTCATGTATGTTACAAATACTATACAGTTTAAAACAATGTAACACAAATAATAAACAGTAATTACCTGTACACAGAATCTAACAGCATGCATGCATGCATGCCATATTGTGCTACTGTATAACAGTGGTATGCAAAGATGTGTTCAACTGTTTGCTACAACACACACAGCATGTTCATACTGCAACTCTCTGGAACACATAAGGATTTGAAAAAAAACCAGCAGGGGGAATTTAATTTCTGCTGGCGTGTATAGTGTAGAATTCCCACAAGTAAATTTAGAATTTACTGCATGCTGCGCATTAAGCTTTTTTCCTGCCACATATCATATGTTTAAATTTGTGTGTAAATCTGTTGCAAAATGCATACCTGTATCTACATTACAATACTTACTGTAGATAAATTGCTGGGAAGAAGAATGGGGAAAAATCCAAGATATATAGATTTGTGGTTTCACTTTTATGGTGTTGAAAGTCCAGCAGCATTTGCAGCCACGGGATCACTTCTGTAACACATTACTGCAACTGCACCCTGCCTGATATAAAGGGAAGTTGATGCGACTCCACTTCCTTTTCAATCGGACTGACCACTCCGATGGTGCATTGAACTTCATCATCCCCTAGAAAATGATGACATACCTGCTACATCAATATGGCCTCTGGCATGCCAGGGCTAACGATGTACCAGGTATTTCTATAGAGAATTGAAAAAGGTTAACAACTCATAGGATGTAAAAATGATTTATTTATTAAAGGATCAAATATTCAATGAACTTATAATGACTCTCATTTACTATGCTTAAAAGCCTAATTAAAAGTTTTCAAAACTGGCAACTTTACATTTCTGCTACTTGCAAGTATTCACCAAACACTGGCAACTCATTATGCACTGGAAATTCTGAAGAGGAAAGTGCCCATAAAAATCCACTCTAATGTTTTACTGAAATAGAACACAGGCATACAAAAACACATCACCTGACTACTGGAATGAGTACCAGTTGTCAGGACCGGCCATCGTGACCACCCCTCTTTGGCTTCATGTGTCCTGAGTAAAAATGGCCGAAGGCAGGATGAGGTCTTAGTCGAAGCTGAGCTAAGATGCAGATTGCTAATTTGATACACCTGCCCTGAGCCTTCATATACCTTCCATTTGCAGCCAACCAGTGCCTGAACAAGGTGTTTGTTCCCATGCAGTTTTTATTGTTCCTGTTCCTTTGCAAAAGCCTTGATTTCTGCCTGTGACCCTGACTTCATTATCGTTTATCAGGACTCAATCTCGAGGTTGGTCATCAGTCTTAACATCCTGCCTCCAGGGCTGCTAACAGATTTGCCAGTTCCCAGTGTCGGCGGCTTTGCAAACCCTCCCATTTCCCACCTCCTCGTGAACCCCCTCCTCTATTTACCCAACTTCTCCTCATGTATTTCTCTCCCCCATCTCACTCATACCCTCCTCTCTTCCACACTCACTCTCTTATAGCCGGGCGCAGCCATCTTGCGCACAGTCTTGCATGCGCAGAAGGGTAAGACAGCACCGGCAGCCATCACAGAGTGCGCACATGCGCAGACGCAGAGTAGAGCAGCGGCCATTATAAGGAAGCTCCGCATGGAGAACTACAACTCCCAGCAGCCCCATGGGGCTGGGAGACACATGGTCCTGCACAAACAATATGGCTGCAGCATTCCCTGCATGAAAGAAGATACATTTGGTGCACTAGGGGACCCATGACAGTCGCAGCAGGGACAGGACAAGGGTAGGGTGTGCGTGTGCAGGTGTCTGTGGCACCTGCACTGGGCCGGAGACCCCCCCAGTTGGGCCCCGACTCCCCTTTTGGCTTGTGGTTGCTGCAGGGACAGGCCCAGGGGATGGGACACTGCCACTGTGGCACAGGTGATAGGTCTCTAGCCAGGACGTAGCTGCACTGGCCTTAAGTGATCTGGGACCAGATTACCCATCTATTATAAGAGACATTGCACATAGTGGTGCACTCCACGCAGGACCCACTGAACGTAGAGGCGAAGGGTTAGCGGATACCACTCACACACTTTGCCAGGTTTATGAAAGCTGGCACCTATGGCTTCAGAACAGTGAGCGAGCATGTGCACAGACCGCCATCTTGCCCACTTACTATTCAAAACCCCCAACCAGCTCAATGCCACTAAGTCTGGGGCTAGGTTACAGGGACCATTTGAAAGGAGGATATTGGTACTCCAGTTAGCCCTCCTTGCAAACGAAAGGGTTCACACCTCTGGGATCTCCGACGCTTTCAAGTCCTGGCTATCTCGCAGACGCATAGGCACCGAGCCTGGTAGCCATGACTTCGAAATCCCACAGATCATTTACAGGTAATCAATATATATATATATTAAACTATACCCATTTAATAAAATATATTGTTTCCTGTCTTCTGTGTGCTAAAAGTTATGAGCTCCTATTCGGGTGTCATGAATAGAGTGAGGGTATAATTCCCCTACCCCATGAACCTCCTTCTTGGCACACATTAGAAAAATACTTTTAAACTTTTTAAAACACTACAAACAGGCTCAGCTTTATAACCTTAGCTCGAGCACCTTCCTGAACCCCTACTCTAGGCTCAGGCTACCTGGGCATCTATGTGGGTACTTCTACTATACTGGGGAATCCTTGCTATACTAAGGACTTCTATACCCGCAGATATATTTTAACCCCTTCAAACCCGTTTACCTTGTCTGGAAGATGCTGCAGCAGGGACTCTGGTGGTGAGCTGTAAGAACATTTTCAGGGTCCGAGGTTGACGGAGTAATGCGCTTAGCTGTATCCGAAGATATCACTCAATCTCCGGATACAACTTTTGGGGTATCCCCTAACTCCAGAACCCCACTTCATGGACACATTCTGCAAAGACTTTCTCCGCCAAACCCACCATGAAACTTACAACCTAGAAATCTCCCAATCCCAGCATCCCAGTAAAGGCAAAAATCCCATAATTCTTTAATGTCGCAAAATCAGTATACAGTTGCAGTAATACATCTTTGACATCTGGGATTCAGAGCTGGCACTCTAAGACCCTAAAAAAAAGGGGCAGGGTTAACCAAGTGGACTTGACCTTTATTATAAGCCTGGTTAACCCCTTCACCATCACACAGTCTCAGTGCAATATGTGTGCAATCAAAAGCACCCACTACATTGGGTAGCCTGGCTGTGTTGTATAAGCCTGTAGGGGGTTCCTGCCACTCTGTGCTCTTGCTAGGAAAATGGACAGAAGAGAAGAGAGCACGAAAATATTGGCAGCAACACTACTATGCCCATACTGAACCTACAAGAAGGATAAAAAATTTAACGAGCTCAACAAGGCCAAGGACTGCATGTCCCCTGCCTGTCAGGGACTCCAACTCACTCTATAACGCCTCAAAAAAAGTTCATATTGCTGGTAAGCTTAACCTGGATCTGCTCACTTCTTCCTCCTCTGTGAGACACTGTAAAGTCATGTTGGGCATATAGAAGCTCCCTCTCTCTCCTTCTCTCATCCTCTCCCTGTCCCTTCCTCTCAATCCCTCACCACCACAAAAGCTTTGCCCATATCACCTTGACTTTGCAAAGACAGAATGACATTTCTTCTGTAAAGCCTCTCTCTCATGGTTTGGACATGTGACAAGTAGAGATGGTTAAATCTACAACAATCCGTTTTCCCGTATTTTATATCATTTTCCCCCAAAATCCATTTCCTGGTGGAAAATTTGCAAACGGATTTCGTTGGTTTTAATCCTTGTGGATTCATCAAAACCGCCATTGGATAAATTCTTGAACGGATTTGTAGAATTCAATCCGCGGATTCAGCAATCAGCTGGCGGATTCTTAAGAATACGCCAACAGATTGTTGAATCCATGAATTGGATTCTACAAATCCGTCCTCAGGTTGCGGAATCCACTAACTTTATTTGTAATAAAAAATCTGCAAAATGCGAGGCGATATTTTTGAGATTGATCTGATGAAATCCACGGACCAAAGGGACCTGCCAATCCGCAGAAAATTCAAATCCACCCCAAAGAGAATGGCAACCTGTAGGCGAGGGGAAAGGGCTCTTACAGATGCAGCGGCCATTATTCGAACAAATCACAATGCCATTTCGTGTGCGCTGCTGTACTCCACGTGGCATTAACGCGGCCAATCGCCCCAGGCACACTTGTTTATCACGGTTGCTTTGTTTGAATTTCATGGATTGTGTGCAATTAAATGCAATGAAATGAATGAATTGTAATGTGTACAGTACTGTGTTACTATGCTACTGTGTCAATTTCAGGTGTTTAAAAGCCAGAACACTAAAATGCTATTTTCTGCACTCGCCTGCCCTTGTGTCTAAAGGTGGTACGGTTGGAAGAAATTGCGTGCCATCACATGGGTATTCCGAGGTATACAATGCGTGAAGTATTTCAATAATGGCCGCTGCATCTTTAGCACACACACATGTCCTTCTCGCAGTGAGCGGAATAGGCTCAAAAAGCTCTATGAAAACATCATACAAATCACAAAGTTACTTTCTTATAAAAACCTCGAATTATTGTGTGTTGCACATTAACTATGTGCTTAGGTAACATCTCTACGTATAGGGCTTTCATCATTCACAAACCCAGTTTTTCCAGATAGCCTCATTCTCACAGTTCTGGAGAATGTTATCATTGTTTCAACCATAATGTATTATACCCATTTAAACATTAATGAATTCACATGTTACTGTATATATTTGGTGTAAAATGAATCTCTGTATTTCTACAAATTTAAAATATGTTCCACATTTGTCAGCTAGTTGGTGTACAATATTATTTACTAACTTAAAGTAGGATTGGAAACAAGTGCCCCAAAGCTGATCCATGCTTTGACTGGCACAGAATACTTCCGGGTGCTGAGCCGCCTCCCTCGATGAAGCCGCCGTCATGGCACCCTCCTCCTCCCTGAAGATGTGTGTGTCAGCACACAAAAAGTACGTAGCGCTGTAGGGCGCCACGACGATGGCATCATTGAGTGAGGCGGCTCAGCATCCAGAAGAATCCTGTGCCAAAGATATGGTTGTATAAGCATTTTCTGCAACTGCACTGTGATTTACTATGATCACTGCCACTGTGCATAGTCCAGTGACCAGCTATTTGTTTCAGCAGGGTATATACCAATACACTCGACACACAAATATATTAATTGTGTCATATATGTATGTGTATCCTATTTACCTTGTAGGCGCATTGAGGCTGGTAACTCCGAGTAATCTAGTCATGTGGCTGTATTTTAGCACCTACCTGATTATTACCTAATCAACCATGGTTTATACATGGCAGAGATCAAATCCAGTGATACCCAACATCTAATATATGTATATTTAGCTATTTATATAGACACTGCAATACCCTGTTTGTCACTATTAACCTACTGATTCTCCAAGCTATCGGATAGCTTATTTATGTGATTACCTGTTAGACAATTTTTACAGATGATGATTATTCTGCATCACAGGCCTCATACTCATACTAATCATGGAGATTTCTATGTGATCAGCTTTAATTATGCTCATTATTGGACAATATCAACCCATTAAGTTACAATATATATCTATAACTACTAATCTGTATCCAGTTAGTACTCATTGCTACATTGTCATACAACTGGTGTGATATAAGTATTGAATTGCATTAATAGAATACTATATATCAGTATCTTTATGTAGTGGTATTAAGTGGGTTATTTATACTACTTTTCCTATTAAGGATTAATAGAAACCCAATTTACCAGTACACCAATTGAGCTGCCCACACTGTGGATTTTAACAAATCACTGTAAATATGTTATTCACTTACATCGTTGTTTCTACAAATGTAATAATAACATGTTATTATTTTTTGTTAACCTAACTGTATGACCTCTATCAAGTGTCATATTGAGGGTTTGACTGTTACCCAGTGGGAATATTGGTTTTCCTTGACTTAATACACACATTCCCAGTAAGCTCAAACTCCAAAACCCACCCCATCATATATATCTATATATCTATTTATCTATATATATATATATATATATATATATATATATATATATATATATATATATATATATATATATATATATGTGTGTGTGTGTGTCTAAAGGAGTGCTACTGAGAGTGGCAAATGTATACAACAAAAGACAGGGGTGCCCAATGCTACATCCAATTGACAAAACATACTGTATAGGGTAATAAGTATAAAGTACAAGTACTTCAATAATAACATTTTATAAGTTAAACCCTTTGGCCAAAGCGTCATAAGCCTGCATACCAGCGGCATGGTATAACCAAATTTGCAGGTCCTAACACTAAAAGTATTTGTACTTTATACTTATTACCATATATGTTTTGTCCATATAAGTAGCATTGGGCACTCCTGATTTTTGATGTACACATTTGCCACGCTCAGTAGCACTCCTTTTGACATATATATACCACTCACTTTCCTGTGTCCCACCACTGCACCGTGCTGACCATCTCCATGTTTGGAGCTTTACAGCTGATGCTGTTTTGTCCGGTCTCTGTTACTGCTGTATGATTGCTGCCTGATGCTAACAGTGAGCGGGATGCCGGGGGCTTGCATTGCCTCTTAATTACCCCTGTCTTGAACTCCCCTTCTCCTCTGGATGTCTTGTGCAGTGTCATAGCAAGTATCTGGACATTTCCTTGTTCCACGGTAGCCTTTGGGACACTATCATTTTTGTCTGCCACAGCTTATATCAGTTACACCTAGCTGTGGCATTAGGGAGTTATTTTCTCATGTTTTTCTCCCATGTTTTCTCTGCTGACTCATTGTTTCCATTTTAGTCTTTGAGGGGACCCAACCTCTGCATATTTTAGACATTTATTTTCTGTCTTTCTCTGGCTCTTTATTATAACTGCCAGGGTTTAGCCACCACCTTCTGGCTACACAGCATCTAGGGTATTAATTTATTATATTTTCAATGTTGCTCTTTTTTCTGTGTTTACTTGAGTTTGTGTAAATATTGTTTTTTTTCAGTCATTTGTATTATCATGTGTTGCTGATCGGCCGATCTCCATTGCATTTCCAGGGGAAATTATTTCCCCCTGGATTTGCATTATCATACCTATGTATTTTGCATGTTACATATTTTGGGTCTCTACATTTTTATTGTGTATTCTTTGGTTCAGCAGTGTTCATTTAGTATGTGTTTAGGTATATTTTAATATTATTTTTGTGTTTTGTATTGCTAATAAAATCCATTTTGTACTTTCACATATTTTTTGTGTGCTTTCAACAAACCCTTTTTCTTTTTGTGTTCGTATATATATATATATATATATATATATATATATATATATATATATATATATGAAGATACAGAATGATGCAGCTCCACCAACACAGAATTACTCGTTTCGCGAATGTATCGCTTCGTCAGATCCTGTTGGTGGTGTGGTCAGAGGCTCTATTTATACCTGACATGCTAATCAGGAGCTGCATCATTCTGTTTGGACACCCAAAGCCACCGTAGTCCCTGAGGCAGGCCCGCGTCATAGACGCGCGAACAGCGGGTTTCCTGTCGGCACCTACCAAGTGGACACGGAGGCTGACAGTGTTGTACTTTTATGTACTGTATGTTCTTTATGCTTACTTTTATATTTGAATAAACTACCTATTTCTTCACACAATACATCTTGTGACTGTCGCCCCATGTTTGGTACTTCTCAAGAGGGATTACCCCGTGAAAATAAGCTGTTCATCCCCGATGTGACAGGGATTGTTTTCTGAGGCAAGAGCTGAAAGAAACTTTGAGAGGAGGGGCTCACATATGCCCTTGTGAGTTGAGCTACTATTAGCCTTTTTATTAGACCCTGCCGTCCCCTTGTGTGTATGTCAATACCTATGGTCACACATTATTTCTGCTTATCATTTTTTTGTTTTTTTATGCACTCACCACTATCACTAACCACTGAGGATCAAGGAAGGATCCTTCTTTCAAGGTTGAGCTGCAAATTTGGAGGATACATATAAGGGCCTGCTGAAACAAATAGTGGGTAACTGGACTATGCACAGTGGCAGTGATCATATCTGACCATTTTGAGTCCCTTTTATTGCTTGTTTGTATTTATCAGCTTTTTAGGGGAGCGCTGTAGTCTCCCCACTAAAAAATGTGGGTTAGTTAGGGTGAATTGCTGCTTTAAGGGCTCTTATGGGTTTGTTTAACTCTGTTAGTAGACACTTTTTTGTCAAAACTTTGGATTGGATATTGCAAATCAAGCACAATTTTTGACGACACTAACGCTAAGAACCTTTGTCCCACCTTCAACCTTTCTTTGTCGATTCTTTTTTTTTTTTTTACCCGTCAGGCTGTATTACAAATATCTGTAGATTTTGTGGATCCTCACTGGCAGTAGAAATATAGGAGTAGATACTCAGACCTCTATTAAATCTGGTCTACTAAAGGGATGTTACATAATTAGGTAATGGAGGTCAGTTTTACATGATTTAATAGGTCTCCACAAAGCTAATTTTATGCAAAACAAATGCTCATTTACATTCGTTTTACATACGTCCAACGTAGCATTATCTGGATAACAGAACGTTAACCATCTAACGTTGGGATAAGCGATATCCTGCAGCTAACTATGTGTAATGCTGGCTCGTGTTAGCAATATGAAAAGGGACACCTCCCCTCATAACACACACCCTCTACCCGCACCTCCCCAACAAAACGACCCCCCTACAGAAATAGCCAATAGGTCTATTATTATATAGCTACATGTGGCTAATGGGGCTTTTGTCAATAGTAAAGCATAACATCAAATACAATTAAAAAAGTTACATTTAAAATAAATCACATTATACCAAAAATATCATTTGAATACATTAATGTCACTGTGGCTAACTAGGCACTCAATTAGGTGGGTGGTTAGTACCCCAGGGAGTGTATACAAATTAAAATACAATACACATTACAATAAGAGCAAACACTAGCCATTTAATCCATTGATTGTCACTGTGGTAACCTATTCCCTATTCCATATTGGCAATCAATGGACACCCTATAATGAATAAATGTTACTTAACTTTTCCCTGATGAAAGAAGGCTGTGTGTGGTTGTTCGTTTGGAATCCTCAGACCTTAATTTAATTAGTTTCACCTCTAGAGACCCCTTGCTTCAGTACAGTATAGAAAAATAAAAAGTAATAAAACATTGGATTACTATAAGAGTTGCTCTGATAGACATAGAGAAAACTGCTTCTCTCTTGGACTTTTCTGCACAGCTATAAAAGACTCTCTGGCCCCGGAGGATCAACACTGTTTTAATCCTCCCAGGTGTATAATGTACTGTTTTTGGGTGACGTACACATGCCGTACACAGGCTGCAGATTTAAGCATTTTGGCTTGCGGCATAGATGCAGTAAATATTACTACAGTACATCTGTACTTCTTCATGGAAAGGGTGGTGGATTCACGGAATAGCCTCCCAACAAAGTGTTAGGGGCTAATACAGTAAGGGAATTCAAACATACAAAATAAAGTCTAGGCTCATATAGTGCCAGAGGGTTTACAACAGATAGTTGAATGGGCAGGCTAGGTGGGACAAGTGGTTGTTACAGTATTTCCCATTTAAATCTGTGTTTCTATATTTTTCTTTGGGCTCTAGTTGAAACAAATTAACCTTTTGAAGGGATTGTCCTAATTTCTGAAAATATTTTACAACCCTATTTTGTTAAAGTGGCATTTTTGTTAAATGTGTGCATTTTTCTGGAAGACCACTGACACTCTATGTGTACACCCTTAAATTAATCCTTGTGGTGGCAATTGAGGGATTGTGTGATCATTTTTGGGGGTATGCATGCTTAATTTAATACCCTGCGGGAAAATCGAAGGCATATCAGGGGTGCACAAAATTTCTGCACTGAGCCACCCTGCCTTCTCTCTTCAAGTGTAAAAAAAAACCTTGCGTCCCCCAGTTTGCGCACCCCAGCAGTATATCAACTGTTTTCTTACAATTTTTACAGAATCCAGCTTCAAATTCAAATTCCTTTAAATATGCTACTGTAGTTGGCAAATCTTAATCCTAAAGACAATTATGCCCTCTTAAATAATTTGAATGCCTATGGTTTTTATTTAATTCTTCTTCTTCTTCCTGTAGTCTCGACATCATCTATTAACATCCAAAAGTATGGTGAAATACCAGGGAAATATACTTGGTTTCTCTTGGGTAGTCATTCACACCCTTTGATTTCACACACTATCAAGCACAAATACAATATATTTCCCAGAACATTTGTCTGCCATTTTGATATACAACTCCTACCTTGGAGAACATTCTCCTTAAATCAAGTCTGACTGTTCAGATGTAGCTACTGTAATTCTTTTTTTAATGTACGTCATTGACACTGAAACAAACAAAAAAGGCTAAAACATCAAATCCCCTTTTGAAAGTTTATAATGAAGTTTCAGTGTTAGAAGGAAAGAATCAGCTGCAGTTAAGCCATCATCTTTTCGGTAAACATAATTCTATTTTTCTATGTGAAGAGTAAAGTGACACTAAGCCTTATCGCCAAAAAAGCCTACAGTGATACAGTAAGCCCCGATAAATCGTCGATAAAAGACATTTTGGGCAATTTTTGTGCAGAGAAAAAAATCGCCAAACGCACTGCGATAAGCCACTTATCGCCAGCTTTTCAAACTCATGCTATTCTAATAGCCCCAATTAGCTTATCGAGGCTAATCTCTGCTCTAGCATTGAGATTTCCTCTCAAAATCATCCCGCCAGGAAAAGTTGGCAAGAAGGTAGTGAGAAGCTACAAATAAGCGGTGCCACGGGATTTAGGGGAAAAAAGCATTTTTCCTGTATCGGATTGATGCCGGGAGTCTCCGTAGCTGATACCCATTAATATCAGCACCGGAGACCGCCAGCATGAATCACATGCAATAAAAATGTATTTACAGGCAACTTCATTACCTTAGCGGTTAACCGCTATGGCAATGAAGGGGTTAAGGAACAACAGCAGCTTTATTGGGGGCAGATGGGATGAGTGAAGCGGGTACTTGGTATTTCACTCACCCCCTCTGCACCCAATGATCATTAAATATGTACTAAATACGAATACACAACCCACCCACCACCTGTGCCACCACATTAAACCAGATTTTATATTTTTATACACAGGGTTGATACCAGAGGCTGGCGGGGGTCCCCACGGGTGTACAGGTGCCCCAACCAGCTCCCCAGGTGGTCCACACGGGTGAGTGTCTGTGGGTCTCCAGGTGGTCCTTTTGGGTGTCTGGGTGGATGGCGTTGGATTGACTTTGCGGATTATGTCGCGGTACGAGAGCTTCCTGATACTCCTGGATTCAGAGGGCCAACGCTTATAAAGGTAAGTAAAATATTGAATGTATGATATTTATTATTTTTATAGTTTTTTTGATTATATTTGTTTCTTTTAATGTTTTTCATTGCCCATTGACTGCTAATATATTCATCTGTGCCCGTTTATGGTACAGATAAATACAGTGTTAGCCAATGCATTTTTTGTCAAATGGTTGTTTTCTATTGAGTGTTATTTTATCTATTTCTCATGATTGTTTGGATTAAATAGTTTGTAATTTAGATGCCTTGTTTTTATTTATTTTTTCAATTGATTCGGGTTTTTAATTAATTCTTGTTGGCTCCTTTTTTAAATTGACGTGTTTTAATAATTAATTGCTTTGTTGGTTACAAGTTAAAATTAGTTAATTGTTTTGTTGGTTAGTGCTTTAATTTATTGAAGGGAAAAGGGGAGGGGGAGGGTGGAAAATCCACATCTGCAACAGTCACTAAGAAAACTGAGTGCTGGGGCTAAATTAGATATGAACTGAACCTTGTAAGAGAACAAGGAAAAAAAAGGGGGGGCTATTTTATCACTCCTACTGTAGTTATGAAATTATGATGTAATTAAAATAAATTTTTATTAGGTATCAAAATGGTAAAATAAAGTTGGACTCACTAACAAAAAACACACAACGCAAATTCAAATATGGTATATGAATCTCCTCTTAAGTTGATATAGGAAGAGGAGTTAAACATACTGGGTGACCAGCGTAAGTGCACTCCAGGTGAGAGATCGTCTCATCTGCAAGAGACCACTCGAGTAGGGGTATTAGGTAAATCCTAATAATATACCAATGTGTCTAGGGGCAGTGTTCGACAAACCTATACATTTGCTCGCCCCGGGCGAGTGGATTTAACCCCCGGGCGAGTAAATATTGGCCCAAGCAGCACACGTTTGGTACTAGGTGGCGAGTAGATTTTTTTGTGTGGCGAGTAGATTTTTTGGTGATTTGTCAACCACTGTCTAGGGGTATATATAAAACTCTAAATAGAATGGTAAGAATTGCATATCCTGGCAAACAGATGCCTTAAATGTATTTTCAACAGAGGGTACAATATTATCACCTACTGTGGCTGATATTAAAGGCTACTTTGCTAATTTGGATAAGTTCTACAAATAAAGAGCTAAACTCTGGTGGGAAATCTCAAGTTTTGAGAACTACATCGAGGTCAACCTCATACCCAGAGGCTTACGTGTTAACATGGCACCAGCAGTACAAGCCATGGATGAGGCATTTATTAGTAAATGGGAGAAAATTCTCACCAACTGATCACAACAATTAATACAGTTGATTATCACTCATGAAAGTGAAAAGTTAAAAAAAACACTAATGAAGATATAGATAAGTGTCTGTTAGATGTTCAAACATGGAAAGTCTATCCAGAATTTGTAGACTATGAATTACGATTGAAGAATAATGTGGAAAAAAATCACAGAAGTTCTGAAAGAAAAGAAGCAAAAAATATCTTAGGGATGCAAAGGACTTTAGAGAAGGGAAAATCTTCAAACACCATTCCAAAAGAAACCTGTAAAAACAACACAGGAAACCTCAAGCACAGAGTGGGAGAGTGTGTCTGAGAGAGAGAGTGTCTTTTGAAACAAGAAGAACTCCAAATCAAGTTTCTCAACAAGGGTCTATCATTTTCACTCTCTAACGACTATAATCAGTTTGAATGGGTGAAAGATATAAACTTGTTTGGACGTAAACTCCTCCTCCATAAATTCTTTAAACGAAGGGAGGAAGCGACACTATGCAATGAAGGCCTAGAGGACCTAGATGATCTTGACAGAGATGTTCTGAGTAACCTTACGTCACTCTTATCTAACTCTAATAGATTACTTGGAGAGGGTCCATTCACGGACTTAAAACCTAAAACCTAAGCCGTCCTTTATGCCCCTTATGGAAACCAGCCCTAATGTAGCTGTTTTCATCAACATGGTGGTTAGTTGACTAGAAAAAATCAAATATAAACAAACAGATGTGAATCTGTTATATACAGTATATACACATATGCACACACATACAGTATATAAATATATATATTATACACAGGGCTCCCAACAGCGGGGGACAGAGGGTACTGGCATCCCGGGCCCCCTGCGTGGTCGTGCCCCTCAATAAATCCCTTCGCCCGGTCACCACGGGGTGACAGGATTTAGCGCGATCGCAATGCGCCAGGCAGCGCGTGCTTCTCTGCAAAAAAAAAAAAAAACCTCCCCCCTCTCCTGATTGGCTGGCGCATGTTGGCACGCTGCCAGGATTTTTTTTTGGCCCACACAAGCTCTATCTGAGCTTGCAAAGCGAGGCCCTCCTCTTCCTGCATGGAGCAAGTCAGATGAGTACTGCTTGTCGCGGTCGGCGTAGCCGGCCTTCCTTAATAAAGGTGGAGCCCGGCTGGCTGCCCCTGAAACCATATGGTATGGGCTGAAAGTGTCAGCTCTTGGGTCTAATATTGTACCTTACTTTGTTGCCTGTAATTTTCTTCCTCTGTTATACTGTCCCCCATAGGGTTTATTATTATCTGTGTATTCCCTTTGCCTCATGGGCCTGCAACTGCCTGTGTCAGCTTGTAAGTGGATTGCCTTGTATGGGTGGCCTCTTATGAGAAATAGCTGCAGGGCAGGGACGTCTGGAACATGAGGGGAAAGGGGGGGGGATATTTTAACCTGTCTTGCCTGCCAGCAAGGTATTCTTAGCTGGTGTCTTAGAGAAGAGAAGGTTTTAGAACCCCACATGATAGGTGCAGATGGGGGAATGCAAGCTCTTGTGCCTAAATATTGGTTCTCTGTGTTTTAAAACTGCAATGCATTTGGTTTGTCCTGTGATTTAAACCCAGGTTGGTGACAAAGGGCAGTCTGAATTAGCATGTGAATTACATGTGGATTAGCATTTCAATGCCCCAGCTCAGATAGGGATTCCAAGCCCATATCTCCCCAATTTATGTCCCTTATAAGTATAAGGTCCCCCAAAGTATATTCTGTAAGGAAGTGTACTTTATAGTGTGTTTTAATGTTTACTATAAGGTTCTATACAGAAAGCACAGGCATATGGAAGATGCTAGCTAGTTTGCATAGATTCCATAGTTCAGAGAGGGGGGGAAACCATTTGGTGAGCAGGATGTTCAGATTAGGATGTCTGTTTTAGGTAAACACAGCGGAGCCAGGGAAAAAACGGCCCTGGATGTCAAAACTGATAAGCAAGGTTTCTATTGGCAAGTGTTGAATTTATCCCTCCTATCAGGGAATGCGTAATTTCAATCCCTGCTTTAATTGGCTATTACACTCCTCAATGATTTAGAATTCAGCCTATATAAGAGCGTGCAGTAAAAGCAGCTTTCTCTCTTTTTCCTGTTGGAATTCTGAAGACAAGCAGCTGCTGGCAGGCCTCTCACTTCTGATGCTTCTGTGAAAGAGCTATTCACACATGGAAGCATGGGGAGGCCTAACCAGCAGGCTGGATTTCGGACCAGGAGCCCAGAACCAAGGTCCTTTCAAGGTAAGCCTTTGCTGAACAGGCGCCTTGCAACTAGGAAAGGGTAGATCTCTTCCCCAGACCCCCATAAGTGTGTATATTCTCTGTTTCTTGTATTTCCGTGTGTTTCCGAGGTCTTATCCGAATAAACCGCAATTTATTTTACTGCCTGTTTTGCCTTGTGTCTGATCCCTTAAATATAAATGTGTATTTGGCCTGCGCTCCCGTCACACTGCTCCATGCCTCTCTTGCTTCCCCCTTGCCCAACTGCTCTGATTCCCCCCCCCCTGCTCCGAGAGAGGGAGAGAGTCAGAGAGAGAGGGAGAGAGTCAGAGAGAGAGGGAGAGTATCTGAGAGGGAGAGTGTCTGCGAGGGAGGGAGTGTGTGTGTGTCTGTGAATGAATACAGACACCAACCCACAGTCAGTCAGTCACTCACCCAAGTGTCACCCAGTCACCCACCCACGTGTCACCTAGTCATCCACCCAAGTGTCACCTAGTCACCCACCCAAGTGTCAGTCAGTCACCCACCCAAGTGTCAGTCAGTCACCCACCCAAGTGTCAGTCAGTCACCCACCCAAGTGTCAGTCAGTCACCTACCCAAGTGTCAGTCAGTCACCCACCCAAGTGTCAGTCAGTCATGCACCCAAGTGTCAGTCAAACACCCAACCAAGTGTCAGTCAGTCACCCACCCAAGTGTCAGTCAGTCACCCACCCAAGTGTCAGTCAGTCACCCTCCCAAGTGTCAACCACTCACACACCCACGAGTTAGTCACCCACCCACAAGTCAGTCACCCACCCCGTCACCCATCCACCAACCACCAAAACCCAATCTCTCTCTGTCTCTCTCTTTCACCCACCCTCTCTCTGTCTTATCTTAACTGCCCTATACCTACACCAAAATAACCTATACTGCTTTCTTCCAGATCTGACTCTCAAGCTTCACACAGGAGATATCAGAATCCCCCCTAACCCAGAAGGGAACACCCACCTTAAGACACACTTGCTTAAATAAGCATATGAATAGCACTGTGGATATTCTGAACACATGATACAAAAAGCTTGGCCCCCTGCAGACGCACTTACCAAAACTCCCTCCTACTGTCTCTGTACGTTCTCCCTACCTACCAATTAGACTGTAAGCTCCTCGGAGCAGGGACTCCTCTTCCTTAATGTTACTTTTATGTCTGAAGCACTTATTCCCATGATCTGTTATTTATATTATCTGTAATTTATTTGATTACCACATGTATTACTACTGTGAAGCGCTATGTACATTAATGGCGCTATATAAATAAAGACATACAATACAATACAATACCCCAGTCCCATACTGAATCCCCCCCCCCAGGTATTTTGTCACAGAGGATGTAGCATTGGGTATCTTTGTCTTTTGTTGAAAATATTAAAATAAACAGATTGCATTGTAATGTTTTTTTATTAAAAAAAAAAATTCAGCGGTAGATGTGCTATGGGGGGAGGGGGGAGCCTGCTCCTTTCATTTGTCCTGGGCCCCATGATTTCTGTTGGCGGCCCTGGGTATATATGTTTATCATCTGCCAACCTCTGATCTCTGAATGATGCTAGCCTGCGGCACATGTGAGTATTGCTGCCTTCTACTTCCCTCGCGGACTAACACGTGACAGACCTGGGTCTGTAAAACTCATAGGAACAGGGTGACTACCCCCATCCCTTCGGTGCAGCGCAGGCAGTATACTGAAGCTATTACTCCTAGCCGAGCTTGTCTGGCAATTTGTGGAGGGGAACCAGGATCGCAAAAGCATTGACACTTTCTCTGGTTGGCAACCCGGATATCTACAGTTAAATTTATATGTCTGTCATCAGCAAATTGTTTGCAATCAAAATATTTTGTTTCTGGGCACTCTTTTTGTTTTTGCTTTTCCCCCCCTTAATATTACAAATATTCTCTGACAGTATTCCAAAGCCGGGAGTTATGATTTAAAAGAAAGCTTAAATGATTGCATTAGAAAACACCCAAAAGTCTGTATAATTTTTGATCCACATTTATTATGCTTACTATAACTACACAAATGGAAATAGATGAGCCTCCCTCAAATTGACAAGGATTTAGATATGCCAATAACACATGTGTAAAAGTCCCTTTTAATATTTTTTTTTCTAGAAATGCACAATTTGTTTAGATGTAGAGTCACAAACATTGTTGTTAAAATTAATATGCCATGCTATTTTTTTCATGAAAAACCACCAAAAGGAATGACCATTCATTGCCTATCCTAGAGAATTTGGGATCAAAACACACACTTACAGTATATTCAATCATGAGGTAAGAATTTAGGGAGCGCAGAATCCTGTGTGGAAATATAAATAATAGAAACACATATAGTGCAAGATTGTCCAAACTTCTCATATGTGAGATTTACAGTGAACGTAGCTAGTACTTACATGGTTCTAACAGGACAAAGGAATATAATGGTATCTTTTGCAAGCATTCCCCCATCTGCCATAGTCAGCCCAGAGCCCCACAGCAGGAATAGAGTTGGAAGATCCATGGGACATCTGCTCTCCTCTGAAACCACAATCACAGCACAGAGAGAGTATGTGTAAAAATATTTATAAAGGTATAAAAAGGCAAAAACAAATTGTATGTAGTCAGCGTGCATTATTTCAGCAATATATATGCTGTTCCATTGTGATTAAACCTTTAGTGAATGTCCCAAACATATATTGGCAATATTTTAAGATTTCACCAATAATTGACCTTTAGTGAACATCACAGGTTATTGTAAAGCATAGATAATTAAGTACAGTACTTCACCAATACCAATAGAATACTCTCTCACCATGTCAAGCAAGTCTTTTCCATGATTTATCTCATTTTGTTTTCTTCAATATTTCATTTACCTCAGTATCCTATGTCAATTATTCAAGAGAATAACAGTAGGCTACCTACCCTGTAGTAAGCTCCACTGGGAGCTCTTGTGTTAGTGTGTTTTACCCCTTTCACATATTCATTGTAATTTTTTTTATCTACAATAGTTTGTTGAATTCCTCAGTGAATTTTAAACATCAAAGTAATTTCCATCTTTCTAATCTCTACATTTGCTTATCCTCATTTTTATGTACAAAACGATAGGGATAGGGAGTGATCAACTTAAACCTCATTTTTATTATCTTAAGTACAATACTCCTTTGTTCACTTTCATTGGTATAATGTTAATTATTTACAAGTTTCTGTAACGTGTTTTAAAAAGTCAAATTTTAATCCTAATGGAAAATTAGAGGACACCGAATACCGTTGTTTTAAAAAATAAATCAGAGACCTTTAGTACAGTAATATATTTAAATTAATTAACATGCATCACAAGAAAAATTCAATTATTGTCTATAAAATATCAGATAAGAATTCTTGTGTACACACACACACACACACACACACACACACACACACACACACACACACACACACACACACACACACACACACACACACACACACACACACACACACACACACACACATTATATTTTCACCATCAATATCATCATCCATCTATATCAGCATCATCCTTTGTCAATCCACTGTTGGATGAAGGTCACCCCAGTGATCTTCCTAGTACTTTGGTTGCTCATACTGTGTTACGGGTATTCCCTCCTACCCAATCGCATATAGTGTGTGTGCGGGGAACCTAATGTTACCTGGTGTGGTGCGTTATACCTGTCAGGCTCACAGGAGGCCTGAGCCTCCGCTAGTGAGAGCCTGGGGTGAATCTCTGGAACGTTCTCGTCGGTCAGCGCCTCCACCTATGTAGGATTCTATAGGAATGTAGAATGGGCCTAGCATAGGAACCCACCCAGAAACCACATACACGAAGGGTTATGGCTAAAAGGTTTACTGAACGAGCAAATAAAACAATAACATCACATCACATTGTATAGCAACACAACACAGATTATCATACTTTCACAGTGCAACATCATCAGTATGCACAACGATATATATTCCACCCTCTGCCACTAGCTGGCAGCTATAACTTTGCCCTTAATTGGGCTATAACCTCCTTACAAAGTATTCCCAAAGTCCTTGTACCCAAAGTCCCAAGAGTCCCACAACCCCACCCACGTAACTCAGTCCTCACAGTGTCTCTCACTCCACTAGGAGTGTACTTACCCACCACCGTGTATCCCCACACCGTATCCACAGCCTAACCCCTTTTGTCCCGTGGTCAGCGTTGCCACTATGTGTAATTATAATGAGCATGGTATATGTTGGTGCACTTATGGGGGTACCTGCCGAGCGCTCCTGCACTCGGACCTGCAAGCAACTTCGCAAAGGATCTGCCGCTTGGTGATTCCATCTGATCCTGTGTTTCCTCGCACGGGGTCCGCCAGGGGAGATCCCACCCTGGATATAGTCTCTGTTTCTGGAGACCACAGACTTGAGCCCAAGTCTCTTTTCAGGAAGCGCAGCGTCCGCTGTGTCCCTATCTATCACTGGCACTAATGTGACAAAGTCCCTAACCTAGGTCCTGTCCCTTAGCACCACAAGCTGGGGAGTTCCGGACCTATCTGGGGCCTAGGGGGTTACTGGCCTAATCCGTTCCCCTAGCTCTTCCCGATCCTGACTGCTAACTAATACTCCCAGCACCTGCAGCAACCCACTGCACTAACTGTACCTGCAGCAACGCACTGCAACCAACGCACTGCAACCTGCTTGGTACCTGCAGCAAACGGCTGCACACACACACTATGCCTTCTTTTCAGCACTCACAGCACTGACAGCCGTGACACTGACAAGGCTGCACCTCACACGCACCTAACGGCAGGGTCCCTAACCTAGGGGCCTTCCCTATGAACTTACCCACTAACCTAGTGGGGAGTGGGGCCTACCTGGGGCCTGGGGTTTCTCTGGCCTAGTACAGCAGAGCCCTGCTCTGTGTACACTACCTTCTCCAATCTCTTCCTGGATCCAACTGACAAAAACCCTGTCTGCACACAACATTGTTGCAACTCTGCAGCATGAGAATCTGCCAGCTCTATTTGCTTCAATGCTGCTTGTGACCAGGGTGAAAGTGCAGTCCCCAGAGGCTGCTGGGAATTGTAGTCCTTGACACAGCTCTTTCCTATGGGGACCATGTGCGTGATCTTTACTGCGCATGTGCGACACTGTAATGGCTGCCGCTACGCTTAACTGCACCTGCGCAATCTCCCAGAGCTCCAGCACACTGGCGATGGCCACCGCTACCCTGGCCAACCTCTGCGCATAGCGCGAACCTCGCGCCGCAACCAAGATGGCGGTGCCCGCCGGTAGAAGTCGCCGTCCCCTTCCCCCACTGCCACAGGGGTAAGGCAGGGGGCAAAGGAAGATCAGGGGAACTGGGGGTGACCCCCTTACACTGTATATAGAATTCTTTGTGTGGAACATGCGCTCCAATGCCGGGTCCGTTATAAGTACAAAATTGTAAATGAGAGTCAAAAAACACCATCGGGGGTAATGATTAAGTAAAGAATCCTGCGGTGTGGCATCCTTAATGGGGACCTATATTCCCTGATGGAACTGAGCAAAGGAGCAAACTCCCTGCGCAGGACCTCATTGGGATGGGCCCTGGAACACTATAACACCACATTGCATGTCATTTGCATAGAATAAAGTCCCTTACTCACATCATCCGCAATTCAAATGGTGTATGGAGTATGCTGCAACTTATCTTGAAAATCCAAATCTGCATCCATAGAGGTGAAGGTGCACAGCAAAGAGAGTGGGTCAAAAAGCTAGTTTAAAAATATAATTTATTGATCCATAAAAGAGGAATGGAGGTGCAAAAAACCCTGCTACATGTTTTGTGCATCAAGCACTATATCAAGGAGTGATAAACTGTTTACCTTCCTTAGTCTTCACTCAGCTTTCGATATTACCTTGTATTGACTCCAGCTTTCTTGACCATTCTATTCTGTCTGCTCTTTGCCTTGACTCTGGATTACAGACTACTCTCTGCCTGCTGCCAGCCCTGACCTCTGCATCATCTGCATACTCCTCTGCCAACCTGGATCCCTGGGTTCTATTCCAGCCCTCACACTGATCCAATGTACTTTATTTGACTTTATCTGACTCTCCCCATGGATATCCCAGTACCCCTGATAGTTTGTGAACCCCAATAAAAACGCTCTCCATTTCATGCCCGACAGTAAATCTCCAGGGTTGGATGAGTTCTTCTTGTCCTTCTATGAAACTCTGGGAACTGATTTCCAACAGGTCCTCGAGGAAGCCCTTGAGGCCGATTAGATGCCCCTTTCATGTAAATGAGCAGTGCTTAATTTGCAGCCCAGGATGGGGAAACTCCGCCAGATCAAAAACTGATGACTGATCTCACTGCTATGCATGTACTATAGGATTGTGGCCAAAGCCACCTTGCTGATGCTCAAGTTGTGCTGGCAGAGGTGATTCACCCCAACCAGTCCTATACTTTTCCGGGCTACACCATCTTCGATTATATAAAGCAAGAGTGGGCAGACAGTAGTACGTTGATCTGGAATGGAGTACAAGTAAAATCTATATGTAGATCGGGTGCCCGGGAATAGTGGAGTTTTCCTTAAAAAGTCCCAAATAATCTAAGAGATTCCAATAATCCAACAATGCATTCCCAGCACTCCCTTGTCATAAATGATAATGATAAGTACCATATTCTTTAAGACTATCTCATGAATATTTTCTGCATCTAGGAAAAGATGATTGGTATGATCTCATACCAATCATCATTCCCTGTATGCTGTTCTTCTGATTGGAGAGACGCACTGTGGCCTGGAGGACACGTCATATGGGATTTGTTGCTGCACGGAGATGATTCACGGCACTCACGGAGCGAGGGGAGCGTTCCCGGACGGACCGGAAGTAGGTGTACATGCCACCGGCACTCGGGAACTCCAGCAGCTTGAGAAAGAAGCAGATGGCAGCAGGTTGGAGATTTCGTGAGGTCTGTACCAGGATCGGATCAGACGGACTTGTGGAGGTAACGGAGGCTACACTGAGGGATCCTAAAGAGAGGTAACATATATTTCCTCCAACGGTGTATATATCCCATGTAGCGATTTCCAAAGGAACTCCCACTCCACATACTCCTTTCTCTGGTCCTATCTCCAATCAACTTATACCGCATCCCACGTCCTTTATTCTACCTCATGACACAGACCACAGTTGTCCCATACATTATTGCTCATTATCTACTATTTTCAAGCTCTCCGTTTAGAGCTTTGGGTAGCTTTTCTTTTGATATTTTCTGCATCTGCCTATATATATCTGCATATGATACTGCTGCGGCCGAGTTTATTCGAGCATTTGCCCGTTCTCGGCCGCAGCAGTAACCTGGCGCGCGCCGGAGGGTGCCGGGCGCGCGCCGAAGCAGCGGAAGAACGCCCTCCGATCGGGGCGCTCTCCCTCCCGCTGCCGGGTCCGCCGGGTCCCCCGGAACCCCCTGCCGCCGTCCCCCACATCGCGGGACACCAGGGCTCCCTCGGGGAGCCCTGGACGCGCGTGCAGGGGGCGCTGACACCCGATGACGCGTGACCGCGCATCGGTGACGCGCGGCACGCCGAGGGAGTGGGGCTAGCAAGCCGGGGCATCCCCCGGCTTGCGGAACTAGCCCTGCTCGGATTAAACGTGTCGGTAGTGTATATATAAATCAGAAACAGGACACACACAAAACAGAATACAAAATAAAGGTAAAGGGAGGTTGCATGCTGTCCAAAATAATGCAGAAAAAAGAAAACAGGACAGTCACTCCTATTTGCAAAAAGGTGACTTTTATTGAGTCAACGTTTCGGTCCCCACTGGTAACTTTCTCAAAAGCAAATAAATAAGTGACAAGGAAACTCAAATATACCCTACACCTCACCCTGTGTGAAAATATTGGCACCAAAAGCCTTAGGGACACTGGACACTGGACACTGGAGTGACAGAGCAGACATGTACAGTAGAGCCTAAGAGGCCATAGTGTTGTACAGGGGAGGGAATCCTAAAACAGGTAAGCTCAGTTTGTAGTAGACTACAGAAGATGGTGAAAAACACATCAGAACACTTAGGGCGTCATGCAGTAAGCGCCGATAAGGCTTTTATCGCCATTTTCCCGCCAAAATTGCATTTACGATTCAGTAAGCACCGATAAGTGGCCAAAATCGGCATTTTTCCTTCCCGATAAAAATTTATCGGCAGGCGGGTGGCGATAAGCCACTTATCGGCACTTTTCGGCACTTTTTGAAATCGTCTGTATTCTAGTAGCCCCGATCAGCTTATCGGTGCTGATCGGCACTCTAAAATTGAGATTTCTACGGCAATTTGTCCCACCAACTAAAGTTGGCAAGTTGGAGGGGAGAAGGATCGGCAAGGTTGCCGGGACGGCACTTTGAAAAAATAGCTCATCTCGACATCAATGGAGTCAATGGAGCGGGGACTTATAACTTTATAGGAGTGTTTACATGCTATTGCTCCAAATAAAAATGTGCTTGGCATTACAGTGTCGATGTTATTCACTTCGTCGTGTCACCCCTTACGTTTATTATTGGCAGAACATTGTACTTGTCTATGTTATGATGTTTTGCGTGTCACATTAGTCTTAATGTTATGATGTGTCAAGGGAAACTCCTATAGTAAACTCTTGAAGGAAGAGGTCACATCATATGAAACATGTTACTTAAGTGTGCTTCAATTTATTATATGATGTAACAGATTTGACAATCTAACAGATCCAGCGTATAGTAATGTTGGTATACATTATAGAATGCTTTTAATGTGTAACGCATGATCAAACGAAAATGTAGCTGTTATTTTGTATGTTTACATGTTGTTTGTGACCTCCCTCTTTTTATGACGTCCGCAATTGGACACTCAATAACATTGCATGTTTACATTGTACACGATGCATTATAATCAGTTCATGCAAAGTTATACACAGATCTATAATAGTACCTCAGTTTTAGACGATTGAAACATAATCAATAGCAAGTATCCTGATGGCATTAAATTATGCATATGCACATATAATTAGTTCATGTGAACATGTGACAATAACATGCTAAATTATACATGTTGCAACGTAGTATTTCAACGTCAATGTCATGGTTGTATCCAAATGAGATGACTGTGTGTTGCTTTCATAAGTGGTACATGCATTACACATTCCATAAATACTTGCGAATAAATTGTAGTACAAAGCTTAACGTTACATTATAGTCAAATATCATGATGCCTGATGAACACACATAATTAATCCGTATAATTCGTACTGTATACCCGTTTGGAGTTCACAACTTGGATATGTTTATTGAACACCTTGCACTTCATCAAGTAACGTGACATCATCACATAGGTATTTAAAGGAGGGCAATTACCTGCGCATTGACAGCTACAGACCTGAAGATGATACGATTGTTCATGAGACGGAGGAGGATTCTATTGGAGGAGAGGATAGCTGAGGGACAGGATGTCACAGGGCAAGGAAGGGACAGGGACAGGGACGCGGAGTGGAGAGGGAGATGGCAAGGAGATGAGAGGAGAAGAGAAAGGAGAGAAGTTGTGCCTCGTCCACGTTTGTACAGGGAGAGAACCATGTTAGATGGGATGAGTGAGGAGGAGATCATAAGTCGGTATCGTTTGTGTTCAGCAGCAACCCTATCACTTTATGAAGAGATACGGGTAGATTTAGATTTTAAAACAGGCAGAGGTCGTGCAGTCCCTGGCCTTGTTAAAATGCTGTGCTCATTACATTATCTTGCTTCCGCGTCATTCCAGACAACTGTGGGCATAGTGGGCGGGGTCTCGCAATCTACATTCTCGCGGGCCTTTACCCAGTTTCTATGTGCACTGAATAGACGCGCTAGGAATTATATTCATTTTCCTACAGAGCACACAGAGTGGCTGGAAGTGAGGAATGGCTTTTATACCATAGCCGGGATACCATATGTGATGGGTGCAATAGATTGCACCCATGTTGCCTTGATCCCGCCTAGTCAGAGTGATCATGCTTAACGCAATCGTAAGCACTACCATTCCCTGAATGTACAGGTGGTATGCGATGCCACGATGAAGATTATGCATGTGGTAGCCAGATTCCCTGGTTCCAGCCACGATTCCTCTATCCTGAGAAACTCATCAGTTTTCCATGCTTTTGAACAAGGCTATTTTGGACCTGGTTGGCTGGTGGGTGAGTACATATTATGAAGTGTTAAGAAACCAGTAATGTGTATGTTGAAAATGTCGTAGTTAATGTTTACACATTCTATAATGTTATTGAATGTTTGTGCTTGCTTCATTATAGGTGACTCAGGATACGGAATTAGGCCTTGCCTTTTGACACAGTTGACTAACCCTCAATCTGAAGCAGAGGAACGTTATAATGTAGCCCACATATCTACAAGATCGGTCATCGAGCGGACATTTGGCCTGCTTAAAACAAGATTCAGGTGATTAGATCGAACTGGTGGGTACTTCAATATAAGCCTGCTAAAGTGTCAGATATTGTAATTGCTTGCTGCATTTTGCACAATCTGGCACTCTGCCATAATTTGGAAAGCGACATACGTCACGGCTTGGAGGAGGAGCATCCCGTACATTTAGCAGCTGACACTGAGCAAACAGCCTGTGGTGTGGAGACACGTCGTAATGTGCTTAACACATATTTTTCATGTAAGCAACTACCTATATGTTCATAGTACTACATAGATGTATTAATTCATTTTACTGATAAATACATGTGTCCAAATACCATTCACTTAGGAAACAGATGAATATGGTTCTCCCACCTTTCTGTTCTCTGCTGTGTGGACAATTGCGTGTGGCACCAGTATGTCATTCATCAACAGGTTGTATTCTACTTCTTACCACTAAAAGGTTTTGTGTGTACGTGAGGGAATAATGTGTACAAAATCTATATTTTCTGTACATTATATTTTTGGTTATGCATAAACAAGAAACCTACTATGTTGATAGCCAATAGCTAGTGCTAGTGCTAATGTTCATTTGGAGTTTGACATGTGTGTCACAATGATGTGTAGCCTATTGTGTATTTGAGATCACATTTAACGTTTTCTATATTTGGTTTAATATCACATAGAAAAGTGTCACTTCTGTGTGTTGCTTACCTTAATTAACATGTCATGACAATGATTTTTATTCATTGATGTTTTCTTTTTCAAGGTATATCACTCCAAGGACTGCTCATGGTATGTATTTGAATTCACATCTGTAATAAGATGTGCAAACCTCGATACAGGTATAGTTAGAGGATGTTTAAAGAGAACGTAATGAACAAGTTGTCACAATTGAAATATGTCCTTTGTGTATTGTGTCCGTGCGTTTATCTAAACTTTTTGGTTATTGTACAGTGTTTTGAAAAATCATTACCTACATTACATAACATGTCATTATTAAAACGTAACAACATCCATTCATGCACATAAGCGATGTTAACACTCAATGCATGTTTGTATGAAATGACCCAAATGTGGTAAACATCATTAACATTGCAATGTATGTCATTATTTATTCTCTCACTTCATCTTCATGTTCATTAACACATTGTCACATGTGTATGTATAAGTGAAAGATGTGTGTTGATTTGACGTACATGTTACATTTGGCAAAATGTTAACACCATTCCAAAGTATTGTCCTTTGTATTCACATTTTTGGCTTAATTATTCAACACAATGAGAATGTTCCTAAGAACAATTTTATTTCATTAACGTTACTTATTAATAATGATCATGATCCTTTATAACAACTGTCAACATATGAACATAAATGAAGTATACATTTAGATACGCACACATTTCATCAACATAGTGTGTGTGGGTGTGTTTATTTTTTTGTGTGATGCATGTATCTCTACCTGAAATAATATTAACCTACATAATAATGTATTTTTTCTCATCGGCGTCACTTAGCTATGTATGTGTTTAACGTTTAATAATAACACTAAAATATAGTTAATCGTGTGAATGAAATGTACACACAAATGTTCATTATTTATTTCAGGCTATCAAACCATCCAATCAACTTGATAGCCTGAAATAAGAAATGGTTCCTAATTTTTTAATATAGGAACCAGGGGAGGTATATTAGTGCCTCTCTGAGTGTCTATGGCCAAGCCCTGATGAAGTGTCATGTGACACGAAACATGTTGGTGATGTCATAACGCAGCGACGCACGTCCGTGACGACGGTCAGTTTGTGTAGCTGGTGGAGCCCTATTTGCCACGATGAGCACAAAGGGGAATTCTAGTGCCTAAGGTCTGTTTTTTCTATAACATCTTGAATTCCTAGCACCTCTCCTTCCCTGTCACAATCTAGGGTTGTGCATTTGGGTGTTTACATCCATTATTCCTGTGTGGCTAGGGCTCGTGCATAATTTATTTGTGTCAATTTAGACAAGGTTATTATTATATTACTGTATTATGTGTATTTTTTGTATGATGAATGATTTTTCATGATAAAAATATATGTATTAATTCTGTTTTTTTCTGGTTTCATTTTCATGCGCTCCTATTTTTGTTTTTTGTATTGCTGATTATGCCCCGCTGATCACGGGAGATTGGGAGCTGCGGGGTGACACCGGATAGCCGTGAGAGGGGGGTCGTTTGGAGAGACAGCGCGCTCAATACAAATTTTCCATCTGAAATCATACATTGGTCCCATGTATTCATCCTCGACATCTGTGAAATACAGCAAACACATGATGTTCAAAGATTGCACATTTATCTATGTTTAAGCATGACAACGCTTAACACATCTCTATATGATTGTGGATCTTCACGCAGAAGTAACGTATATGTTTAAACTGCAAGGATCAAACTAAAGATACAGAACAATGTAATGTTTCAAATGCCGGTGTTCGCATTACTACTGATATGTTTGTTCCGGTGCCTGCATACATAATAATGTGCGCGCACAACGTCTGTTGCGCGCGCACGTCACGATTGTGTGGACTAAGTCTTAGCGCATGCGCAAAACGATGTGTACGCTGTGCGTTCAATACATGATCCTCCATGGTGCTGCTAGCAGTACGCATATCATGGCTGAAAGTTATGATATGGCAGCGAAACAAATTCACTTCTACACACGTACATATCTAAACTTTCTAAACTGACGTGTGCCCACAGCCAAAGCGGACGATCAGCCAATGAGCGAAAAAAAGAAGTGTGATGTCATGTTAAGGCACCATGAAATGTACGCAAACACCCCTCCCACTGAATGAACATTGGCCTCCAGCGCTGTGCACGCACCGCCCCACCGACGCGCGCGCATGACACACTGCACTGGCCGTAACAATAAGGTACGGGCACAGCCAATACTGTTTCACGCGTGCATGTCGGTTGGGGGGGGCTTGCATCGGTAACCTTTTTAAGGACGCATTGGGACATGACCACGTTCCCACGTCACATGTGGGCGACACATTGTTTTTATATGTTGAATGCTAAACAATGAGGTGTGTGTGTTACAGTTAGTGTAACATTTAGAAAAGATGGTTTAAAATCGATAATAATGAACGATTTAGGACTCCGTCACCAATGTGTACTCATGGTTCGTCATGTAGTCTATTGTTACAGGAAATAATATATTTGTGAACGCTCCATGTAAGGCTGTCTGCAATGTTACGCTGTATCCACTCATTTGGCTAACAAATTGTGTATATTATGCAGATTATGTTATACTATTTTTGACATATATAATTTGAGTAAAGGCATAACGAAATTTGTATTTACCATTATTGTAGAAGTCAAAACTGATTTGCCTGCAACAAATCGCTCCAGGAAGGCACAACAGTATCATCCATGGTTGAGCCAACCGTTGAATCCTGTTTCAGACACATCTTCGTGAGGCCGTCATATGGATCTGCAGTGGGTTCTTGAAACAAGACGTCCGGAGGTACGTACAGTTGTTGGTTGTTTTAACCTCCACATTCGTATTGGCCATATATGTTTGGAGACATATCATAGTAGTTATGTCCATCTTGCATCTCGTCTTGATGAATGGACGGTTCAGGTATATCAGCAGATGCGACAGTCTGTGAGGCTTCAATGTAACTGGTATTAGGCAAAAATATGCTATTTAACAGAAGATATGTTCCATGTTCCATGGTAAGTTTAAATGATGAAGCAACATGCCAGCAGCCGTATCGTTGACCTTGACGATGAGGGACATGCTCAAAACATTCATTTGCAGATAAAGTGAAACGCACAGAAGTTTTAAAATTTCTTTTATTGGCTGTTTCTTGGTAGTGTGGATATTTGTTTTTGATCAAGGCATAGATTTCACCCACGGTAGCCTTTTTCTCTGGCATTGACTCGATTGCTTCATAAATCATAAATGTGTTTGATATACGTGGATTGCTTTGCAATGTGGAAGCTACTGCCATTTCTTCTCTCTTCTAGTGTACAGTGTCTAAGTTGAACGCATAAGGATGTCTGATGAATGTGTGAATAGTTACATGTTATCTTTGCGGTTTTTTCCAAGATTATAATACAACCGAACATTTATACGCCTAGTTTTTCTCCCACAAGAAATTTGTTACAATAACTGGATGAGATTCTTTGTCTAATATACCCTCTTTTCGCAGGAATTGAAACTTTACTTTCTGCTTAGGCAATCAAAATGTGAAAAACAAGTTTACTCTTTTAATTACAACTACAATGTGTGTGAAATCATCAACAGTGCTATGATGAACAGATTTGTACATCTCTCTCTCTCTCTCTCTCTCTCTCTCCCCACACAGTGTATGTAAGTGACTATATATATATATATATATATATATATATATATATATATATATATATATATATATATATATATATATATATATATACACACACACTGTATGTAAGTGTATGTGTGTATATATATATATATATATGTCTGTGTGTTTATATATATATATATATATATATATATATATATATATATATATATATATATATATATATATGTGTGTGTGTGTGTGTGTGTGTGTATATATATATATACAGTAGTGGCAACTCTTATTCTAACAAAAACCAGTGGCAATTCCCCAAAAGACCCAGGTACACCCAGGTACATTCTGAATACATGCCTTAAACTTTCCTTAAACTAGCCCCAGCATTTCTGCATTGATTAATGGCCTATCAGATTAACAGCGGGGGTCCCTGGCAGGCCCATTCAAACTGAATTGGACTGCCAGGGATCCCTGCTGTGTTAATCCTATGGGTCGTTAGTCAATGCAGAAATGCCTTAAACGTGCCTCAAACTAGCCCAGAACATACCCAGCACATACCCAGAATGTAACCCGGCTAGTTTACAGAAAATGTTAGAATAAACGTTGCCTCTACTGTATGTATATATGTGTATATATATATATATATATATATATATATATATATATATATATATATATATATATATTGTGGTTCCATCGCTGTCCTCTAGGGGCTGAATGGGGAAGCAATTGGACTTTTTCACCACAAAGAGTTAATTTAATCCTCCTTGGAAAGGCTATTCAGGTGATAACTAATGAAGCTAATCAACCTGTTCTGAATAGTTAGGAAGTGCTTTAAAAGGCTGGAAGCTGCAAGGCACAGAGAGACAGTTTATCCCAGAGAAGGGATGAGACACAGGAGCTCCCCAGCTAGTGGAGGCTGGTAAAAGAAGTCTGAGAGACACTGCTGAGAGAGCTGTGCTGAAGCAGTGACGTCTGGTTGCAGAGGACCTTAAAGGACTAAAGATAAGGCAAGCGTTTTGTTATTATCTGCAGAGACTTTGTATGCAATGTACATGTTTTGGGGCTGACAACTGGCTTAGCTGGCAGCCGGGTTAGTAAAGGTTGCTGCTGAAATGTGTGGTTAGCTTTCCTAAAGGAAAAAGGATTTGATTTTATTATTTGGTTTTTCTCAAAGGGACGGTGGGCCTATTCATATTATTTATCCCTGTAAATAAACCCCAAGTATAGAGAAATACAGTGTTTCCTGCCTCATTTGGGACAAAAGAGACTGCAATGTGGTGTCGGCATCACAATATATATATTTATATATATAAATATGTCGGCATCACAATATATATATTTATATATATATATATATATATATATATATATATATATATATATATATATATAGTGCATAGTAAATGAGTTCTTCAGTATTTGGTGATACCTTTTTTATTGGACTAACAATTTATGTCATAGGACAAGCTTTCGAGAGTTATCCTCTCTTCTTCAGGTCAGCAATAATGATATACAAAGGGTTCAATGGCTAAAACAGTGTGGAGAGAGGGAAAAAAAAAAAAACAACAGATATTTACTTTACCTTATATACAGTAAATATCTGGGTTTTTTTTTCCTCTCTCCACACTGTTTTAGCCATTGAACCCTTTGTATAACAGTATTGCTAGACCTGAAGAAGAGAGGATAACTCTCGAAAGCTTGTCCTATGACATAAATTATTCGTCCAATAAAAAAGGTATCACCGAATACTGAAGAACTCATTTATTATGCACTATCGCAACTGGACTAACACGGCTATTTTCTGCTTTATATATATATATATATATGTCTGTGAGTGGGTTATATATATGTCACATGTCTGTGAGTGGGTTTAATGGCTTTGCATCTCATCCCAGCCTCTGTCTAAAAGCTGTGTTTAAAACAGCATGCATTGGCTTGAGGATTGGCTTGTGTAATACGAGCTTGAGACAAAAGGTGGCACTGAGTGCTCATTTGCATGTCATTTCCCAGAATCCCTTGCTGCAGTGGAAGCGCTGTATGCTGGGTGACAATGGGGAAAGACAGGGTTGCAGACCTGTCTAAGATGTGCAAATGAACATACAGTAATATTTACAGTTGCTTTATGCTTTACTGTGGAGGGTTTTTGTCACTTTTTTTACCCACCATAACCTTAATAGTAGTGGTGATTACCTAGTCTAGTCAAAAACCTGCTTTGCCATACAACAAGGCCTGTCTGCACACATCAAGGCCTTGAATTTAGCAGTATATATATATATATATATATATATATATATATATATATATATATATATATATATATATATATATATATATATATATACTAAATACTAAAGTATATATATACTGCTAAATTCAAGGCCTTGATGTGTGCAAACAGACCTTGTTGTAATTATATTCACAGTTTATCAAAGTTTATAACATTACTGGGTCAGTATGCTTGAGGGCCTAATTGAGTCAGCTGTGTAGAAGTTATAATTAACAGCAAACAAGGCCTCTTTGCAGCCATTACGGCCTGTAATGTTGGTTCTGATTATATATATTATATATAGAGTGCAAAACTAAAGGCATTGATGGGTGTAAGCAGGCCTTGTTGTAATCATATTCAAAGTTCAATACAGCTGACTGAATTAGGGGCTCACTCATACTGATACAATAATTGTAGCAAGTGTCCTTACATTTCTATATCATTAACACAAGGCCTGTTTGCAGACAACACTGGCAGAGATATATATATCTCTATATATCAGTAAATACACACACACACACACACACACACACACACACACACACACACACACACACACACACACACACACACACACACACACACACACACAGGAAGATAGACAATGTGTGTGCATACATATATACAGTAGATAGAGATACAGAGATAAACTACAGATATATTCATACACACTTACAGATCTGTTATTGTAACCAAAAATCATACATGATCACATGCCAACATGATGAACTATGAATGAAGATTAAGGTAAGTAATGTCTTACAGAGTTAAGACACAAGAAAACATAACATTAAAATGTAGGCTATGTTATATGGGTAATTACATTAATTTGTATGTAAATAATATTAGCATGAAATGACAATGTAAATTACAATAATAAACCTGAAACATCTCATACTGAACAAGAGCTAAGTGAATGTCATTTTCCATTTACATGCAAAGTGTGTCATAATAGATTAACATTAAACAACTGATAATTAATACTTATTCATATGTTCTAAAATATGCCTTCACTCATTCAGTGACTGAGCATTTATAAACATTCATGTGTACAAGGACATACTTGAATGTTTGCAAGCATCTGTACATGATCATACAGTACATACACTATGCATGAAAGAGTCTGCAGTAAACAACACCACTACACAAAATAATTTAGTGAATGAGCTTATTTATTTTTGTTTATCATTTTGAGAGCAAGTCACAGGCCTGCTTGTTGGCTGTTGTGTTCGCCTTTTCCCTGTGCCAAGTACTCTTGCCTTAACTGTAGCACTTATAGTGGCCTGTGGCAGTTCTGGGGCACTGGGTGTGGGCTGTGGCACCTCAGAGGCACTGAGTGTGGGCTGTGGCACTTCAGGGGCACTGAATGTGGGCTGTGGCACTTCAGGGGCACTGAGTGTGGGCTGTGGCACTTCAGGGGCACTGAGTGTGGGCTGTGGCACTTCAGGGGCACTGGGTGTGGGCTGTGGCACTTCAGGGACACTGGGTGTGGGCTGTGGCAGTTGTGAAACACTTGAGATACAGTACATTGCAACAGTGGTGGTGGAGCACTTTCTTGTGTTTGTGTTTTTGTCTTCTTCTAAAAGCTGGTGATTAGTAATTGTTGACCAAACTTTCTTTTGCGTGTCTCATTTGTAGGTGTCGGTTCAATATTTTGGACAGATGATGTAAGTGGTTGGATGTTGACAGGGATCTGCACAGAACTTGCACCTACTGTACCGGTAACATCCTGAAGTGGGGAATGAAGAAGTGATGACTCTGGAGAAAAATTAGCAGCATGTAAAGATCTATCATCTGATGTGGAATTGTTGTTCTCTTGCTGTACTCCTAAACTGATTGGCTTGGCTTACATTCAGAACTAGTGCTTGTAATGTCCTGTTTAGATTTTGGATTTCTTTAGGAACTTGGATGATGACATTTTTTATTTGTGACATTTCTGATATTGTCCTTTCATGCATCCTTTCATGCAGTGACATCATCCTTTCATGCATTGACATAATTTCTGAATGGCGACGATTTTCTTCACCCAAGATTCGTTCTTCAGAAGCTGCAATAGCTGAGAATGTGTCACGTTCATGAGGACTTGAAGGCTGTATTAATCCAGGAGTGTCAACAACTTCATGGTCACTTGAGTGAATTTGTCCTTGAGCGGAAACATCTGGTTCTACAAATAAAGACATTATGAACTGACATGGAAGTTTCACATTTTTGTAGCCTATAATGATAGTTGTTCTCATAGTGGAACACATAACATGTTTCCATAATGTATTATTTGTGTCTAATTAAAAGATGATGCTTGAAGCAACAATGACGTTTCGCCTCAGTGTGAAAGAAGAATGAATTAACGTTTGTTGTAACATCACAACTCCTGGCTGATACTTGAAAACACACACAATACATGTTGTGTCATGAAACACTACATCGCCTGTGTCAATAACTGATCTGAAGTGCATTACATGGGAAAGGCATTTATTTGGCATGGCAAATGAAATGCTTACAATGTACACATTATATGGCCTGCACCTCATACACTCCCCTTCCATTCTTGATGATGACATTGATGAGGCAGGTGACGAGACGTGTTCTGTGTGACGTGCCACAGGTGACACAGGAGCTGCCGGACCAACTATATAGAAGAATAACATCAGAATGTCATTGTCATGTGTACATAATTAACATTAAGTATCTGTAGTGGGAGTACTTATGGCTAAATATCAGCATCACGTTATGAAATCACAATGATATGGTTAGGGCAATCTGTATATTATCCATCTTAACACAAATGTACATGTGAAACTAATCGTCCAATGTCTTTTAAACACCATACAACATACATACAATGTTAATGCAGATATGTATAAAGGAATGAGTTCCACTGCATATGTTGGGTATTAATATAGCTACAATAATGTACATCACTGCCATGAAAGCAAAGTTGACTCTGCTTATAATTCAGCACCTAATTGTGGAAATGTGTATGAATGTTTTTAGAGATCTGTCAGAACATTTAAGAGAAGCAGGTGTAGTGCTCAATGTGGCTGACACTCAGCAACACATGCAGTGTGTCGCTCACAGATGGTACTGGTGTGAGAAGGTGGCGTTTCTATAACGATACAATAATTTAGAACTGAAAGAATGAGTAACGTACGTTTTAATATATCGTGGAATGGTGGTTGAAAGTAGTAAGATAATTACCATTTCAAATGAATGTGATGAACTTCTGTTCACCTTGTCAGCTTCTAACAACTGTAAGCCCTCCCCCAACACTTGACACCACCATGACCCCTGAGCTGCTTCTACCACCTGTAAGCCCTCCCACAAGACTTCACCCTACCATGACCCTGTGAGCTGGCTCTCTGCCAGACACCACCCCCTCTGTTCACCTCTATGCTGTGATTACATATTAATTGCAGCTGGTTTCACACACCGGTACATGAGCGAAATACAAATATGAAGTGAGCTACATATGAACACAATTAAATACCATATGGTACATGTTCCTATTTATGGTCACATTAGACTACATGAAGAGAAAAAAGAGCGTTCATAATACATAACGGAATGTGTTTGTGAAAATTATTCATGTTCGCCTTTCAATTGACAATATTCCATGCAAGACTTTATTACGCAGTAAGGGTCTGTTTAGAGGTGTAACATAGATTATCACAAATATATATATATATATATATATATATATATATATATATATATATATATATATTATATGTACATATGGATCAACACATACATGAAAGAGTGAATTATGCATTTGTGTGCACAGACACAGTATAAGTAAGAACACAGTGATGTTAAACATTGCTGTTACATAGAGAGAGAGATATAGATATATATATATATAGAGAGAGAGACATATATACAGATATATACATATATATGTAAGTATGCTTATACTGTATTCTGAACAAAGAATAAGTTTCAGTGGAAATATAGATAACAACTGTAACATACGACACGCGTAGTACAGTAACATTTGTCACCTGCTGGAAATTGAGATGAATAAATTCCGATATATCTGTCCCCTGGCAAACCCTCCACGACGACAGGAAGAAATTTTTCACGCATCTGCTCCTCCAATGGAGTTAACATTAGAGCTTGTGCTGGCGGCCCACCTCCAGTGGCAGAAGCATGCATCCGTTGTGCTTGAATTTTTTTTTTTAATTCGCCCTGATATCATCAAATCTCTTCCGACAATTTGTGCGGTCCCTGACATGATTCCCACACGCAGACACAGACAATGTTATTTGCTCCCACATTTCTTTTCTGGAGGCTGATATTGTCCGTCCTTGAAAGACATAAAAAATATATGACCTTACTAATTAATAGTATAACGAACATTTTACAAAACTGCTACCTGTTCAAAGAGATACATAACATGCTGGTTTAGGTTGAATATGTGTACCACATGAGCATTTACGTGGAAACATACAAATCTAAGGAAGCTTGCATGAATATTCTATGAACATTGGCAAACTTTTTTGACTGATTGTTATGGTCGTTATAATGCATGAAGGATTATGTGTGTAACAATTAACTTTAATTGATAGATATTAGAGATTAATAGTTTGATATTAACACATGTCACATGAGATAGGATAAAATGTATTTGAACAATCAATGCAAAGATTGACTTACCTACTAAATGCCCATACAGAGAGTCATAGTGCGCCAAAATCCCTGTGACAAGAACTCTGTTTTCCTCATCATTGAAACGAGGATTACGTGGTCGCTCCACACGTTTCTTCCGACCACGTCCAGCCACAGAGCTTGGCTGCTGCTGACTGGACTCTCCTTCTTCCAATGGAAGAGACTCCAAAAGCGGCCCACCACCAACCACCCCACCACCAACCACCCCACCACCAGACACCCCAGCAGCACCAGCAACAGACACCCCAGCAGCACCAGCAACAGACACCCCGGCATCACCACCACCAGACACCCCAGCACCACCAGCAACAGACACCCCAGCAGCACCAGCAACAGACACCCCAGCAGCACCAGCAACAGAGCCACCACCAGCACTCGCACTCACAGCAACACCACTCACACTCCCAGCAACACCACTCGCACTCGCAGCAACAGCACTCCCCTGAACCCTATGTTCACTCAGACAAGTACTCACACGACTACCAGTACCACTCACACCAGCATCACTCCTCCCATGCCTTTCGGCCATACCTATAGCACTCACAAAGAACAGAAAATAAATTTAAACACAATCGCACTGAACACTTACAAACTGAAAACAACACAAAGATGTTAACAAAACAACACAGGACAAACCTATCACAATACACAGCAACTCTCTCTGTCAATATGAAATATGCAAATCGACCAGCTCTGTGTGTCTTTTCTCTCTCTCCCAACAACACAGAGAATGAATAAAAATACACGCTGCCTTTAAATGGGCCGCTCAGTCAAAAACATGCTTCGGCAGATTCAGAAAGAAGTTTCATTGGCGAACCTAACACGACCTCGCCATGTACGCCGATACACCTGTGTCTGATCGGAAAATCATCGCCATAGTGGGAACCAATGTTTTCGGCTTGATTCGGAAGGGATTCGGCACTTATTGCATACGGCGAGGGAAAATCGGCAAAATCATGCCGATAAGGAACACTTGGCGAGAGCACTTTTCCGGCGCTTACTGCATGAGGCCCTTAATAAGGAAACAATGTGTCAAATAAATATATCAACTAGTGTAGTGATAAGTGTCAACACTACAACCACAGAGGATCAGTAGTGCAACTATAATGTAAACATAAGTGCTGAATGTGTGTCTGCAGGGTACTACAAACCAGGGTAGGGGTATCAGAACCAGGGAAGTGAAAACATAAGTAGCAGCAGAGCAACCACAAGTTAAAAACAAAGTCTAAGGGGCCTATGCTAGTAGCCTTCATAACCCACTTATTGAGGCTTTTTAGCTGTTATCTGCCAAAAATGCCTAAAGCGATTCAGAAAGCCTCAATAAATGGGCGGCAAAAGCATTAATCGCTATTTTTTGCTGTCGTCCAAAACACATCACCAAGTGAGCCACAATAAGCCCCTTATCGGCAGGTTTTGAATCTCGAGCAATTCTAGTAGCCTCAATTAGCTTATTGAGGCTAATTGTGGCTCCAGAATTGCGATTTCCTCCCAAATTCCTCTCGCCAGAAAAAGTTGAAGTGAAGCTGGTGAGAAGCTTCAGAGGCGGTTGCGAGAGAGGGACTTAAAAAAAAAAGCTTTTTTCCTTCATCGGATTGATTCATGGGGGTCTCTTGAGCTGATACACATGAATACAAGCACCGGAGACCCCTGGCATGAATCAGATGCATGAAAAATGCAAATAAAAAAACTTCATTACCTTAGCGGCTAACCGCTAAGGCAACAAAGGGGTTAACTACCAGTGCCATATTTATTGTGGGTAGCGAGGGTGGGTGAAGGTGGTATTTGGTGTTTGGTGAGTGTTTAGGCCTTGCGGGGGGTTGCGGGTGGAGTTATCCCTTTATTACCTTAGCAGTTAATACCGCTAAGGTAATGAAGGGGTTAACACCTCCTGCTACCCAACCGGTAGGTATAAACACCCACCAGGGTCCAAATGCCAACTTCACCCATCAATACCAGACCCCTACCCACAAGAAACATTAAAAAACACCTCAACCCTACTACCAACCTCCTCTACCCCCAACAACACATACAGCACAGCAATTGGCATAATTACTATTATCCAGATATAGATAATAGCTAATTTGCCCTTTCAAAATCAAACATTAGGCAGCCAGCATTAATAAAGCAAATAAACGTCTACTTACCCCTGCCATGATGAAGGGCACCCTCATCACCATACTCCAGGTCCATGTCCTCCATTGGCAGCAAGAGAACAAGAAAAAATATAATCTAATGGCCACTGATACCTTAATCACTTTAGCGGTTAATAGTCGCTATAGTAAGTAAGGGGTTAACCCACCCTCCCTCACCGATATCCACCCGGGAGGCCTTACCACCCACCCCGGCACAAGTACTCACACCCTCTACCCATTGATTGGCACAGTGCTACATCATACCCATAAAATATAGGCATCATAAGACACTATAGCAGTCAATAGCCAACCTATACAAAAAATCATTAAGCCAAAAAATACACAATTAAATAAATACACAAGCACCTATACACCACAACAATAAAATAAATAAAAAGCCTGAACAACAGTACACATCAATAACATTATTCTTACACCAAAACCGGAAACGAATACAAATATCTTATACCAAAATACTAGAATACAATTAAATACATACCTAACCAACAAAACTATTCAAGAAATAAAATTGCTAACCAATCCTAAAATGTAATAAAAACAAGCCATCCAAATACTAAGCAAATTAGTGAAAACAACCAACAGAAAAAATAACAATCAATTGTAAACAAGCAGAGCTATTTATATTCATCCACATATCCATTACCACTTTACACTATATGGATTTAGAAAACTGAGGTCTTTTTTTATACAATGTTACTGTTGTACATATTGAACCACTGTGTATGTTTGTGAGAGATGTATACATGGGAGGCACTGATATCCTTTCATCTTCTCGGAGCAGAATGTTTTATTTTTTTGTTGCATAAAAGACGAATGGAAGTAGACACAAACCATTCTTAATGCATTCATAAGTATGAGCATGGCACACATACACAGAATAAGAAAAGGTGTGCCAAATGTAAGAACGTGGATAATGACATACAGTACCAATATATGCACCTAATGATTTTAGGTCAGAAATTGATTTTGTAAGCACTGTAACAAAAAACAATTCTTGATACATTACCTGCATTTTGTGTTTCTGGTTAGAATTATACTGTATGTACAGTATGCAAGAGCGCTAAGTTAGCGCTTGACCTGCATCTTGAGTAATACTGTACGTGAAAATTGTACTGTGAGCATTGAACCCACTTTAGTCACCTTTTGCCACTGCAACCTAGAAAATAATTTAATCAAATATTTTTCCATTTCATAGCACATAAACACAGACAGACATGAAGAACATGACGCCCTGCTCTGGAGGAAATATTAATGTAAATGAAAGTGTTAAAACACACTGCTAAAAAGTTTGCTGTTAAAATATATTTTAAACATATTTTATTGCAAAAAGATTATCGATGCCTACATCTATTTTCCTACTTTCAATTACAATATTGCTTGGCTTTTCTTTTACAAAAACTTATGTTTTATGCTCTTTTTTTTGTGTTTTATAGCTTGTAAAGGCAATAATGACCTTCCTGCCAGACAGTAATTGAATGTTAATTTGCTTGGTAGCTTGCTTAAATCTTCCAAATACGCCAATGTGTCAGTAAGAAAAGCAGACATTTACAGTGTACAGTAAAATTATTATAATAAATATATTATTTTAATCACAATATTAGTGTGATTAAAACTTATTTGGCTCTCTTTATGATCCCGCAATGAGGTCCCAAAAAATTCTTACATTTCTTAAATTACATAAACATGTTCTGCATATGTATGCTTCTGTACAATATGTATTTGGTCTGTTCCCTAAATCATTTGTTTTAAAATACTTCTGTTACTATTGTTTGCAGTTTCAAGTACTGTAAAATCTGTCAACTATCAAAGGAACATACTTCAGTTGCTAAGAAGAGATATAATCAGTAAATCACCAATCAAGTCTCCTTGGAATGTGCTAAAAGAGAATTTAAATTACATTTGGGATGGATGTCAGGTTTAAACATTACATAGAATATGAGTAAAGATGTACATTCTTCATTTCACATATTCACTTGTTGTACTCAATTATTATATATTGTGAAGATTTTCCGATTTGTATGTATGGATTGTCTCTTTTAGTTTACTAAAAGTGTATTTTTTTGTAGATATACTGTACAGTTCTTTCTATTTCAAATTAATTTATTGTTACAATTGATCATAATTTATAACTTTTTGTTTTTTCTCCATTGCTGAATTCCACCAGAAGTTTGTTAACAGATGTGAACCTTTTAACACTCTTTAACATAATGAGGTTGTATCTAAGGGCCTCATGCAGTAAGCGTCGATTATGTGAAATCGGCAATCTTACCGATTAGTCATGTTATTGGCGATTTTTCCTCTCCGTATGCAGTAAGTGCCGAATACATTCAAAATCAACCCGAAAACAAATCCGCCCACTCTCACGATGATTAGCCGATCACACACAGGTGTATCGGCGTGCGTGGCGGGGTGCTGATAGGTTGCCCAATCACAAATCTTGCTGAATCAGGCGAAACAAGCATGTATTGGATTGCGCGCCATATTTAAAGGCAACGTGTACTGCTAATCATTCTCTGTGTTGTTGGGAGTGAGAGAGAGAGAGACGCACAGAGCTGGCTGATTGAACATTTGCATATTGACTGAGAGACTTGTTGTGTATTGGGTGAGCTTTGTCCATTGTTGTTTTGTTTATATCTTTGTCTTGTTTTATATGTGGAAGTGTTTCATGTGATTGGCTGTACATTTCTTGTCTGTTTTTTGTGAGTGCTGGAAGTATGCCCGCAAAGTGTGGGAAGAGTGATGCTGGTGGGAGTGGGAGTGCTACTCGTGCGAGTACGCGTCGGAGTGAACGTACTGTTCAGGGGAGTGATGTTGCTGGTGCACCGAGTGGTGTTGCTGGGAGTGGGAGTGCTGTTGCTGGGAGTGTGAGTGCTGTTGCTGGGAGTGGGAGTGCTGTTGCTGGGAGTGGGAGTGCTGTTGCTGGGAGTGGGAGTGCTGTTGCTGGGAGTGGGAGTGCTAGTGCTGGGAGTGGGAGTGCTGGTGCTGGGAGTGGGAGTGCTGGTGCTGGGAGTGCTGGTGCTAGGCGTGGGAGTGCTGGTGCTAGGAGTGGGAGTGCTGGTGCTGGGAGTGGGAGTGCTGGTGCTAGGAGTGGGAGTGCTGGTGCTGTGAGTGCTGCTGGTGACGCAGTTGCTGATGGGGTGGATGGTGGTGGCGTGCTTGCTGGTGGGCAGCTTTTGGAGGCTCTTCCATTGGAAGAAGGAGAGTCCAGTCAGCACCAGCCAAGCTCTGACCCTAAACCTGCTCGGACGAAACATGTGGAGAAGCCACGTAATCCTCGCTTCAATGACCAGGAAAATACAGCTCTTGTCACTGGCATTCTAGAGCACTATGACAGTATATATGGACATTTACTAGGTAAGTGTACCTTTACATTTATTATTCAAATACATGTGATTCTAGGTCATCTGAGTTTTGTTCATATGCAAATATGGGTTCAGAATATCTTTCTATGTTAATTAGTCTGGAAACACAGCTTTTTATCATGCCTTACAAGGACAACTAAACACAGGCGGTCAATTTGCCATAACTGCATACAATATGAATGCAACCTTGCTTACATGTATAGGTTTAGTAGTGAATGCTCATGTGCTTCACATATTACACATAAAACAGCATGTTTGCTATCTCTTGGAACAGCTAGCAGTGTAGGAAACTGGTGCTTCTATTATTATTAATTTACCTCATATATTTTATATGTTTTTCAAGGGCGGACAAGTTCAGCAAGCAGAAAAGAAATGTGGGACACAATAGTCATTGGTGTCAATGCGTGTGGGAATCATGTGAGGGACAAGCGGAATTGTCTCAAGAGATTTGATGATATTAGGTCCAAATTGAAAAAGAAAATACAACAGCAACGCGTGCATGCTACTGGCACTGGAGGTGGGCCGACACCACAACGTCTCATATTAAGTCCATTGGAGGAGCTGCTTCGGGCAAAATTACTTCCCGTCGTCGTGGAAGGCTTACCTGGTGACCGGGATATTGGAATTTATCCCTCACAATTTCCACCAGGTGAGAAATATTACTGTACTAGGCGTGTCGTTGCTTACAGTTATTTTGCATATTTACACTGCTTTTTATACTGTCTTCACAATATAAGCATACCTGCATCTATATATGTATATGTCTGATTCTGTATATATATATATTTCAAAATAGACATATATGTTGTAGTCCTACTAAAAGCAGTAACTAATATAGCACGTGCCATTGCGTGCTCATTTACATGTGAATTCCCAAAATGCATTGCTGCAGTGGAAGCAATTGATGGTGGGCGAAGATGGGGAACAACAGGGTAGTACACATGTGTAACACATGTTAATGAGAAATTATTACTAGCTACAGGTACAGAACATAAATATGTATAATATTATTGTGTATTTTATTTATTTTACTCCGACAAACATGACATTACTGCCTATTTTAAGCATGCATCAAATATATTGCATGCAACGGCCTACAAACATCACTTGCACTAACACATCTATAGTTGTTAATGAAAAGGTCCATTTTTGCTTTAAGTCATATACAGACAGCATAATGAGGCACACGTATCATATGTTATGTCATTGTTTTCATAACTTAAAAACTGCACACGACTATTTAGCTCATCTACCATTGTGTTAAAGCAGCTGCAATTAATATCTCATCACAGCATACACTTCAACAGAGGGGGTGGGGTTCAGCACACACACTAATTACAGCCTCATTTTAGGGTCAACATAGTTCACACCATTTTCACCTGTTTCAAGTAATTGAAAGGTGTGGCTGATTAGGCTTTTTGGGGAAGGGTATACCGTTCTTACAACCTGACTAGCACAACTGAAGTTAATCACACTCATTTGAAAGCTTAACTTTAGCTACTAAATGCCCCAACAACTCATTACTTATCAAAGCGTACGTCACACATTAGTTCACTCATATCTATAGTTGAACTACTATCAACGACACATTATCACACACTGCATGTGTTGTCTTGTTGAGTCACAGCCACATTCAGGTGTGCCACATCTTATATTAATGTACCACACATATCCTCTACCAAAAACAACACTTTTTGCAATATGACCACCTTCATGATAACCATTGTGAATGGTCATCTCATGATAGTTATGTACATTATGATACTGATATCACTACACAACATATGATTTTTATGTACAAATTTTATCTATTTATCCTCACGCATTACTGCAGAAACATAGTATGTTTTATGTTAGGGAACTCAAAAGTTCTAAGTACACAGGCATGTACATTGTTATTACAACTATTTATGTTCACTTTCACACACACATTTTGGGTTAAGGAAATGATGCTGTTAGGTACTCATAAATACAGAACATACAATAACTGTTTGTTCAATATTTACACATGTAAATGTAAAACTTATGTTATTGTTATATATAGTTGCCCTTGAAGGACATGTGTCACCTGAGACGGAACAAGTGTCTTCACCTGGGTCAGCCAGCTCAACACACCTAGAAGGTGAGTGTATCAGTTGGTGGCCATATAATATGTGCTCTTCTATATGTTATGTTGTCATGTTCATTATTTGTTTTGCACATGTTCTTTAAATAGGATTACTTAGTGTCAGTGCAAATGAAGTGTAAGGCAACATGTATTGTGTTAGTGATGTTAACTATCATGTAGGAGTTGTGAGTTTACAGCAAGTTTTCATTCACTCATATTTCATACTGAGTCCAAACATTATTCTTAAGTCAAGGTAGTTTTTAATGTGAGGTTATAAAACGTATGGAAACATGTTAGTTGTTACTTATGACACAGTAGAATTACATAGTAACACAGCAGAGATTAACATGCCATTTAATAATGTGTACATTTATTTGTAGAACATGATGAAGAGGATTATGATGATGATGATGATGATGATGCCGCCGCCGCCGCCATAGACACACAAATACAAGCAAGTGACCATGAAGAGGTTCCAATTGAAACTGTTTTACCGCCAAATCGTCCAGCAAATACCACATACGATGCAATTGTAGCTTCTGAGGGAAAAATTGTGGAAGCAGAAAATCGTCGCCATTCTGACCTGATGACAGTGCTGGAAAGGATGATTGCACTGCAGGAAGAAACAGTTTCACAATTGGCACATCTCCACAGAGTCTTCATTGAAGTGCCTAAACAGTTGCAAAAAATCAACACCTCATTCGAAGCATTAGTTGTTCAGCAAACACAAGCTAATTACTTGAGAATGACTAATGTACCACAATTCAACATCAACACGTCACAGGCAGGATCCTTACATGCTGGGCAGTTTTCACCACATTCATCTGATCTTCATTCACCAGGCCCGAATGTTACCGGTCAAGTAGCAGACATTGCTGTGCAGGTTCCTGACGACATCCTACCGCTGCCATCTGTACAAAATCAGCAGCTGACACCTACAAAGGAGGCGACAAAAACAAAACAAGACACACATGAAACAGACCAACCATCACTTGTGCAGTGTCTACCAACTTGCTCACATGTGTCAGTGGGCACAAGCCCTGTCGGTGAGTCACTGCCCAAAAGCCCTGTAGGGAATCACTGCCCAAAAGCCCTGTAGGTGAATCACTGCCCAAAAGCCCTGTAGGTGAATCACTGCCCAAAAGCCCTGTAGGTGAATCACTGCCCAAAAGCCCTGTAAGTGAATCACTGCCCAAAAGCCCTGTAGGTGAATCACTGCCCAAAAGCCCTGTAGGTGAATCACTGCCCAAAAGCCCTGTAGGTGAGTCACTGCCCAAAAGCCCTGTAGGTGAGTCACTGGCCACAAGCCCTGCCCGTGAAGTGCCAGAGGCCACTCAAAGTGGCTCTGTTGTGGCTAAAGTTGGTGGCAAACGAAAAAGGAAAATTCAAGAGACAACAAGCAGGCCTGTTACTCGCTCTCAAAAGGAACAAAAAAAATAAATTTTATAATTCACTAAATATGTCTTTGGCCTTGTTTTGTTGACTTCAGATTATCTAATTAATATTGTATGTATGCTGAAGACTGTATTGTTTCCAAACTTTCAAATATGTTCTTGTACACGTGAAGTTTTGGAAATGTAAACACTCCTAATTAATGAAAAGTGTTATAAATATTTATGTTTTATGTTGATGTAATCATTGCATGTGCATATTATTCACATGCAATTATAAAAGCACCTATTTAACTGCAAACATCTTTCTTGTACGTGTACAGCAGGATTTTGTGTTAAATATTACTTACCTTTGCTGGCCATTGTAATGTTGTCCTTTAATCATTTATGTGTTCTTGTTTCAAGAACATCTCTGAATTTATACTAATATATATGTAGTATGTATGCATATATGCACACACACACACACACTGTGTGTGTGTGTGTGTGTGTGTGTGTGTGTGTGTGTGTGTGTGTGTGTGTGTGTGTGTGTGTGTGTGTGTGTGTGTGTGTGTGTGTGTGTGTGTGTGTGTGTGTATGTATATATAGTACTATCTAAACTGGTATAGATGTATTTACAAAAAACATACACTTCATGCTTCCTTGTGAAAACACAGTATTTTAATAATACAGGCCTAATGTTTGAGAACTATACTAAGTGTGAGCCTCTAACATTGTGCGCAAACAAATGTTTATTACTTAATTCACTCATGTTTATCACCATTTAAATAGGTTTCATACAAGGCCTACTTACTGCCATCAATATGTTGTGTGTACTCCTGCAATATAAAAATTTTTTTTTTATATATATACACTGGCGACACACTTTATTCGAGCTCGGCTAGTCCCACGAATTCGGGTATACCCGGGTGTATTGAGGTTTGCGACTGTTTTCTGCCCGAGTACATTGGGTTATTTTCAAGGCAGGGATTGAAGCATTTTATTCCCGCTGGCTGCAATACTGCACAGTATATATATATATACTGCATTAAAATTCAGGAATTTATGCCATCTGGTAGACACGCGAAGCATTGCAGCCTATTAAATACTAATCATTATCATTTAACAGATCAGCCGCCCGTCAGCCAGGCATGAACCCAGGCTGGGAAGGCAAACGCAACGGGGCTTGTCAGAGGTGAGGAGCGGCGCATTCCAGGTATCTGCCAGGTACATACTGGGTATTTGCTCGAATTAAGTGTGTCGGTGCAGTATATATATATATATATATATATATTGGGAGAGAAAAGAAGGCCCTAAAAAAAGCACTCTACTAGAGTGCTTTTTTTAGGGCCTTCTTTTCTCTCCCAATATATTATATTGCCCTTATAGCACCACTGACACATCACTGTAGTTTGGATTTTTCCAGTGTCGGTATTTAGCTGTGTTTATATGTCTTGTGGATGCGGGGTCCTCTCTTTTTCTCTTATATATATATATATATATATATATATATATACATACATACACACATACACATACACACAATATACATATAGTACAATATACACTTTATATATATATATTTATGAGAGAGATATATTTATATATATATATATATAGAGACACACGTATTTAAACTCATGCAGACAGGGAGTTAACCAGACTTTCAAATACACACAGAAATGTATGTGGGAAAAAAACCTTTCATTTTGCAGGTGTGTGTATTTACTGATATGGCTGTCTAAGCACTATTTTCACACAGTGCTCTTTGTTATTTTTCAAGAAAACTCTATGTTACTGAATTAAAAGTGTAGGAATGTTTTCAGAAACGAGATAAAAAAAGGATACATGTTTGTCCCACATGCGGCTATCACAAACCACAAATTTTCAAGCAATTAAAACTACAAATCCAATTGGCGTTTGAAATAAGGAGTTACAGTTTATAGTTTTCTTGACCTTGAAAAGGAAACACAGCAATTTGTTAGCCATTGAGCAGTTTCATTTTGATGAGCAAAGAACAGATACCTGCACACATCTTTTTCGCTAATTTGCAATGGCTGAAGATTTCGTGAAAAATATGAATCCTAATTTAGGCTATAAATACATGGTGTCAGAAGCTATTTTGAGAACAAGCGGACACCAAGCGAGCACACGCCAAATCTATGATTTGATTAGAGCAAAATATCCTTATTACCAAGACCGTCGGCATGCGCGCAATTTTAATTCATCAATAAGATTCACTTTATCAACTAATGACTTTTTTGAACGTGTGCAAGATAAGCTAGAAGACAACTATGGTTTCTGGAAGATTGCCAAAGAAAAACATTTCACCGTGAAAGAGGGCACATATATTGTGGTTAAAGGCATATTTATTCCTAATGCCAATAGCAATGGATCCACTACTACTGTTCCGTGTGAATCGATACCTGCTGCAATATCTGCACCCTCCATTCCTGAAACCCACATTGTACAACAACAAAACTACTATGATTATGTACCAAGACTTTCAGCTGAAAATGCATTGGAATGGGTACCCGAAGAAATGAACCTACCTCCCGACCAATTGTTTGAAGAAAGCAGTGGCGATTCCTATGAGCGCTTCATGGAGGAGATGTGTGTCATACTGGATTCAGCGGGTGGGTCAAGCGTGGATGAAAAAGCCTTGCATTTTTGGAGCGACCAGTTGCAGCCAGACGAAGAGTTAATTCTAGAAGAATGGTAAATATAACAACCGTTATGAGTTGACTCTGCGTTTAAATGTTTTTGTTTTTTTGTAACCACCATTTTCCCTTTCAATGCGTGGATACAGCGTAACATTGCAGACTGCATAACATGTAGCGATCACAAAGAAATTGTTTCCGAATACAATATAGTAGAACCTGAAAGAGTAGTACACATTGCTGACGGAATAAATATACGTACTTTCCTATCCCTTTAAACATATTAGCAACATTTTACCATAACTCTAACACATACCTGTTTTGTTATCATGCTACATCTACAACATTTAAAAGCGGGTCCACCACGTATGACGTGGGACCCTTGTCATGGCCCAAGGCGTCCTTAAAAAGGATTACGGATGTAAGTCCCGCCCCCAAGCGATGTGCGCGCCTCAAAGCCTATTGGCTGTCATTTTTTGTTATAGTAACGGTAACTGCAGTGTGTCATGTGTGCGGCTCAGTGTTTGTAGGCGTCAACTGGGCGTTAGCCGAATGTTAATTGAGTGGGAGGAGTGTTAGCGTGCGTTTCACGCTGGTTTAACATGACGTCACACGTATTGCATTTGCGCATTGTGTTATCGGCCGTCCTTTCTGTCCAAACACGTCTGTTTAAAAAGAATACAGATGTACTCGTTTAGAATGAATGTAGTTTCGTATTCATTGTATTTGAAATAAAGATTTTTTGTTTAATGGTATTTTCAAGATGTATTGAACGCACAACGTACGCTTTGTTTTGCGCATGCGCTAACAGTTAGTGCAGCCAAGCGTGAAGTGCGTGCGCACACTAAGATGTGCGCGCACATTTTTCAGTATACAGGCAACGTTCACATCATATACATAGTTATGCCTGCTACAAATTTAAAGAAACATTACATACTGATGTACACTTGTAGTTCTAACATATAAGTGAGTGACGTGTGTATGTACACAATCATATAGAGCTGTGTAACGCGTTGTCACGGATACATATATAGTAAAGTGCCATATTTGACCATCATGTGTTTGCTGTATTTCAGAGATGTCGGGGAAGATACAATCGGATCAATGTATGATTTCAGAAGAGTCTACCTTTATATGAGATGATTGTGAGGAGGAGCCACCGACTACTATACTACATATGGAACTAATTTTATATTGCTTGCAGCGCTTATTAACAAACAATTAAAAATGTGATACCCTTATGCCTATATTGCATAAGCACTTAATTAACATAATGATGTTGCAAAATAGTGCCTCATGATTTTTTAATGAGTGTTCTTTAATGACTACTATCATTTTATGGCATGGTGTGTTTTATATATAACAACCATTGCCACTCTGCTAACACATTTGTGAATTCTATTGTGTAATGGAACGTATGACTGTCGAAACTATGTAACAATAATAATAAGAATAATAATAATAATAATAATAATTATAATATGAGCATGTTCATGTATAGCGCTGCTAGTTGTACACAGCGCTTTACAGACACATTTTTCTGGCTGAGGTCCCTGGCCCGTGGAACTTACAATTTATTTTTTGCCGCCTGAGGCACAGGGAGATAAAGTGACTTGCCCAAGGTCACAAGGAGCCGACACCGGGAATTGAACCAGACTCCTCTGCTTCAAACTCTCAGTGCCAGTGTGTGTCTTTACTCACTGAGCCACTCCTTCTCCCAATGTAAAGGACACTTACAACCAACTAGCCATTTCTTGTTAAAAATCTCTTGTTACATGGGTATGTTGATAAAATGGTTTGGGACTGTAGCAAATAATGTTATTGGCCAGATGTTGTGGTCCCCTACAATGCATGATGTTCTGAATATGACATCAACATCATGTAATGAAGTACGTTTCTGTGTATATTTCATTAACCTAACTAACTATAGTTTACTGTGTTTATTAAACGTTCTAAAAATACATAGTATAGTCAATATGATGATATAAGCTACCATAATAAAGCTGGTGTTATCATTTGTCGGTGTTATACATGGATCCTACACAAATTGATACAGACACAAACAGTTGTCTTAAAAAGTGTGTCTATGCTACTGTGCACGTGATTGACGTTACAATTGTGAGAATACTTGATAATTATCATCATGATAATGATGAAGTGACGTGATTTATATTGCAAAAATATTACCAACATTGTCATATTGGTAAATTAGAAATGCTAAATGACAGTAACATTTGCAACAAAATTGTGTTTTATGTTAACAGTTTTACACTTGGTACATGTAGGACACATCCACACACGTGTGACTTATACATACACATGTCACAAATGTAAATTAATGTTGACTATTAATTCCTAGAATTAAAAAACACCTACATTGCTAAATATAAGATGTAGTACGCATTGTTGTGATTACAGGCATTCATGCATGTAGTGTTATGATCAGTCAATTTCATCCGTGATGAATGCGCTCCCGTAAGTAAACAAATAAGTACAGTTATCCCCTTGTCTCCAAACACATCTATATTACATTAATGGAATTTATAAGGAAACATACATAAAATGTGATGAAATGTGAGTAATCATTTTCTAATACAATGCACATGAAAGCTCAAGAGTAGCTAAATGCATATACATGATACAGAAAGTACATGTATGTTACATTTGTGTTAAAACCAATATGTTGGGTTTTTACTTCAAATAATTATAGGAAGATTGAGGTAGGCACATCTTATGAGAGATGTCAGCAAATATACATACCATGATCAGTCATACTGGAGATATACCTATAATGCAAAGGAACAATATATAAATTGCAAACATTGACATGCCATCTTCAGTACCGTAAACAACACAGCAAAGTGTGTATTTGGTGTTAAATGTGCAACACCATGTATATTTAATCACATTCCAAATGTAAATCAGCCTGGTGTAAACATCATATGGATGTACATGTTACACTGCACCAATAACATTGTATGTAAGCATACTAGAAGCATGAATGAGTATGGGCATAATATGTGTATTGTGTTAGCATAAGGAACAACACAATGCTAAAATATTAGTGCTTTGTTACCCCATTTGTATTCACATACACACAACAAAAGTACAATTGAAGAGGGATTATATAACCTGTGCAACAATAACATACCAGTGCCACATCCCTTTGTGCACACAGCAGAGAAAAGAAAGGTGTGCAACCCATATTCATCTGTGTCCTACCAGAAGGGTATATAAAAAAACATTATTGTTAAGATAACATAATGTAAGTATAAAAGTAGAACTTGGAACATATATGTTTTTACTTACAAGAAAAAAATGAATTGATGAGATTCTGGCGTGTCTGGCCACCACTGGCTGTTTGTTCATTTTCAGCAGCTACATGGGTGGGATGCTCGTCTACCAAAGGCTCAGCTAGGTCTGATTGTACATTGTGCCTGAGTGCAACATTGTGCAAAATGCAACAGGCAAGGATAATATCAGACACTTTTTGAGGCTTGTATAGAAGAGCCCCACCAGTTCTGTCCAGACACCTAAATCTGGTCTTGAGTAGGCCAAATGTCCTCTCTATAACAGATCTTGTAGATATATGGGCTGCATTGTACCTGTCCTCTGCTTCAGTTTGAGGGTTTAGCACCGGAGTCAAGAGCCACGGCCTAATTCCGTATCCTGAGTCACCTATAATGAATGGAGCACACATAAGCTGACATTAGTGATCAAATTGTACAATGCCAACATTCCTAAATAAAAATGTGTTTTGTGTTAGAACATGTAAATGTGTACTCACCCAGCAGCCAACCATGTTCAAAATGTCCCTCTTCGAACGCATGGAAGACTGAAGAGTTCCTCAGGATAGAGGAATCGTGACTGGAACCAGGGAATTTGGGTACCACATGCATTATCCTCATCGTCGCATCACATACCACCTGTACATTGAGTGAATGGTAGTGCTTACGATTGCGGTACACATGCTCACTCTGACTAGGTGCAATCAAAGCAACATGTGTGCAATCGATTGCACCCAGCACACATGGTATTCCTGCTATATTATAAAAGCCAGTCCTGACTTCCAGCCACTCTGTCGCCTCTGTAGGAAAATGAATATAATTCCTAGCGCGTCTATTGAGTGCATAGAGAAACTGGGTCAAGGCCCGCGAGAATGTACACTGGCGACACACTTTATTCGAGCTCGGCTAGTCCCACGAATTCGGGTATACCCGGGTGTATTGAGGTTTGTGACTGTTTTCTGCCCCAGTGCATTGAGTTATTTTCCAGGCAGGGATTGAAGCATTTTATTCCCGCTGGCTGCAATACTGCACAGTACATATATATATACTGCATTAAAATTCAAGAATTTATGCCATCTGGTAGACACGCGAAGCATTGCAGCCTATTTAATCCTAATCATTATCATTTAACAGATCAGCCGCCCATCAGCCAGGCATGAACCCAGGCTGGGAAGGCAAACGCAACGGGGCTTGTCAGAGGTGAGGAGCGGCACATTCCAGGTATCTGCCAGGTACATACTGGGTATTTGCTCGAATAAAGTGTGTCGGTGCAGTAGATTGCGAGACCCCGCCCACTATGCCCACAGTTGTCTGGTATGACGCGGAAGCAAGATAATGTAATGAGCATAGCATTTTAACAAGCCCAGGGACTGCACGACCTCTGGCTGTGAAAAAATCTAAATCTCCCCTTATCTCCTGATAAAGAGATAAGATTGCTGCTGAACTCAAACGATAGCGACTTACAATCTCCTCCTCACTCATCCCATCTAACAGGGTTCTCTCCCTGTACAGACGCGGACGAGGCACAACTTGTCTCCTCTGTCTTCTCCTCTGATCTCCTGTCCCTCTACCTGTCCCTCGGCCTGTCCCTCTCCCTGTCCCTGTCGTATCCGCGTGACTGTCCCTGTCACTGTCCCTCGGTGTGTCCCTCCCTTGCCCTATATGATTCTCTTGATCATCAAGCATGTCATAGAAAAGAATGTTCCTCCGTCTCCTAAACAATCTCAACATTTTGAAATGAGTAGCTGTGAATGAGCAGGTAATGGGCGTCCTTTAAATAGGTATGTGATGATGTCAGGTGACATACTGTAGTAAAATGCAAGGTGTTACATTAACATAATAAAGTACTTCTGTGGCAAGCTGTGTGCAGTTGTTGTTATAAGTATTTGTTGTGTGTATTCTGCAGGGAATGATGATATTTGCCAATGATGTGACGTGAAGCTTTGTACAAACATTGCTTGCAAATAAATAGTTGCATGTGCAATGCATGTAAAACTTCTGAAGGCAACAGTCAGTCATGTAATTAGACAAAAGGCTGAGATTGACGTGGGAAAAGTTGTGTGTAACATGTGTAATTAGGCATGTTATTGTGACATGTTGACAACAATGAATAGTCGTGTGCATATGCATGCATTTCTGTAATGAGGATAGTTGCTATAGAATGAGTTTACAAGGTGTCCCAATGATGAATTACTGTATATGTGTGTATAAGTTAGGTTGAAGTGCTTGTAATGCTACGGTTACAATGTAAACATGCAATGTGATTGAGCGTCCAATAAGTGACGTCATGAAAATAGGGAGGACCCAAAAGTATATGTAAACATGAGAATACAGATGTACATGAACGTTTAAAGATGCGTGACACATTACTAGCATTGTGTAATGTAAAGGAAGATGAATATACGGTGTATGTGTGACATGTGTGACATGTGTAACATCATGTAAATAATTGTCGCTCAGTTCATAAAAATGTGTGATATGATGTGAGGTTCTCCTTTAAGAGTTGAGTATAGTATTTTCCCTTGCCACATCATCACATGATGAGTAATGTGACCCGCAAATGCTGAAAACATGTAAAAGTATAATGTTATGCAAATAATTCACGTCAGCTGTGACACAATGCAGGGAATGCCCCCACACTGTAATGCAAATGACGTTTGTATTGTGAGCAATGAAACGTAAACAGTACTATACTGTTATACGTCCCCGCTCCATTGACTCCATTGATGTACAGAAGATTTTTTTTTTCTAAGTGCCGTTCCGGCAGCCTTAGCGATCGTTCTCCCCTCCAAACTGCCAACTTTAGTTGGCGGGAGAAATTGCCCATAACATCTCAATTTCGTAGTGCCGATCAGGCCCGATAAGCTGTTTTTTTTTGTTGAATCCAGCCGATTTAAAAAAGTGGCGATCAGTGGCGAAAACAGGCTTATCGGCAGCCGACTGGCCATAACAAAATAATCGGCTCCGAAACATGGCGATATCAAGCACTTATCGGCGCTTACTGAATCTCAAACCCAATTTTGGCTATAAAATGGCGATAATTCCCTTATCAACGCTTACTGCATGAGGCCCTAAGTCTCCGTGATCAATATGTATTTATAAACAGTTATTTATACTGCAAATTTGCTATTATAGTATACAGTATACTAACATAGCAAAATTGTGATAATTCTCTTGGGAATCATTATCAGATGTTAAAGATTTATTCAAGTTTCATATAATTCTTATTTAATTCCCAGGGAATAATGTATTTGTCTTTTGAGTTGTTTATTACTTACAGTAGACAAATCACTGCAGTAGTAAAAGCAGCACATCCAGTATATTAATTTCTTAATGGTAAGTGAAATCCCTGCAGTCCTATTTATGGTTGAAATCTTTGACCATGTTTCTTTTCTAGTTTCCTCAAGGTATCAATTATAAAGAAATTAAAAAATCACCAGCTGTTTGATTCTTATTTATTTCATTTTTCATTAATTTCTGTAAAGATCTGAATCTTTTTTTCTGGTTCAGATACAATAAAGAGAAGAATATATAAACAATACATTTATAGAAAATGCAAGGGATTTAGAGCCTGGAGACTACTGTATTATAAAACCAAATTAGGATGTACTTTTGATGTGCAAATAGTAATGAGTCCTACTATAACATGCTGCTGGTAGTGTCATTAGTTTTTTTATTAATTTCCGAGATGTATTGTAATACTGGACACAATAAAGTTTGTATGTATCTGTGCAGTTCTCTTTTTAAGAAATGTTCATTGATTTGGGGGGTGCAGTCAAGATATGTGTGGGGATCCCCACTACATGAAACTATACAATATAAAAGATATCAGTTCATCGCACATGAAACGCAATGCTAATGGAGCTTAAGCCTAATCACATACTTTATTCCGTAGATGTTATGAAAGTATATAGAACAATGTTTCAGGGGGCAGGTGCCCCTTCGTGCGGTGGACATATGATTACTATGTTGTGCTATGTACTACAGTATCATCACATCTCCAGAATAAGAGAAGTGATTATACAGGTACTTAAGCTCCAGTGGTTTTGTTGTTCATGAGCGACAGTTCAATATCTTTCACATTAAAGATGTGCGGCTGGCGCTGGAAGTTGGGCTCGGCTGACGCCTGACAGGCCCCAGCTGCTGCTGGCCTCTCTCCCTTGCCAGACATGCTTCTATCCCACACCGGGCCTGCCTCTCTCCTGCACCGAGCCTACCTCTCTCCTCTGCCAGGCCTACCTGTCTGCTCCGCCAGGTGTACCTCTCTCCCCTGTGGGCCTGCATCTCTCTTCTGCCGAGCCTGACTCGCTCCTCCACCAGTCCACGCCTAATGTTTTGCCTCCACAAAAGTCAGGCCCAAATTCTGCATCAGAGAACAGGACTGGCACGGCACCGGAGGCCTGAGTCCCACTCCCTATCCCCAAAGTAAGTGTATAGTGTGTGTGTTTATTGTGTGTGGTGGTGGGGGGCTTGGGGGGGTGGTTATTGTTTGTGTAGTTCTTTTGTGTGTGTATAGGCGGGTTGTGGGGGTATTGTATGTGTATATGTAGGAGTTACTGTGTGGGTATTGTGTGTGTTAGATGTATTGTGTGTGTGTGTATGGGAGGGGGGTTTGTGGGGGTATTGTGTGTGTGTATGTTTTTTTGTGGGGATATTGTGTGTGTGTGTAGGGGAGTTTGTGGGGGTAGTGTTTGTATGTGTGTATGGTGGGTTTGTATGTGTGTATGGTGGGTTTGTATGTGTGTATGGTGGGTTTGTGTGTATGGTGGTTTTGTATGTGTGTATGGTGGGTTTGTGGGGGTGTTGTGTATGACCGTGGGGGGGGGGGTTAATTGAGTAGGGAGCAGTGTGTGGAAAGGTGGTAATGAGGGAGTGGAATTGAGTGAGGGGGCATTGACTGCTAGTGGAGGGGGAGAAGAATGTGAGAGGGGTGTAAGAAAAAGAGAAAGAGGGAGGTAGAGAGGGAGGGGGAAGTGTGTAAGGCAGGTAGAGAGGGAGGGGGAAGAGTGAGAGAGATTTGGGGAGAGAAATACATGGGATAAGGGGAAGTTACAGAGGGTGTGAGAGAGTGAGAGTGTGTGTAAGAGAAAGAGGGCTGGTTTCACAAGGGAACTATTTTCTGGATCTCATAATATTGTTACATACAATACCCGTGTGTATGTGAAAGGGGTTATCCAGTTATCCAGCCCTGGACAATACCCGTGTGTATGTGAAAGGGGTTATCCAGTTATCCAGCCCTGGACAATACCCGTGTGTATGTGAAAGGGGTTATCCAGTTATCCAGCCCTGGACAATACCCGTGTGTATGTGAAAGGGGTTATCCAGTTATCCAGCCCTGGACAATACCCGTGTGTATGTGAAAGGGGTTATCCAGTTATCCAGCCCTGGACAATACCCGTGTGTATGTGAAAGAGGTTATCCAGTTATCCAGCCCTGGACAATACCCGTGTGTATGTGAAAGGGGTTATCCAGTTATCCAGCCCTGGACAATACCCATGTGTATGTGAAAGGGGTTATCCAGTTATCCAGCCCTGGATAATACCCGTGTGTATGTGAAAGGGGTTATCCAGTTATCCAGCCCTGGACAATACCCGTGTGTATGTGAAAGGGGTTATCCAGTTATCCAGCCCTGGACAATACCCGTGTGTATGTGAAAGGGGTTATCCAGTTATCCAGCCCTGGACAATACCCGTGTGTATGTGAAAGGGGTTATCCAGTTATCCAGCCCTGGACAATACCCATGTGTATGTGAAAGGGGTTATCCAGTTATCCAGCCCTGGACAATACCCATGTGTATGTGAAAGGGGTTATCCAGTTATCCAGCCCTGGACAATACCCGTGTATATGTGAAAGGGGTTATCCAGTTATCCAGCCCTGGACAATACCCGTGTGTATGTGAAAGGGGTTATCCAGTTATCCAGCCCTGGACAATACCCGTGTGTATGTGAAAGGGGTTAACCAGTTATCCAGCTCTGCATACCAAATTTTGGAGACTACGTAGATGCAATTTGGCATATTGCATATGAATTGGAAACAAAGGTCAATAACTGATCCTTGAAATAAAAAAATGTTATTAATATATTTTAACTAATAAAAACTAGTCATAACATTGACAACTGACCAACCTTGTTCTATACATTCAGAAGCAGGGACGGCCGCTGCATTAATCCTGATGGTTCCTTTCCCCCCTGCCAAGCACTGTGCCGTGAACGCTTGACTCTTGGTCCGTGGTTCCCCAGCACATGACTGCGGCTGCTGACAGAAGATGCTACTGTACAAATGTAGGAGGAGAATATATAATGTATGAATTAGCACAACATTCCTAATCCAAGTTCCAAAGAGCTAAATGTACAAGGTCATATGAGTATATGAAATCTGTGCAGTCTCTTCTACCTCCCTCCCTTCTTTTTTTATTCTTTCCTACATGCACCAGGGGGGATTGTTAAACCTTTACTGTAAATGTATCTGAAATCATTGATGAAAATTTGGCCTGCGGACCCAAGAAGTGTTTAGCTAAGTAGAAAAATATTAAATGTTTAAGCTCCACTAATAAAATTCCTCCCAGTTTCACCTAATATGCATGCATTAGCAAACTAGCACTAGAAGATGATCCTTTCCAGATGGCTGATAGTATTACTTGGTTCAAATCAGCAGTCATTTTAATATGACTTAGATTACCTTTGTTTCTGATCAATATTTTCAATTACTTTCAGATGAAGGAGGATGTGAAGAGCATCAGTTTAATTTTAATGTTGATGGAATTGATCAATTATTTAAAGACATGTTAGTGACACGACATTGAGGATGGATGAAGAACTCAATATTGTAAATTAGAAGATATTTTTCTAGGCTACAAGAAAAAACCCGGAGCATTTCTAGTCCATAAAGTGGTGAAGCAATTAGTTTTAAAGGAATAAAAATATCCAGAACTAAAGAGTAGTCTAGTAAAAAGAATGAGGAAAATGTATCCCTATTGTTATCAAGGTAAAACTGAGAGCTACAGAAGACTTCGGTTCTTGTAGAGCCTCCAGGGACGCTCTGTGGGCAGTCCATTGGCTGCCCACGAGGGAAATGTGACTCCCCATGGTGTTCTAGCACTGTTACGCCGATGCTCGCCACAAACTGGGACCGGACCGCGGGGCTGAGGTGGAGTTATATAATCACCGACCTTAGTCCATGCAGACTGATCCGGAGTGCGCAGTTCATAGTCGTACATCGCAGGGTCAGGATTGGAGAAGGCAGCATCGTCGTTAATGAAGCAGGAGTTCGGCAACAGGAAGTCAGGAGTTCCCCGCTTCAGCTTAGGAGCGTGAGCGCGGGGGTGGCTTCTGCGCGAGGAGCGGCCTCGGCCCATGACCGATCTCAGCAGGAGGAGACAGCAGGCTGGCCGAAGTTCACCGCAGGGCAGCGTCGGGAAGAACCAACGCTTCAGCGTAGAAGTCCAAGGCAGGCCACTGCAAGAGGATAGCAGCAGGTCGCAGGAAAGGAAGGGTAGCCACTGCTAGGAGGGAATGCAGCAGGTACCAGTGCTGGCAACAACGCTTCAGCACAGACGTTCAGGACAGGCCACTGCAAGGAGATAGCAGCAGGCCGCAGGAAAGGAAGGGTAGCCACTGCTAGGAGGGAATGCAGCAGGTACCAGTGCTGGCAAAAATGCTTCAGCACGGACGTCCAGGAACAGGCCTCTGGATACTCAGGAACTTGAAGGTAAGAACACTTGGAGAGGGCCTGGGCGGTTTGTGGCAGAGACAGTAACGTCCAGGTAGGAAATTATGCTCGGCGCTGGTTCAGTGCCAATGCCTAGAATATAAAGGGCAGAGATCCAATCACAGGAGGAGGGTGTGTAAGTATTCCTCCAATGATGTAGCACAGGGCAGAAGCTGCAATGAGAGGCAGCACATGTGCCTTTGATTGCCAGGGGAACTGCATGATTCTGCAAGGCTATAGTCAAAGCCCTCTGCATTTAAAGGTCCCGATCACGTGACCGCGGAATGTAAACAAAGCAGAGGGATACCGGCACCTCATAAAGGGGCCTGTATCTCGGGAAGTAGGGGGTCCCCGGACCTAAAACCAATGCGGTTCAGCTCCGGAGACCCCCTGCACATGTACACTATGAATAAAAATGTATTTTAAATAATTTTTAATGTGCCGATGTTTGCGCAGAGAGAGCAGCGGATCTCTCTCTGCTGCAAACACATCTCGCCAGGGGACGGCTTCTCGGCTTCAAAGACAACAGCTCGCATACGCTCCCATGAGTTTTTACACGGCATTGCAGTATTGCAGACAGCGGGAATAAAATGCTTAAATCACAGCCGCAAAAATAACGCTATTCACCCCGGGCGAAAACGACACAAAACCGCACATCAACAGGATATTCTGAAATTCGCGGAGCTAGCCGAGTTAGAACAAAGTGTGTTGCCACTGTATATAGTCCCATGCTATTACTGTCCACTATTAAAGATTTATTGAAAATAAATGCTATTCAGCATAGCTCTAAACTGCAGCTCTTCCTCCCTGAGTGAGTTGTGATATGTGCCTTAAGCTGATATAATGGGGATCTCAGATGAGCACAGAGATATCTGTGATAAAAAAAAGGAATCCCCCCAAAACAACAGCAACATATTCACATGAACCAGAGGTAAACACCGATGAGTCCCTGCAGTCCACGCAAACAAAGGGTTAACCAGTGGCATGCAGAGAACAGAGTAGTGCTCATTTGAAACTCAAAGCTTTGTTGTCTGCAGAGTGATTTACACAGGCAGGCACCCCTGCACAAACACAGCACAGCACAGCCCACACGCTGTTGGCACTTACTGAAGCAGGAGACAGTTAGAGAACACACCCAATGCAGCGTTTCGCTGGGAAGTCTTCGTCAGGGGTGTGTCTGCTCATCAACCTTGATTGACTTTATATCCTGAACTTATGATGTCAATCAATCAGGGAATGTAAGGCACACATGAAAGAAAAACTTTATATTAAATATAATGGTTTGGCTATTACTAAACTTAGCACATGAAGAACCCTTGGGTGCATGCCATTGGGGCATTGATTCTGGATAATATGGGAAACCAGTGTAGGGATTTGCGCAGTGGAGCAGTAGAAGTGAGTGGTGAGTGTAACAGGGACTTATCCCTGTTGAATAAACTGCATCTCAATCCAGCAGGGAGCTGGTAAAGTGAAGCAAGACAATTAACCAGACTCCATCTGCCTAATGAGAGCTCTGTGAAAGAGTATCATGTGAGTACAGGTGTAAGGAATCGGGGGCCACGTCCCTTGCGGCGTGACCCCTCCTTACCCACTACCAGTACTGCAGCAGCTACTGCCCCTGCCCCCCGTCGCTACCCATGCCGCCACCCAGTGCATACCTTGACCTCTGCCGTCGCCATCTTGGATTCTGGCACTGGTGTTACAGACTCTCAGCTGTGCTCCACTACTTCCTGGTCTCTCAGCCACTCACGAGCAGCTCCTCGACACGCCTCCGCCATGCCCCTCGTCAGGATTGGTCACTGTCGCTTTAAATATCCTGTTTTGACTTCACTTCCTTGCCGAGCATAGATCCTTATGGGATGTTACCTGTGTTTCTGCCACAAGCCCTGTTCTTTCATTACGTATCTCTGTTTTTGTTACCAGTTCATTGGACTCGTCCAGTTTCCTCCAGGCTTGCTGCTGCTATGCTGAGTTCCTGAGTTCCTGGTTCTTACAGACCTGCTTCGTTTGCTCTGTAACACGGGGTTACTAGTGCTGCCTGGTGGTGTGCCCATTGCGGTCAGTCTTTCCTCTCCTAGACCGGAGCCATGGGTCGTGGACGCCACTCGCGTAAACCTCGTTCCCGACCTGCAGCGATTGCGCTGACGCAAAAGGACCAGCTTGATTTCCTGTTGCCGACTCCTTGCTTGAACTACGACTACCCGGATATCTCCTACCCCGACTCTGGCTTGTCCAACAACTATGCTGTTATCTCCAGTCCTGAACCCGGCCTGTTTGACTATGAACTGCGCACTCCGGACCAGTCTGCGCGGTCTAAGGTCGGAGATTGCATAACCCAGCCTCAGCCCCGTGGTCCAGTCCCGGTTTTTGGCGAGCACAATCGTGACAACTGGAAAGAGATTTTTCCTCAGTACACAAGGGTACTGGCAAGAGGAAAGAGGTCTTGAGTGCACCAAAGGACTGGGCATTGAAAACAAGACAGAAGGGGACCATACCTCTTTTCCTGGACACAGGACCCAGGAATCTGCTAGAGGCTGGACCCTCCAAGACACCTGGACACCACTGACCTGAAGGGTCACTGCTTTAAGGTACTGCTGAGACTTTGGAGGTGGTATACTGGTATGGGGCTTTCCCCCCCAGACTTACAGCTAGGGACTGGGGAGAGAGTTAGCCCTTACACAGGGATAGGTGTTTGTTGTTTTATGTATATATATTTTGCAATGTTATTAAAAGGAACAGGCAATAAAGCCTTATATTAATTTCACCCTATAAACGGTCTCCATTTTGCATACCTCTGCACACACATCTCTTAGGCTGCGTCCACGCTAGCGCTGAGCTCGCTGAGCAGGCATCGCTTGCCGCTTTTACTTACATATATATATGTAAGTCCCCGCTCATGTGTTGTGAACACGCTCTTGCACAGGCACACACGCTCACCCATGTTTGGTGCGTGGGTAAACAAAAATGTTTTACTTCCAGCGGGCCCAACTTGCCCGCAACGCCCCCCCGCGCGCGCCAGAAATAGCCAGGACACCCAGAGCTCATGCTTGGAGAGCTGATGATGTCACCGCTCTCAAGCATTAGCGCGGTCAGTGCCAGCTGGGCCGCAGCCTTACAACAGTGAGGTATAAGATACCGGCACTATTAATGTATTGGAGATGACATAGGCAGACAGGGGAAATGCCAACTAGTAGAATGTTGCTGTAGTCATGGTGGGACAGAATGAGGGGAGTGAATTTGAATTGTAGTTACATGATGAGTGAAAAAAGGGCATATCCTTCCTGAATTTTGGAGGTGTAGATGGTAGGAGTTTGTGAGGGAATGAATGAAGGAGAGATCAGAGTCAAACATGGCCCCATGAAGGAAGACTTGAAGTGTTGATGAGATTGTGGTATTATTTACAGTGAGGAAGAGTTTGGGTGGCAGGGGGAAAGAGTGGCAGGGGGAAAGAGGGGTGGCAGGTGGAAAGAGGGTTGGCAGGTGGAAAGAGTATTACACCTGTTTTGTACATGTTAAGATTCAGGTAAAGGTGATTTATCCAGGAGGAGAGTGTAAAGAGACAGTAGGTGACATAGGACCAGAGAGAGAAGGGGGAGGTCAGGGAAGGAGAGGTAAATGTGGGTATCAGCACAGAGATTATACTGAAAGCCAAAAGATTCTATTAGTTCACTAAAAAAAGATGTGTTGAGTGAGAAGATCAGATGCCAAGGATAGACCCTTGTTGGACCGCAACAGAAATAAGGAGTGACGAAGAGGAGACCTCAGAGAGAAAAACACTGAAGAAGTGGTTGGATAGGTTGAAAGTAATCCAGAAGAAAACTGTCTTGGAAGCCAATGAAGTGGAGAGTATTCAGTAGGCTGATCGACAGTAACAGGGGCAGCAATGAGATACCATAGAATAATTAAGAAGAAGGGATCCTTAAACTCAGCTGTGAGTACTGATTGAGCCACCTGTGCTAAAGCAGGAATATCCTGAAAACCTGCCCTGCTGGGGGGGCTTGAGGACTTGAGTTTAGCACCCCTTCCTTAGATGTTGTCTGGTATGGTTAAGCCTGTGGGGGCTATGCACTATGCTTTGCTTTTTTACGCTTGATTCGAACATTTTTGCTCGGCCGTAAAAAAGTGAAGTCAAAGGCGCGATTCACTAACAAGTTCAGCGCGTTTTGGTCCGGCTGAGCAAAAATTTGCCAGATCGCTTTTTTCCCCCTGCTATCTCGCTTAAAGTTCTAAAGCACGATAGCTGATAGAAAAAAAGCAGCCTGTAAGAACTGCATGGAGACGCTGCAAGATATTGCAAGGTCCCTGTCCTCCGTTGGCAGACAAATACATAGCAAAATACATTCTAATGTCCCTTAGCCCTTTAATGACCTTAGTGGTTAATAACTGCGAAAGTAATTAAGGGGTTAATCCACCCTCTGCCATTACCCACCCAGGTGGCCTAACCACCCTTCCCAGGCAAATACCACCACCATTAACTCATTCGTACATCATTCCCATATATATATATATATATATACATACATACATACATACATTCATACATATATATATATATATACACATACAGTCATGTGAAAAAGAAAGTACAACCTCTTTGAATTCCATGGTTTTACATACAGTGCAAAACAGAAATTGTGAGGCGCTACTAATGAAGGTGAAAATAAATAAATACATCAATTAATAAAGATATGTGATATATTTAAGTGTGCTCAAATATGATAATAATGGCAAACTTTGCTGCTCAACCCTCTTTGGAGAAGTTCCAGTTTTCTCCTTTCTTGAATGTTGAAGAGAAGCTTGTGGGGAGCGCAGGTGTCACCATATATATGCAAAGGAAAAATAAATATAGTGTGGTATGTCTAAACAGGTACAGCAATCAACACAGGGATCATGAATGGGAACTCATATTCTGCCAGTTGTAATACAGCATTTGAAACAGCAATAGATGCAGTGGATGGATTCAGCACTGTGCAGGGGGGTCTGGCTTGTGGACACTCCCTGATGTCAGCAGGACAACCCTCAATAGAATGAAAAAGACGACTAGTGCAACATTGTATGTTCACGAATGATATATTGAAAATAGGCAATTACTATTGCACTTACATGAGCAACATGTGCTTAGACACATAAAAATCGATGCGCAGCATTGGTGTGTGTCATCCCCCTCACTCCCGAAGTTGCGTCGCGTCACTTCCGGTCCGGCCCGTCGCGTCACTTCCGGTTTCGTCGGCGATCGCAGAATGGGTCAAAACGGGTTCTGGGGTATGCTGGGCACACGTCTGGACTGCTGCAAGGTTCACTCAACGCGTTTTGCTGGCGTGGCACATCAATTTTTGACAAAGGCCCTAGGGCTGAAACGCGTCAGATGATCCACCAGCTACACCTGTCTGTTTGAATAAAATTCTTTGAAGTCACCACACCACTGCTTCGTTTTCTCGGTTGTGCTCCACGATTTTTCCTGCTGCTGCTGGAAGAGCTCACATACTGCCGTATGTTGGATTGCACACCGGTAGCTGCTGCACACGGAGGGGAGTCCCGCGGGTCACGTGACCGCCTCGCATTATACGGCTTACACGCCAGAGGTAGCAGTTTATCACAGAGACCAGAGACCAACAGCCCTGCAGAGCAACGGAGCCTACCGGTCCTCCTCTACAGACTCCTGAGAAGAACACCGCCGGTCGCGCGACCGCCCCACGTGACGTCAGTCATGAAAGGGTTGGCGGTGCAACTACACGGCTACTGAGGACCTCATCAAACCATCATTACTCCCCAAACCGTGAGTGCTTGCAACATTTGGTGCCCTAAGCAGGGCCAGTTGCTTTTCCTTTTGTCTAAGACTATATACATATTCATTACCTGCAGCGGCTACTACAAAGAGTACTGATGCACCTGATAGGATAAATCTCATTATCCAGTTCTACCAAATATACAATTTAAACCAAGCAAGGCAAACGAAATAAATTACCATTAATTAATCAAATCCCAAAACAATTAAAATACCATCCAAATCAATTACACAATTAACTCTTTTAATCGTTAAACAAACCCATTATCCAACAAAGTTAACATCTGACAAAATAGTTGTACCAAAAAAAAAACATTATAAAAAAGCAAGCCTCACCCTGACCTAAAGTACAGCATTACATCTATCTAATTAAAAATTACATTACACACATTTGAGAATAGCAGCATATCAAAATACATTTCAATAGTGCAAAACAAGCATTTCCAAACAAATCATTTCTTACCCTGTATGTATATATCGATAGAGAAATACATACATACATACATACATACATACATACATACATACATACATACATACATACATACAGTGGCAAGAAATGATAATGCCAAAAAATAGTATCACATATAATAAATTACCAAAAACAGTTCAAGTTTAAAAAAAATACATTTCTTTTGTTAACTTGCCATTAGCTGCACCACTCTCCGACTCCCGTCGAACACCAAGCTCTCGAACCAATCCACGCACAGCAACAGGAACCCATAAAATAAAAAACCATAAATAAACCAAGACTTTTTTTATAATCCAAAGCGTCAACGGGATCTTGATCTGTGTTCTTCCGTCTTCTTTCTTGTTCTTCTGTGGTCTTCTGGGGTCTTCTGGGGGTCTTCTTACAGTCTGCTGCCACACCCCGGTCCTCTTCTTTCTTCCGGAGGTCCGTCCTCCTCGGCGTCTACCTTCAAAATGAGACGACATAGGCTTTTATAGGCCTATGACTTCACATTGTCGTCATATGGTTCCCACGTGATTTTGGGGGGAAAATTAATATTGATGACGTCATTTAAAGGCAATGATGCCAGCCAATCAGAATGGCTGTGCTTCAATTGCCTTTAAGATGACGTCATGAAAAGAAAGATGGCCAGCCTCACATGGTACGGTAGCCAATCAGAGTGTGGGAACTACATCCCTAATCTGATTGGCTCTAGTAGACCATGTGACAGAGGCTTTGGGGAGAACGGATGTGACGTCATTTAAAGCCTGTCATAAGGATGCCGTCCGCAACTTTCTGGGCACTCCCCTGACTTCTCCGGTTTGAGGTAAGCGCTCTCACTGCTTCTCTCCAGCCGGTCTATCACGCTTGTGTTCTCCACTTGTTAGGCTGTGTTCCGGTACACAGCAAACTAGCATCACACACTGCGCGTCTCCTGAGTCTCTAGGAGTCCCTGCCGACAGCTCATCCAAGCTCCTCCCAACCTAACGCGTTTAGTGATGTGAGGACGTCACTTTCTCAAAGGAATGTGGAGCTGCTTCCGATCTCACAATTTATACCCCCAAGGAGATAATTAACCTCTTGTGGTATAATTGTATGTTGACTAATCTACACACCAACCCTGCTTGTCACGTTCCAACATGTATCTGAGGATAAATTTTTACCCTGGGATTCAGAGGCATAATGGTTATGTGGCAAACAGGTAGATAATACTAAGGCAATGTTTAATAGTACAACATACAGATATAATGAGGCAATAAGTTCAAATGAAATAAAATATTTCAAGAATGAAGCTAGGTCAAACTCTATGTTCAAACCATTAGGTGTTAGGGTTTTTAGGGTGCAAATCCAAAAACTCTCTTTTTTAGAGATACTATTTAGCCTGTCACCTCCCCTCCAATTGGGCTTGGGGCAGTCTATCCCTTTACAGATCAATCCTTCGGGATTTTGTTTATGGACTGATTAAATTAACAACAATCAATTAATCCAATGTAAAATACATACCACAATTCACAATTAAAACACCAAAACCAAACCATTAGGAAATAAATGAAAGTTCAAAGTAACCACCATCAGACAAAATCTAACTACCAAAATTAAGCCACTATATAAAAAAGCAACACCCCCCCTGAAATAAACTATTTAAAACACCACTAAAAAATACATCTAACTAAATAAAAATAAAAATTACACTGCACAGACATTTCTAAACAAACAAGCAAAATAAATTCAAAATACATAATAACAAGAATTTGCAGAAACAAACATTGATTTCCCCCTGTATGTATATCCATAGAGCATACATAAATACAGGGGCAATGAATGTGCATAAAAAATAATTCAATCACAAAAAAAATCAAAAACATGTAAAAGAAAAATAACATACATTTCATTTTTTTACTTACCTTTAGATGACTTCACCCTCCGAATCCCGGGGACACTGCATGCTCATAAACAAATCCACGAACAGGAACCAGGTAAAAAAAAATTCCAAGTCTTTATCTTCTTTCTTTTTCTTCTTCTGTAAATTTATTATCCAATTTGTCAGTTTCTGGTGTCTTCTGGGATCTTCATCTGTATCTTCTTCTTCATCTGTATCTTCATCCGGAACACCCTTGTCCTCTTCTTGCTGGAGGAGGTCCGTCCTCCTCGGCTTCTTTGTGTAAAATGAGGCGACATAGGCTTTTATAGGCCTATGACGTCACATTTCCATCAAATGGTTCCCATGGCTCTGATTGGGCAGTGAAAACATGTGTTTTTTTTTAGGTGACATCATGTAAAGGAAATTAAGCCAGCCAATCAGAATGGCTGTGCTTCCTTTCCCTTTAACATGACGTCATCAAAAGCAAGATTGCCACCGTCACATGGTACTTGGGCCAATCAGATCATGGAAACTAAACCCCAATCAGATTGGCTGTAGATAATTGACCATTATGGACAATAGTTAGTTTGCCCATTACTGTACTGTATGCATTTGGTGGTGGTGGGGGAGGGGGGAGGTGAATTGATTGAAGTTTATGATGTTTATTTTTTTACATACAGGATTGGTACCGCAGGGCAGCGGGGACCCATGGAGACCACCTGAGGACCCCCGGATGCCAGTGGGAACCACCCGAGGACACCTGGACACCCACGGGTACCACCTACGGACCCACGTGGGACACCTGCAGGGAAGAACTGGGTGCCCCACAGCTGTGGGGGCCCCGCAGACCTGCATGGACAAGCCGAGGGCCCCAGGCCCCCATGGGAACCACCTGAGAGTTCACAGACCCCCGTGGGAACAACCTGAGGGCCCCCAGACACCTGTTGGGATGACCCGAGGACCCCCAGACACCCACTGAACCACCCGTGGACCCCACTGGGCCCACGGTGACCACGGGGAGCACCTGGAGGCCCACAGAGCCTACCGGGAACCACATGGTAGCCCCCAGACATCTGTGGGTACCCCCCAGGGTGCACTGTGGGGCCTGGGGACACCCGTTGGGCCCATCAGGGACACCCATTGGCCTGGGGTATTAATTCTGTATGTAAAATAATAAATCATGTTTTTATGGGGGACACAGGGGTGGGTTATGTATTGATTATTAAATATTGTAATGTTTATTGTAGGGTCTAGGAGATGGGTAGTGGGGCTGTTCTGTGTATTGTTTTTATTGTGGGTAGCGGGGGTGGGTGAAGGGTTTATTGTCCCCAAGGATTGGTGGTTAGGCCTCCTGGGTGGTTGGTGGAGGAGGGTGGGTTAACCCCTTAATTACTATAGCGGTTACTAACAACTAAGGTGATTAAGGGGTTAGGGGACATTAGATTGTCTCTTTTTATTCTTCTGTATTGTTTGCAGAACCAGAGGGCATGGACGGGATGAGGATGAGGACGACCTTCATCGTGTCAGCCTGGCAAGGGTGAGTTCAAGATTTATTTACTTTATTTACAGTATGCTGCTTAATGGAATTAAAATAGGCAAATGCACTAGTTATACTGCACCGACACACTTTATTCGAGCAAATACCCAGTATGTACCTGGCAGATACCTGGAATGCGCCGCTCCTCACCTCTGACAAGCCCCATTGTGTTTGCCTTCCCAGCCTGGGTTCATGCCTGGCTGACGGGCGGCTGATCTGTTAAATGATAATGATTAGGATTTAATAGGCTGCAATGCTTCGCGTGTCTACCAGATGGCATAAATTCATGAATTGTAATGCAGTATATATATATATACTGTGCAGTATTGCAGCCAGCGGGAATAAAATGCTTCAATCCCTGCTTGGAAAATAACCCAATGCACTCGGGCAGAAAACAGTCACAAACCTCAATACACCCGGGTATACCCGAATTCGTGGGACTAGCCGAGCTCGAATAAAGTGTGTCGCCAGTGTACATAGCTGGATAATAGAAATTTTTGGCCATTACTGTACTGTATTTGTTAGGGGGTGGGAGGGATGCGAGGAGGGGGGTGTATTCATTTAAAAGTATTGCTTATTTTTGGGGGGCACACCATTGGTACCGCAGGCCAGCGGGGATCACATGGGGACAACCCCAGGGATCCGCTGGGGACACCAGCCAGCCAGTATGGGTGGTGTGCCTGAGAAAAAAGTAAACAAATAATTTTTTCTAAGTCCAGCTTCTTTTGCGCCTACCTTTAGCTGTTACGTTTTTCTGGCGGGTTTTTAAATCCCGATTGACTTAGCGCTGTTTAGTGAATCCCGCTCACTGGCAAAAAAAAGCTTTTTTTTTTTGCCTGAGCGGCTGGATTTTTTTTACAGGCCTGAAAAAATGTCTTTTAAGGCCGATAAAGCGTTGTTCTCACTGCTTAGTGAATCGCGCAGCAGCCTGTATTGGCCTTAATAGCCACTTTGCGCTCTTAAAATGTCTTATCATTGCTTAGTGCATCGCCCCCAATTCTTTAGACTAAATTACAGGTGCCGACAAGCTACCGTTGGGATGGTGATTAATGGCCTTTGGGTATTTGAATGTGCTGCGCGGAGCTCCTATGTAATGATTCCTCTGCACTTTAGAGGAGGAGGGCATAGTGTCCATAATTTCACAGATATCTAGTGCCCCTCCAGCTTTTATTTTTAAATATTATTATTATTATTATTATTATTTTTATTATTATTAGGTAGTTGTTGTCCTGTCCCAGTTTATAAAATATTGTAAAATTATGTATTAAGAGAATTTAATTGACTCCGTTTAGTAACTAATATATTTGCAATGATATATGGGTGGTGATACCAACATAAAAGCTATACAGTACATGTTTGTTGACTTGCATGGGAATTCAGGTCACCATGGTTCATTCTCTATTGGTGACCAGCGAAAGAACAAGTTATCTGTGTGATCTTAAAAGTTCATATAGAGTAATATCTTCTTTTTACATTTTTATACTGCTATATGAAAATGTATAGCAATTGCACAAACAGCATTCGTTTTCCGCAAACTTAAATAGGAGGACTCTATGCTTTGAATGATTCAAAACAAGGTCCTAGCGGACACGTTAAGTCATAGGAATAATATACTGAAACATGCAGCACTTAAATAAATACATTTCTATCAATATCTACACTCATTTTGAATGAAAACAGTGAATTCATAAAGTTGAGGGAAATGGGCTGGAAAGAAAACATCAATTACAACCCTGGGTAAGATAAGAGAGGATATGAAAATGAAGTAATATCTCAAGCAAGTTCTCGAAACACAGATTTAAACAGGTTTGCAAAGTGGAACAAATGATCTGACATCTTCTTGAAAAATGTGAAAATGCAATGTGTTGTTCTGTTCTCTCGGGAAATGATACAATTTGCTTTGCTCAGAACTCAGAAAACAAAGCTCAATATACTAAATAGGATACAATATAGAAAGGAAAAAGATGCATTTTGAGTTTTGTTAAATAAGGATTCTAAACATTCGTATAACATAATATAATGATGCTTCCTATTAAAAGTACTGTAAACTTTCAAATATATTATTATTATTATTATTCCCTCACAGGAGCATGTGCCTGTTTAAAGATACAAACAAGTTCAATAAAAGTTTCTCAACATAAATAATTTGAAGAGCACCTGCACTTTAGATGAATATTTATTGAATCCTTCCTCTTCAACTAATATATAGGCAATAGTAGACCCAGATTATTATACCAAAACAGATGTTAAGCAAAATAATTTTGATAATACAGTATCACACTAAATACCCTTAAAAAAAGCACATCCAAAGGGATAGAATTGCGAGCGTTTTGCACTTTTTGTTTCTTGGATATATACAATACAGTACTCTGGTTGAGATTAAAGAAAGCAAATAAAGTGTGCTATTTAACCATGGCACCGTGAAAAAGAGCACACGGCATTCAGCAGCTGTGTTTGCCGAAACACAGCTTAGCAGGGGATTCCCAGGTTGTCTGCGATCAGGGGGCGGGGCTAGACGCAGCGCATCAAATGACGTCACTACCGGAACCACCAATCAGAACAGTTCTACGGGTTAAGTCGCTGGCAAAAAAACGTCCTCAGGAGATACTGCATAGGTCAACCAAAATGGATCTCCTCCACAATGGCTAATCTGTCTCTGAAAAAACTGCTTTCTGTCCAGATACTGTATTGTACTTAATTTTCTGACATGGATCAGTCCCAATTCTGCACACGCAACAAGCGGCTAACTGCTGCTGTCCCTGAGAATAGAATAAAGCGGGCCAGCCCATTTGGTGGCACAGCCAGTGACCGGGGGGCGCGGCCTCCACGATCCAGGCGGGCCACAGGAGTGGCCAGGGGGAGGGGCCAGGTGGGGGGGTGTACCTGCGGCCAGGAGCGAGCTTCGGTCACTTGCTCCTGGCTCGCAACATAATCGGACGTCCCTCTCCTCTCCTGCTTGTAAGGTAAGGCAAGGCCAGGCCCCCAAAGCGGGGGTCAATTCCCACTCCCCCCCCTCCCGCATAGCCGCGTTTGGAATCAGCGGTGAGGGGGGAGGCAGGGAGGAGAGGGACTCCGTAGCGCACGGAGCGATCCATGCGGGGGAGGTGCATGGCGCCTGTGGCGCAGGGCGAGGGGGGATCCCAGCTTCCCCGCGCGGCTCCACCTTAGGTGGAAGTAGTAGGCCGCAACGGGGCTAGGGAGGGATCTCAGATCGGGCGCAGCGTCGGGGGGGTGGGCGGCCGTCTGCCGGTCCTTCCAGGGGGGGGGTTTGCGGATGCATGCAGCGCCTCGGCGGGGGGTGGAAGACGGCCCCCCTCCTTTTTCGTTGCATGGGTCGGGCGACGCCACGGGCCGCCTCGGTCCCTGAGACTCCCCCCCGGTAGCATGCAATGGCTCCACGAGGGCCGCAATGTGGAAAATGGTGGCGAGGGGGGAGGGGGCGAGGCATCCTCTCCCTCGGGGCTCATGCGGTGCTCCCGCGAGAGTTCAGGCAGCTGTCCCCATGGGCAGCAATCACCATTTAGGTGTAGTCGGCCAGTAGCATGCGCTGGCCCCACGAGGGCCGCGCTGCGTAAAAGGCGGCGAGGGAACTGGGGTGCTCACGTGGTTCCCGCGAGAGTTTGGGCAGCTGTCCCCCGGGGCTGCAATCAACCTTTAGTAGCGCGGTCCCCCCCCCCCCGGGGGGAAACATGGTGGTCCAATGGGCCCAGCGAGGGGCACAAGAAATGTACAGTGCGACGCTGGGGGAAAGGCTGATACCTTGGGGGGAGGGAGAGGCGAGCACGTGGCAGCTCCCCCCCTCTCATTTAATGACCAGCAATAAAGATTGTTTGGGGTCAGAAGCTTTGTTTCGGGTTCGGCCCCTCCTCCCTCCCCCCTCCTCCCTTCTCCGTCAATGATTTGTGCAGTGTTGGGTTGCCAATAAAGATTGTTTGTGTTTGGGGACAGAAGTATGCATGCCTTTGGTCGTGAGGGGGGGCGTACAGGCCCCCTCCTGCCTCCTTTCAGCGCTTGTGCGTGGGGGGTTTGAGGGGTTGCCAATAAAATTATTGGTGGATGGGATTCAGAGGCATTATGCATTGTTATTACCTCAGGTATATGGTATGCAAGTGGTTAGTTCAACATGTGTTATGAGTAAATATGTGTCATATATGGGTCAGCAAAAATCACGGGCCAGAGAAGGTGGCAAGCATGGGGAGTCAGAAGGTGCTAATTCAGTTGGTTATTAAAAGCCACCAGGCGTTATCTATAGTATGTCACTGTTATACGTCCAGAGAGATATTAGACACACTATTATATATGGTACAAGCAATGTAAAACAGTCCACAATCATGTCATCATGGGGTCAATATTAAACAGTTCCCCATGCGGTATTTCATGGTCCATTAATGCTACAAATCATGTACGGGGACAAGGGGCGTAGCCGTTTATAAGCATTATAACTGGTTTAGACTGCAGAGGCAGGTGATGCATAGTAACGTGGCAGGCGCTGATAAGGTGCGTAGATGCGATTACTTATTCGCCATGCCCGAACAGTCATGCGCGGTTAAGGGTTCATAGTTAGATATGCGTTAAGGATGGGTAAGAGGTGCCCACAGACCACGCAATTCCCCCTTCCAAAAAAAAAACAAAAAAACAGCAAAGCGTGGGGTTGCGGTAATGGAAGTGGGTGGGGGCGTAGGCGAGGCACGCCAAGGACGCATCATGGCAGATGTGGCAGGTGGCGTGGCACATGTTAAGACATGGTGGGATACCGGGGGTTGAAGGTCACAGTCGGGCGTCACCACTAACAGTCACTGGTGCGGATGGGCATGCAAAGGAAGGCATGCAAAAAAAAAAAAAAAAAGCAGGACATTCATTAATTTGCATTTTATCTTATTGCAGTTGTGGAAGCGGTCGGGCAACAAGTCAGAGGCCTCCGGGTAAATCGGACAGATTGGGGGTGAGAGGTAGCATTAGGGCCAGAAGCAGAGTTAGCATTTAACAAGGTAGTGCATGAGGGCCAGGTGATACACTACGCTAATAACACACATACGAAAGTAGAAAGGATAGAGCTACAGACCAGTACCATGCAGCTTCTCGCGGAGGCACATAAACACGAGAAGGGATGGTTTCAACTGCAGCTGGAAGCACTGTACGGGAAGCAGGGGCTAGCGGGCGTGAGAGCACGCAAGGTGGCCCCGAGGCCACGTGCGCCGAGGCATGGCCGTTCTCAAGTGACGAAGGAGGTCCTACCGGTGGAGCACGACACACAGCAACGTTACAGAAGGGTACGTCAGCGTCCATAACGGAAGCCAGCCTGGCGGGGGGGGGGAGCCTGCGGAAAAAGGGGTAAGCAGCCCGTTAGCAGGGACTGCTTGGGTGTGGGCGGCCACACTTATAAAAAAAAAAAAAAAAAAAAATGGTCCGGCTGCAGTCTGAACAGCAGGCGAGCCGGGGTGGTGGACGGCACCAACCAACGGTTGCAGGCTCCAGTTAGTTACCCGCCAGAGCTGGGGTTGTCTCAAGGAATTAGGGGAGGGAGGCTAGGTTACTAATAATAATTGACAAACCTTCGGGGGGGGCAATCTCTTCTTCTTTTACAGGAAAAGCAAGAGCTGTCGGGACACGATCGACCTCGCCTCACGGCGCTGGTACGTTGTCCTCGACCCGTAAGCATGCCAGCCGGCCCGTCAGATCATCAAAGGAAGGGAAGAAGAGAGCGCGTCCGGGGGCGGGTCCCGACAGGCGGTTCACATCGCCGCCGGGGTCAAGGGCGTCGCAGGGTAAGCCCAAAAAGGCAGATGAAAACAGGGAAGTCGGTACCTCGCCAGGCATCACCAGTTCTCCAGCGCCGCCATTGTCGGATGCGGGGGGGTCGAACGATGCCGAGGCGAGATTGGTAAACGCAGTAGTAAAGGGTGTCCAGGTGGCGTTATTGGCAGCAGGCTTAGGCAAGTCAAGCAAAGCACAAGGGAGCATCAGTGGGGCCGGGGCAGCGTCAGTAGCAGCAACTCAGGGCCCGGTGCTGGTGGCTGGAGGGAGCAAAGGCCCCAAGGGTGGCGTAGATAGCACCACACCGCCAGTCAGCCAGGAAGCGGCGGTAACCACAGCAGGGCCCGCGCAGGAGCAAGGGAAGGGCCAGGTGGTGGCGGTTGGAGTAGTAGGAGCAGGTTCCACCACAAACACATCGTCGGGCAATGGGGGGAGTGGGGCCAAAACCACTCAGGCTGGGACCGGGGAAAAAGCTAAACGGTTGCCGGACTCGGCGTATGGAGACTCGTACACCGCAGTTTCGCGATCACTGGGGTCACATTTATCATCAGAGGTAAAAGCAGCAATTTGGGCAGGAGATTACGTTGATATATTGTCGCTACTTCCGGGGTATAACGAGGCAGTAGCTAAATCAGACAAGAAAGGGGAGACGAAGAAAGAGGACGTCGAAAAACGGTTGTTCCCGCGCACTTTCACCAATTGGTCACAGGCTTTCGGGATATTGGCGGGCGTAGCGGGCGAGAAGGAGCCACAGTTATGCTCCGCATTATTTAAGTACCAGGACACAATCAGGAGAGCGTTTCAAAAGCATGGGGGTATGCGCTGGTGGGGTTACGACGAGGATTTTAGATGGAGTATGGAGGCCAATAAGGGAGTGGTAACCTGGAATTGCAAAGACGTCGATCTATATTTGGAGCACATGGCAGGGGGAGAGGGGTCATCCTTTCGCGGGACTTACAGCCCCAAGGGCTCCTGGCGCGGGGGGTTTCAGGCTCGCGCAGCTGGGAAGGGTCGGGCTTCCAATAAGCAGGTGTGTTGGGGCTTTAACGACGCAAAGTGCAGATTCGACAATTGTCGATTCCAACATATCTGTGCTGGGTGTGGGGGCCAGCATCCCAAGGTCAAATGCTTCAAAAGAGACAATAAGGGGTTTAGGGGAGCAGGACAGCAGGGTGGCCAGGATAGCGCGTTCACCAATTTCGGCCGAGGCAATGGCGCCGTGGCTGGAAAGATATCCCAATAAGGAGGCAGCCGGGTTATTGCGGGAGGGGTTCAGAGTAGGTTTCCGGATCCCTTTCGATAAGCAGGCGGGTTTAGGGGATAATGGGGCCGGCGAGAAGAACTTAAAATCAGTCAGGCTGAATGAGGCGGTAGCAGGGGAAAAAATCAGAAAGGAGATTGAGTTGGGCAGGATGGCAGGCCCTTTCGGGTCGCCTCCCCTTAGCAACCTGAGGGTGTCACCATTGGGGTTAGTTCCCAAGAAGGAGGAAGGGGAGTTCAGACTGATTCAACATCTATCCTACCCGAAAGGGTCGTCGGTCAACGACGCGATAGATAGGGAATTATGCTCTGTGAGCTACGCCTCTTTCGACCTGGCGGCGGCGCTGGTGGGGCAGATGGGACAGGGAGCATTGATGGGGAAGGCAGACATTAAGTCGGCATTCAGGCTCTTGCCGGTACACCCAGACTGTTTCCATCTATTGGGATGCAGGTTGGAAGGGAACTACTTCATCGAACTCTGCCTACCAATGGGATGTGCGCTGTCCTGTTTCTACTTTGAAACGTTCAGCACATTTCTGGAATGGGTGGTCCGGGAAAGATTGCAGGCAGTAGGGGTCTTACATTACCTTGATGATTTTTTGTTTGTGGGGCCCAAAGGGTCCGGTTTGTGCGCCAGATGGCTGGGGCAGTTTTCAGCCATGGCCCGCGAATTCGGGGTTCCACGGGCGGCCGAGAAGACCGTAGCGCCCACCACCACCCTGAGTTTCCTGGGCATAGAAATAGACTCCATCAAAAGGGAATACAGGTTGCCTCCTGAGAAGCTATTAGCGCTAGAAAGGATAATTAGAGAATTCATCCAACTGAAAAAGACCTCGCTGCGGCACTTCCAGTCCCTGATGGGCCACTTGGTGTTCGCAGCGCGGATCATGCCAGTAGGGAGGGTGTTTTCCAGGCGGTTGTCGGCAGCCACAGCAGGGGTAAAACACCACACCCACTTCATTCAAGTCACTGCGGAGATCCGGAGGGATTTAGCGGTGTGGCTCGAATTCTTGGGTAAATACAATGGGAGAACGTTATGGAGGGTGCGGTCGGTTCGGAACTCCGAGCTGCAGCTCTTCACCGACGGTTCTGGGTCCGTGGGGTTTGGCGCATATTTCAGGGGGGCTTGGTGCGCAGAGGCATGGCCGGCAGAATGGGGGGGGGACCCACCTTGTCAAAAACTTGACTTTCCTTAAGCTGTTCCCACTACTGGTTGCCGTGCACTTATGGGGATCCCAGTTCGCAAACAGAGCGGTCACGTTCTGGTCAGACAATATGGGCATAGTGGAGGCAGTGAACAACTTCGGATCACGGTCCTCACCAGTGCTGGCGCTACTGCGCCAATTCGTGCTGCGGTGTCTGCAGCTGAACATCGCATTCAGGGCCAGGCACGTACCAGGGGTGGAGAACAGCATAGCTGACGCTTTATCACATTTGCAGATGGAGCGTTTTCGGAGCTTGGCACCAGGGGCGGCGATGCACGGCGAGAGGTGCCCAGCGGCCTTGTGGGAGCTGGGGACAGTGGCGTGATGGAATTAGTAAGGGCATCACTCGCCCCGGGTACGTGGAGGGCATACACAGCGGCATGGCGGGATTTCACAACACACGTGGGGGCAGCGGGTGAAAATTTCTCAGAGGTGGACGCGCTGCTCAGCTACATGATGGGGTTAAAAGACAACGGTCTGGCGGGCGGGACCATCAGCAAAAGGTTGGCAGGGATATCCTTCTTCTCTAAGCTGAACGGCAGGGGCGACGCGACCAAGAATTTCACAGTGACACGGGCGCTGGCGGGCATGGTCAGGGGAGCAACCCCCAGGGATAGCAGAAGACCAGTGACCCCAGCGATCTTAGGGGGCTTGCTGCGCATCACGGAGGTAGTATGTTCATCCAGCTTCGAAGCCACGCTCTTCAGGGCTACATTCACGGTGGCATTCTTCTCGGCATTGCGCGTGGGGGAGCTGGTTTGCACGTCCAAACAAGGAGGGGGGGGGGTTGCAGCTGGCAGACGTAAGGCTGGCAGGAGGGGCGCTGAGCCTGCTAATCTGCAAGTCGAAGACAGATCAGGCAGGAAGGGGAGCGTGGATCACGCTGAAGGGCTTACCAGGGAACTCGACCTGCCCGGTAAAAGCGGTAGGGGAGTATCTGACCCGCAGGCCAAAGAAAGGGGGGCCCCTGCTGGTGCATGAGGACGGAGGGGCAGTATCGCGATTCCAGTTTCTGCGCGTCTTCCGCATGTGCCTCAGGGAGCTGGGGATGGAGGAGGGTCAATACAGAACACACTCGTTCCGCATTGGGGCAGCAACCGAGGCGGCGCGCCTGAGGCTCTCAATACCCAGAATTCAGAAGATCGGGTGGTGGAAATCCGACAGCTACCGGGTGTACATTAGACCGGAGCTGGCAGGGCGCCAGGACACGGTAGCATAGAACTTCGCCAACTGTGTTTTCCCTCTCCTCTCTGTGCTTCCTCAGGTGCGGCGGAAACCTGGATTGTGAGAGATTCGCTGGTGCACTGGGCCGGAAAGAGGGCATTTTCACGACCGTATGGGGGAAATCTGGGGTTGGGCACAGAGCAGGCGGAGGTAAAATGGTGGGGGTTGAGAGGGATGCAATGGGGTCAGCTGTTCCCGCTGCTTATTTCATGGGCCAGGGACAGGAGGGCACCTGACATCATCGTCATCCACGCAGGGGGCAACGACTTGGCAGCAGTGCGGTCCATGGTCTTAGCCCAACAGATAAACAGGACATAGCACGGATCATGGCTTTTTGGCCAGGGGTTCAGGTAGTATGGTCGGACATCATTTGCAGGCGTGTTTGGAGAGGGGCGCGGAACCCAGGGCGGGTAAACAAGACACGAAAAAGGTTGAACAAAAAGTTGGGGAAATTTGTGAAGCAATGCGGGGGGTGGGTAATAAATCACCCACAGTTTAGCTTCAAAGTAGAGGGCTGGTTCAGGGAGGATGGGGTACATCTGTCTGACATAGGGGCAGACATGATGAACAACAACCTGCAGGAGGGTTTGGAAGAGGTTATCGGGAGTATGGCGGCACGGGCCTAATTTAAGGGGTTTAAATAGGCCCATCAGTGACGGCAGTTGGGGGAGGGGGTAGGTGCTCGTCCTGCCGGAAGGGGCTCGGGGCTGGTAAAGCGGGTTGAAGCGAGGGGGCAGGTCACCGGGTCATACATCCGGGTGCCCCTCCGTTGCGTTACCAGCACCGAGCATTTCCGGTGCGGACGGGATAGTAACTATCTCCATGTTGTTGTAAATAAACAAAGCCACGGCCTTTATACCTCCAAAAGGTTGTACTTCTCGTCTTTCGGTCAGTACCGGGAAAAGTAGGGAAAGGAGTAGGGGAGGATACTCGCGCCTCCCTGGTCATAAAGCGGGCCAGCCCATTTGGGCAGCACAGCCAGTGACCGGGGGGCACGGCCTCCACGATCCAGGCGGGCCACAGGAGTGGCCAGGGGGAGGGGCCAGGAGGGGGGTGTACCTGCTTCGGTCACTTGCTCCTGGCTCGCAACATAATCCCACCCATCCCTTTTCTTAGTCAAGGATCATCACAATCACGGGGGCCGGTATAACTTCTCTTCATTCCACAGAAGTCAAGATAGTCCGGATCGGAAACAGAGTCGGGAAGATCCAGATGGAAGGGGCAAAATGGGGCCAATTTGCTTTGTCGCCGCGGCAGTTGGGGGAGGGGGGAGGTGCTCGTCCTGCCGGAAGGGGCTCGGAGCTGGTAAAGCGGGTTGAAGCGAGGGGGCAGGTCACCGGGTCATACATCCGGGTGCCCCTCCGTTGCGTTACCAGCACCGAGCATTTCCGGTGCGGACCGGGATAGTAACTATCTCCATGTTGTTGTAAATAAACAAAGCCGCGGCCTTTATACCTCCAAAACGTTGTCCTTCTCGTCTTTCGGTCAGTACCGGGAAAAGTAAGGAAAGGAGTAGGGGAGGATACTTGCGCCTCCCTGGTCAAGAGAAATGCAGCAGCTGTCAGACAAGCCTCTGACAACAGAAGCCGAGCCAGACAGACCTCTGACAACAGAAGCCGAACCAAACGTCTCCTGCCCCACCGATACACAACCAGACATCCCTCTGACAACAGAAGCCGAACCAGAAGTCCCCTGCCACACTGATGCATAAGCAGACGACCCTCTGACAACAGAAGCCGAACAAGACTTCCCCTGTCCCACAGACTTCCCCCTCCGATCACCCAGCCTCTTAGAGAGAACACTATTCCACCCTCACATATTTTGCCAGCCTGAGCTCCGTGGGTCGCATACTGGAATCTTTAAGTGACTATGGAATTTGCAACACAACACAGCAATACAGGGAAAAAATGGAGGCAAAGTTGGATCAACTTTTGGAGAGAATGGGGGCGATGGAGAGGGGCATGGACAACATTGACAATGATATTGCTGGGCACTATTATTTTGTTTCTGTCCCTCCCCCTGTATGTCCGACGCAGGAGCAGGAGGGTGACCGGGAAGAACGCCATCCACCACCTGCACCTTCTTCTTCACCGGAATTGGCCTGCATGCCTCCAAAACAATGCACACCACCTTAGGAAAGCATCCTATCAGACACTCTACCCTCACCCACTCACAGAAGCACAACCATTCCACCAACACCCGCTGCACCCAGAGGTGTACAGGTGCAAATGCGAAGCCCCACAGACCATCTATCCTCGCCCAGTGAAATAAGCACACCTGCTGCACGACCCGTGGCACCCAGGAGAGTACAGCTTCAAATGCAACTCCATACGGGCACGATCCCAGACATGACGCTAAAAGACCTTCCGCAGAGTATAAGGGGAAAATATCTTTCCAGAAGAGATTGAAAAGTTACCATACCAGCCCTTCTCATTATGAAACACCAATGTCAGTTATGACCTGTATCTTCAGTGGTTTAAGGTGGTTAATTATGATGGCAATAAGGGCAAGAATGCACTGCCTTCTCATTATGAAACACCAATGTCAGTTATGACCTGTATCTTCAGTGGTTTAAGGTGGTTAATTATGATGGCAATAAGGGCAAGAATGCACTGCCTTCGAATTTGCACAGAAATATTATGGATGAAATAAAAAGGCATTATATTATGACCCCGGATCTTTCCCGAGCTGTGAAAGACAAAATAAATGCCTTTTTAAGGCATTAAAGGTGTCTTCTCTGGAACACCCACGGCTATGGGGACGAACACTTGTTTAATTAATTTCACAATAATCAACTAAAAGTGTGCTGGGATTGATTTTCATATAATAAAAAATAAGTTTTGTTTTATAAAGTTTTCACTGGTTTCATTAAGACTTTTTTACTCTATAGCAGTAAATTTAATACACTTACAGTAATACTGTACATAAAGTACTAAGGTTTTCTAGCCCTTGTCAGCATGTAACATGCAGTATGTGTGTCACTCAACCTAGCAATTGTCAGCATGTAACATGCAGTACACATTCAGCCTAGCCCTTGTCAGCAAGTAACATGCAGTGGAGTGAGTGTCACTCAACCTAGCCCTTGTTAGCATGTAACATGCAGTACACATTAAGCCTAGCCCTTGTAAGCATGTGCCATGCAGTACAGTGAGTGTCGCTCAGGCTAGCACTTGTCCACATGTTACATACAGTACAGTTTTTCCTACAGCTAGATGGGAGGGGACACAATAACTCATGATCACCGACTTGAGATTCTGGCTGGTATTGCATAGAACGCCACATATCGAAATTCTGCCTGCCTTCAGGTGTCACTTCACCCAGGTTAAATCGCGCATAACTCGCGTAAATTTCTTGGGAAATCTCATGTAAGATGGAGCAGAACAACATACAGGCATACCCCGTATTAACGTACGCAATGAGTCCAGAGCATGTATGTAAAGCGAAAATGTACTTAAAGTGAAGCACTACCTTTTTCCACTTATCGATGCATGTACTGTACTGCAATCGTCATATATGCAGAAATCCTCCCAAGGGAGGTATGATCGCCGCACAGCCGCAATGAATCAATGAAGGCTGATGTGTGAATGTAGAAAAAGCTTTATTCTCACACGGTGCAAGCGAATCCTCTGACGCGTTTCAGCCTGCAAGGCCTTTGTCAAAGAGTGATCCGCTTGCATAAAAGACACCCAGTTATAGTCTGTACAGATTGTCACACCCGTATACCTTGCCCAATGAACAAGCAACAGGTGCATACCATCAGACACCCACAACCTTGATGTCAATTAAAATATAATGCAATAAAATGACCACGTAATTATCATCACCATTATGTATGTATCTGATAACCCAGATAATGTGTATAATAATAAGAAAAACAAAATAATGTGTTAATGATGTGGTCATGGTTAAAAACAAAGAATTATAGAAATGCACCCAATGTGTTTTGTTAAAGCAGTAAATCCATTATGTTATTGTACTCATAAACCCAATTGCATGGAATAAATTGTATACAGAGACAATGAGATGTTTTCAAAACCGATATTACCCCTAAGGGGTTAAGGAAAATTGGTAACCATATAAGAGATCACATATTGACAATCAATAATACAGTCCATAATGACAATACAACATGATAAATCTATCAACACGTGGTTAATGGGTATGTTCTAAAACCTTAAGTTAATATAAGGAGGGAACAATCAGGGGAAAGGAAGGAGGGGGGAAGGGGAAGGGGGGGGGGAAAGGGAGCAAGGGAGGGGGAAGGGGGGGAAAGGAGAGGGAAGGGGGAGGGGAAGGGGAAGGGGAGAGGGGGGGAAGAGGAGGGAAGGGGGAGAGGGGATGGGACGGACTGTGGGTAGGGAGGAGGGGGGGAGGGGAAAATGAGGGTGGAGGGAAAGGGGGGAGTGGGGAAAGAAACAAAGAGGATGAAGAACCGGAGGATATAAGGATATAAATAAATCAGTCATGAAGAAAATGCTTCAGTTCCCATTCCACATTTATACCATACGGTTGCAAAGTGTTAAGAGAAAAAATCCATGACATTTCCCTTTTGTTTAAACGGTTCAATCTGTCACCTCCTCTTATACAGTGGCGACCAACTTTATTCTAACTCGGCTAGCTCCGCGAATTTCAGATTATCCCGGTGATATGCGGTTTTGTGTCGTTTTCTCCCGGGGTGTATTGCGTTATTTTCGCGGCTGTGATTTAAGCATTTTATTCCCGCTGGCTGCAATACTGCAATGCCGTGTAAAAATGCATGGGGGCGTTTGCGAGCTGTTGTCTTTGAAGCCGAGAAATTCATGAATTGTAATGCAGTATATACTGTATATATACAGTATATACTGTATAACAACAACCCCTATAACCCCTAACATACACATGCAGTACTGTATATGCACATCAATGATACTATAGGCCGTCCCCTGGCCAGATGTGTTTGCAGCAGAGAGAGAACCGCTGCTCTCTCTGCGCAAACATCGGCACATTAAAAATTATTTAAAATACATTTTTAATTCATAGTGTAGATGTGCAGGGGGTCTCCGGAGCTGAACCGCGTTGGTTTCAGGTCCGGGGACCCCCTGCTCCCCGAGATACAGGCCCCTTTATGAGGTGCCGGTATCCCTCTGTATTAAAGTTCCCGATCACGTGACCGCGGCATGTAAACAAAGCAGAGGGATACCGGCACCCCATAAAGGGGCCTGTATCTCGGGAAGCAGGGGGTCCCCGGACCTAAAACCACAGCGGTTCAGCTCCGGAGACCCTCTGCACATCTACAGTATGAATAAAAATGTATTTTAAATGTATTTATTTCTATTCATGTATTTATTTATTTATTTAGATTTATTTATTAATTGTGCTGCTGTTGTGTGTGAATTTTTTTATTGTGGGTAGCGGGGGTGGGTGAAGGGGGTATTAGCCCCAATGGTGGTTGTTTAGGCTTGCGGGGGGGTAGCGGGTGCACTTAACCCCTTCATGACCATAGCGGTATTAACTGCTACGGTCGTGAAGGGGTTAAGTGCACCCGCAACCCCCCCGCAAGTCCTAAACTCACGCCAAGGGCAAAATACCCCCTTCACCCACCCCCGCTACCCACAATAAAAAAAATTCACGCACAGCAGCCCCACAATTAATAAATACATGAATGTAAATATATATATATATATATATATATAGACAAAAAAAAAGAGAGAGAGCGCACGCCCCATAGCATAATACTGCATAAAATTTATTAAAACAAGGAAGGGGATGGGAAATGGGGGGGGGTAGGAATCGCACTCACAGGATGCAAATGGTTAAAAGGCAATTTGTGATTATATCACCACCATCCGGTTCTGGATACTGCAACACGTCTCCGTGGACTCCTTCAGGGCTGCCAGACACGATCACCAGGGACCAGATGTTAAAGGCTCCGTTCGCTGTCTGTATAGAGTCCAAAACTCCAGCTCACACTTCCAATGGCCGCCGATCGTATTCCCGCGCTTGGTATAGGCTGCTGCGCGTGCGCGTCGTCGTCGTGATGACGTAATCGCGCTCTCAGTACCCTAACGCGTTTCGTCACCTGACCGGTAACTTTCTCAAAGGGCTGATGTAGAAAGTAATCAAGTCCTGCCCTTAAATAACCAGTCCGTTGCCAGGCAACCCGTGATCGGGTGATTAATACAACCTGTGGTGGTATTAAATGAAGCTAATACATAACATATATGCTAATTATATAGAGGACTAGTTTTCTAAGGGCTGATAGGGACTATTGCACTTCAGGAATGAGCATAAAATAATTACAAATGTGCAATTACAACACAATAATATACAATAATGAACAATAATATGGGAGCAGAAAGGATATCATGACATTATTTTTTAACACTAACAATAAAATTCAAACATTTTGACACCATATATATTCATCAATCATTGTACTGCAATGTATATTTCCAAACATTATTCTCAAACTATATTTGATGGTTTCCCATTAGGAAAATCCACAAGATAAATGTTTCACAAGATGTATTCAAAATTTATTTTTCACACTCTCCATAGGTGTGAATAACTATACCATACATTGCACTACATGATCAACATATAAAAGCAAGATTACATTAATTAAAACAATAAATTCAGATCTAACTGATCTACATCATAAACAGAACAAAATTACCCATATATTCCAATTCCATATCCATATATACATAGAGAAGGATTTAAGACCCATAGTCTATATAAGGCATGAATGTATATAGAGAAAAAGTTGATGTATATTAAAAAGTGATATATTCCCTTTTGGGTTAATAGATTATATCTGTATATCCCTTACATATCTCTGTATACTAGAAATACAAACATATCATATTTGTTCCTTAGTATTCAATTTATTACACTTAGTGCCTCAAATACTATAGGATATAGAAATTGGATTAACTTATTTCCACAGAGACAGGGAAAGAATGACCTTTAATAGTCACAATTAAACCCCTGTAAAAATACAATAGGTTAATAGAGAGCTGAAGAGAGGGAGGACAAGGTTTGAATATTAATAATTGTGGACTAAATATATGTATAGTGCATGGGAACTCCTACTATAAAGAATTTTCTATATAAACAAATATATATAAAATTTATATTTTAGTTGGGAAAACTAAATTAAAAATTAGAAATAGAAAATATAAATATGAAAATGAAATGAAGAATGGGGGAAAATAATTTTAATTTTAAACGCCTCTTCAAATATTATAGGGAGTGAATAGAAATAAGAATGAATAGATGGGTATTGTGAAAAAATGAAGGATGATGAAGGGATGGGAAGGAGGGCTCAGGGGAGGGAAATATGGGAATGGGAAGGGAGGGAGGGAAAGTGAACTATTGAGGAGTGTGGAAAAAAGAGGACCGCAGGTGGGAACCATACCTAGGTTCCTTTGAGGAGAGCGAGGAGAGTCCAAGAGGTCAGGAGATCAAACCAGTGTACTAGCATCCAGACACTCATTGAGTCCACCAGGGGTGAGAGTCCCCAACTGGTGGATCCAATAAGTCTCCTGTCTGCACAAGATCTTGTATCGATCGCCCCCCAGAGCACAGGGAGAGATGAACTCCAGGCCCATGATTGACATACATTTTGGGTCCTGGTTATGTATAATTTTATAGTGTCGGGAAATGCTGTTTGTATTTAGTCCCTTAATGACACTCCTCCTGTGCTCTAGGAAGCGAGTGCAGAGGGATCTGGTGGTGCGCCCCACATAACGTAGCCCGCAACCACACTGGATGCAGTACACTACGAATGAACTGAGACAATTTATTACAGATATTATTACAGCTACACATTTTAAAGAAGTCTCAGTCAACAACTATGTACATGCGTCCAGCAACCATCACAAACAGTGGCTACACAATATTCCTCTTGGACAGTTTCACCGAATCAGGAGAAACTGTTCAAGAGATATTGATTTTGTTCAGCAGTCAGGAGAACTTAGTTTAAAATTTAAACAGAAGGGTTATGATAACCAACTAATTAATGAGTCCTTTAAGAAAGTCAGCTCCATGGATAGATCAACTATGTTAAAAACATCTATAAATAGACAGGTCACTTCACGTCTGAGCTATAACTCACCAGTGATTAGAGACGAAACTGCTACATCTAGTGTAAGGTTTATCACTACCTACAATCAGTCTCATAAAGCAATTCAAAAAATTATGAGGAATCACTGGGGAGTTCTCAGATGTGATCCACATTTAAAAGGCATTCTTTCGGATCATGCATCAATTGTATACAGGAAGGCCAGAAGCATGAAGAGTATTTTAGCTCCATCTAAATTAAAAACAGCAAATAACTCTGATAAAACAACTTCAAAAGGCCCCTTAGGAAATCATAAATGTGAACGAGGCAGGTGTATCACCTGTAGGCACTTGAAAGCCCGGTCCGAATTCAGCTCCTCCAACAGAGATACTATCTATCAGGTCAGGAATCACATAAATTGTCTCAGTTCATTCGTAGTGTACTGCATCCAGTGTGGTTGCGGGCTACGTTATGTGGGGCGCACCACCAGATCCCTCTGCACTCGCTTCCTAGAGCACAGGAGGAGTGTCATTAAGGGACTAAATACAAACAGCATTTCCCGACACTATAAAATTATACATAACCAGGACCCAAAATGTATGTCAATCATGGGCCTGGAGTTCATCTCTCCCTGTGCTCTGGGGGGCGATCGATACAAGATCTTGTGCAGACAGGAGACTTATTGGATCCACCAGTTGGGGACTCTCACCCCTGGTGGACTCAATGAGTGTCTGGATGCTAGTACACTGGTTTGATCTCCTGACCTCTTGGACTCTCCTCGCTCTCCTCAAAGGAACCTAGGTATGGTTCCCACCTGCGGTCCTCTTTTTTCCACACTCCTCAATAGTTCACTTTCCCTCCCTCCCTTCCCATTCCCATATTTCCCTCCTCTGAGCCCTCCTTCCCATCCCTTCATCATCCTTCATTTTTTCACAATACCCATCTATTCATTCTTATTTCTATTCACTCCCTATAATATTTGAAGAGGCGTTTAAAATTAAAATTATTTTCCCCCATTCTTCATTTCATTTTCATATTTATATTTTCTATTTCTAATTTTTAATTTAGTTTTCCCAACTAAAATATAAATTTTATATATATTTGTTTATATAGAAAATTCTTTATAGTAGGAGTTCCCATGCACTATACATATATTTAGTCCACAATTATTAATATTCAAACCTTGTCCTCCCTCTCTTCAGCTCTCTATTAACCTATTGTATTTTTACAGGGGTTTAATTGTGACTATTAAAGGTCATTCTTTCCCTGTCTCTGTGGAAATAAGTTAATCCAATTTCTATATCCTATAGTATTTGAGGCACTAAGTGTAATAAATTGAATACTAAGGAACAAATATGATATGTTTGTATTTCTAGTATACAGAGATATGTAAGGGATATACAGATATAATCTATTAACCCAAAAGGGAATATATCACTTTTTAATATACATCAACTTTTTCTCTATATACATTCATGCCTTATATAGACTATGGGTCTTAAATCCTTCTCTATGTATATATGGATATGGAATTGGAATATATGGGTAATTTTGTTCTGTTTATGATGTAGATCAGTTAGATCTGAATTTATTGTTTTAATTAATGTAATCTTGCTTTTATATGTTGATCATGTAGTGCAATGTATGGTATAGTTATTCACACCTATGGAGAGTGTGAAAAATAAATTTTGAATACATCTTGTGAAACATTTATCTTGTGGATTTTCCTAATGGGAAACCATCAAATATAGTTTGAGAATAATGTTTGGAAATATACATTGCAGTACAATGATTGATGAATATATATGGTGTCAAAATGTTTGAATTTTATTGTTAGTGTTAAAAAATAATGTCATGATATCCTTTCTGCTCCCATATTATTGTTCATTATTGTATATTATTGTGTTGTAATTGCACATTTGTAATTATTTTATGCTCATTCCTGAAGTGCAATAGTCCCTATCAGCCCTTAGAAAACTAGTCCTCTATATAATTAGCATATATGTTATGTATTAGCTTCATTTAATACCACCACAGGTTGTATTAATCACCCGATCACGGGTTGCCTGGCAACGGACTGGTTATTTAAGGGCAGGACTTGATTACTTTCTACATCAGCCCTTTGAGAAAGTTACCGGTCAGGTGACGAAACGCGTTAGGGTACTGAGAGCGCGATTACGTCATCACGACGACGCCGCGCACGCGCAGCAGCCTATACCAAGCGCGGGAATACGATCGGCGGCCATTGGAAGTGTGAGCTGGAGTTTTGGACTCTATACAGACAGCGAACGGAGCCTTTAACATCTGGTCCCTGGTGATCGTGTCTGGCAGCCCTGAAGGAGTCCACGGAGACGTGTTGCAGTATCCAGAACCGGATGGTGGTGATATAATCACAAATTGCCTTTTAACCATTTGCATCCTGTGAGTGCGATTCCTACCCCCCCCCATTTCCCATCCCCTTCCTTGTTTTAATAAATTTTATGCAGTATTATGCTATGGGGCGTGCGCTCTCTCTCTTTTTTTGTCTGTAGATATCTGTGGAGTTGGTTTACCCTGTGTGAGAGCAGCCTAAAGACCCCTTTCAACATCAGACATCCTATCATCATGGACTAATTATGGAAGGACTGGTTGGAGTTTTTTGATTTTTGTGTCTTTCTTTCTCTTTTTTTTGAGCACGTTCATGCACTGTTTTGTACACTTATATTGGTTGTGTTGTATCAATATGCACTAGGTCACATTAGTGTAATTGAGATATTAACCCTTTCATACATCATTCACTTTACACAACTTTTTATTCATTAACTATAGTCATATTTAATTTATTATATCACTATTATATTTTTATTTTTTGGCGCCACACTTTTTTGTTATATATATATATATATATATATATATATATATATATATATATATATATATATATATAAAACAACAATCCCTATAAATATATATATATATATATATATATATATATATATGTATACAGTATATATATATATATATATATATATATATATATATATATATATATACAGTATATACACACACATAGTGAACAAATATACAAATAAATGTAGAAGGGTTATCAAAACAGACACACTACATTACAAACCGGAGACCCTCCGGAGACCCTCTGCACATCTACAGTATGAATAAAAATGTATTTTAAATGTATTTATTTCTATTCAGGTATTTTGATTTATTTATTAATTGTGCTGCTGCTGTGTTTGAATTTTTTTTATTGTGGGTAGCGGGGGTGGGTGAAGGGGGTATTAGCCCCAACGGTGGTTATTTAGGGCTTGCGGGGGGGTAGCGGGTGCACTTAACCCCTTCACGACCGTAGCGGTATTAACTGCTACGGTCGTGAAGGGGTTAAGTGCACCCGCAACACCCCCGCAAGTCCTAAACTCACACCAAGGGCCAAATAACCCCTTCACCCACCCCCGCTACCCACAATAAAATAATTCACGCACAGCAGCCCCACAATTAATAAATAGATCTAAATAAATAAATAACTACATGAATATAAATAAATATATATATATATATATATATATATATATATATATATATATATAACAACAATCCCTATACATATATATATATATATATATATATATATATATATATAGATATAGATATATATATACAGTATATACACACACATTATGAACCACTATACAAATAAATGTAGAAGGGTTATCAAAATCATACTGTCCTACAGATAACGCTTCTCTATACAGACAATAATAATAATCCATTTAATAATCCTAACTGATTTTACAATATAAAACATAACATTCCAATCCACACAGTACATTGCATTTACATTGTATAAATGATGCATAAAATCTATGCACCATATAAATTCTGCAAATGAATGTTAACAATATAATTGCAAGCTACTCTACCAGTAAATACAAACACTTCCAAACAAGTCAACTATTTTAACCAATCAAGTAAACAAAAATCAATATATACTGTAAGTACCATCCAGAAAACACAATTTAAAACCAAAGCTAACCCTTACAATACCAAGGATTACATCTATCTAATTGTAAAAAACCTTATACTTTATACACAGCATTGCAATAAACAAAATACATGATGAACAATACAGTACATTCCCTGTATCTCCCTGCCTTCAGTGTAATCTGTTTAAAGCCCCCTCCCCCCTAATGTTTCTGTTAAACAGATTACACTGAAGGGAGAGAGATGTAAAGGCCTAAAGCCCCTCCCCCCTAATGTTTCTGTTAAACAGATTACACTGAAGGGAGAGAGATGTAAAGGCCTAAAGCCCCCTCCCCCCTAATGTTTCTGTTAAACAGATTACACTGAAGGGAGAGAGATTTTACAGAAACACACATTAGGGGGGAGGGGGCTTTAAACAGATTACACTGAAGGCAGAGAGATGTTTCTGTTACCAGTAAATCTCCCTCCCTGCTGTCAGTGCAGTGTATGTATATGTGGGGAGGGGGGGGGGACCCTATGTGCATACTGTGAGGTCTAACCACCCTCACCCCCTACCCACATACCGTTACCCCTCCCCATCCTGGCCATGGCCCCTCCGCTTCTGCAAAACAGACACAAAAATTAAAACATCCAAAGTAATGTCCACTAACCCCTTAATCACCATAGCGGTTATTAACCGCTACAGTCATTAAGGGGTTAACCCACCCTCACCCACCACTCGGGACGCCTACATACCCTCCCACACTAACCCCTCACCCCATGAGGCCTAACCCCCCTCACCCACTACCCACAAGGGAGGCCTACCCACATACCGTTGGGGAACCCCCCACCCCCAGTACCCACAATAAAAACAATACAGTGACACACAATAAACATCATTATATTTATTAAATACATTACCCACCCCCTGTGCCCCCCCATAAATACAAGATTTATCCTTTTACAAACAGGGTTCATAACGCAGCCCCACGCGAGTCCCCGGTGGGCTGGTGGGGCACCTGACAGACCTACAGGGTACCAGCAGCCCTTTTCAAACAGGTTCTCGAGGCCTGCTGGTGGGTCCCGCCAGCACCATGGCCCCCAGGTGGTCTCCTTGGGTCACCGTAGGCCACAATTGGGTCCCCATGGTAGGCCCAAGGATGTCTGGGAGCCCCGGGTCAGACCCACAGGTGTCTGCGGGGCCTCAGGTGTTTCCCACGGGGGTCTGGGGAACTCACGGGTGCTCACTACGGGTCGGCGGTGCCCCCACAGAAGTGGGACCACACAGCTTCATCCCCGCAGACTACGGGTCCGCGGTGCCCCCACAGATGTGAGGCCACCGCTTTATCCCCGCATGTGTCACCCGTGGAACCACCAGCCTAGTACCCGTGAGATACCCGAGGAAACCACAGGTGGTCTCCAGAGGTCTCACGCGGAACCACGGAACAAACCCTGAATGTAAAAAAAATAAACCTGGCCTATACATTCAATACATACACACACCCCCCCAACACCTACAGTACAATAATGTGCAAAATAACTATTATCCAGATATGGATAATAGATTAATTGCACATTATTAAAAACATTAACTAGCATATTCAAATAAATAATAAAGTGCTACTGACCTCATCAAGAAGACATTTCCGTCACCAGCAACATTCTTGTCTTGTCCACAAAATACATTGCCAAAACAAAGCCAATACATTGCAATTACATTCAGATATCAATTAACCCCTTAAACACCTTATCGGATAATAACCACAAAGGTAATTAAGGGGTTAAGCCACACTGGCCCGATACCCACCCTTCACCCATGAATTTGTACAGTGGCTTCATCATGCAACTATATATACAGTATATATATAGGGAACCATGTTAAAAATTGTTTTTGAGGCAAAAAGTGACACTGTGTGCTCATTTGCATGTCATTTCCCAGAATCCCTTGCTGCAGTGGAAGTGCTGTATGCTGGGTGATAATGGGGAAAAGCGGGGTTGCAGACCTGCCTAAGACATGCAGATGAGCATACAGTTGTATTTGCATATTTGCTTTTCTGTGGAGGGTTTTTGTCACTTTTTTTACTCACCATAACTTAACTCAGTATTATGGTATATATATATATATATATACAGTATATATATATACAGTATATATATATATATATATATATATATATATATATATATATGTATATATATATACACAGAGAGAGAGAGAGATATATATATACAGTATATACACACATTATGAACCAATATACAAATAAATGTTGAAGGGTTATCAACGACAAACCAACGCGGTTCAGCTCCGGAGACCCCCTGCACATCTACACAATGAATAAAAATGTATTTTAAATGTATTTATTTATATTCATGTATTTATTTATTTATTTAGATTTATTTATTTTTTGGGCGGCTGCTGTGTGTGAATTTTTTTTATTGTGGGTAGTTGGGGTCGGTGAAGTGGGTATTAGCCCCAACAATGGTTGGTTAGGGCTTGCGGGGGGTAGCGGGAGGGGTTAACCCCTTCATGACCATAGCGGTATTAACTGCTATGGTCGTGAAGGGGTTAAGTGCACCCGCAACCCCCCCGCAAGTCCTAAACTCACACCAAGGGCCAAATACCCCCTTCACCCACCCCCGCTACCCACAATAAAGCAGGCACGGTGGGTTAACCCCTTCATTGCCTTAGCGGCTATCAGCTATGGTAATGAAGCAGCATTTCTGTATTTTTAATAATATTGTGCAGGAGCTGGGGGTCCTCTGAGCTTTGATTTGTGGCTCAGGGAACCCCCTGCTCACTGTACAATATTATTTAAAACACAGTCATGCTGCTTCGTTACCATAGCATATAGCCGCAAAGGTAAGGAATGAGTGTTTATTTATATATGTGTTTTATTCATACTGTAGATGTGCAAAGGGTCTCCGGAGCTGAACCGCTGTGGTTTTAGGTCCGGGGACCCCCTGCTTCCCGAGATACAGGCCCCTTTAGGGGGTGCCGGTATCCCTCTGCTTTGTTTACATGCCACGGTCGGGACCTTTAAATGCAGAGGGATACCGGCACCTCATAAAGGGGCCTGTATCTCGGGAATCAGGGGGTCCCCGGACCTGAAACCAACGCGGTTCAGCCCCGGAGACCCCCTGCACATCTACACTATGAATAAAAATGTATTTTAAATAATTTTTAATGTGCCGATGTTTGCGCAGAGAGAGCAGCGGTTCTCTCTCTGCTGCAAACACATCTCGTCCCCGCCGGCCTATAGTATCATTGATGTGCATACAGTATACAGTACTGTATGTGTACAGTACTTACTGTATGTTAGGGGTTATAGGGGTTGTTGTTGTACAGTGTATATATATATATATATATATATACTGCATTACAATTCATGAATTTATGCCATCTGGCGGACACACGAAGCATTGCAGCCTAGTAAATCCTGAACCATTATCAATTAACACATCAACCGCGCGTCAGCCGGGCATGACCCCTGGCTGGGAATGCAGCATGCTCCGGGTGAACAGAGTGGCATTCCAGGAACCAGCCAGGGACAAACCGGTGATTTGTTAGAATAAAGTGTGCTGCAACAGTATGAGCAGCAATATGTTCTGCAACAAAAAAATGTGAAATTCTTTAACCCACCAATCGTCATATATGTGCATAACTGATGTAAATAATGCATTTGTAACAGGCTCTATAGTATCCCCGCTTGCACACAGCTTCGGTATAAGTAGGGAGCCGGTATTGCTGTTCAGGACGTGCTGACAGGCCCATGCGTGAGCTGCCGTTTGCCTATTGGGTGATATGTCCTTACTCAAGTGTGTACTTAAAGTGAGTGTCCTTAAACCAAGGTATGCCTGTAGTAGTTTCAATATATGTTTCCTAGAGACACACAGGTGGTATATTGCACTCATGCGAGGTCTTTTCAAAATAAGTATTTTGGGTTGTTTGCATACGGCACACCCCAGCCACCTTGTCTCCCTGCTGACAGATTTCCCAGTGTCAAGGACTAGAGTTACAACCGGGGTCCTCTTCCCCCCCCCCACTCGCACCTCATGTCAGCAGTCTTGCGAGACTATTTCACACCTCGTTAGTCCCCACAACAATCCCTCTTTCCATGTATTTCTTTCCTCCCCTCTCACTCTTACCCCCTCTCTTCCTCACTTACTCCGCCTCTCATTCCCTTTTCTCCTCTCACTCTCCCCCTATTCCTCAATTCCCCCTCCTCACACTCATTCCCTCCCCCCCTTGTCACACATATACCCGCAACCCCCCCACAATAATTACACCCCCACAAAATACATACAACCCCCCCAATACCTTCCCCAAATACATACAAAAACCTCCCCCACACCCAAATACATACAAATAAAACCCCACACCCCAAACACATACAATTCCCCAAAAATATACATCCCCTCAAATACATAAAAAAACCAACCCCCCAAATACATACAACCCATCCCCTAAATACATAAACCTCCTCCAAATACATACAACCCCCCCCACCCATCCAATACATACAAACAGCCCCCCCCAAATACAGACTTACCTACCTTGAGAATGGTCTCAGGCATCTAGTGCCCCGGCTCTCCCCAGCTGTGTGGGCTTCACTCTCATGCCGGTGAGCACCGGCATTAGAGAGAAACCTAGCATGGGACAGTGAGGAAGACCTGCAGCTGAGGAGAGCCAGGAAACAAGAGGCCCGAGACCATCCACAAGGTAGGTAAGTCATGGGCTCGGTGTGGGACAGTGTCAGCAAGGGAACCCCGCATCTGGGGAGAGTTGAGCCCAAGGGCAACGAGAGGACCGGTAGTCGGGAAAAGAAGTTGTGCCCAAACAGAGGTCGGGTCAAACGCCGACCGGCTAGGCCTCCCACAACCAGGCCCGGGACACTTGTCCCGGCTCCATCCTCCTCCCCCTTTTGACAGCCCTGACTGTGTGCCTCAACATCCACTCAAAGAACAAATATAATACCGTAATTATTTTTCAATAATTGTATATAAAGTCCTGCTTTCGTTAACAGCACACAATACTTTTCATATAGTACACTCGCTGTTGTACAGATTACTGTAGTAAATAAACTGTACATTATATAGTAAAATAGTTCACCTTTCAGAAATATGAAGATACTGTACTGTAGGAATGGGTTAGTGGAATTATATTGGGAAGGTGTAGGGTTGTCTCCAGGCAAATGTAGGTTAGGTGTGAAGGGATTGGTTATGGAGAGAGTTAGATAGGTCTATATGTGTCTCTGGCTGGGAGGCAAGAGGTTAATTAATACTGTGAAGTTTTGATGTTTATACTGTACTGTATGTTATGATGTGGAATGTAATGGGCTAAGGCCTTACCACCACCATATCTTTATGTGTCCTTTGTGATTTATTTATAAACAATTTAGCGTTGCAGTATACTGTAGTTAAAGGGGAAATGCATCATTAATTGCCCATGAAGTTATTTGCTGTTGCAGAGGGTCTTAATTTTTTTTCTGCTTGCAATATATTCATTATTGCTCATTTGTCTTTGTGTCTCTTACACAAAGAGACACTTTTACAATCACTTTTAATTGGTACTTAGTGATTGCAGCAAACACTAGAAACAATACAATGTATGTAATCCCTTTATGTTGTTATATGACTTAGGGATCTCTCTTCTATTTACAATTAGTTCTAAAAATAAAACACATTAATATTAGACAGTTATCTTCATTATAAGAATTGTAACCATAATATTCTATAAGTTAGATAAACAGATAAATAAATACACTTTTATATAAAAATTAACATTTGTAAAAAAAATAACACTAACAACAATAAATTCAGACATAAGGAATTAAGGTATTAATACAATTCATCACATTGCTTAGCAGCTTTTGCTCCAGCCTACAGTGCATGGGAATCTTAATAGGTCATTCAATGGGGTTCATTCACTAAACTTCGTTAAGTTGCTTATAGCACTATAAATGCCCTTGTAGTGCTATATTGCCTGTGTTGCTATTCACAAAGCTCAAATAACAGGGCAATATCGCACTAAAATTTATTTTTATAGTATTATAACACTGACAAACTAAAGCTGTACGATAAGGCACAAAATGCCCGAAATGGCATTTTTTGCCAGAAACTGCTATTCATTATAAGCATATCATACTTTAAAAACTTTCAATATCTTGGCAGGGACCCCCCAGAGACCTTTGGGACCACCAGAGGTTCCCGCATCTCCAGGGGGGCCATGGGTTCCCGGGGGTCCCCGCCGACATCCGGTATCAATCATGTGCACTAAGAATGTCCATTGACTGCCAATGTGTTTATCTATGCCCCTTTAAGGGTATAGATAAGCACAGTGACAAGCAATACATCTTTAGGCAAATGTTTTTTAGTTAATTGTTATGTATTGTATTTTTTGTTCTTGTTTTTATTTATTTTTTGGGGTTTGTGGTTCTTGTTTTAATTTAATTGTTTTTGGATTTGTGGTTCTTGGTTTTATTTAATTGTTTATGATTTGTTGTTCTTGGTTTATTTAATTGTTTTGGATTTTTGTTGATTGTTTTTTTTATTTTATGTGGCCCCTCTGAGTAAGGGACACATTAGTCCTGAAACGTTATCTGTACTAAAGCTCTGATTCTGTGAACACCTTATTGAATTTTTTCAAAACTCAAATCAAGTCTCCTGTGTGCTCCTCCTTTCCTTCATTTTTGTGCCATTATCAGGTCCAGCCTTGAGACGCCGGGACCATTGGGAGGTAAGCACCAGAAGCAGAATTTAGGACATAGATATATTACTAGGGGAACTCTACAAATCTGGCAAACACATAATAGAAGTGCCCTAAAAACACATGAGTTAAGGAGGGGGGGAGAGGAAAAGACAAAAAAAAAAACCACATATCCCCTGAGGAAACTTTGGTGTGATATGTTTCGTATGGTCTAAAACGAGGAGGAGGGCCTGGAGGGTATTTGGTACTCAATAGTCCACAAAGGTATGTGTGCTTATCTACTGTTTTGTTAGTATTACTGTTATGGTACACCGACAAGTGGAAAACTGTTGCTAAAGTAATGACATTCTTTTTTTTGTCTTTTCCTTTTCCCTCTCCCAGTCTTTTTAAGTTAAATTTTTGTACTAGTTATTTTGTATGCTGCCCCAACAGTGATGTCATTATTGTCTCCCCACTAAACGATGTTATAGACCTGATACAATGCTATGTAATTCAAAAGTAACATCCTCACCTTTTAATGTTCTGTATCCCACTCCGCATTGGTCTTAACAAAAAATGCAAATAAAGAACAAGTCTACAAAAAAAAAAAATTCCCCAACCCCCAATACATATTAAAATTTACCAACCCCCCAATACATATTAAAATACTCCCACCATAACATATTAAAATACTCCAACCCCCAATACATATAAAAATGCCCCCCAAATACATATTAAAATAAACCCACCCCCCAAAACATCCGATGTCAGCGCGCACCGGGCATCCCTGTCATGCCAAAAGCTGAGGCACACCTTACAGCTAATAATGAGTGTTTGAGGTAGTTTAGGTTCAGGAAATCCAAGCCATCCACATTTAGGGGGTTTTGTATTTAGAGGTACCCAAATTGCTTACTAAAAACTAGAATTTCATTCAGGTATTGCAAATATGCTGAAATGCCGGTTCACAGCCGTCCGTATGGGTAAAGATCAAACGCAATAAATAAAAAAGGTTGATTTTAATGTGCACTAGACATGTACAAATATGCCACAAATGGCTAGTGCACATTAAAACCAACCTTTTTTATTGATTGCGTTTGATCTTTACCCATACGGATGGCTGTGAACCGCCATTTCAGCATTTTTTCACTCATTATCCCGGGCTGGAGCACGCCGACACTGCACACCGGATCAAGTCTTTGGATTACAGCGTTTGAATGGCGGCATCGACGTGTCAAGTCTGTGAGTACTGACGCCCTCGGGGGCTTACTGGGTGTGCATAGGATGCCCGGTTTGGTGAGGGTAGTGGCGGAGTATAGTGTTTTATTGCCGGGGGGTGTCTAACATTCTGGGCACTCGCATCTCCTTACCACATTCTAGCCCCCTTCCTGATGCTAAGTCCATTTTGCATGCACCGAGCCTTCTAATATGCATATTGTTATCTGGATTTGATCAGTGGCAGGACTTATATGATCATAATTTCTTATGTTGCAGTACCTTCGAGCATAACTTTGAGCACCGGTGTTTGGAGGTTGTTCTCTGTTGTATACAGGTATTGCAAATAAAAATACTACTTGTGGGTACATTTGCATGTCTCAGACAGGTTTGCAATACTGTCTTTCCCCATTATCACTTAGCAAACAATGCTTCCACTGCAGCAAGGTATTCTGGGTAATGACACAATTGAGCACTCACGGTATGTCACTCTTTACTTATTAGCGATTTTAACCTGGACACCTAAAAGCTTATACCTGCCAATGTTACACAGCTTTTCAGCACAGCCTAGGTTAAAGAAGTGCATAGCCAGCAAATCTACTCACAGACAGTTATTTCGACCCTTTGGGTACCATTAGTGCGAGGTTGGTTGCTGTCTTCTGTATGCAATGTGAAGCTGGTAATCTGTCTGAGAAATGCAAATGTACCCACAAGTGGTATTTTTATTTGCTGTACACTGTACGGTGGAGGGTTTTTGGCACTTCTTTTACCCACCATAACTTTTTTAATTGACGTTTTTCAAATGTATTGTGCAGTTTTAAAGTATAATTATCCTTGTCTGCATCATTCTGAGACATTCGCTATCCATTTTGTATAATTGTTTGAGCCATCACTTGGCATACAAATCTATGCCCCTTTCAATACTGCATTGCAATCTAGCCTAGTACAAAACTGAACAGAAACACAACCAACTCATCATGCACCTTGTAAATAAAGTCACAGTTGAGGCATGTAAAATACCCTCCAGAAGCGGCCTCTCAATTCCTTAATATTATTAAGTAGGGTCATGAAATGTGCAGATGGTTTTATAGTGCACCATTTAAGCCTTACACTGAAGACCATCCCATCTGTCCTCCATAGAAAATGTTGATGTTTTTTCTTATCAGGAAACTAATTATTTCTCTACAACTCCTTTCTGGAAAATATGTGCTTTTTATTATGGATAAGTAAATAAATTGTACTAATTAATACTGTGGTTTTCTACTTCTAACGTTAATTTGCTAATGGAATAAAGCATACACACTGTACACAATCAACAACAGATAATGATACTATACACCATGCTAACATAAAAAGCTTTGTGCTAATGGATGAATTCCTCTAGCTTAAAAAACTGACACACATACATATTTTAACAAAATTTCATTATAACTTAATGACTTTCCCCTGGCAAAAAAATACAGATTGATTTTGGAACAAATTAATTTATTAGATTTGTCTGTAAATGCTGTAATAATACAGTACTTTCAGTGATTAAAAATCACCTTGTTCTCTGTATGCTCAAAATTTGAAACATGAAAAAACCAAGGACATCATCAATTTACGTATGGGATATATATTAGAAATATACAATTAGAACCAGTACAATTATTTCTGCTGGCATTGAACTCTGCTCCAAAAACATCAATGGTAGAACAATCTGATGAAAAGTAGCACACATACAGTAATACAAGATCAAATTTTTCCACTGTACCAAGGAGTGTGGTATCATGTTAATAGATACCATATGCCCCAGTTTTACATTTTTTATCTCTCCCAATGAAAAATAACTGCAGTTATTTCTCTCCTAGATACTTGTTTGTCACGTGTAAGAAAAGTAAAATTTTGGTAGCAGTTTATTGAATCAGAAATGTTGACTTTCCGTACTTTTTGTAAAATGTATAGGGCAGAGCATATGAAGGCCCATACTACGGACAAGACAGTTATTTAAAAAAAAAAGGCAGAAGAGGGTTGAATGATGCAATCAGATTTTTCCCAGCAAGCAAAGGAGGCTGAAAATGGTTTCAAAATTAAATATATGGCCTGTGTTGTCACATTTGATTGGAAATTATTCTCACGGCTCTGATTGGCTGTGAGAATTATGTGTCTTTTTTGGGGGGGGGTGAGGAAGAGACGTCATGTAAAGGAAGTGAAGCCAGCCAATCAGAATGGCTGTGCTTACTTTCCCTTTAACATGATGTCACTAAATACAAGATGGCCGGCGTCACATTGGCTGAAATACAATCAGATCGTGGGAACTAATTCCCCAATCTGATTGGTTGTACACCCGCGGGGACCACCCGGAGGCCCCCAGACACCCATCGGTACCCCTCGGGGTGCACCGTGGAACCTGCGGACATCTGTCGGGACCACTGGGGGATCCTGTCGGCCTGAGGTATTAATCGTATGTGTAACAAAATAAATGATGGGTTTATGGGGGGGCACAGGGGGTGGGTTGTGTATTGGTGCTTAATAAATATTTTTAAATTGAAATTTTATGACTGGTGTACTATATCAGGGGGTCTCCGGAGCCGAATTGAATTGTTTTCAGGTCTGGGGTCCCCTTGCTTCCTGAGATACAGGCCCCGTTATGGGGTGCCGGTATCTCCTATGCATTTAAATTTCTCGCGTCACATGATCGGGACATTTCCCTGCATAGTAGATACTGGCACCCCATAAAGGGGCCTATATCTTGGGTAGCAGGGGTCCCCAGACCTGAAACCAATGCGGTTCTGCTCCGGAGACCCCCTGCTGCAATACACTAGTAATAAAATTTCAATGTTAAAATATTTTTATTTCCAGCGAGATTTTCGCAGAGAGAGGCGGATCTCTCTGCAGCAGATACAACTCGCCGGGTGAGTCCTTTTCGGAGGGCCGGTCATCTCGGCGCGGGCAACTCGCCATGTTTGGAAATGTTGCTCTCACTGGTATTCGGGCCTTTCTGCATACCATAAGAGCAACACGGCAAAAAAAATGGCGAATTCAAAACTCTGCCGATAATTTCTATCAGACTTTACTGCATGAGGACCATAGTAGGTTGAACTAGGGTTATCCTTCTTTATTGAAGGGAGGAAAGGGCCTTTTCACTTAAGGTTCATTCTACTTGTGACATTCTCTCTGTATCCTAATCCTCCCATTGTAATGGTTGGATCTCTTGGCTTTCTCTTTGTGGCATAAATTGTCAACAGGCACTGTCCTGGATGCTCCAGGTTGTTAACGTCCATCTAGTTTTTCCTGATTTGTTACAAGACATTTTGCTATTTATAATCTCATACAAAAAACTTCCCCCCTAGCCAGGACTTGCTAAAAGATTCTGCTAGTCAGTGATATTCCCTTTAACTGAAAATGTTAACTGTTTGAATGGCTGGCTACATACTATATGTATGACAGCGTTTTACTTGGGATGAGGATATACAAATTAAGTAAATGCAACCACCTCAGTGGGAATACTAGTAGAAACAAAATATGTTTCTATGTGTCAATGTCCTTGTGACAGGGTAAATAAAAGCCACCAGCTATATGCCTGGAAAACCTATGTTTAGTCTGCAGTGCAGCACTGACTAGGTTAACTTCAGCTGGGAACCTCAGGACAATTAGTTGGATCCCAGCTGCCTAATCAAGGTGTGTTAAAAACCCAGGCTGTAGACACATGGTGCTGGCTGTTGAGGAGAGAGGAGTAAGCTACTGCAGAGATTACTGAAACAAGGTCTGTTATCAAAGTACATGAATTATGAACTGTCTGTCTCCTGCATAGAAAAGGGTAGCTGCCTGATTTTAAAACTGTCTGCTAAAGAGAAACTGTTTTCTTTTTGTTTGCTGATGAAAAGCTATTTTTGTTTTGTGTGCTGTATATCTTTTAAGGCTAAATAAATAAGCCTTGTCAAGAAACCCACGTGTGTAGTTGCATGTACCCTGCAACATATGGTGTCAGAAGTGAGATTTTGAAAGGCCCCTGCAGTTAAGGGCCACACACACACATACACACAAGAATGAAAAAAATGGACGAATTTTTTTAAGAGTTTTTGTGCGAGCAGACCAAACAGCAGGGACAGTTAATGCAGGAGCAGACCAAACAACAGGGACTGTTAATGCAGGAGCAGGCCCGGCTGCAAGCAGAGAGAGAGATGAAAGACAATTGCAGCAGCAAACCCAGCTCGTAGCCCAGTAGCAGGCAGCACAGGAGGAGCAAATGGCCAAGCTGCTGACCCAATTCCAGTGGTCAGCCAGTCCAGAACTTGCAAGCAGACCCCCGATACTCCTGAGGAAAATGGCTCTGAACGAGGTTCCAGAGGCTTTTTTACTGACATTTGAAAGAGTCACCGAAGCTCAGGGCTGAGCTGCAGATCGCTGGGCAACTGCTTTGGCCCCGCTCCTCATAGGAGAAGCCCAGGCCTCATATCAGGGCCTCCCTACAGATCAGGCAATGGACTACCGACAAGTAAAAGCCGCCATAATGGATCGCTTAAGTCTGACCCCAGAGACTTACCGGCAGCAGTTCCGGAACATGAAGTACACCACTAAGATGAGACCCCGGGTCCTCGCACAGCGGTTATTAGACTTGTGTACAAGCTGGATACAACCCGAGGAGTGCACTAAGCAGGCAATTCTTGAGCAGGTGGTTTTGGAACAATTTCTACAGATAATACCCCCTTCCGCATGCTCATGGGTAAAACGCCACGCTGCTGAAACCCTAGCTTTGGCGGTCCGATTCGTGGAGAACTTCCTTGGGGCTGAGCAGCAGGCGAGTGTCCAGGACCCGACTCCACCGGCACTTGCGGACGCCCAAAGAGGGAGATCGGATCAACGGGGAACCTACGGCCCGTCCATACGCAACCGCCAAATCCAATGGAAGGAGCAGTCGTTCCAGCAAAGACGTAGTCCAAATGCTGGTCCCCGCCGAGACTCTCATCTCCTTCCTGATGTCGGCTCGTCGCAAAATGAGAGGAACTTCCGAGGACGTCGCCCACAGGACCCACCAGATGCCTGGTCTCCAGTATCCGGTCCAGCGAAGCGCTATCCACAGCCCCCTCCTGTGAGGGAACCCTTTCCATGTTCCGCCTGCGGAGAACAAGACCACCGGTATGTGGACTGTCCACTGATGGATTGTTCATTCAGCAGGACCGTCGCCTCGGCCTTCACTGGAGAAAATTACAAGCCCTGGATACTTCCAGCCCTGATTGGGGGAAAAACCGTCCAGGCCCTTGTAGATTCGGGCTCTGGGAAAACTCTGGTCCTCCAGGAACTGTTACCACCTAACGTGTGTTCTTTTGACTCCCCATGGAGTATAGAATGTATACACGGCGATGTAAAACGCTATCTGACGGCCAAAATCCGGCTACAGGTAAAAGGGCAGGAGGCTTACCTCGAAGTAGGAGTCGCTCCTTGGCTCCCTGCCCCCTTTGTGCTCGGCTGGGACTGGCCTTTCTTTTAGACCTAATGGCTCCAGTCTCTCACGAGGAGCCCCCTTCTATGGCTCAGGAGAACCCTGGCAAACTGTTCCCCTTCTCGTCGGACCTTTTTCCCAGTAGACACCGGGTTCAAAATACTCGGAAGCAAAGACGCTCTGACAAACAGGACTGGTTGCAGAAATCTGGGTCTCAAGGTGACCATTCTAGTAGTCAGAGTTCACAAGTGATGGCTGGAGATGGCCAAAGGGAGGGGGATATGGGCCCTGAGATTTACCAGACCTGTACCTCCCTTACTTTCGCCAGAAGCAAAGGGAAGACCCAGTCCTTGCTAAACAGTTTGACAAGGTGGTGAAAATTGATAGTATTCCCCCATTTTGAGCTATCAAATGATATCCTATATAGGGTGAATAGGCAGACACAAACAGGGGAGGTCACCAGACAGATATTGGTTCCCAAAGCGTTTGTTAAATCTGTGTTCACTCTAGCCCATACTGTCCCTTGGGGTGGTCACCTGGGCAGGGATAAAACATTGGACCGTATTTCGTCCTGATTCTATTGGCCAGGGATGCATAGCGATATTGCTAAGTTATGTGTGGCATGTCCGGAGTGCCAGTTAACTAGTCCAAAGGGACAAAAAACAGCCCCGTTGGTTCCTCTACCCTTGGTGTCAGTTCCCTTTGAGAGGATTGGGGTAGACTTGGTAGGACCTCTAGAACCTTCTTCGAAAGGGCACAGGTTTATTCTTGTAATTGTTGATTATGCAACAAGATATCCAGAGGCGTTTCCCCTGAGAACAGCAACGGCGAAGCAAGTAGCAACAAGTTGTTGGAGCTGTTCTCACGGGTTGGACTTCCCCAGGTTTTGCTGACAGACCAAAGTACAAATTTCATGGCTAAACTGATGCAGGATGTCTTAAAGTTACTAGAGGTCAAGTCTGTTCGGACATCGGTCTACCATCCACAGACTGACGGATTGGTGGAAAGATTTAACCGAACTCTAAAAGGGATGCTGAGGAAATTTGTAGATTCAGAAAAGAGAGCCTGGGATGAACTTTTCCCTTTTCTGCTATTTGCAGTGCGGGAAGTTCCCCAGGCCTCCACGGGATTCTCTCCATTTGAATTGCTCTATGGCCGCCAACCCCGTGGTATCCTAGACCTCCTAAAGGAGTCCTGGGAGGAACAGCGGTCCCCTTCTAAGACTACCCTGCAATATGTACTAGACCTTAGGAAGCGCCTAGATGTGGTCGGCCATTTTGCCAGGGAGAATCTTAGATCAGCCCAGGACAGTCAGGAGAGACATTATAATCAGAATGCTCGCATGAGAGTGTTTCACCCAGGAGACCAGGTGATGTTATTGTTACCCAGTTGCGAGAGTAAACTCCTGGCCAAATGGCAGGGCCCATTCGAAGTACTCCGCCATACGGGTGATGTGGATTACGAGATCGCTCAACCAGGGTCCAGGAAGGGTAAACAAAGTTACCATGTGAACTTGCTGAAACCCTGGAAGATGCAGCGGTCTCTATTCATCCACCCGGTGGAGGAGGAAACGGACTTGGGTCCTCAGCCTCCACGGGAGAACATCGTGAGTGACGATAAAATCCCTATGGGTAAACAGTTGTCCTCTGAACAAAAAGGGGACCTGACAAAAGGATACTGGCAAATACCTTTAGAGGAAAAGTCCAAATGCAAAACAGCCTTTGCCACTCCCATGGGTTTATACCAGTTTGTAACAATGCCATTTGGACTGCATGGAGCCCCAGCCACATTTCAAAGACTCATGGATAAGGTACTGAGGCCACATAGGAATTATGCCGCAGCCTACCTAGATGACATTGTCATTTATAGTCACTGGCGGGCCCATCTAAATAGGCTGAAAGCGGTCCTCAAATCTCTAAGACAGGCAGGGCTCACAGCCAACCCTAAGAAATGTGCCCTGGGTAAGGCGGAAACTAAATACTTAGGGTATGCAGTGGGAGGTGGAAAAGTAAGGCCACTAGCCGACAAGGTGGTTGCCCTGAAAGAAGTTCCGACCCCCCAAACAAAAACGCTGGTACGCTCTCTGCTGGGTTTAGCAGGGTACTACCGGCGGTTCATCCCCAACTATTCGGAAGTGGCAGCCCCTTTAACGGACCTCACAAAAAAGTGTGCCCCTACACAAGTGGTATGGTCAAGGGATTGTCAGAGAGCCTTTGAGGACATAAAAAGGTGTCTATCAGAGGGTCCCATCCTTAGAAGCCCGGACTTCAACAGCCCTTTTATAGTGCAAACAGATGCATCAGAGATAGGGCTAGGGGCAGTGTTGTCACAACAGTTTGAGGGAGTTGAACACCCTATCATTTTCCTGAGTAGGAAATTGTTCCTGAGGGAAAAAAACTACTCAGCAATTGAGAAAGAGTGCCTCGCAGTAAAGTGGGCAATCGAGGCTTAGAGGCATTACCTGGCAGGAGTCCATTTTACTTTGGTGATGGATCATGCTCCACTGAAGTGGTTAAATAGTATGAAGGATTCCAATGCTAGGTTGACTAGGTGGTATATGGCCCTCCAACCCTTCTCATTTGAGATTCAGCACAGGCGAACGCAAATGCTGACTTCTTTTCTAGAGAGGGGTGGATGGTCGGGCTTCAGCTGTGCGTAGCCCCAGCCACACTTTAACAGGGGAGGAATGTGACAGGGTAAATAAAAGCGACCAGCTATATGCCTGGAAAACCTATGTCTAGTCTGCAGTGCCGCACTGACTAGGTTAACTTCAGCTGGGAACCTCAGGACAATTAGTTGGATCCCAGCTGCCTAATCAAGGTGTGTTAAAAACCCAGGCTGTAGACACATGGTGCTGGCAGTTGAGGAGAGAGGAGTAAGCTACCTCAGAGATTACTGAAACAAGGTCTGTTATCAAAGTACATGAATTATGAACTGTCTGTCTACTGCATAGAAAAGGGTAGCTGCCTGATTTTAACACTGTCTGCTAAAGAGAAACTGTTTTCTTTTTGTTTGCTGATGAAAAGCTATTTTTGTTTTGTGTGCTGTATATCTTTTAAGGCTAAATAAATAAGCCTTGTAAAGAAACCCACGTGTTTAGTTGCATGTACCCTGCAACAGTCCTATTTATAGTCTCTGGAATAAGAAACATTCAGATTTATTTAATGAGGGCAGAGGCTGGCAATGCCAAATTAGCTACAATTAGCTTGGCAGTTTGATGAATATAGGTAGATTTGTGAGATTTTATTTTCCTGAGACATGAATATCCAATATTTGCAAGCTCCATGATTATGCACAAAGGCTTTGCTCGTCATCATGTATTATATAATCATATTCCTGTTTGAATTTTTTCCTTTTCGAAAGGATTTAGAATTCCTATTAGAATATCCATGCCCATCAATGTTGTCTTTTAACATTTGTTTAATTTATGTGTTCATATTTAGAATTCTGTATGTACAACCATTTGCCTAATTAGCTGAAGTTGTGTTATGTAGTCTGCTTAATATTTCATATATGATACTATCTTTAATAAATTTTTGCAGGTGTGCTTGCATTGAATAGCCTTGTAAACCTAGATCTGATCTTTAAACCCTTTTAAAATTACAATTTGGCAATACAGTTTCAAATAATAAACCAGGACTGACATAATTTTTGCAGATAGAAACAGTACTTATATAATAATTTCACTAAAGGATTACATTAAATAGCTACTTTCCAGGTTCAATATAAGCTTTGACTTGCTGTATGATATTGTTAATAACATGCTTATAGTGTCTAATAAAACAAACGCAAAAAGGGCTATTCTTTTTTAATTAATTAATTAATTAATATTGCACCAAGTTAAAAAAATAACGTGTCTTATTACCACTATTTTAAGATGTAAAACATCAGGACAGTGGTAATAATTTACGGGTGCAATGCAGGGATTAACGCAACAGTTAATATTGTGTTAATTACTGCACAGTTATCGAATTAATACTATTTCTATCATACAGTAAGCTTCTGTAATATCTATTATTACAGAATAAAATTGTAGCCAAGTGCCCCTGGCTATAGCCTTCCACTGCGCAGGGCCTAGCCAGGATGGGTACTATGTTGCCTTATCCAGGGGCAGGCCTAAACTGACAGTTGAAGTGTCATATCTGGGGAGGGCACTGACTGGGTCCCATGTAAATTATGTGATGACTTTCTGTGCCTAGACCTGCCCTGTTATGGGGTGGGGTTACAAGCCCTCCCCCCCATGTATAAAAGCTGACCCTACACCAAATTGAGGAGGGCTATGGGCTATGATACCCTTTTCCCTGCAAGAGGGTAAAGAACATTAGGAGGAACTCTTGGGGCCTCAAGCCCCTGGGGTCTGCTCCAGGGAATGGAATGGATGCCATGCTGTCTGCACAATAAACCTGGCGTTGAACCAACTATGATGCGTGGTTATTGGGAAGGAGAATTGCATGTGAGGACCATCCTGCTTTCAGCCAAATCCTCATGGGCTGGAGGTGCTGCACTATGATAAGAGAAAGCCTTCCCTGTTTCTGGTCCCATACAACAACCATGGAGCAACTCAGACCTTCTGTACCAAGCAGGTGAGCTACAGCACCGGGGAAACACCCATGTAGTGGCCAGATCTTCCGTGGCAGGGGTTAATAGGTGCTCCAAAATTAATAACATTAACCCCGTTGATGCCTGTTGGTACCAATAGAATACCACAGGCATTAAAGGGCTTAATACAAACACTACCTTCCCCCTTGGCTAACTTACTGGCTAGCATATAGCAAATACAGAATATCACTTGTGAGCACCTTCACATGTCTTAGACAGGTCTGCAACCCTGCCTTTCAACAATTATCACCCAGCACACAGTGCTTCCACTGCAGCAAGGGATTCTGGGAAATTACATGCAAATTAGCACAGAATGGATCACGTTTTACCTGAAAACCATTTTTACATGGAACTCATATAAGTAAAAGCTCTGTTGTTCACACAGCTTTTAAGCACAGCATGGGATTAGATGCAAAGCCAGTCAAACCACTCACAGACATGTTTCAACATTAATGGTCTCATCAGTGTGAGGTTGGTTGAACTGGCTTTGCAATTTTCAAGGCTGGGTAGGTTTACCATATACATTTGAAGCTAATACATACTTGAAAACTAGAGGTAACTATCAGTGTATTATTTCCTGGTAAAACATTTGATAAATAAATATACAGCTCAACCCCGTTATAGCGCGGTCCTCAGGGGCCACCCGATCCGCCCGCGCTAGAACCGGTGTCGCGCTAATTGTAAAAAAAATGACCGCCGCATACCCGATCGGGAAGAAGGGAGGAAGGAGGGAGGGAAGGAAGAGGTGGCCAGAAGCCCTACACGTCCCCCAGCAGCGGCCCTCCGAGTGCAGCCACAGCCTGCTACTTACCTCCACCCCCACCACCGGCATCAATCCCCCTCCACTGGCATCCACTTCCTCCCCCCCCGAGGCCCCCACACCTACTGGCCCTCCACGCCCACCCTCCACAGCATAATCAGTTTTGGGCCTAGCCCACGCGGCCCTCCGAGTCCCAGCCTGCTCCACCGGCATCCACACCACCCCCCCCTCTTACCGACATCTCCCCCCTCTACCGACATCCCCCCTCCTCCCAACACCCTCCCCCCTCCTACCGACACCCCCCCTCCTCCTGATGCCAGCTCTACTCCGATCTCAGTAGCTGACACCAAAGGTAGGGAGGGGGAGTGGGAGGGTGGTGTGAGTGTGGAGTGAGTGTGGTGTGCTGTGCAGTGTAGTGTGCTGTGAGTGCTGTGTGCTGTGTGCTGTGTGCTGTGTGCTGTGTGCTGTGAGCTGTGAGAGTGTGCAGTGTGCAGTGAGCAGTGAGTGCTGGGAGTGTGTGCAGTGTGAGTGTGTGCAGTGAGAGCGTGTGCAGTGAGTGCTGGTAGTGTGTGCAGTGTGCAGTGAGAGTGTGTGCAGTGTGTGCAGTGTGTGCAGTGAGAGTGTGTGCAGTGAGAGTGTGTGCAGTGAGAGTGTGTGCAGTGAGAGTGTGTGCAGTGTGCAGTGTGCAGTGAGTGCTGGTAGCGTGTGCAGTGTGCAGTGTGTGCAGTGAGAGTGTGTGCAGTGAGAGTATGTGCAGTGAGAGTGTGTGCAGTGAAAGTGTGTGCAGTGAGAGTGTGTGTAGTGTGCTGTGAGTGCTGTGAGTGCTGTGAGTGCTGTGTGTGGTGAGTGTGCTGTCTGCTGTGAGCAGTGTTCAGTGAGTGTGTGCAGTGTGCAGTGAGCAGTGAGTGCTGGGAGTGTGTGCAGTGTGAGTGTGTGCAGTGAGAGCGTGTGCAGTGAGTGCTGGTAGTGTGTGCAGTGTGCAGTGAGAGTGTGTGCAGTGTGTGCAGTGTGTGCAGTGAGAGTGTGTGCAGTGAGAGTGTGTGCAGTGAGAGTGTGCAGTGAGTGCTGGTAGTGTGTGCAGTGTGCAGTGTGTGCAGTGAGAGTGTGTGCAGTCAGAGTATGTGCAGTGAGAGTGTGTGCAGTGAAAGTGTGTGCAGTGAGAGTGTGTGCAGTGTGCAGTGTGCAGTGTGCAGTGTGCAGTGTGCAGTATGCAAAAAAAATGTTTAAAAAAAATGTAATTTTTTTTTTTTTAATTCGGGGTCCATGCTAAAACCGCGTTATAAGCGATCCGCGTTATAGCGGATCGCGCTATAACGGGGTTGAGCTGTACTGTAAGGGCTATTATCTACACAGGCAAGACAGGTCTAAGACCAAGGATAAAAAAACTGCGGAATATCTGCCGTTAATCACGTACCGATAAATAGAACATGATGTGTTGCATGATAATACCACAAAATTATATTCTTCTTATTTTTTAATGGGTCCGATAAAAAAAATGTTATTTTTAGTGGTGCAACATTGAAGTACTGTATTGCACTATACAAAGAATGCATTTTTGGAATACCGGAGCTTGATGTACCCGGACCTAAGTCTTACTACATTTGTATCTGGTTCCATGTTTTATGACAAGCTCCCCAGTAAATCTAGTACTTGTAATGGTTTATCATTTTCTCCAAGAGTGACTAAAAAGCATAAAACCTAAAACCATAAGTTCAACGCACATCCCAAATTACTAAAACTGAACATTTCATCCTTATTATCCCTTTATTACTTACCTGATGCGACACAACAGCCTCTACATTTTAAAATCTCTTATACAGCATGTTATTTAAATTGGGGTTTTAGTTATGTAGCAGGGTCTCCCCTGGCCCCCCTCACCTGCGCGGAGTAGCGGGACCCCCCGTGGTATGTCAGGCAGTTGCAGGGGCGAGTGCGTCGCCGGGGGCTCCCGGTGGTGACGGAGACAGAGCGGCACCATTTTGGTTGTGTCCAAGCATGCACGGAGGGTTGCACATGTGGAGACGCGAAGCGGCGGCCATTTCAGAGAGGGAGGCAGGTCACAGATGCTGCTCCGTAGTGCAGGGACCCCTAGAAGTCGCGCATGCGCAGTTAGGGCGATGTGGCGGCCATTACATAGTTGAGCAGGCTCAGTGGAGAGTAGCGGTGGCCATTACTCATCGCACACCCCCCCCCCCAATGATAAAGAGGTCCTGAGTGGACTACAACTCCGAGCAGCCTCTGGGAACTGCCCTTTCACCCAGATCACATGCAGCCAGACAGCCACTAAGGCTTACAGATTCTCATGCTGCATTTGGATACATTGTGTGTGCTGAGTCAGGAAGCAGACAGTGAAGCACATTAGTTAGTTGGAGATGGGATAAGGTAGGGGAAGGTAGTGGGTGCAGGGAGCAGTAGCCCCTGCCACTAGGCCAGGTTAACCCTAGGCCCCAGCTAGGCCCAACTCAGCAGTAGATCTGTAGCTGCTGTAGGGAAGGCCCTAAGGTAGGGTCTTTGCCCTTTTAGCAGTTACCTTAGTCAGGGAGACAGCTGCAGTGCTGCGTGCTCTGACAAGGAGGGAGCTGTGTGACAAGTGTGGTCTGGGATCAGACCTGCGTCACTCAAGATAGAGACTATCTGTGTGGGTGAGATTATCTGAATTGGAAGAGGACGCCATTGCTGCGGATTCAGCGCTGGACACAGACGGGTCCTTTCCTGTTGTTTGCTGTATTCATGTGCAGGAGCCCCGGGCAGGTATTTCTACAAGTTCACCAACTTTAACCCACATACCGGTTTTCTTACAGGCGCTGATCACGCCTAATGGGTGGGTTTCTGGACTATTGGGACACTTGGGTATAGCGGTGGGGTTGAGGTCCAGTGAGGCCAGGTTAAGGTGTGACACGGCTGTGTTGCTGTGATTGATGTGATATGATGTGATGTTATTGTTCTGCCCATATAGTAAACAGTTTACATATATACTTCATCGTATGTGTTTCCTATTTGTGGGTCCTGTGTCAGGGGGCATTCTATATGCCTGGAATCCCTGCACCGGTGGAGGCGCTGTAAGCATATGTTCCTGGATACACCCCAGGCTCCCAGTGGCAGAGGTTCAGGCCTCCTGTGAGCATGTCAGGTATTGCACCACACTGTAGATTTTCCCACATGGTCCATATCTGCGATTGGGGGGGGGGTGCAAAATGTGTTACAGTTACATACAGTAATTTAGCCAAAGTCTGATAAGCCTGTGCACATGCCAAAATAACCAAATCAGGCAAGCCCTGACTTCCAATTCCCTTATATTTTACCACGTTTTCTGAGCTGAATTCCTCCTGCTTCTCTCTTTCACTTTCGACGAAAAATCTTGGAGTACAGTAGGTGGGTGGGGAGCTTAGACCATTGAAAGGTTTCACACAACCTTACATAAATACTAATATAGTTTTATGTGCTATGGTAAATTGACACAGTACATATATTACTTGCAATGTTTTATATGTTTGTTAACTGGAATGCAGACGGAGTGACCAAAAAAATCTAAAATAAAAAAAACAATATCAATGCAAATCCAAATACATCAAAACCCTTAAATTATCATATACACTCCGGGGACTCCTCTGCGTTTGGCTAGCTGTCTCCCAATGGCTTTCCGGAGCTCCACTCCGTCTCGGTTTCCAGTGCGCCGCATCACTTCCGGTTCAGAGCGTTGCGTCACTTCCGATTCAGCTTATGGGATGGGCAGTCCCTCGTCTCTCCTCCTCTGGGCGGACCTACTCTACGCGTTTCGCCGGTAGAGAATGTGGCTTCGTCAGGAGTTTTTCTATCATTACAGGGAGTCCAAACATCATGTGGTGTTTCCCTGATGCTGCACTGACTGGCCAGGTCTGATTTGGACTGATGGAAGACTACACATGTGCAGCATTACCCTTTATGTTGCTTGTCATGACCCAGAGATGCTCTAGGTGGCAGTGCTGGGTAACTGAGGACACCTCCTCTCTATGGAGCTGTTTCAGAGGCTTTCCTGCATGCACATGCTCACTTGCAATGTTTACATATGCTCTGTTTTTCCAAGATGGCCGCCGCCTGTCCTTTTCCAAGATGGCCGCTGCTTATGCAAAAGGGATGTGGAGCTCCCTGAAGAACTGATTAATGGACTTCTAATTGTGTACACGAGGTGGGTGGGGGTATATATGTCTTCCTGGTGTAAGTGTCCCTTAGCATTACCCTGAAGGAGGTAAGTTAGTGGACCGAAACATTGGTTTACACGTGCTGTCATGTTGTTTGAATACAATCTTTTTGCTACATACTACTGAGTGCTGTTTCTTTGCTTTCCCTGTTGGGAAGGCAATCTGTTATATATATATATATATATATATATATATATATATATATATATATATATATATATATATATATATATATATATATATACAGCTCAACCCTGTTATAGCGCGATTCGCTACAACGTGAATCTGCTTATAACACGGTCTGAGTGTGGCTCCCGAGATTTGAAAACATACATTCTGCCGCTCGAGGACTTACCGGCATGTCCGTTAGCAATAAAGCAGTGAATTGAATGTTTGAAAAATGTGTTGTGTGTCGTGTCATGTGTTCCTGCTCTGCGACGCCGTGCACGAGAGCTGATAGCTGCAGAGAGGAGAGCACATGGACACAGCCCTATGAAGAGAGGAGAGAGCTGACAGCAAAGAGGAGAGAGATCTAGATGCCAGTAAATCCTGCGCGCCGAAATTTGAACACAATCTCATTCTGTGGCCCCCAAGGACCGCATTATAATGGGGTTCAGCTGTATATATATCTCTAGAACCCCAATTTAAATGAAAGATTAGAAAGAGTTAAAGATTAAAATATGTACAGGTAGTAACAAAGGAGGGAGAGGTAGTAGGTGGAATTATAACATTTATTGGACCAACAAAAATTGTTAAAAGAGGGGCTCAGTGAGCAAAGGCATGGTCTTTTTGAAGCCGCAGAGTTCGGTTTAAATCCTGTTGTCAGCCCCCTTGTGTAATTAGGTAAGTCACTTTAACTCCCTGTGCTTTAGGCACCAACATTAGATTGTAAGCTCAATAGGGCAGGGGACCATTTGTGCCTGCAAATTATATGCACATTGCGGCATACACTGTCGGTGCTATATGCAGAAAATGTATATATTATTATAATTATTATTCGTATTATTAAGATGTGATTTTACATATAGGTATATATATAATGTTATTAATATGGAAAAAAAATCTGCAAGTCCAACCTACGTTAAATTGTGAATCATGTTATTATGATTCATTATGAAGAAGAAGAATATGACCTCCCAGTTCACCCCTCACTCTCCAATTTATTTTTATGTCAGCCTTATATAATTTTTTTCTTCATGAAATTATATTATGTAGGAGTCTGACTTCAGATTCATCATGGAAGATTAGATTGGATTTTGATTATATTTTTTCTCTCTTTCTGCCTATGTGCGCTCGGACCAGATGGAGTCCTGTCTGTGTAAGGTGCTGCCAACTCGTGTGTCAAGTTTACCCATCTAGAGGTGACATTGGTGGCTGCTGCAGAAGTCTATTATTTTATGCATGTTTAATCAGTGGTACTGGAATTCTATTGGTGTTTCAGGACCAAATAGGAAAAAGAGAAAACCCCATAACCAAAGAATAAAACAAACCGATAATTAACAAGTGCATTGTAACTTGAAAATACCGTGAGGTAAAGGAAGGATGATAAAAAAAAAATAGTCCAAATTGGGGCTTACAGACCACCCACCTGTCATGCCCACTGGTAGAGAAAAAACTCTAAACAATCCCATTGGATTGCCTGGGTGACACAGATACACAATGTTCATTGGGACCTCTGGATAATGCTAGAAGCATGTTGGGTAGGTGGTCACAGGGCTCGAACACTGGGCATCTCACGTGACACCAACCACAGTAACCAGTAGTAGCCTTCCCCAGGGAAGGGTGAGAAAAGGGGAATGGAATAATCGTGGCACCTGTGTGTGCTCTAGTCTCCCTCTTTGGTGCAGTAAAGCTAAGCCCAGTTCTACTCGGTTGCCAGATTCAGTGACTTCCTTGGAGTCCCTAGAGTTTTTTCAAAGCCTGAAAAGGATTCTGCATCAAGCAGTTTCTGTCAACAAGTGACTTTACAGTGTCCAAAAGTTTCATTCCATGCACCTCCGTTGTGAGAGAGAACATCAGTTTCTTCTGTCCTATGTTTATAGAAACTTCTGGAATTGCACAATGTCATTTGTTTTCTTGCCGGCACTGCCAGTCTAATTTAACAAGAATTGTAATACCGTAGGTTGAATACAGCGTGGAGGTGGTCTAGTTCAAGTTGCACCATTTTAATTTAAACATGTCTGCACAATTACAGTAGCATTGTTCCTTGTGACATTCAAAAACCTACAACATATATAAAATATATAATATCTAAAAAATATTTAAAATATTCTAATATATATATATATATATATATATATATATATATATATATATATATGAACTAAAATCTTTTTATCAACCAAATATCCAAATATGTATGAGTAATTGAGTGGTAATGACTGGGTAAGTGATTCAAAACAACTCAAACAAGAGTCTTTTTCACAGTGTAATAAATATGAATTATTGAGAAGTGAGAACAGAATAAAAAATAAAAGGAGTATGTTCTTGGGTCCTCCCTCTCACCTGTGCATTAGTGAGAGATTGAACAGTAACTAGTTTTAGTACATTCCGTACAAATTTTTAAAAATCCAAGCAACCTAGATGTTACGTAATGGTGGCTGGTGGCCTGACTGAAGTGCCAGCCTAGTGTCAATTTCAAGTTAACCTAGATATTATCCTGTGCCATTGTCTGGTATAGCATGGCAGTTTGGGTGCTGACTTGTTTGGGCCCCCACTAGATGCTCAATAAAAAAAAAGTCTAATCTCATTTATGATGCCATATTTGGTCTTGATTTTGCAATGGAAATGAGATAACTATTAATGATGATGATTGATTATGGTGGTGGCACTAGCAGTGGTGGTTGAGCACAAAAGCCACAAACAGCAGTAACAGTAACAAGTCAGTCCTTGGCCAATTATGCACCCACCATGCATGCCTACGTTTTGTTTACGTCAGAAAGTCAGTGTGACAGCCTTTCTGACCGGTTGTGTTATTTACTTGTTGTTGGTACTGAATTTAATTAACTAATCAATAATATACTAATTCAGTCACTCACTCATTGCTACTAAGACTAGTGGCAGTGGACAATGCATTTATTCATACAGACATAACACCCAAAAGAGTGCTGAGTTAGGGCTAGTTCCTCAGAAGTCTGTTAAATGTTTTATACTTGCAAAACTGGATCCAAAAAGGAAACAAGTGGCACTCCACAGGACTTTGCAAATGTAAAAAGGGTATTTAATGGTGGACAGATTAACGTTTCGATCCCAACACGTACCTTTGTCAAGAGGTTCACCTTAGGTCAGAAACGTCGATATTTACACCATTTAACACCCTTATTTACATTAGCAAAGTCCTGTGGAGTGCCGTTTTTTGTCCCTTTTTGGATCCAGTTTGCAATGGAGTGTACTGTGTGGGGTGTAACTGTGTATCCAAGACAATACAACAGATGAAGTGAGTGCTCATATTAAAAACATTTATTTTTGTGACATAAATGCATTGATAGGCATAACACATATCCACAAAGGTGATTAGCATTAAGATGCCCTCGATTTAACCTGAAAATATAAGATCTTTAACTTTTAACGGCCATTCCGGCTTACGTCTATACAAATCATGGGCTAATTAGCCATTAACCTAACAACGCAGATGCACAAACCTCTGTTCATGTTAGCACATGGAAATAACGTTACGTTAATTATGTCACATTAAAACCTGCCTTACCCACATCCAGACTATGATTATCATAGTGTTATTTCAGGGAATAGCCTACAAGGAAAAGGGCAGGTCTTAAGTACTACCCAAATTATTGCACTGCGTATAGGACTTAAGCCTTTCATTACTTGTCATACAAGAATATATATTATGGAACATATTAATGTCTCAAACACATCAAGAAAATTAAAAAGCAGGCGAAGCACTGCAGAAAAACTGGTACAAATGCTGGGCAAAAAACACGTAGCAATAAAAAAAGCAAAAAAATGTTTTTTCCAAAATCAAATAGTTCCAGCAGACACATTGAAGAAAATCCGTAAAAGCATGAACATGACTAAATAATACAATATATTGATTACCACTGCTTAATCGCAAGGTGAATTACGCATTAAGTTCTCCTTCAGTCATCTCCTACTGTAGCTAATATGATTCTGTGACTGTAAGTTTGCTGTGCTGTATAGTTCAATTAGAGCTGGTATTACCAGAATCCTGCTTTCTCCACGACAAGTTAATAACTCCTTCAACTAAACCTTGAGCTCATGCGAAACAGTTGTCAGCCTTATTAAATGCACAGCAACCTTATTTCGCTATTACTTATTATTTGTTTTGTTGCATATTACGTTATGTTGACCTTGCATATACAGATGTATCTACGTAGACTAAATTTACCCAGAACTGCAGAAAAAAAGCTTTTTCTAAATGCTCCAGAGAAAGTGGGAGCCGCGAGCAGCCTCAACAGCACAATATTGGCATAACCAGCTTCTTTTTTCCCCTCGCGACCAGGAAATATCGAAGTTGGTTAACTCGGCATTCCTCAGCTGTGGGGAAAATAACATTGACTACATCTAATTAAAAGAAACGTTATTTCTTCAAAATCACCAGGCTATGGTAGTGGAAGTCCATTCCCTGCTCTCATAATTTTCTCCACCATATTATGGTTAGCAAGAATAGTATCAATGTTGTATTCTTAATCAAATTGCTTTGATTAACTACTCTCACCTTGACATTGTATTGGGAAGGATTCATGTGCATTGTCAACTGACAGGTCATATGTACTGTATAACATGTATGATTGTCAGATTTACAAAGGATTGTAGAAGTTTGTTGAAAGCAGGGGATTTGAAAACCTATATAATAAGGACCACATTAGTCTAGAAACATATTGAAGCTGTATTTATTAATTTAAGGCTTTCAATTAGTTCAAACAAAATTCAGTAAATGTGTTTGTCAGTTTTACAAACATAAGTTGTCATATTTGCAGACCATTTACATAGCTCCTGCATTGTTTGTAGCACCGTTTTGTAAATCAGTTATGTGGACTTACAAATTCAGTTCCCTGAGAATTATTCCTATTCTGCTTCAGTTTGATGAATGAGATATAAAAATATGTCAAGTAACAGTCACAAAATGAGTTAATTCCAACGCACGTATTAAAACTAATTTTCTTTAATTTGTTATTTCCCCATGATACTGGCTAATTGGTTTTCTAATAGCCCTCGTGTTTTGCCTCAATAATCTTGCCTGGGAGTCTGTTCCATTATTTTTAGATTGTGAAAAAGTATATTATAACATCTGCTGTAGCGTTGTTTTTTTTGTTTTGTTTTTTTCAATCTCCATGAAATAATACATTCTAAATGTCAAACCAGTCAAATTTCTTCGTAAAATATATTGGCATGAGAAATTCAGGTTTTTAAGGAAATCGGAGATAGACCACTTATTATCAGAACTAGTGTATAGTAAGAGATAAGTCTGTATATGCTACAAGGAAACTGGAAAGAGTATACATACAGTATGCACAGGAACATAAATAAATTAAAAACATTTTTTTTTAACTTTGTATGTATAGATATATCAATATAAAAGGGGTAGGAAATGGGAACAGAATGCAAAAGGGAGAGGAAGTAGGGCAGGAATTACAGAACATTTATTTATTGTATTTGTAGTCCTGTTTCCCCTTAAACAAGATGGATACTGGTGCTGCCCTTTTACATGTAGGCTCACAGGAGCCTAAGCCACAGCCACGGGGAGCCTAGGGTGATACACTTACAACCTTGGTGCACGCTTCCACCTGAGAGGGACCAGTTCTGATCTGGCAAGATGGGATCCGCGATGTGACTCTGATTAAAAAAGGATATTCTTACTACAGTGGATTGATGCCGGGTGTCTCTGGAGATTACACGCATTAATATCAGCTCCGGATACCACCTGATTCCATCCTATGTTATAAAAATGTATTTACATTTTAACCGCCACGGTAATGAAGGGGTTAAATACCAGTGCCTGTTTTTTTGTGGGTACAGGGGTTGGGTGAAGGTTGGAGTTACCCATGGTGGGTGGTTTGGCCTACCGGGAGGGTTGCGGATGGAGTTAACCTCCTTTATTACCTTAGCAGTTACTACTAATAAGGTAATGAAGGGGTTTTGCCCTCCCACTACCTACCCGAGAGGCCTAACAACCCAACTCTGCATTGCCTCACCTCTTGGATGCTGACCATGTCATTGTGGGAATCTGCCTGACGGGACCGCATGCTGCACTGATCACAGTCTGTTGATACTGGCTAAATATTACAGCCACACGCATAATTTGGAGCCGTGTTTTCATTGTTGTTCAGTGATGCTGCTATGACAGGAGATTACTCTTGCCCTCAAGCACCATCACCCTCAATCTTGCAGCTTTGACTTTGTCTCTCGTGGTCCTGCCTGCATTGTCTGGTCATGCACACTTATCTCTTTGTGACAGCTTATGCATCCCTAGACCGTCCGGTCGAGTTGGTGAGGGGCACATTGTGCCTTACACCGACCATACCATTTTAGACTGTATTCTTACAGGGACACTGTTCTATTTTTCTCCCTGTTCTCAGGGGGTTAGGTTATATTTTGATTATCACCTCCAGTGTTTGATAGAGTGCTGGGTGATTGTTTTAATTGTGTGTTTTTTATGATGTTATCAATACATTTATAATTCTTTTGTATATGTGAGTGCTCATATATACACATAAGAAATGTGGATACGTAGTTAAGTATAAAAATAAGGATTTGTAATGATTTTCACAAATATAAAACCACCACATGGAAATCCTCTTGGAGAAACCTATATAAGTAAAATAAACTTAAGCCACACTAAAAAATCAACAAGGGGGAGTCAAAGACACATAATAGAGAGGCTATGTGAAAACACTGTAAGCCCACACAAAAAAAACATAATAAAGACATACAGAACCCCATATACCCTATTCCGCATATTATTATTTTTAAACCACTAAATAAACCACAAAATAAAAGAGACTAGATCTAAATCTTCATTTAAACTATTAGGTGTCATTGTACCCAGTTTAAAGATCCCGTAATGTCTCTCTCTTGGATAATTAATTTAATCTGTTGCCACCACATCATCTGAAATGACATGCTCTACCCCTTTAAATGTAAGGCCACAAGGATCCTGTGACTGGTGCAGCTTTAAATGTCAAGGGAGGCTATGTAATGCAAAACGCTTTTTATATTCCAGATATGTTCCTGTATCCTCCGTTTCAACATTATCTCTGTTCTCCCTATATATTGACAGCCACATTGGCATTCTATGAGGTAAACTTGTTTGTTTACAATTAATGAAATCTGTTATTTGATAACTTTCACATTTTCTCTTATGTTTCGTTATCTTCATTACCATATTTAATAGAGCAGTTTTCACATTTAAAAAAACCTTGCCGTTTTTTATTCAACCGCTGTTTTTTTTTTTTTTTTCAGTTTGTAATGTTTGCATTTTTTGTCTCACTTGGATGCAAGGATGTTTTTCAAGGAATTTACTTTTTATATATAATTTTCATTTCTTTTGGTAAAATGTGTCAAAGAATAGGATCACATAGTTATATATCTGCCTATGTTTTCCCTCAATACTACTTATCTTTTCAACTGCACCATCACATTTAGTGATGAAGGAAACATTAAAAGCAGGATTTGGAGTTTTATCCAGTTTAGGTTTTATATTATTCAATTCACTGCTGTCCAAATCTCTAGCTCTAATCATATCTTGCTGTAAAGTATTGTGGTTATAGATAGCCTCTCACTGTGAAACGTTGCTTTAAATCCCTATCTTGATACACATAATCCCTAATTTCACTACAATTTCTTCACAACCTTTGGAATTGGCAAAAGCGTATTTTTTTTCTCAACCATTAAAATGTCCACTAAATGACAAGATATTACTATTACAATCCACCTCATCTAAATGTCTTAGTAATAATTTTATTCTTATTTTCTTCTAAAGGTAGACCCAAAAATTCAAATGTAATTAACTAAATGTAGATTAGATGAGCACATCATTGATTTAAAAGTTTCCAGAAGACAACTTTCTCAGCATAAGGATTGTTGTTCCACACAAAGCTGTATTCCCAGCTACCTATAAATAAATTTGAGTAGCTGGGAGCCAGCTTCATGCCCATTGCTAAAATGTATTAAAAAATATGGGTCAAAATGAACATTATTCTTTAAAATAAAATTCTTATGAGGTTCGTTCGTGCAAAGTCTCATCATTATCTGAAAAGTTTTCACTGCTTCCATTCCTTTATTATGTTGTATAGAGGTGTATAGGGACTATACATCAACCATAGGCCAGCAGAAGCCTTATTCCCACTTAAAATCTTCAACAAAATGCCAGATGGTTGTAGAATCCCTCACATATTGTACTGTTTGACCTTAAATCAACTACAGTACAAACTTCTGAAGATGAAAATCTACACATGGTCCAAACCTAAAGGTATCTCCAGAGTGGACAGTAGGTTGGAAAGCTCCAGTTGTGTGCAGTCAATACATAACCGTTTAAATAATTAGTTCAGTGGTTAGAGACCGTCAGAATTAGCATCAGCTGAATATTGCATCAGCCTAAGGAGCAGTATCAGTGTTGCTCAGATCAAAGTTGATCCCAAGGTCTATGAACCCCCAATTTGCAGTACAGGTGACAGTAGTTGGGTAATTAATGAAATTAAAAATAAAGTTTTAATAATATTCAACTACAATAATTTAAATAGGGAGGATCAAGAAACATACATTTAGTTGGATGCAATTACAAATGTATTACAAAGTGAGTTAATAAGATGCAAGTCTCTGATCAGGTCTTGAGAGAGCCTTGGAATGGTTCAGCCAAAGATTTCAGGATAGGTGGAGACCTATATGGATGACCAGATGGTCTCTGGGGGAGCTATAGTTATATTGCTAATCAGTTCAGGGTCAAATAACTATGTCAATTACGATATAGTAAACTGCAATTCCCAATAGGCTCAGAACATACAATCTGCCCACTTAATGCCTGACAGAGGATGCCTGGGCAGCACTCATGGTATACTGTAAGTATGGTATAAGTATTAGTGAGATGCTGGAGAGCCTGAGTGAAATATTAGGACCACAGGAAGGTAGTAAGTAGAGGGCCTTACTTAAAACCATTCTGTGTTCAAAAGGGAGTTCCTTAGAGAATAAATTAGCAAAACTTATTGTTTCTGTGACCAAAGGAAAATAAGTGAAATGCCTAAACACTTCAGTACATGTCATGGCCCCATGCCCGCGGCTACCCCAGTGGTGTTTTAAGGTTTCTTTGAATTAATGATAGAGGATGCTAGTGTGTAGGTAAGCTGTTGCTACAGTCATGCACGTACTGTATAGTACTGTCTACGAAAAGCACTAATTGTTTTTTTATGATGCTCATAACCAACTCTTCTTCCCATAGATGTTTTCAATGATGGAAAACTAAAGACACTAGACACAGTCTTTAAACATTATGACATATTTACTACAGTAAATTACAGAAACATTGTACATCGGTAAATATTTATTACAATATATTAATTTATACAAGAACATAAAAAAACAAATACTTCCACAAATAAAATGCCCAATAAATCATCATGCTATGGCTGTCTCATGTGGTTATGCAAGAAAAGATTAAAGTCTCTGATCAGGTCCTAATAGAGCCTTGGTATGATTCAGCCAAGATTTCAGGATAGCAGTGAGCTATAGTTATATTGCTACTCAGTTCAGGGTCAAATAACCATGTCAATTACGATATAATAAACTGCAATTCCCAATAGGTTCAGAACATACAATCTGCCTAATTAATCTGCCACTCATGGTATACTGTAAGTATGGTATAAGTATTAGTGAGATGCCGGAGAGCCTGAGTGAAATATTAGGAAGTTGTTACCTTAATGATACAACACTGATATTTGTGTTACTGGTTGCTACACTAACAACGTGTTCTATTGAAGAACCTGCAATACAAGGATGAAAACAATGGCATTAGTATATTCATTTATTAAACAAACCAAAATACATACTAAAATACTCACCTAAATGTCTCTAGTTCTGCCCTACATATATGTATACTACGTTTAACACCCCCAAAAATTTACAACGATATTGCTTTAATATTTCTTGTTTTTTCTCATTTAAGTCACTAATTACTCCAGCCAACAGTCCTCAGATGCCTTAATTGTCCATTTATATTTTCTTTCACATTCTTGAAAATGAGGTAACTCTCAATGTATTTCTTTCAAAACATTTTATGAATAAATAAAACATGGCACTGGAAAATCAACTAGATCAGTCTATGCGGTTGTCCCATAAGGTTGTCCCATGCAGTATATGTTTCCAAGGTTTGGTTTCTCTCGGTACTCCATTATTGACTGAGAGATGTCAGGTAGAGGATCCCAATTGACAGGGATACATGTTCACCACAGAGGTTTAGTTACCATGGGTGTACTTTGGAAAATAGGCACAGATAACGGGCTTGGGACACTACTTTCCAGCAGGTCAGTCTCAGGACTGCTTTGAGGCACATGGGGCAAAGGATGCTTTCTACAGATGTGGTGCATCCACATAGTCTATCCACAAGCAAATTGAGACCATCAATGTGCCTCACAATATTTGATTTGGCAGCATTTCTCACATAAAATCATAAATTAATAAAAGTTTTCTGACCCCCATCCAGCTCTGGGTTCTTATCTAATTTGGTTTATTGTTTATATTCTGTTTATTTTCTACAATCAACTAATACCATTAACTTTGTATAAGTGAATGATAAGGTCCAATTAAAATGTATTCTTGATGGTGATCTATTGTTCTATTATATCCATCCATAAGCTTCTACCATTAGCTATTAAGCTGACATGGTTAAACTTCTTTCCCATATATTAAACTATGAGGCTCTATTACTGTATAAGATCAATTATGTATTTACATTTATTTGTATCTGTGTATATATATATATATATATATATATATATATATATATATATATATATATATATATATATATATATTGCCATTAATAAATAAATAATAACAAAGACAAGTTGGTTGTCATTTAGGTTTAGTTAATTACATATACACATAGAGTAGTGTTCATTTAGTGTAGTAGAGACACATTTAGTTTGTTTGTTGCATCACTGTGGTCTATATCTGTTAGTTTTCATCTGGTATTCATCTAATTAGAATTGCATATGTTTGCTTTGTGTTGATTATCTGCCATCCGATGTCTGATCTAAATCTATATTCAATTGTATGTATTAGTCGCAAATACATTTTATATTGCATTTTTATATTGCATTGTTATATTGAATGTCTCGGTTACAAAGGGACCTAAACGTCATATGTAGGATAGTATTGTATAAATCGTTTGACTAATTATGCTAACTTACCCACCATCTACTGATAATTCAATGATGAGTGGTTTAGAATGTTGTAAATAGTCGAACTGTAGATCCTAGCACATACCCCGATGAAGAGACCCGCAATACAGCGTCTCGATACGCGTCGGATTTGTGGAACCGTGTGGACACCGTACCTGGAAAACATTGTGGTGATGTCACTGTGATAGGTCGGTTGGCAGTGAATCGGTTGAGTCGGAGCTGTGTGACCTACCAGTTAGATGCGAAGACCATTGACGGACCCATACCAGAGCACAGTGTGAATCACATACTAAGGCTTATGTCCTAGTTACGTTTTGTAAGTAGGATTCTAATTTTTCTATTCGACGGAGGAGTAGAATCTTCAATTCACATGCACTATATTCACATATGCATTGGTCATTCGTTATTGACAAAGTGCTAGGTGCATGTTGTTTGTTTGTTTTATGATAGATTGTAATATACAGTCTTTTTATATCTCTCATAAGCGTATTACATTTGTATTTTTATACATTTAATATTTCTCTGTCATCATCCCTGATCATAGTTTGTTGCAGCCACCTATTATTTACATCCAAAGGATAATACACTATGGTGGCACACTTTTTGTTCTTTTGTCTTCCTTATCCTGAGGTTTCCTAGTATACAACTGATCCAAAAGAATTTCAGCTGCTCCTTCATTGGAAAAAGAACTTTAAATAACTTTTTTATTCTCTGCTATCGAAGCGCCAGAAAGGTCTGTTATTTATAGTCATCTCATTAGCGGTGGTCAAAAGTAGAGGTCCGTCAAATCTTAAATAAAATGTATTCAAGTTTGTGACTTTCAAGTTAACTAAATGTTTCTTTACCTACACGTTCCATCAGAATTAAAACTGTACATTTGTTATATTTATGTCTACAATACATGTCTGTGATTATAATCAAATATAAACATTATTGATAAATGTGAACATGATTAGCAGTTCTTACTATTTCCCATTTGAAATAGTTTTAAATTACAATTATTTTCATGTATTATTAATTCTTTCATTGGGTTAGGGGACAACTGTTGCCGAAGCAACTAATCCTTATAAATAGAGGTGCTTTAAGAGAGAAAAGTTGAGCACCACTCGTCTAAGATCATAAAATAACTGTTAAAAATTTATAAATATCTATCATGTTGTATATGCAATTAAAATACTGTATGACACAGATTCGTATGATTTGACATGTCAAACTTACAGTTCAAAATGTTTTTGTTCTTAGTTATTTGTTCATGATAATGTACAATTACATGGCATTAATGACAATATATGATATATCAAATTACATTTAACAAAAAAGTCACCTTTTGATACAAAAAGTAAATATAATTGAAAAAAGTATGATATCCCTAAAGATGTCAATTTTATTGATTTTGTTCCTTGTGATATTGCTGTGGCTTGTTTTGCAACTGCTTAATGTGATCATGATTCTTTTTATAGTATATTCTAAGGATTTATGTGCAAAATACATAAAATACTGATAAATCATAAATAGTAAAATATGCTGCCAGGGATCCAATATAACACACAATATTTTGTACTAGTAAAGCCAATTCAAATTATTTTAATAGTACATTATTCATGTAAATAAACAAGCTGAAGGAAACTGTATTAGTACAGTTAGTTTCTTATATGCTACAATTGGTTCATTTCAGTGATTTAGAATGATAATCAGGTAGCAGTAATACAAGAAAAATGAAATAATTATATTAAAAAAATGTTTTCAAAGTTAGCTTGTTCAAAGTTGAAAAACTTAAAGCAGAAATCCTTCCTATATTTTACGTTGGCTTACCTGAACCAGCGAGGGGTCTCCTGGAGCTCATCAGTGATCCCCCAGCATTCCAATACCATATTTGTCTTTGTTTTGCCATACAGAAATATACATTCTTAAACAAGACCACATGCCCAAAAGTACTACCCCGGTAATACTCCCAAACTGTAAAGGATCCGAAAAGTGCGATGAAGAAAACAATGTTTAAAAAACACACATTTAAAAAAAACAGTGTAACAGAAAATATTAAAACCTTATAAAACTCTTCTAACAAAATTGGATTTACAGGCCTCTTCTAATTCCTCCTAATATTACCTTTCCTAAGTCAAGTAACCAATTGCTTAATTAGGAAGTCCTTAGTAGAGATGGTTCCTTCGATCAGTCTCAAAAAGGATGATTCACCTTCTCCTTATTTTAGTTTTCTATCACAGAGAGATCTGTGGGACGGATTAATAATTCATACCAAAATTTGTAATCCACAATCCATGGATGAGGTGGAGTAGCCGAGGAGAAGTATAAATACAGGTGAAGCCATTTGTTGCAGGGTTTAGCTGTAGGTGAACTGAAAAAAAGGAACAAAAGCGCAAACGCACATAGTGAAGTATGCAAAGTAAATATATATATATTGTTAGGGTAAGATATCTGCGTACATCAGATGAAAAAGTTACCAGCAATTCATGTACATAAACATGGGTGAGTGGAAGTAGTGCAGCTGCCGCCAACCATCTGGGGATCTTCTTTACTGCATCAAGGCACACCCCCGCAGCTGAAGAAAAACCTCCGTTTGCATCCGTCTTTGGGTTAAAGGAGTCTTTAGTGGAACTTTGCTTGAGGGAGGCTCCGTTCCGCTCTCCTAGCCTCCTTACCCGGCGCCGTCAGCGATGGAGGTTAGCAGCTTCTCGGGCAAGCTGTTACCTCAAGTGTCCCGTATTTCCTGTGCGATCGGCCGCAAAGTGAGGATGGCCGTAAAGTGTGGATGTTTTACCACACTGTTCACAATCGTGGGAAAATGCCTATGAGAATCAGCTCCACGTAGTAACAAAGGTTTCAGCTGGCACACAGATATATAATAAAAGTGATAAATCGGGCTAAAATTTATCCAACGCGTTTCGAAGCGCAAGCTTCTTCATCAGGGATATTAATACATTGAATAAATGGGAAATATATACCCTAATACCACATCTGATAGTGTTCCACTAAAGACTCCTTTAACCCAAAGACGGATGCAAACGGCGGTTTTTCTTCAGCTGCGGGGGTGTGCCTTGATGCAGTAAAGAAGATCCCCAGATGGTTGGCGGCAGCGGCACTACTTCCACTCACCCATGTTTATGTACATGAATTGCTGGTAACTTTTTAATCTGATGTACGCAGATATCTTACCCTAACAATATATATATTTACTTTGCATACTTCACTATGTGCGTTTGCGCTTTTGTTCCTTTTTTTCAGTTGATCTAGGGGTTCCTCTACCCTTATTACTTCAGCTGCAGACGCCAGTTTTCTATTTAGAGGTTGCATATTTATTTTATTATTCACTTCACCAGGTGGTGTTTTATTGGGTTAATTATACAGTAGATATTAGTAGCTGCGCACTCATTATTTCTGTTTATTTAGCTGTAGGTGGATGTGTTGCTGCTGTTCTTGCTGCTGTAGTATACTATTGTAATATTATATTCTATTTTTAAAAGCCAAAGATAATGTACAATATTTTTTGCATTTTTTTCAGTGAAGGGGGCTCAGGGCTCAGAGTCTTCATACTACACATGTGATTTTTGTAGTCTATTAATCACTTAAATATAAAGAGCAGCAGTTATACTATTATAAGACTAAGAGGCTTATTCTAGTAGAGTAGCTTCAAAAAGTGCCCTTTACAAGCAATGTTTCATGTTATACTATTCAGTAAGCCCTTATCGCAAGTCTAAATCGCCTGCAAATGGCTTTTTCACCTGTTATCACTCTTGCTCTAACAATCCGAGTGGTATGTCGAAACAGGGTGAAACGCGCATTTTTGTCAATAACTCCTATTCAAGTAGCTCCATAATGCAAATTGTGGGTAAAAAAACATGCTTTTTTTAACACCACTTAAAAGCTGGTGAGATAGGAATTGCGATTTCCTTCCATAGCCTGAAATAGTTACATAGTTACATAGTACATGAGGCCAAGAAAAGACGTCTCCATCAGGTTAAACCTATGCTAAATTTAGACAACAGATACGTTATCCTATATTTATACTTACAGTGGGTTACAATGGTTTTTTCTTGGAGGACTCCTCCTCATCCTATTCAAGGCCCTGGAGAGAAATTGTACCTTCAGGTACGTTTGCTTGTAAAGCAAATACAAACTTATGTGGTATATCACTTTTTTTTTTACAAACGGTATAAAAAATGTGATTGTTTTAGTAAATATTGTTTTTTTCACAAATTTCATACCATAAGCTATTAACATGCCAACATGTTCGATGTTGCAACTCAAATATCAAAGCTACTAGAATGGCCCACAAGTCTTGATATTTATGTTAAAAACGTATTCCAAGGATAAGCTAATAACCTTTTTTAGAGTCATTCTGACAGTTGTTGTCAATGACAGTCTGGGCTAACAAGCTATCCCTTTATTCAGTGCTGTACTGCAGCTTTATTTTTTATCCTAGTAATTTTGCAAGTGACAAAGGGCGCTTCTTTAATACTAAGTGATACCAATCATAATAATACGTCACTGTAGTGTACAAATGAATATGTGTTATTGACGTAACACATGTGCCACACCACTCAGCTCTAACATTAAACCAGTAGGCAGGTATTGTTCATAAATAATTATAACCAGCTGTCATTGTCTGGCTCTTTCTGGACTTTCTTTCATGTACCACAGTGGATCCAGGGCTCTGTGTCTGCTTAATGCTGCACACATGATTCATTATAATTATTACGGTAACCGATTGAAGTCTATTATTTACTGGAATATATATGGAGAGCAGAAGTTTTTCTATTATTATTATAAGACCAGGTTTTGATATTTCATTGCAAAACATTCAAAGGATAACCTAACAAGCATCCAGTTACAGATCATTTTCAGAGTAATTCTGACCGGTTTTGTCAACAATAGTCTGGGCTAACAAGCTAACCATGTACAGTATCCAGTGCTGTACTGCAGCTTTATTTTCGATCCTAGCAATTGCTAATTATCTACTCGAACACTTTTAGTGAGCAACAAAGGGTGCTGCTTAAACAGCCAGCAGTAAAATAATAGAATTAACTGATTTAATAGTAGAAACGCCAGTTTTAATCTTTTGAATAAATATTTGGACGGAAGGCATGGGCAGAAGAGATGGACGTAATTTTGGTAGAGATCGTTATGTTTTTTCTCCCTATATACCATGGAGAAGAAGCAGTGAAACCACGCGCTGGAGGACTTTGTTTTTCTCTTACTATTCTTACTGTACTGTATACAGAAATATTCCACACACACACGGTCTCTGGGAGTGATAACTTTTCTTAATTAAACAAACAATTTTAACAGCTGACAAGAATACAGTACATTTCACATTGAAAGAGACTTCTAATTACATGGTGCTTAGCTGAGTTACCGGGTGTAAACAACAGTTACAGTTCCTTTTTGTCAAAGAGACTGAGGGGTATTAGGCCAAACCATTGACTGTTATTATTTAATGACAGAACAATAAGCTTGGACATTCACCCCCCACCCCCACCCATTCTAGGAATGCTGCTTCTCCCGTGAAAGAAAGAAAAATGGCTGCAGGATTGGTGTATTGAAGGCCTTGACAGATTAACAGTATTGATATCCACACAAAACGCATAAACTATAAGTGGCTGTACTGTACGTGTAATACAGAATGCATTTTTTCTAATAATAGGTAATACATAGATGTCGAATACAAATACATACTGTATGATAAATATAAAAAGGGTAGAATAAACGCAGACATGAAATTATAACATTAGAGTACTGTAACTTTACTGTAAGGCTAACATTTCAAGTGCTTCCTGTCAGTACCAAACTTACATGTACTTACCTGCACTGCATCTTACTACAGTGCCTTACTACAGTGGCGGCCGGGCTGACTCTAATGCGGCTGCCCCTGCAGTGCCCCCGCAGTTTAAAAATAGCACGGGCGGCGTGCGGGCTGTCTTCGGCCGAAACCGGACAGTTTTCCCGCGCCTCGAGCGCTTTCAATAGTAAGCGCCATTAGCTCTTATCTATTGAAGCAGCCGCCGCGCGGGAAACTCTGTTTTTAAATGGAGAGCAGACCCGCGGCTAGCCTGCTACGCTCCCGGCCAGCTCGCGGCAAGCTTTAGAATGAACTAAGCCAGGACAGTACATGTCGGTCGCATTCCCATTACGCTCTAAGGGAACGGGCAAAATGCTCTAATATATTTATATAGTTGTTGCATTTTTGTACAGTGAGTATGTCTCTCCAGAAACTCTTTATTCCTTTTACTAGTTCCTCCTTGTTGGCCGGTTTCAAAACCTTTCTTAGATGATCCTTTAGCGCATGCCACACCAGTTCTATCGGGTTCAAATCTGGTGATCTGGAGCTGTAGGGAAAATAAAATGGCGAAATTAGTTGAAAATATCAAAAAAGTTTAAAACAATGAGAAACAGTTACTGTACACTAGAGCACTTACTCTGGTGGTGTTTTAACCCAGTTGATTCCGCTAACAAGAATATAGTCAGAAGAGGCGGTATGTTTCGGGTCATTGTCCTGGAGGAACCGGTGACCACCAGATGAGAAATCATGCCTAATGTATTTAACAATACGGGTGACAATTTGCTCTTGGAAGAATACTTTATCCATGATTCCGGAATAAAGAGGGAAAAAAAGATTCAAATACATTATGGAAAAGAATACACTACTACAGTGCATAACGCTACAGCATGTGACTTTGTGCATTACTGTTCAGTACCTTCAAATATCACTATGCATCCTGGTCCACATCTAGATATAGCACCCCACACATGCATCTTCGGTGTATGCGTGGGCCGTGGCTTCAGGGATAGGCCTTTTTTTTTGCAGAAGGCAAAAGTGGCAAATCTCTCGAGCTACAGTTGTTTCATAAAAAAAGATAACATCCTGAAAAGTCTCGCCACTTTCGATCCATGCTCATCCTTGTTCCATTCTTTTAATCTTTTTGGGCTCCCTTATCATAGGATAAGCCCTGTAATGACAAGGAAGAATTTTACAGGTACAGTAAAACCACACATTTGCCTACAACACTTTAACTATACTGTACAATACTGCACCACATTAATCATAAACTCTGTTCTGTCACTCTAGGATCTACTCTACAGTGCACCACATTGGGTACAGCTCTGTACAGTGCTGTTACAAGTAGCATTACACTCCCAAGAACAGTACTATTGCTTTATACTGTATTACAGTCAAACACTTACTTAATACGTCCATTTCCAGCCCAATTTGCATTATCATGACTCTTCTCCAGAACCATCTTGACCGTTGCTACACACCGCTTATCATTAGCTTTGCTGATTTCATTCACCAGATGCTTTGCTGTCCTACAGTTTAAAGAAAAATAGAACAATTTGATAGGCCAAAAATGAATTTCAAAGAAAAAAAGGCAGGAAAACTTACAGTATCTTTTGCAATGCATGAAAATTTTACAGTAATAATTTCAGCAAGACAAAAAAAAAGATATATTATTTTTTTTTCTTCTAATATTTGTAATGTTTAGGCTCAAAACGAATTTCAAAGAAAAAAAGGCAGAAAAAATGATCTTTTTCCATGCATGAAGCTTTTACAGTAATAATTTCAGCAAGACAATAAAAATATTAAGATATCTTTATAAACGAATTTCAAAGAAAAAATGACAAAAAAAAGCCCTTACTCTGTTGTGACTGGGGGACTCCATTTTACACTTTTAGTCTGTTCATGGGGATGGTAGCAGACAGTGCTACTATATGTAATAACTTGATGCCTGAAGTAAGTAACCAGCATTAGAACTGTACAATTCCGTGTCCTCTCTTGTACATATCCTGTATTCTCATGCTGAGATCATTTGAAATCACTTTATTCGGCATCGCTGCTTTAGAAAAGAAATCAAGCACAGAGCAATGTACAGATGCAGCGTCTATTATTTTAACAAATCATGCGGTGTATACCTCAGAATACATATGTGATGACACGGGATTGCTTGCAACCGTACCGCCTTAAGACGTGGGTGCAGGTGAGTGCATAAAATGGCATTTAAGCGTTCTGGCTTTTAAACACCTGAAATTGACACAGTAGCACAGTACTATACACATTACAATTCATTCATTTCATTGCATTTAATTGCACACAATCCATGAAATTCAAACAAAGCAACCGCGATAAACACGTGTGCCTGGGGCAATTGGCCGCGTTCATGCTGCGTGGATTACAGCAGCGCACACGAATACTGCAGGCGTGATTTCTTAAAATAATGGCCGCTGCATCTGTATGTATTCAATGTATATTCAATGGGCATTGAGTTAACAGATGTGATGGTGTATTTACAATGTACATCTACACGTAGAGTATATGCCCACTTTTGACACCTGTACCTCGTGGGCACGCCCGCCAACAAATGACGTTTAGGGACGCTGTGCATAAAAGGGGACACAAATTGCATAGCCTCGCACACGCTGATCTCTTTCTGAATGATCTCTTGTCCAGATACTGTAATGTGCATTCTTCCATGGATAAATCCTGATTCTACGGATGCAGGAACCTGCTTTCTTCTGCTTTCCCAACCACGAGAAGTGAACGGCGGCCGCTGTTTTCAAGCCAAAGGTGTCTAATGAAAAGGTACCGAAGTCTCCCAAGGCAAAGATTCCTGGACCTTGGTATGTAAAGAAAAAAATGGCCAAAGTTATTGATGAAGACGTTATTTGGAAGGGCCGCTCAAGTACCCTTGCACCCACCAAAGCCGAATAAGGTGTCTCGTAATTTTCTTTACCATCTACCACTGCCACCAATGCCCAAACAGCTGCCCGCTCTGACCCTTTGCCCATCGAGGCTCGACAGGATACCCCCCACTCTCCTCCTACACCCATCCACGCCAAAGCTCGAACGGCTACACCCCATTCACCACCATCTAGCCATGCCGATGATCGACCGGATGACAACATCACACCTTGTATCGGACACCAGCTCAGTCGTCCGCATGCTGGATGTTTTTAGTGGTTTCGAAATACCTGACGTCACAAATGAGCAATACAGGGACAGAATGAAGGCCAACATGGAGTTTCTTTTTGAGAGACTGGAGAAGATTGAGAGGAACATCACAGGGCTTTATTCATTTCTTGGAGTCCCTGACCCTGTATGTACGATGCAGGAGCAGGAGGGCGACCGGGACGGGCCTTCTTCTCCCATGGAGAAACTACATACACCACCGTGCACCCTCTCCATCCCTGGATTTGACCTCACAGTGCCAATACCAAGCACACAACAGGAACCCTCACACTCACCCCCTCCGTCTCCAGGAAACATGTATACCCTTCTGTTTGAGTCAATGACAACCCCGGAAAGAGTAAAGCAACGACAGGAGGAAAGCATCCTCCCAGACCATTGCCCCCACCTCCTGCCAGAAGCACACTCGGTCCAGCACCCAGGATTGTACAGCTCCCAGACATCACGCTGAACGAGCTGCTCTGGAGCGTCCGGTAGAAATACACGATCAGATGCGGTGGTCTACCGCATAAATTTGCCCAGTTCATTTTTAAACACCACGTCAGTTTTGAGATGTACAGCAAGTGGAGCCAAAATAAAAATTAGGCCATAGTTTACAGTGGCTCGGGTTCCCCCTCACCTGCTCACCTAATTTACAGGAACAGGTATTTAGGTCAGAAGGGTTTGTTGTGTCACTCTCTCCTAAAGCCTGGAGGCTGGTGGTACGCTGCTCCCCTCTATCCAGGGATGACACCCCCTTCATGAGTTGCAGTGTCCGGAAAAATTGCTGAGAATCTATTGGGATGCTGTCCCCATCTATCAGATAAGAATGCAATATATATATTTCTGTGCCTAAAGACTGGGGATATGAAGTATATGGTAACCCTAACAAGGAGAGTGTTTTTTAATCTGGGAACCAGGCTAGTTGGCCAGCAACAATTAGAAAGGCTTATACTGCTGTATAGTTCGTTTACCGAAAAGGGATAGGCTTTACTTTTATGATTTTGTTTTCTTAAAGTGACAGGCTATATAAAATATTGTGTCACTAATGTAAGAATAACCACTGAAGGTTAATGGCTGAGTGCCTTTAACATGTATCATTGAAACTTCAGTCCCCTACTGAGACAAAATAAAACAGGCAGAAGCCTGAGTTATGCACTATAATGCTACGTTTTATCCTTGTGTTTCTCTAAATAAACCCTAGAAGACCGTGTAAGGGAAGAGCCCAGACAGAGTCAGTGCTACGCAAGGTGGCGGCTTGTCACAGTATATATATACGCACACACACTCACACACACACACACACACATGTACGTGTATATATATATATATATATATATATATATATATATATGTGTGTGTGTGTGTGTGTGTTTGTGTGTGTGTATATATAGGTCAGAATAAATGAGTTCTTCAGTATTAGGTGATACCTTTTTTATTTGGACTAACAATTTATGTCATAGGACAAGCTTTCGAGAGTTCTCTCTTCTTCAGGTCAAGCAATACTGAGATACAAAAGGAATCTATACTGTAGCTAAAACAGTGTATTAAAAAAACCAGATACTGCCCAGGGAAGTGTCTTATGCCACAATTGAAAAGGAATGTTTGGCCATTGTATGGGCTCTGAGAAAACTGCAGCCCTATTTGTATGGCCGGACATTCACTGTTTTCACTGACCACAATCCCTTAAATTGGTTGCAAAGGGTGTCTGGGGAAAATGGCAAGCTCCTTCGTTGGAGTCTTGCCCTGCAAGAATTTGACTTTACCATCCAGCACAAAAAAGGCAATGAGCATGGAAATGAAGATGGACTTTCACGCCAGGACAGTTCCAGTGAACCAATATCCTCAAGACGTGACAGGCCAGTTAAACCGCCGGACGAGGTGGTATTAACACAGCCTGCCATTTGAGTAGGGGAGGTGTGATGGGGAAAGTGGTTAACCAGGCTCATCAATAAAGGTCAAGCCCACTTGGTTAACCCTGACATGTGTGTTAGGGTCTTAGAGTGTCAGCTCTTGGATCCAGGTGTCGAAAATGTATCACTGCAATTGTATACAAATTTTGTGACAATGAAGATTTATGTGACTTTTGCCTTTACTGGGGTGTTGGGATCGGGAGATTTCTAAGCTGTAAGTTTCAGGGTGGGTTTGTCGGAGAAAGTCTTTACAGAATGTGGCTATGTATCGGGGTTCCCAAGTTATGGGATACCCCAAAGTTGTATCTGGGATTGAGTGAGATTCTCAAATACAGCCAAGCACATTACTCCACCAAACTCTGACTCTGGAAGCATTATTATGGCTCACCACCAGGATCCCTGCTGCAGCATCATCCAGACAAGGTAAATGGGTATGAAGGGGTTAATCTATATCTGCAGCTATTCACGGAATCCCTAGTGTAGCAGGGGTTCCCCAATATAGTAGCTGTATCGACTGACGGGGGACTTAAGTACATACAGCGGCTCCAAGAAAGCCTGCAACGAGCCTACCAATTAGCAGAGAAGGCATCAGCTAATTTGAATGCTGGTAGCAAATGGCGCTATGATCATAAGTTCCGTCATCAGGAAATTCGTCCTGGAGACACCGTGCTTCTTCACAATTAGGAATCCCCGGCAAACATAAACAGGCCAACCGTTGGCATGACGGAGTCTACGAAGTGGAATCTTAGATGCTGGGCCTCTGGTCTACCGCATAAGAGACGCGGATGGCCAGGTAAAGGTCTGGCACCACAATCATCTCCTGCCTATCCCACAAGTTGGGATGATGACCCAGAGACAGGGACTACACCATTGGCCGGTGAGCCAGAAGAATCTGAAACGACAGTAACTGAAACAACCGAGGATCCTATGGAATGTCCCTTTCGTAACGAAGACCAAAGTCAAGGGGCACCTCCAGAAGGAGCAACGGATAATTGGACCAGGCAACAGACACCTATTCGGATGTCTACAGTGAGCCCTACTCTGCTCATTGCATTATACCTCACAGAGACATTTCAGAGACGGTAGTACCCACAATCAGAGAGACTGAGCCTCAAGAGTACGGTCACTATTTCCCAGAGGGAGTTGAAGAAGAGCTTCGCTGAAGCCAACGTGTTAGGTACCCTCCCAATCAGGTAGCCTATGAGGCTCAACAGTGGACTCACAGCAAAATCAAATCTGTCATTGTGATGTTCACGGAAATGTATAACTTGATGTAGAATTATGTTCTGTGATAAGTTGTACATAATGCAATGAGTTTTTATTATATAATCTTTTTGTGGTTATGTGTTACGCTGTTCCCAAACGGGGCTGTTGGTATTTTCACCATGGGGAGAATGTGGCCAGGTCTCCTGCTGGGCTCCCTCTTGGCCCTCCTTACCTCCGGGGGTGGTGCAGTTGCCGCCGGATGTTGCAGTCAGACCGTCGTAGGTAGGGAGGTTGTGCAGTGGCGACCGGGTCACTAGAGATCTGCGGCAGCTCCCTTAGAAGGGCGCCGCCATCTTGATAGTGCACGTGCATGCACAGTACAGTTGCGCATGGGCAGAAAGGTGTCGGGAGTTGCGGCGGCCATTACAGGTGTACGCATGCACATTGTACAGCGGCCATTAGGGGAATAGGCTCCGCGGGACTACAGCCCCCAGATTGCACAGGGGCAATGCACCACATGGCTAAGCTAAGCAAATAGGGCTGCGAGGATCCCTTTCTCCCGAGAAAGATAGATACATTTGGTGCGCTTAGAGAGCCAGGCAGTCGGAGCTGAGACATCAGAGGGTAAGGGTGTGTGCATGGTGTCTGTAAGCCCCTGCACTAGGCCAGAGAGCCATTGTTAGGCCCCAGCTAGGCCCTGGCTCCCCTAAGCTTGTGGTTGCTGCAGGGACAGGCCCATTAGATTGGGACACTGCCCCTGTAGTGCCAAGTGTGAGTGAGTCAGCCAGGACGCAGGGAGAACTGGCAATCCAGTGGTCTGGGATCAGATCACCCTACAGATAAGAGACTCTCTTCACGTTGGGACCCTCCAGCTGGACACCACCCCATGTAAAGGTGGACTCATCGCTGATAGCGTGAGACCGGATGGCCCCTTTGTCTTCAGTTGGTGCTACCGGATGTTGGAGCACTTAGCAGGTATCAAAGCTGCACCTACAAGTGTACCAACTTTAACACGGGTTGTGGGCAGCGCTGTCACACATACATTGGGTGGGTTGGCTTCTGTGGCCACTGGGAGGTTGAGTGCCCAGAGCACCTCAGTACTTTGGGGTAAATCCTGCCAGAGTGTGGACACGGTGGTTGGGGGCCCTGTGGGGATGTATGGCCCTATGAGGCTTGTGTTATGTTATTGTTAGCACCTGTTCAGTAAACCTGTTATACCATACCAGTGTGTATTTCTTACATTGTGTCCTGTCATGGCGTTATCCGACGCTGATAGGATCCCTCATGGGTGGAGGTACTGTCACCAGATGATTTAGGTACACCCCAAGCTCCCAGCAGCTGAGGTTCAGGCCTCCTGTGAGCCTCAGGTAACACACCACATGCACTTGGTAGCCGCCGCATCTCCCATAGGGTGGGGGAAACTGTGCTACATCTGTTACAATTCTCAATGCAAAACTAGGAATGGCAAAGTACTGTAATGTAAAAAGCAAATATTACCTACAGTATGAAGCAATCCAAGCTATGGTTAGGTAATTCAAAGATTTGAATACTGGATTCTTACATAAATACAGTTTTACTGCTTGACTACCAACATACACAATTCTGCCATTTATAGTGTATAATTAAGCCAATGCCTTACATTAACAAATACATGGGCACACAGATACTGCAGATTTCTGGAATATTATTCTATCATTACTGGTTCTATGGAATGCCATGTTACCTTCAGCAAGTACTGTTGTCTTTAATGCTATGCAGCAGAAAAGTTTTTTTTTATTCCCTTGGTTATGTCATGTTTGTTGTCTCATACAAAATGGAAAGGGAAGATGAATTTCAGTTGTTTAGGATTTACCATCGCTAAGTAAAAAAAAAATCCTTGACATGAATATGTACATGGGAGACTTCATGAAGTCATAACTCGAGTCAAGCAAACAAAGGAACAATTAACAAACAACATAACCATAAAAAAAAAAAGTTGTAGCTAAAAATGCAAAAGCTTTTTTCCCCTTTAGTTTTACAAGTATAGAAAAATATTTTTTGTTGACATTGTCATATTTATGTACTTATATTGATTATGGATTCGTAGATAAAAAGAGATGTACTGTAATCATATACTTATTGTTTCTCTATCAATTCATATTTATGTACAACATAAACTTTCTGTTTTTATCTTATAAGGGAAAAGTAAGCAGAGGTTCTGTGTCAAACTTCCCTTATCTGTGTTTGACTTATCTGCTTTAGCTGGTCAACTGGAACAAGGCTCATATGGTTTCTTCTATGAATTGAGCCCATAAATCTTGAAGCCTTTTACTGCATACCAATGAATCTGTTTTTTTTTTCCTTTGGTCAAATTGCTGGAAAGCATTTTACAGGATATATGACCTGTCCAAATATATCAGATTTGTTTCAGGATTGCAGGTTTAATAAGCCATTATATTTTAAATATCATATGCACTATTCTGAATCTAAGTCAAACACTATTATTACTCTTTTGATTAATAGCATTTATTTTACAATTGTCCAACATATTCTGTAATGTATTATACTGTGAGAGGGGGGGGGGATAGTGATATAAAAGTACGCACAAAAGCTACAATTTAGATTCACTGTATTGGGAAAGGGGAATTAGGATTACTTTGCAACAACCACATGAAGTAATTAGGTTAAATCCAATTAAACAAAGGGTGCTACCAGAGGATTTAACGTGGTATACAAGAAGCAGCCGAAAGAAAAAGCAATTCCTCTTTCTTAGGTGAACTCCCTGGTTTGCTAAGAACGATTATACATATCATATATCCCATATCATTGATATATGATTATGTACAAAAGTTAGAACATATTAAAACATACCTTTTAATTGATTTTATAAATAAAAAAATGCAGCTTTTGAGGAGGATGGCAACCAATCTAAAATATATTGTGACAAGGATCCCAGCTGTGTTTAAATTGTGGTAATTAGCTTTCTACACCTGTGATGTTGCAGGTGTTCCAATCACAATTAAATTCCTATCACATTAGTAACAAACATATGTAATGATATTGCTACTTAGTATAATGTGCTCCAATGTAATGATAATACATCAATAACTATAATCTCAATAGCTATGGATTTACATCTTCATTATATGTCCATTCCTTGAGCTTCTGAAAGATCAGTGACCACACCACATTAGATTAAATAACAACTTTACCCTGTTAGTGCCTTTAAAGATCCAGTTCTACTGGGGTGGGGGGATAAAAAATATTTCTAGTTTATAAATTATACATTTTCACTGTTAATCACATGTTTACTGATTAGCAGATTTCAATGCTAGACAAATATTTAATATGTCATTTTGAATGCTTTCTAAAAATGTTGCGATGGTGATCTTTCTGCTTTATACTGTAATTTATGAATCATCCCCAATTACTGCACCTACAGTATGTTTCACTGCACTGTCCATACCAGTTATGTATGATGCTTTACCTGACACCTAAATGTAAACTGTACAGTATGTACAGTATGTATTTACATTCACTGTAAAATGCAAATGCCATTGCAATATACATCTGATGTTACTAGTGTAAGTAGTAATGGAGCTTGAAATGAAATAAAATAAAGACAACAAAAAGAAAAGCTGAACGGCACACACCCAGGTAGAATAACTTAACGATTGGAAACGCTTGTACAGTACTGTAGACAGTTTCAAGCTTCCTAAATTTCTATGTAAAATGGGTATATGTCATAAAAACCTATTAAAACCACAATGTTTTATGAATATTGACAAATAAATGCATATTTACAGGACTTGATGGGCAAAACTAAATCTCTGTATTTGTGGATTTTTATTCAAGTTTTGCTCATTTTAATACTTATTTGTGAGTCTTGGACATCAGTGCAATTCATCCTTATGTGAATATGCACAAACGTTTTGCACATCTTTGCTATGGATCCTTCCACTTTTTACACAGCAGTCACTAAAGAAAGCTGCATCATGTTATGACCCTTTTGTACATTCAGCAAGCTTCTTTAACACCGATGAGGAATGTTCTCTAAATATATCTTCTCCAGTCCCTTAGAATCAAAGGGCAAGTTGTTCAATGCATGACTAATGATGTCCGCATGAGCCACCGTGTCAACCAAAGCATACTAGAAGCCCATATTTACTAAGTGATGCGTTGCCACAATACACTTTACGTTATTCTCCCTTTACTTAATAACACCACTAAGACCATTGCCATATTTGCTTCTTCTTTCTGCTAGTTGGCCTTTCACTTACTGATTCATTTCACTAACAACTATTCTTTGTCTGACCTCTCTCTCCTTTTCAAATCCACAGATTGGATTCTACAAATCCCTCTACAGGTTGCGAAATCTGCAGAGTGTATTGGTAATAATTAAAAAATTCGTAAAACGTAAATCGTCCTTTTTGGGATTGATCCACTGAAATCCGCGGACCAAAGGAAACGGCCAATCCACTGCGGATCCAAATTCATCAAAAACAAAAGTGCTCTAATCTTAGTTAACAAGAAACACATATGTAGCCCCGGCAAGAAATGGGGGCTATACTGTATATCTTTCTCCTACTGGTAAAAGTCCTGCTAAGGGCAGGCCGCCAGTAGTTATCATGGGTTTCCCCCGCTTCAAGCCCTGCCATGATTGGTGGAGGTGGGCCCCCTGACTCTGTGTGCAGGCATGAGACACAGAGGAGTGCCTGCTGACATCATGAGGGGTGGGGCTGACTTAAGTTAGTACTGCCTGTTCCTGTAAGTGACAGTTAGTGAAGTTCTGGTCTGTCCTGGTTCTGAGAGCCATGATTAGAGTGACACCTGTGTTTGGAGGAGAGGGAGAAGACCAGCCTGTTTAGAGCTGACCGAACTATAGCTGGTGGACCAATGCCCCTCACCCTGCTCAGGGGGTGAGGGGGGGATCTTGCCTCACTCAGAGGGTATACCCTTGGGGTGGGTGTCGGGGGTATTGAAGCCCCATACAGCCCATCCTGCAGGGGTACAGCCTGGAGGAGAAGGAGAGGAGGACAAGACCCTGTACATTGGGCTGTGTGCTGCTGATCTGCTGTACAGAATATAGACATTGCTGCTTTTATACAAAAGACTGTGTGAGACTGAAATCTCTCGCCCTGAGACCAGGGCTTCTCTGGGAGGATTTCACCTTATTCCTTAAGGCTCGCCAGAGATGGAGGCTCTGCACCACCGTTGCTAAAGAAGATGGAGGCATATACCCCAGAAGCCTGTCCCTGTTATCCCCAATACCATCGCAGGAGACTCAGGCCCTCCTGTTCCTCACAGGTAAGCACCACCCACATACATTTAATCAGCCCTCACTACACCCTAGAGGTCCAGTCTGCGACTGGGGGGTGGGGGAACATGGGTTACATTTGGAGGCGAGCTGCTGAGATCCAGAACAGGACAGGCTTTCAGCGAAGCAGAGCTGGAAGTGTAAAGTGCACCTTCCATGCAAGTACTGGAGAGAGTAGGGCATGTATGCATACCAGGGGTAGTCAGGGGAGCGTGAATTCCCACACAGTACGCCCTGGGTGCCCTAAGAGGGTGATGTAAGATGGGTGTGGAGCTATAGCTGTCCTAGTCCCTTGAGGCAGATAGTTTGAGGCAACTGGGGGGGTTAGCCTGTTAACTTGTCCATGGACCATGGCCCAGGGCCCGCACTATAAGTGGCCAAAAGTAGGAGACACCCGTACCTTAGGGAGATGCCCGGGTACATTAGCCAGCACCCACATGAACCACACTACAGAGTACTTGCAGGAACTGTCAGCGAGTGCGGTGCACAGAGAAAGAGTTCTGCCTCGCCTGGGGTATGCCACATCATATCAGTGGGTAAAGCAGTCAGAGAGAGCATACAGAGAGCATCCAGTGAGCAGTGTGAGAGCAGTCAGTGTCTAGGAATGAGCTATGCCCTAGACACTGAGAATAGTGCACATATACATTTGGAGGGCTCATCAAAGATGGTGGCCATCACTACATCTGCTACGCGGAGCAAGAAAGAGTTCAAAATGGCGACTGCAGCGCCATCCACGGCCCAGAAGTTAGCAGCCGAACCAAAATGGCGACTCCCGCCAATCCTGGATCACACACGTAAATCGTGCAAAGAGACTGTTAGAGATATGTGGCGGGAGATGTGCAGGGGTTTGGCGCCAAACCCAGATCCCCTGCAAAAGGAGCGGAGTGGCACGAAAGCCCACCCACCTGTGCTGTGACTGGCCGACAGACAAGGCCACGTCACACTGAGCGAAGGAGTGCCCCTCCTCTTGTTTCCACCAGAGGGAGGGGGCACAAGGAGAGCCAATCAGAAGCATCCACTCCGGAGAAGGGAGGGACAGGAAGTGAGAGCGAGGAACTTCACTTCTGTCTGACATTCACAGAGAGAGGAGCTGAAACATTGAACTGTTCCACCCCTGAGCATATAATGTCAGAGCTAAGCACGACAATCTTCCAGCTCCCAGGAGGCTTCCTGGTGGTGGAGATCGATGGCCGAGAGTACCTCCAGTGCCTGTGCATACACTGCAGGACACCCGGACCGGCCACAAGCACCAAAGCACGATGCCCTCAATGTGACACATACTACCCATGGCCTAACGAACCATGGCCCATGCTAAAGACCCCTCGGGGTGCCTCTCTGTGAACACTAACGGAGGTGGCGGAGACAGCGGACCAGGCTGCCCTAGTTCCCTGCACCACTGCTGAGGTGGGAACCAAGGCCCAGCCAACTACAGAGCCGAGCAATGTTCCGGCGGAGAAGAGCGCGACCACAGTGGAGGTACCGGAGTGGGCCCGTTTCGTACCACTACCCACTGGCGGGGCCACAAAAGACCCAGGTGACTCCCTAGCGGAGGATCCGATCAAGTCGTCTACGGAGGAAGAAGATGGCATTTCATCGGTGGCGATGGCCTATCGGCGAACCACCCCAGCTGTAAGAAAGATAGTGGTCCACTTACTGGAGAGAGGGAGCAGACGAGTCCGGACACCTCCCGACGGTGAGCGCTGGTGCTGCCTGAGGCCCGTAGCTGTCCCACGGCCGTGGTGACTCCCAGTGCGGCGGAGACCGCATCCGAGACGGCTCCGGAGGAACCTTAGGTCATCAGCCGGCAGCGGAGCGGTAAGGACACTCCACCACCCCCTTACTCCCGCCAGGCGAATACGGAACCTGCAGAGGGCGAGAGAGAAAGGCTTGCGGCCTACCTGCCCGTCCGTGGACCGGATGATCCACCACCGCCCCTTCTGGTCCTCGACGCACTTCTGGTGCGTGACCACGGAGCGGATGGAGATTCCGCGGGCGGCCATGATGACAACACTTCTGGTCCCACGCTACTGCGGAGGCAGGGCCTGTAAGCAAAGTGGTCCACAAAATGAACCCCACCATCTACCAGAGGTAGACACAGAGGCTCGCACTCTACTGAGGCGGTCACGTCAGGTGTATCATCCCAAGCTGAGTCAGAGACAGGTACTTCTAGTGCAGTGTCAGAGTACGAGAAACGTGACAAGTGGTGGGCACCCCTGTATACTGGGTACCACAAGGGGATGGACCGTACCAGGTTCCTGTTAATTAGGAGCAGCATAGTCGACCATTGGTGGGCGGTAGGTGCCTTTACTCCCCAGGAGGTGGCGGATGAGCTAGAGCACAGATATCGAGAGATAGAACAGAGGAACATCCTTCCTAAGGGGCCTAGTATTTTGTACGATGACATTGCCCCAGCGGAGCCTGAGTTTTGGGTACTGCCAAGCAGGGCATGTGACCGTAGACTCTCAAAGTTGAGCCGAGCAGACAGGGCCATAGTGGCCAGGTATAGGCAGTCACACGGGTACAAGTTCCCTTATGTGCCTGAACCCATAATGAGTGAGATAGAGGAGCATGAGATAGCTGGCTCAGAGAGGCCGTGCAAGAGTACTTACAAACGAGGTTCGGGAAGGCAGGCTACAACAATGAGGACAAGATCAGTGGTGTAGTCCGGGCCTGGAGTGTGGGGAGGTGCATATACATGCACAGTGTGGTATATCGGCCAGAGTCTGGGTCGGTATAGCCATACTACATCACTGTAACTGATCACAATGGGCGGGAGTAAGAAAGCATGACCCGCGGCATTACTATTAAGTTAGGTTCTCCACGTTGGGAGGTACCTCTGCTATTATTACACCATCAGGTTTATGGTTTGTTGCATATCATAACCTGTAATGTGTTTGTTTCCCAGATGTTCATCTGCAGGATGGTGCTGCTAAACTTAGGTCCAAGTGGGGACCATTGGATTCCACCTGAGGGGGAGTGTAGCCCCGGTAAGAAATGGGGGCTATATATCTTTCTCCTACTGGTATAAATCCTGTTAAGGGCAGGCCGCCAATAGTTATCATGGATTTCCCCCGCTTCAAGCCCTGCCGTGATTGGTGGAGGTGGGCCCCCTGACTCTGTGTGCAGGCATGAGACACAGGGGAGGGCCTGCTGACATCATGAGGGGTGGGGCTGACTAAAGTTAGTACTGCCTGTTCCTGTAAGTGACAGTTAGTGAAGTTCTGGTCTGTCCTGGGTTCAGACCTGAGCTGTTCTGTCCTGGGAGCTGAGAGCCATGATTAGAGTGACACCTGTGTTTGGAGGAGAGGGAGAAGACCAGCCTGTTTAGAGCTGACAGAACTATAGCTGTGGACCAATGCCCCTCACCCTGCTCAGGGGGTGAGGGGGGGATCTTGCCTCACCCAGAGGGTATACCCTTGGGGGTGGGTGTCGGGGTTATTGAAGCCCCATACAGCCCACCCTGCAGGGGTACAGCCTGAACCACCGTTGCTAAAGAAGATGGAGGCATATACCCCAGAAGCCTGTCCCTGTTATCCCCAATACCATCGCGGGAGACTCAGGCCCTCCTGTTCCTCACAGGTACATTTCAGCCTGCTCAAAATGCATAATACTTTACCAAATAATATTAAAGAACTTGTGAAGATTGTAGTTGAATGCACAGAAAAACTGGAGGTATCACTAACAAGAAAAAAAGATAGAAAAATATATAATTAGACAAAGCATTAAATTACTAAGCAAACAATGAGATATTAAACAATCCCATAATGCAAGAATTAAATATCCAGACATGTGCAAGATAATCTGGAAGCATAGTGTATAACCAAAGATGTAAGAACGCTTAAGGTTTGTGTTACCTCGCTCAAACCCCCAAATGAATGTATACGGTCGCGTGCTGCCAGGGAGTAGATACGCAAAAGGAGTAGAGTGTACAGAGTACACCAAAGATCCCTAGTGATGGCGCACCGCAGACCTGAGTAGTATTAGTATTCACATCTTCGCTTATCTGCCTCGAGTTCAACGCCTACATGTCCTCAATGCCCATATATATGTGTTAATAATTATCATCACAGAAACTGTACTAGTCATACTCACCAACGGGTCCTCTCAGGGAATCCAGGGGAACCCGTGCACTGCCCCTGAGTATATACTAACAGCTATTACCACAGAAACTGTTCTTGATATACTTACCAACGGGTCCGCTCAGGTAATCCACAGGGACCCCGTATACGACGGTGGACGCTGCCTGTGGCAAGGGTTACTCACGTGATCCCGGGAGTAAGGTATCGCGAGGCACCCGTAACAACAATTATACCAACATAGTACTGGAGGGGCCAATCCCAGATATACTCACTTCGCTGCCACACTTGATACACTGCGGGGAACGGCATATGACGGTGGACGCGACCTGCCACACAGAGTAATTACGCGATCCCGTGAGAGCGGTACCGCGAGACCCCTGTCAATAAATCAATTAAGTACTACGGCACTATACAACGGGTACCTGTCTGTATTCAACACATCTATGCAGGTTCATAGTCACAGCTGAGGGATGCATTAAGCCATCACGCACTCTCGCAAGAACTAAAACGTGCACGGCACGAATATTACTATTGCAGAGCTTTATCCATGAACCGTCAATCACCAGTCTCTCCCATATACTGTATATTATATATTGCCTTATAGCGTACCATCCGCACCGGACCATATAGGCAATCCCCCTAATAGGCACTCTGACAGGCATGACTATCGATCACTACATACTGTGAAGGTATAAACTTTGACATCAAGCAAGCGTTATAGAGACTTATGGGTACCCATTCCCACTAGAGATAACTTCAATATCATTGGATATTGGTGTAGCAGCTTATACTCAGTGGTTGCTCACCTGGTACTCCAATACCAGATCCTATGCGTATGAACATCTCCTCTTACTATTTTTGGGTTAACTATTCAGTATATTAATACATTCACCCTACGATTATCTCAAGAGGAGATTGCTTCATAGTCTGGATTGGTTTAGCTCACCAAGTAGACTCTACAGATACACCTCTGCTGTATCGATCATATAAGTCCTATACACACTCTACATGTAGTAGTCAGCATCTCTCTCCCCAAGAGAGGAATAAGAAGTTTCACGTTTTTAACAATTTATATGTAATAAAACAATTTTTTAATTACTTGATGTTGTTTTTTGACGCACACTATGACCATGATCTAATACTACTCAGGTCTGCGGTGCGCCATCACTAGGGATATTTGGTGTACTCTGTACACTCTACTCCTTTTAAAGATGTAAGAATATTTAAGTGTGATATGTTGAAGAAGACTATTGAAGATTACGAAAGCTTAAAGAAGAAGCAGCAATGTAGGATTGGGAAGAATCAAACCATCACACTCTAACAAGACAGTGTATTAATAGTAACATAGTGCGCACTTATCATAAAGAGAGAGCAAGCAGTCTACTTCCAAATTAGCTGCCTAGGGAACACACAGGATTTTGCAATGTATTCAGCACAATGAACCACATAGAAAGTTAAACAAGACAGGATTTACCAAAGTAATGGATATGATCTACCACTCCTTTTAGGATTTGCAAATTCCAAAAAAGCATTTGATTCTGTCTGCACCTCAGTGGGTTTAAAGGTATTATGAAGACAAAACGGTGAAGACACGTAGATTGATATTACAGTATAGGGAACATTTATGAAGATACAAGCAATATAAAGATAAGCATGGGAGTGTGACAGGAAGACACCATGTCAGCAAGGCTTTTCAGAGTATTACATTAAAACTCCAGTGGTCTGTCCTGTGACCACTTCTCTTTTCACACTCTCTAAGTGACCTTATATCATCTCTTGGGTTCCAATATCCCCTCTATGCTGATGACACACACATTTACTATTCAACCGCTTACCTTACATCTGCTGTACAGACCAAAATCTCTGAATGTCTCTCCACTATATCATCCTGGATGGCCCTCTGCCGACTCAACTTAACATGTCCAAGATGCAGTTCCTCATACTTCCTCCCAAGCCTGGCCCTACTTCTCCCTTCTACATTACTGTTGGCAGCACCCAGTATCACAAGCATGCTGTCTATGTCTCACATTTGACACCTTCCTCACATTCACAATGTAGCTAAAACCTGTTGTTTTTCCTCTGTACATTGCAAAGATACACCCTTTCCTCTGTTGCTAAAACTCGAACGAAGGCCCTCGTTCTCTCCAATCTCAACTATTGCAACATTCTAGTATCTGGCCTTCCTGCCTCCCACCTATCTGCCCTACTATCTATTCTAAATGCTTCTGCTAAAATCACTTATTTGCTCTTAAATCTGTCTTATCGTCTCTCCTGCTGAAATGCCTCTCAAGGATACCTATTAAATTCCGTATTACTTACAAAATATTCCTCCTCTTTTATGGCTAAACACTCTTCTGCCTCTTCTTACATCTCAACCCCAATATCTGGCTACACACCTACCCAACTTTTCTGTTCTGCTCAAGGATGTCTTCTGTCTATCCCTTTTGTATCTAAAGCCCTCTCCCACCTAAAATGTTTTTCATTCACTGCCCCACACCTCTGGAATGGTCTTCCCATGAATATCTGACTGGTATCCTCTCTCTCTACCTTTAGGACCTTAATGAAAACACAACTCTTTAACAAAGCATATGGGTAGCTCCGCTGGCTGATACTATACATCTTATATGCACTAACCTTGACCCACAAGTGCCACAAATAGAAGGTGGTCCTCCATATCAAACTGAGTTAGACCATAGTGATGTTCAACAAATGTGTCAACTGTACAAAGATCAACAATTTATTCAAAGTACAGCTCTCTTCTAAAGACAGAGGTAACTATTGTCCTTGCGTAGGACACGACTTTGCCTCCCCCCTCCCCTCAGTGACCCACTAATGTACTGCTAGAGCTGCATAGCAGGCTCCTGTGCAGTCCCAGGAAGCAGTGTAGTTCCTGGCTCACTACGGGTGGGTGTTTACCATCATTCATGCATCAGGACTGCTCTAAATCCATCAGTCTGTGGTGTTGGAGAAGCGGGCTTTTTATGCCATACCACTTCATACTGACGTAAGTTTTGGCTTTTTCATTTTTTTGTTTAGAAAGTGATTATCAGTTGTATTGATTTGGTCTTTCTCTGTCTTTAGAAGAGTAAAAACTAAAAAGAGGAGTGCAGAGATACAAAGTTGAGCTCCACTCAAGTTTATGATGCAATTCTCTATGTAATGTCACAGCCAATAACAGTGGAAAGACAATATTTTATGTCCCATACGGACCACCTGATGAAAGGTCCATATGGGACCTGAAATGTTGCCTTTCCACTGTTCTTGGCGGTCAAATTAAATTGCATTATGAACTTTTAAGTAGAGCTCTATAGTACTTTGTATCTCTGTCTTAGAGGAGACCTGTACTTTGAAGACATTGTTTTGTTTGTTTATTTTGTGTTGGCTGCGCAAACAGGATTTTCGTCACCTGAAACTGTTTCCCCGTACTTTGGAATTGAACTCTACAAAGATCAAAATTAATGGAATAGAACTAAACAAAGATGAAGATTATGTCTACATTAGCCCACAAGTATCATATATGAGAACCTTTCAAATTAAATCAATAGGAGAATGAAGAAGGGGTGGAGCACATTTGGAAGAAGCCAGACAATCTTACAAGGGTATTTTGCACTGTGCCTCAAAATAAAAGTGTTTAAGCAGTGTACCATGTCTTTACTCACATATGGATGTGAAGCTAAATGGATGGCAATTCAGAAGCTTCAGACAAAACAAAGTATGGAGAGATGAATTTGGGGCATTACCTCAAGAGACCTGTCTCTGTAGTCTCAAAGTCTCTACCAGTCCAGTATATCAGTAAACCAGTTGCAGTTAAGTTACCATACATAGGTTACCTTTTTGTACTTGATTGGGTATTTAAGTTATGAGCTATAACAGTTCCTTCTTCTGTCCTGTCTCTTCATTATCAAAGTTTCTTTGAATTCAGTATATAAGTCAATAAGGTGCAGTTAACAAACTTAGGTTACCTGTTGTGTGCTTGGGTATATAGCTGATCGGAGATGTACAGTACTGCCATCTGCCTTGTTCCACAGTCTATTATTCTTAATGTCACTACCAGTCCAGTATGCTGTATCATTCAGTCAAACTGTTTCAGTTGCACCCCATCTCGACCAGCACATACATGATCATATGAATTCTCATTCTATTTAGTTTCCTCCATCTAACTAGTCTTGCCCTATCTTTGTTTTACAGTACCATGTCCTGTTCTGTGACAGATTTGGAAACAGACATAAACTACATTATTATTTATTTATTATCTTTATTTCTAAGTATTTTGAACATTTCAGAAAAAACTACACAGAAAGCAATAAATAACTTCAGAATACAGCACATGACCTTAGGATTGTTCTCATAAAATTCACATTTCCCCTTATATCAAGACAAAAACAAAACAAGAACCAAAACCAAAACATTTTACAACCAAAAGACAGGGTCATGTGCACATCTCTAATATAGTGTATCTCCTGATCATATAATAATTGCCTGAAATTCTGGCCATTCTATGCCAGAATTTCTAGCAGATTTAATCAATTATCATTTCACCCCCTTACAACACAAACTTAGAAAAAATAGCAGTTCAGTATACAGTATAACAGGCCATGATACCATTACTATTTAGAAAATATTTTACCAGGTAAAAATACATGGAGAGTTACCTATCATTTTTAAGTATGTCCTGGGAACAAAGTTCACAACATTATAATTTACAGTTATAAACATGTTTAAAGTAGGAAACAGCTAAGGTTTTGAAGGAACTTAGACAGGAAGCTGCTTTGAGGCTTTCAGGTAAAAAGTTCCACAGTGGGGTGATCTATATGAAAAGGAAAAGTGACCAGATTCTTTATTAAACTTTGGGACAGCTGTATAAGGATATTTCTGGATGCAGATCTAAGAATATACAGTTAGGTCCGGAAATAATTGGACACTGATACAAGTTTTTTTTATTTTAGCTGTGTATCAAAATAAATTCAAGTTACAGTTAAATAATGGATATGCGTTTAAAGTGCAGTCTATCAGCTTTAATTTGAGGATTTTCACATCCATATTGGAGGAAGGGTTTAGGAATTACATCTCTTTAATACTGTATGTAGCCCCCTCTTTTTCAAGGGACCAAAAATAATTGGACAATTGACTCAAAAGCTGTTTCATGGACAGGTGTGGGCTATTCCTTCATTATTTCATCATCAATTAAGCAGGTAAAAAGTCTGGAGTTGATTCCAGGTGTGGCATTTGCATTTGGAAGCTGTTGCTGTGAACCCACAACATGCGGTCAAATGAGCTCTCAATGCAAGTGAAACAGGGCATCCTTAGGCTGCAAAAATAAAAGGAAATCCATCAGAGAGATAGCAGGAACATTAGGAGTGGCCAAATCAACAGTTTGGTACATTCTGAGAAAAAAAGAACGCACTGGTGAGCTCTGCAACACAAAAAGGCCTGGACGTCCACGGAAGACAACAGTGGTGGATGATCGTAGGATCCTTTCCATGGTAAAGAAAAACCCCTTCACAACATCCAGCCAAGTGAAGAACACGCTCCAGGAGGTAGGCATATAATTATCCAAGTCTACCATAAAGAGAAGACTTCACGAGAGCAAATACAGAGGATTCACCACAAGGTGCAAACCATTCATAAGCCTCAAGAATAGAAAGGCCAGATTAGACTTTGCCAAACAATATCTAAAAAAGCCAGTCCAGTTCTGGAAGAGAATTCTTTGGACAGAAGAAACTAAGATCAACCTGTACCAGAATAATGGGAAGAAAAAAGTATGGCGAAAGCTTGGAATGGCTCATGATCCGAAGCATACCACATCATCTGTCAACACGGTGGAGGCAGTGTGATGGCATGGGCATGCATTGCTTACAATGGCACTGGGTCACTATTGTTTATTGATGATGTGACAGAAGTCAGAAGCAGCCGGATGAATTCCGAAGTGTATAGGGATATATTGTCTGCTCAAATTCAGCCACATTCAGCGAAGTTGATTGGACAGCGCTTCCCTTTATAGATCGACAATGACTCAAAACATACTGCGAAATCAACCCAGGAGTTTTTTAAGGCAAAGAAGTGGAATATTCTGCAATGGCCGAGTCAATCACCTGATCTCAACCCGATCGAGCATGCATTTCACTTGCTGAAGACAAAACGTAAGGCAGAAAGACCCACGTACAAACAACAACTGAAGACAGCTGCAGTAAAGGCCTGGCAAAGCATCACAAAGGTGGAAACCCAGCGTTTGGTGATGTCCATGCATTCCAAAATTCAAGCAGTCATTGCCTGCAAAGGATTCTCGACAATGTATTAAAAATGAACATTTTATTTATGATTGTATTCATTTGTCCAATTACATTTGAGCCCCTGAAATAAGGGGACTGTGTATGAAAATCATTGCAATTCCTAAATGTTTCATACGATATTTTTGTTCAACCCCTTCAATTAAAGCTGAAAGTCTGTACTTCTATTGCATCTCGGTTGTTTCATTTCAAATCCATTGTGGTGGCGTACAGAGCCCAAATTATGAAAATTGTGTCAGTGTCCAATTATTTCCGGACTGTATTTCCGAACTGTAAGTGCTCTGTACAGAAGGGGTGAGAAGCCTACTCAGATAATTGGTTAACTTGTCCAGAAAGTATTTGAAGGTGATACAGAGAAGAAAAAAGCTGTATGGTGCTCAAACACAGACCAGTGGCTTGTATAAACATACACTATAATCCATAAATTCTTACTGTATAAACCCGTGGAGTATCACATGTAATGTATAGACCTGTGGTCAAATTATGACTACACCACTATCCACCATAAATCGAATAGCTGGATGGAGTTCCACTTCTGGATGAGTAACAACTCCCACTGGCTAGTGTCCAGACATATATGCATCGATGTGGACAAATAAAAGGGTGTACACGAGTAAAATTTACTCACATCAGTATGGTCTTCTGTGTGAAATTCCTCCACAGGTGTGTGCTTCCGTTTTTCCATGAAATCCAAACAGGTAGGCAAAGGAAAGTTGGAGCACCATTGTAAACAGTGAAAAGAAAAACTGCAAGAGAGTGTGTCCCATAAAATAAAATATTTAATGGATCAGAACATCAGCAACAAAAAAACGAGCCCACAGGCCCCCACCAACGCATTTCGAGCGATACGCTCTTTATCAAGGTGCATGCACAATAAACAATTGTTTACTAAATGAAATTTACAAACACACAAACCCTGCAAGCTCAGAGCCCATACCCACCATATCATATATATTTGTGTCAAAAGGACTAAGATTGTGACCTCATGCATATAACAAAAGACAAAAAGCCCTAGTGCTACATCCAGTATGAAGAATGATATAGTAAAATACTTACTGTATACACTGCACTGTGCATGTCAAAATCCTAGTAGCACTCCTGTTGACAAAAATATATATGATATAGTGGTTTTAAGCTCAACAAAGTATTTATTGAAAGTTGTTGCATCATTACATCATTTTTGATAACGGAATGTTCTTGATGGCTACAGGGCTGATGACCTTCCAGAATATTGCAGGATTTGACGTGTTGTAATTAAAATTGTCAGAGTAGTTGTGTGATTTTACAAGTCTAGTTTGCCTTTTGAATGTATTTCGCATGGCTCTATAATTTTCAAGATTTTCCATTTTCAAGGCATCCTTAAAGCGTTTCATCTCAATACGATTGAATGTAACCCAGGGAAGATGGGCCCCACGGTCTTTGACTTAATGTAATGGAGCATGGATATCACAGATTTTTTTGGAACTCTTAAAAATTTGTGTCTGCTATCAAATTGTTTCTGAACCATGGGAAGTTGGTAAGGTCAAAAAAAATTGTTGAAGGTTAAAATGTCAAACTGTTCTTGTGAACAGAAATTTAGATTTTAATAGTTTTATTGTACATATGCGTTACACTAATGTATTATCATTGAAATGGTCAAGCAATATACTAGAGGTTTGTATTCTGTTGGAACCGGAGGCTACGATCCAATCAATCAGTGAGTGGCTAAAGGATTTAAAATTTGGTCCAGTACAGATATAGTAAGAATTAATATCTTTGATGCCCCTGCCATGCGTGGCCGTGGCACCAAAGGATTAACACTTTAATAAGCATGCAGCTCGATTGCATCAGACACGGTCCTTTGCGTCACAAACTTTTCCTCGTACGTCCGCGGCATCGAGGACAGTACATTTTACTATATCTGTAGATTGAGAAATTAGTTTGATTACATTTAGTGATTTCAATTGTGCACATATTTTCTTGTTTTTAGGGTCAAACCATTTGAGGATGCAGTCACCAAGAATCAATAGCTAACTATTTATTTTAAAAGAAGAAATATTGACAATTGAAAATAATATTTAGCAGTCTTTAACATGATTGTCAATCTCCTAATCCTGTTAAGGTACTCTTGCTTATTCTTCTTAACCTGGTTGGTTCACCATTGGAAATAATATGTACTCCACAAGCCGCCTTTAGCACGATAGTCCATCTCCTAATCCTGTTAAGGTGCACTTGCTTCTTCTTTTCTTGCTGGCTCACCATTTTAAACAAATGAAGAAAGTTAATTTTATTTACCTTTGATCCTTGAGAATCCTTTCAGTAGAAGTAAAACACTATACAAATTAAACACATGGCATATTACCTTGTGAGGGGGGGGGACAGATGCCAACAATAACAATAGAATTAGAAAAAGGGAGATACATCTTGCCAACAACATTTTCAAAGGGTGAGCTACAGGGGATATTTAGTAACACAAATGTTGTCAATATAAAACAACACTCCTCCTCCTCTCTAAAACCGATCCTTCCTTAAGATTGAGTAACCTTGAAAATAAATATTGTTTCAGTCAGATCTACTGTATGGCTTTTTGTTTATTCAAGAAGCACCATGCACTTAGCTCATCAAGTTTGGACAGTAAGCTATGAATATTTATATGGATGATAGATAGTGCTTTTGGGAATTTAAAAGGAATATTTTCTGTGGTGTTGGTTAGTGTAAAAGTGAGGGCCTGGGTTTAATTCAATATCACCTGCCAATAATACTAACAAAAGGATTTACAAAAATGTAAATAATTGTTTGTGGGTTGCAAAGGAATGATGTTTGCAATGGCAGTACTTTATTGATGCCAGGTGGGCTGTATTTCAGATCTCACCACCAACATTTAGTAGGTAGTGCAAAGCTTTTTAATAAGACAGGGTGTATAATTATATATTACCTGAGCTCACAGAGGAATAGTTGTTTAACTGGGAAACAGTTAGATGTTTAAGTTACAGTAATGAAGAGAATTGCAGTTAGTAACATTATACTATAGGTATAAGCTATGAACATATCACTGTAGTCTTGTAAAAAGTGCTGCAGAGAAGTTTCAAGGATTTAGAATAGAAAGTGTAGCATATACTGTATGAAATTCTGGACGCCAAGACAAAACGTGTGCTGTTGTCAGGACTGCCGATGGGGGAAGAGCCAGGGTGAATATCCTGGGACCGGGGGCTTTGGGTGGACCGGCCAGCTGGTTCTGAAAGTTGGGCCCTGCCAGAGGCTAGGCCCAACTTCTGCATCCAGCTGCTGTTCCTCTGGTTGCCCCCGCTAGGCCCCGGCTCTCAGCTCTCCCCAGCTGCTATGTCTGTCTCTTCCCATGATGTCCTCTCTCTCTAGCCGGTGCGCACTGGAAGCTGGGTGCACCCGGAAGTCAGGCCAGCTTCCAGAGATAAGTGAAAATTCTATTTGAGGGGGTGGTAATGCTGGTGGGGGTGGTAATTGTATTTTGGGGGGTAATTGTGTTTGGGGGTGGGGGTGATTGTATTGGCAGGGGAGTAATTGTATTTGAGGTTGTAATTGTATTTGAGGGGGAAAATTGTATTTGCGGGGGTGTTGGTAATTGTATTTGGGGAGTGGTGGTGGTAATGGTATTGCGGGGTGGTGATATTTGTATCTGGGGTTGTGTGTACTGGTGTTTGTATCTGGGGGTGTGGCGGTGTTTGTTTTTTGGGGGGCAGTGGTGTCTGTATTTCGGGGGGAGGAGTGTGGTTTTCTACTGGGGGATTGACTTGTGTGTAGGAGGTTGTATGGGTATTGGGGAGAATTGGGTGTGTGGCCAGGGGAGGAGGGGAAAGGAGTGTGAGGAAGAGGGGACTGAGGGAGCGGGATTGAGTGTGAGGGGGTAATAGAGTGATAGCGGAAGCGGGGGAGAGTGAGAAGAGAGGGAGGGGGAAGAGTGAATGAAGGAGAAGTGAAAATGAGAGAGATAGAGGGGAGAGAGAAACACAGGTGCAAAAGGGGAGGGCCTGCATGGTGGCTGACATGGAGGGAGGGCCTAGGCAAAACTCTAGTCCTGGGCCCTGGGAAATCTGTCAGTGGCCCAGGCTGATGTCCACTTATTCAATTTCTTTTCATCTTCTGCATAACTCCATATTGTATGCCACTTGAAGTGGGAAACTTTCAGAATGGGCCTTTTTATAGGTATGCTGCTTGCCCCTGCAATATGTGACCTTATACATTTTCTTTTTATGCTTTGTGAATTTCTTATATGAAGCTTGACATTTTTTTGCCAAATTGTTTGTGAAAGAAAGGGCAAATTGAATCTCTGTTGTGAACTTCAAATATTATTTTTTTGCACATCTGAAATTCCCACCTGACCCTGGTTATCACAATCATAGTATACTACCTATAACTAACTTTTTAGCATCTTATAAATGCCATAATTCGCAAATCTCCCATATGAGTTATCACTTCTTGATCCCTAATGACTTGAATCATTGTGTGATACCAAGGTATCGGAGGTTAGTAAATCTCCTCCAATGAGTAAATATTAACTTCTAAGGTTCACAAGATCATGACTCAGTGCTTTTTTAATTTCTTTTACTTGGTTGCACCTGGAGGTTTTAGCATAAGTTGTTTTTATTTTGTAAATCATCAAAGGCGTTTTAAGTAAAAATAATATATGTTTTCTAAATTTGTCCAGTTAATTATAATGATTTGTCTATGCATGTCCACAGAAGCGAAGGAAGATAGTAATGGAGCATGATCTCTCTCTCCTCAACATATGGGTAAGAACAATACAATTGGTAATACTGGGCCTTTAATAATTAAATCTCTGAACAGTCTCTAAAAAAACAACATATCAACAGATCATGTGTTTTACATTTTCCTACTTTAAAATGTGGATTATTAATTGCTTAAACTTATTTCAATAATTACATATACTGTACTATTCATTTGTGTCTGTGACTAAATACATTTCAATGAGAAACTCAAATCAGGTGCATGATATCCGATGTAAAATTTTGAAGACTGTAATTAATGTATGTCAGGTGATTTTTCCAAATCCCCAAATAAAATCACTGGAAAATAATCTTTCCCAAGTGTTATTTCCAGATACGGACTAATGTGTTAAAATAGTGATCAATTAAAGTTATTTTCAACTTGAGCATTTTGGACAACTTATCTCACTATATCAGCGATGTGACGTTTCTTAAGTCAGGGGTGGTCAACTCTAGTCCTCAAGACCCTCCAACCGGTCAGGTTTTCAGGATATCCCATCTTAGCACAGGTGGCTCAATCAATCTTTGACTGAGCCACTGATTAAGTCACCTGTGCTGAAGCAGGGATATCCTGAAAACCTGATGTGTTGAGGGTCTTGAGGACTGGAGTTGAGCAACCCTGACTTAAGTGATACAGCAATCACGAAGTGCCACTATTTGATTGTCATTCACTGCTATTTTGTAGGCCTTTGGGAACCCTCTAGTGGTTTTTCAAAGGCCTTCAGGATAAATCAGAGCTCTGTGGTAATGTATTCCCGTAAAACAGTATTGATTTTACATTGTTTATATGTGTATATTTTAAATCTCGGTTGACATGGTCAGTGCTTTATCAGAATAAATTTAGTCCCTTTCAGCTCCTTTCCAAAATGTCCCCAGTACACGTTAACATTAAAGATTAGTTTAAGATCAAAAGTACAATAATAATTAGAATATAAATATGACTAAACCTTTGTATTGAACTTACAGTAGTTCTATTAACAAACTGTACCGCTGCCCTGCAGCACTTTCCACGTATTAAGTGCTCAATAGCTTATATTGCATGTAAGTAAATGTGCTCAGTTGCCATATGGTAAACGACTTTGGAAATTAGTTGGAGGTTAATTCTCTGCTTCATTGGTCCCCAAAAGTAGCCAAACTGTAATTGACTTTAATTGCATTCACAAAGTACTTTGCCCTACCGAATAATGAAGGGGCACTACTACATAAGCCTTGAGTACTGCAATTATTCAAGGTATCAATGAAAATAATTAACATATGTAATGTTTATATTATTTCAATGTGTTACTATTTCTAATTCATACAGTATATTGGTTTTCCATAATACCTTGCTCGTTTTCCCCTCTGCAGAAAGTTCAGTTTGTTTGACTATTTAACAGTTGTATTTAATTTCTTGGAACAGCAGTGGTGATTAAAATGTAGCTGTAAAGTAATTTATTGCATACTCCCAAGGGTTTGCGGTACCAATGCCTGTATTAAATAACAATAAAGCAGAGACCAAATGACTTTAAAGAGATAAAGAATCTGCCATGCATTTTTTTTTTAAGTTTACATATGCCTCCATTCTATATTTTCTAAACACCCTATTTAATAAACTTGTACACATCAAGAAATTATATATATTTTTACTGCAGAATAAATTATTGGGCATATTATCTGTTTTATGTTGTCGAATATACAGTACAGCAAGATCTTGACCCTTAATGAGGGAATTTTTTTCTTAAATTGCAAGCATTAAATATAAGCTCTGAAATCAATTATACAAATAGATTAAGTGCTTGTGTAAATAATTACTTCAGAAATTAATCAAAAAATAATAATTATCGCTATGAAGCTTTCATGTGGTCTTTTACTGATTGCCTATGTTAAATTAAGAAATGCTCTATTACCAAAGCTATATACACACATTATATATTCTAGGAAACTCATACAATGAAATTTGTAATAGCCATTATTTACGTTACGATATGCATATAAATGAGCTGCTGTAGATATAGTTACTATCCAAATCTGAATGCAAATAGAGTTCTAGGTAGCAGAGATTATGAATTCTCCACTCACTGGTTGTAAACAGTTTATATTCCAGATTCTAGAGGTGGCAATTTAAGAGAAAAACTACCCTAATTGTATGTTGACATGGTGTAACCTAATGATAATAGAAGCTAAATGTGTCTCTTGGATAAAGTTCCCACATTAATATTTTATATAGGGCTTATGTAGAGGTGCAGAGAGAGTGTATTTATATATAAATATAATATGGAGCTCGTATGGATGTGACTGTGTATCAAAGTCTAAAAGGATATTTCCTATTGTGTAACTACCTTAGAAACTATAATACAAGTGAATTATTTTACAAACGATATAGGTGTCAGCTGGACTGATCATGATTGATCACAGTTAGTGAACAGAAGTGCTAGTTACCACAGTCAGCCAAAACGCAAACAAAAAATATAATTTAAAGTGCAGATATAAATTTATATAGAGTATAAAAGTCCACTCCTGGTTTGCAGCATCTCAAAAACACAAATCTACAGAAAAGACGACAAGAGAGCGCACAACCACTCATAGTATAGTAATTGAATGAAATGTTTTGGTAATAAAAAGATAAGTATTGCACGTACAATAAATATATTTTAAAAGCGCACATGACAAAAGCACTCAGCCTGTCAGCTCCAGGATCCACCTATATGTGTCTTGCATTTGGATCAGCTGCTCAGTGTGGGGTATCCAGCATTACAACCCACCAAAGAGTTTCTTTTGTAGTACGAAGTCTAAGGGGTATCTGCTGAATAGCAAAACACTTGGTGCTAGCACACCTGGGTGACGTCAGGTCTACCCTGTGAATAGCCTTACATTTCAGGCTCACTGGATAAACAGGTCCTCAGATAATGTCTATTGGTACTAAATGATCCTAGGTTGTTCGCTGTCACAGATTCCATGCAGATTGAAGTGCTCGAGTTAAGGCATCTTTACATTGGTTAAAGGCACCCTCTTTCTTTTCCACTACTCCTGGGATGAGTCTGCTAGTCGCCTTAGACTGCAGCATATCTCTGTTCCCTTCTAACGCAGGCTTTCCTGATCTTTAAGGGTCATCCTTAATTCCTTCTGTAACTTTCACTATAAATGGAGAACCTCCTTTCTTCTTTTTCTTTACCTTGAGAAGCGCTGAAGAATCAGTGGTACTGTGTTCCCATTTATTGCTCAAGACTGTTTTCAAAGTGGGAGCCATTGATTCAGACATAGGGAAACCAACCTCCCCAAGACAATCTGTAAAGAGGAAATGTGTCTTTAAAGCAGAAGCATTGGAATTAACAACAGAAATATCAGGCACAACAGGGAGATAAAAGATAGGAGAGCTGGCCTTTAGATTTGAAACCTACTGTAGCATCAGTCATTGAAATATCATAAATTGAAGGGTAAACCATAGACAGAGAAAATTGCTGTTACATCTGAAACTTTAGAATCAGCTATAAAAATAATACAGATTGCAGGGAAATCACAGCGTACAACAAAAACAAAAGACAATGGGAGTAATCTTGTTTTTTTAAATGGATACCTGTGAAAACAGCAATATATAGCAAGCAGTGCAGAGTAACCAAAGAAAATCAAGTTTGTCTTTGACGTAGAAGTCTGAAAGTCTGCAGTGAAAGGCAAGCTGGTCTTTGAAGAGGGAATATGACAATCAGCTGGGGTTAAACCAGACACTGCAAAAACCTCAAAGAAATGTTCACTGGTCTCTGCAGCAACAGTTCTAGCCTCAGTAGAAAAGTTTTGGGATGCAATAAGGCTTCCCTATCTGTACAGGGCGTGCAGTGGACGGTTTGCTTTTGGAAACTGAAAAGAAAAAACCTTTTCTACTGGAATTCCAACAAAAAGATAATGGAAACGCTTCGTAGAGACAAAAATCAGGATACAATATAACAACCCTGCAGAAAAACTTGAAGCAAGCACTTTTAGGAATCCACAATTTCCAAACACCAAGAAAGTACTTATCTTCCCCCAACCAAGCGGGAGGGTTCTCCTGAAGCAGGCAGGTGATTAATTTGTTCCAGAGAGGTCTAGAAGTGGCTTTTGTTTTCTTTTATGTACTCCAGGTGAAGGTAGGATCTCGATGGCCAAAACAGATGGGGGAAGACACGGCTAGTCTGGGGTCACAGGCAAGGGTCCAGGGCAGGTAGCAGGAATTGTAGTTGGGGTCACAAGCAGGGGTCCAGGGCAGGCAGCAGGTATCATAATCTGGGTCACAGGCAGAGGTTGGCAGCAACAGGACTGGAAAAAGGAACAGGACTGGGACCTGGAGAGCAGGACAAATTGGGACAAGCCAGTTGTAGACAAGGACCTTTAATACTGTATGTAGTAGTACTAATACAGAACAGATCATATCAGGCAGAGGGAGTCAGGCACATAAAACGTGTATACCAAACATGCGCTTAGATCAAATATAGTTCTAATAGAACGCACCCCGTGATAGGTGTAAGTGATACAAAAAATATAGTGACAAATAAATAAATCGATAATACTTCGCTACTCAAACCCTTAAAGGATTGGATTCTCTCAATCCCACACAAGTCGTAGTCCAGGAGTAATGGGGAGTGCAGATGTATGTGTAACATAGCCTACTGGCAGTTACTTCCTTTCCTGGGCCTTTCCTCTGTCAGTCTTGTTAGTGCAGGCAGTAGAAAGGTTAATTCCTTTATTAGAGCAAGAGTAGAGGTGACTGGCGCATCCAATATAGAACAGTCCCATAGGTGCTTATATAAAACCGCCTGGACCTCTGTACTGAGGTTGTGTGTAATTAGAATTCCCTAATAGGGAGAGGGAACTAGTACATAGTGTGCAATAACACATATGTTAGTACATAAGTTGTCCCATAGGCTATAGGTATAGAATAATAAGCATAAACCCACAGGGGTTACTCACTGTTCAGCTTCAGTTATCCTTCAGTCTGGTCCAATTGCAGTAGCTTCATAAAGCAGCATGCAAATCCACCAGCAAGGTAATAGAGCAAGGAAAAAGGCAAAAAAGGCAGCGCACTGCCAAAAACCAGGAGGAGGCTCACAAGTACTTTAAAAGGGTTTATTCCATAAGAGGATCAAACATATCCCCAGAGAACAGCAAAGAAACACCACTCCAACGAGTTTCAGGCTGTGTGCCCTTTCTCAAGGTGTATTACAAACATATGAATAACCTGCATCTAAATACAGGATTCAATCGCGCCATTTTAGTGATGTCACGAGTCACCAGCCAATCCGTATCTAGCTCCTTCGTGCACTGACTCTGATTGGTCACAATGCTTTGTGTCAATTTTTAAACTTTATTGAGACTGAGCTCCTATCTAAATGTCTCTGGTGTGCAGACAGTAAGCTTCACTCTCCTCTGATAGGCCACATGGGGGAGCAGCATGCTCAAACAGCTTGAGCCAAGTATGAACAATAGTAACTTTATCAGTAGGCTCTGACTCGAACATTGACACTCCTATATGCTGAGAACCATGACGTCAGCAAAACGGACTTCTAATAGACATAAACATGAATATGTCATAAAAATAAAGACATATGTACATAATATTTAATATAAAAAACATGTGAATAATTAATAAACATATAAGCCCATTACTAAACACTACACTTTATGAGCTTATGTGAACACAAACTAACATATGTTTAACTATACCCAAACTACACAAATATTCATACTCCCTTATCAAAACCAAAATAAAATAACTAATTCTAAATGTAACTTTACTACATTAAAAATAACCTTATGCAAAAGGAAGAAAAAACAAATATTACTCCAGTTTAATTATATAAAAAGTAAAAAAAATGCTTTAATGGTTAACCTCAGGCTGTCCCTGCAATGTTTGATACCATGACCATTAAGTTCCCATTTCTGGATTGGTACTGAAAAGTTCAAATTTATTCTCTATTTAAAAACAAGTATCCCATATTTCCAGATGGTATTTTACCGCATCAAATATGTTTGTAAATATTAAAACTTCTGGTCATGGCAAACAACATAAAAGACAGTCTAATCAAGAGTTGAGAGTTGTTATACACAGCTCGGGAACCACAAGGCACTCTACAGACGTAATATTGAATGGAAAGAAGACTTATATTATCAGGATAAAGATTTATTACGTTGCCCACTGATATTCTTAAACTGTAACATAAAGCACAAATGAGGGTCTGCATAGCCTCAAACTCTAGTATTAATCATCATTACAGAAGATGTAAATATAAAATCCACAATTCCTATATCTATACACGAGATGACATGAAAGTGACCCAAACTGATAACCTGGTAAAACACAAAAACAGAGCGCACAACGTTCATAGTGCATTAAAAGAAATATTATTCCAATCAAACAGTACAGGTAAGTATTATGCGTACATCAAGGGAGAAAAAAAACAGCATGTCAGGGGTTAGTGTTACCCATGCGCCAACCGGATCTCCAAACAGGTTATCGTCTGTTGTTTTGAGCAGCTTCCAGCCTCTGGGTCTTTCGGTCCAAAAGCGAAGTCAGTGGATCCTTAGTGGTCCTGCTGTGGGGATGGCAATCCCAGCAGACTCGTTGTTAACGAGGATGTTAACCGCTGTTTGGGGTAGTCTCTCACGATGGCTTGGTGCACACTCGCAGCCCTCCGATACTCCACTTCCGGGTCTCTGACGTCACTCAGTGGCGACACCGTAGGTCGCATCGCGGTTTCCTCACCAGTTGAGGAGAATAGACCAGCAATGGTAGGATGAAGTATTCAAACTGAATAGCGCATAAAAGTCCTTTCCGAATAGCGCATAAAAGTCCTTTCCAATGCGTTTCGAAACCAAAGGTTTCTTCATCAGGGGGTAATAAGTAATAATTTCATAAGGCATTGAAATACCCCACGCTCAAACCCGATTGGTCCACGGCTCAGGTCCTCCAGCCAATACAGTGAGAGCGGGGAGGAGTCAATGACCCCATGACCAAACTCATTGTATCAGTTCAGGCAACAATGACAACAAGCAAACTTTATTTAAACAAAAACATTGAAATAAAAAACTTTAACTTTAAAATATGTTTATGCAAAATGACACTTGAATGGAAAAGAAAAGGAAGTTAAAAACATAAAGTATCAAACACAGAACAAGCTAATTAGATAAACACTTTTAAATCAAAATACATAAAAAAAATATATATATATATATATATAAAGGAAATTTTGATTCTTGAAAAAGAGGCACAAAAATGTGGCTCATGCAAAATATGTAACCTGATCATACCGTCAAAAACATTTACAAGTACTGTCACTAAAGAGATTTTTCATATACAGAGTTTTATCAATTGCAAATCCTCATATGTTATCTACCTCTTGACCTGCCTGCGGCTGTGGCAAACAGTACGTGGGAAGGACTATGAGATTCCTTATGATACGTGTAATGGAAAACGTTAGACTTATTAACAAAAAGGATCTCGTTCACCCGGTACCACTACATTGTACCCACTGCCCTAGGGGAGAGAGTAGATATCTTAAAGTTTGTGAAATTGAATATGTCCCTATCCATGCTAGAGGAGGGAATCGCATCAGGAGGCTGGATCAGAGGGAAGCCTACTGGATCTTCATGTTGAAAACCCTGGTCCCATGTGGTCTTAATACCGATTGGGACCTGGGACATTTTCTTTGATCCAGTGGCCATCCCTCTGCTCCGTCCTATTATCAGGTTACCAGGTTATCAGTTTGGGTCACTTTCATGTCATCTCGTGAATAGATATAGGAATTGTGGATTTTATATGTACATCTTCTGTAATGATGATTAATACTAGAGATTGAGGCTGTGCAGACCCTCATTTGTGCTTTATGTTACAGTTTAAGAATATCAGTGGACAACGTAATAGTTCTTTATCCTGATAATATAAGTCTTCTTTCCATTCAATATTACGTCTGTAGAGTGCCTTGTAGATCCCGAGCTGTGTATAACAACTCTTGATTAGACTGTCTTTTATGTTGTTTGCCATGACCAGAAGTTGTAATATTTACAAACATATTTGATGCGGTAAAATGCCATCTGGAAGTATGGGATATTTGTTTTTAAATAGAGAATAAAATTGAACTTTTCAGTACCAATCCAGAAATGGGAACTTAATGGTCATGGTATCAAACATTGCAGGGACAGCCTGAGGTTAACCATTAATGTATTTTTTACTTTTTATATAATAAAACTGGAGTAATATTTGTTTTTTCTTCCTTTTGCATAAAGGTTATTTTTAATGTAGTAAAGTTACATTTAGAATTAGTAATTGTATTTTGGTTTTGATAAGGGAGTATGAATATATATATTTGTGTAGTTTGGGTATAGTTAAACATATGTTAGTTTGTGTTCACATAAGCTCATAAAGTGTAGTGTTAAGTAATGGGCTTATGTGTTTATTAATTATTCACATGTTTTTTATATTAAATATTATGTATATATGTCTTTATTTTTATGACATATTCATGTTTATGTCTATTAGAAGTCCGTTTTGCTGACATCATGATTCTCAGCATATAGGAGTGTCAATGTTCGAGTCAGAGCCTACTGATAAAGTTACTATTGTTCATACTTGGCTCAAGCTGTTTGAGCATGCTGCTCCCCCATGTGGCCTATCAGAGGAGAGTGAAGCTTACTGTCTGCACACCAGAGACATTTAGATAGGAGCTCAGTCTCAATAAAGTTTAAAAATTGACACAAAGCATTGTGACCAATCAGAGTCAGTGCACGAAGGAGCTAGATACGGATTGGCTGGTGACTCGTGACATCACTAAAATGGCGCGATTGAATCCTGTATTTAGATGCAGGTTATTCATATGTTCGTAATACACCTTGAGAAAGGGCACACGGCCTGAAATGCGTTGGTGTGGTGTTTTTTTGTTGTTCTCTGGGGATATGTTTGATCCTCTTATGGAATAGACCCTTTTAAAGTACTTGTGAGCCTCCTCCTGGTTTTTGGCAGTGCGCTGCCTTTTTTGCCTTTTTCCTAATCCCCTTATTAGGCCTGTGTGTGTGTATTCCAGCCTTGAATAATGTATCAGTATTCAAGGGCAGGCCTAGCAGCTCTGAAGATGTCAATCTGAGGATGTGGATATTGGTTGGAACGCCCCCTGATGTGTGTGGGCCAATCTGTATCCGGCTCTGGCTTGCTATGAGTCAGGGTCAGAGACACTCCCCTAGGATGTTCAAATTAGAGACTCTTCCCAAATTGGCAGTTAGTTGAGAAAGAGTCTGAGAGAAGTCAGTTAGATAAAGAACTGTCTCTTCCTCCCAGTCAAGCCAGGAGTGGGAGGGGAGGGAACCATGTGGCCTATATCAGGGATCTGATGTAGAGGGATTAGAGAGAGAAGCAAATGATGATAAGAACATTTGAACTGTCTATTCTCTGTCCTGGAGCTGACTGCTGAATAAATAATGAAAAGACATGCTGAGAGTGAGTTACTGGCTCTGGTTTGAAGGAGTGTCAGTGGGGGTCCATCCCCTGAAGATCCATAGGGGATCCTTGCTGGCTGGAGGCACTGCACCATCAAAAGAGAGATCAAGGTAATCTGTTCCCCCCTGTTCCCTGTCCTGGCTCTCCCCACACCACCACGGAGCCCTCAGCCCTCCTGTTGCCAGCAGGTCACAGCACCAAGACCACATTAAAGTAGCCAAGAAAGAGTGTACCCCCATCTCACTTGGGGGGGGGGGGATGATAAAATGGTTACATATGTAAAAGAAAACACATACAAAATATAGTGCAATATGTTAACACAATAATTATAGTGTGAGTTTTTAGTTCTATGCAGTGGGTACTCACAGATTCCCAAATCTTTAAAAGCGTGTCCCAATAAACATTGGCAAAATGCTGTCTGTGTGTCTTCTATATCTGAATGCGATGCACCTCTGGAGTCAGGTAACCTTCCCTGGTTAAATGAACACCACATAGTGTATACTGCTAAAATAATTTATCTCTCATGCAAAAGTGAAAATACACTCACATGGTTTCAAAGTTCAAAACGCCTTAAAAACATTTGTTGGAGCTGTGACTGGTCAGGATCTCTGGGCGTTCTCTCTGCCCTCTGCTCGATCTCCTCTGCTACTTCCCGTCCCGTACTTCTGCAGAATGCTTTGGCTTGATCTTGGGCAGGTGTGCCAATCACGTCGCGTACTGCGTGCCGCACGTCACCGACAGGATATCACTCTACGTGTTTCACCGTGCTTGCCGGTTTCAATCCTGATCAACACCTACAGTATGTGGCGTAATTTTGTTCGGCGGACGAGAATTTCTTGGAAAAGAAAGCACAAGGGTGTAGTTTTGCCTGAGGAGTCTTCCTTTGGGACAATACTGCTCTGGCCCCTATATCAGATGCGTCTACCTTGAGAGTTAAAGGCAATCTTGGGTCAGGATGCACAAGCACGGGAGCTGATACGAATGCTGTTTTCAGACTTTCGAATGCCTGAATGGCTGTAGGGGATCACAGTGCAGGATTGGCTCCTTTTTGGGTCAACGCCATAATGGGTGCTAGAACGTCCGAGAAATTTTGGATGAACTTTCAATAGTAATTGGCGAAGCCTAAGAACCGCTGTACGACTTTATGAGTCGTGAGACAAGGCCAATCCACAACCGCCTTCACTTTGGCTGGGTCCTTGCAAGGCCAGTGTTGGACATGATGTATCTTAGAAAGGACGTCTTTGTCTAATGGAAGACTGTGGGGGCATTACAAAGTCAGAATGGCATCACCAGATACTCATAATGTCAATACCAAGTGCTGAAAGCTGTTTTCCACTCATCCCCCTGTCGAATTCTTACCAGGTTGTAAGCTCCTCGTAGATCTAACTTGGTGAAAATGGTGGACCCCTGTAGTCTGTCGAAAAGTTCGGAAATTAAAGGTAAAGGATACCGGTTCTTGATCGTGACTTTATTGAGTCCCCCGGTAATCGATACATGTTCTGAGAGATCCATCCTTCTTCTTTACAAAGAAAAAGCCCGCACCTGCGGGAGATGAGGACTTACGGATAAATCTCCTCTGTAAATTCTCCTGGATTTATTCCTTCATAGCCTTGGTCTCCGGAGGTGACAAAGGGTAGGAACATCCATGTGGGGGACTGTGCCAGGCAGTAGGTCGATAGGACAGTCGAATAACCGGTGGGGTGGTAGTTCCTCGGCTTGGGCTTTGTCCAATACATCCCCAAATTCCATGTAGATGTTACATAAATGGGTGTTTACCTTTTCCGATACTGATACCCCACATAGTTTCTTGGAAGGAACAGGGCAATTCTTTAAGCAATGAGGACTCCACTGGAAAGGCTGCGACTCTGTCCAGTCTATACGGGGGTTACACAGTTGAAGCAAAGGGAGTCCCACAATGACGTTGACTGACGGCATATGAATGGCATCCAATTGAATCTTCTCAGTGTAAACTCTTCCAGTCTGTAGCTGGAAGGGGATGGTTTGAAGAGAAATAAAGGCAGGTTGTAGGGGCCGACCATCAATAGCCTCCAGCCCTATTGGATGTTTCCTGTTTACCAATTGAATTTTATTTCTCTCTGTGAATGCCTGGTCGATGAAATTCCCCCCTGAACCAGAGACCAGAAAGGCCTGTGTGGTGGTCTTGAAGGTATCATCGACAATTGTGATAGGAATTAAGAGCCTGGTTGGCAGTTTGGGAGGAGAAGGAGATACAGTTCCCAGTGTGATCCTCCTGGCTCTCACTGGGATTTGGCGTTTCCCGACTTCAAGCCAATGCCTGGTGTCCGGTATTACCGCAGTATAGACAGAGACCGGCGCTGCGTCTGCGGTCTTTCTCGCTGACAGTCTATTACATCCGAGCTGCATGCAATCTTCCATGTCCAGGGGAGGGAGATTAAAAACCCTTTGGATTGACTGTGAAGAGGTTGCGTACCTTGCTTCACTGGATTCTCTCGGTTCTCCTCTCCAGTAGCCGTTGATCCATCCGGATGCATAGGGCAATGAGCTCCTCCAGTTCTGAGGGCCGCTCCTGTGCCGCTAGTTTGTCCTTAAGATTTTTGGACAAGCCTTGCCAGAAGGCAGCTGTCAACGCCTCATCATTCCAGCCGGTCTCTGTGGCTATGGTCCGAAATTCGACCGCGTACCAGGCCACAGGGCAGCTATCTTGGGAGATATTCAAGAGAGAAGGGGCAGCAGTTACCTTACGTCCTGGGGTGTCTAATAGTCCACAGAATTCCTTAGTGAAGCATGCAATGTCACTGGTGAGGTCTGGCCTTTGCTCCCAGATGGGTGAAGCCAACGCCAAAGCATCATCGGTCAGCAAGGATACAATGCATGCCACCTTTGAGCGCTGGGACATAAAGTGGGATGGCATCAATTCAAACTGAATAGAACATTGGTTCAGAAAACTGCGACAGCCAAGAGGGTCATCGCCATAGTGGTTGGGAGTAAGTAGTCTTGGTTCGGAAGATGCGGTCATAGGCAAGGGAGCTGGGACAGGCACCTCTGCTGAGACAGAGTGAGAGGGTTCACTTGGGGTCTGATTTGTAATAGCTTGCACCGAGCGTTGGAGTATCTCCATACGTTGGTCATTTTGTGCCAGGTGTTTCTCCAGTTTGTCAAACATGTTGGCGTGTGTGCTCAAAACTCAACCCACCTTAGCGGGGTCCATGTTTGTTGGACTGAGCATACTGTAACAAGTGCTTCCCACAAACAGAACGGGACTGCGAGGCTGAGGTGGGGATGTTGATATACACCGACCTACAACCGCGTAACCGTCCGGAGTGCAGAGTGGTAGTCCTGTAGCCGGGTCAGGGTAGGAGAGGTCAGGTTGGTCGTGATACTCGCCGTGGTCAGGATTCTGTTTTTGTTAGAAAATTTCTTGACTTGAAAATCTCTGAAGCTGGCCGCTGCTATTTCTCCAAGAGCATCTTTTGGTGAGTTCACATTTGCTGCTGCTGTTTTGCTGCTTAGAATCTGATTGGCTGCTGAGTTTCTTATAGTATTTCAGATTCATTCATAAAATACTACAACCAGTCCGAGCCTGGGAACTTTACAACCAGCCAATCAGAGGGCTGCCAGTCTTCTTTCGGCGCCAAGCAAAGGTACCGCCTAGTGTGCTGATTGGCCAAGGACAAAGCCAAGCCCAGCGAAGTGATAGTAGCCCCACCTCTGAGATTCACCCATGGGAGGAGCTGGTGCGGAGCAGCCAATCAAGGCTGTTGTGAGAGATGGGAGGGGTTTGCAGAGCGGACCCCCAGAGTCATTTCCCCAAGAGAAGAGCAAGAGAGCAGAGCTGCTGCATACACGTGAAGTCACAGTATTAAAATGGCTCTGTCTACTGAACATGCTGAATTATACTGTATGCGACCAACTACTCTCTCCCTGGTGCCTGTCTTTTAGTAACAATGGGAGGAAGCTACCCCCTAAGATGCATCTCTGCTCATTGTCACCTGCCTGGAGGGCCATTCGGCCTAGAAGCGTGGTGCCAAAATGTTGGCACTTATTTTCTGCGGCCGGCTAGCCCAGTGCCGGCAGAAACAAGCCTATCACCAGCGCGAGCCATTACCCCAACCGGGGTGGCTGCCTTCCAGTTTCCCTCTACCGTGGATGCTGTGGGCCTGTGTGCCCTTGTGAGCGCTGCCGGAGGTGCCGGTGGTCCGGTGCCATCTTATATCTACTCTACCTCAGCTTTGTAGTATGCTGTGGGCCCGTGGGCCCTACCGCGACTATCACGGCCTACAATGATGGTACCTTTGGTCCCAGGCCTTGGACCAGTACCGACCAACGAGAGGGGTAAGTGGACTGCCCCAGGGGTGTCGGGTGTGCAGCCCAGACGAGTTCCGGTCCAGAAGTACCTGTTCCGGTGGATGCAGAGGTTCCGGAGCCTTCAGAGAGATCCACAGCTTCAGACGATGTTGGAGGAGTCCATTGCCCGTCTGCGGAGACAATGCTGGACGTCCCCTACCTTGCCATGGGTGAGCCATCCTGTTCTTCCATTGCAGCAGAGCCGGTCGTCGCCTACTCGCTGGTAGCACCGGTTGCGGCCTTGTCCGGTGCGCAGCCTGGTGATGAGCTTACGGTTTCACTGGAAGTGATATCATCAATAGCGCCAGGCGGTAGTTGCACCGGAAGTCTCGTGAGAATGGCGGCCAGGAGTGACATGACCAGGATGGCACCTGTGGGGCCGGTCACACCACCGCTGGGCCCTGAAGCGGTGTGTATGAACCTGGCCCCACCAGATGTCACCCTCAGTAAGAAGACTCCCTGTGCAAAGGGAAAGAAGATTGTTCCTGCCCTGGTGCCACCCCCTGCTGGACTAGGTATAGGACATCGCTTGGCAGCAGCCGAGGCATCACTCCCAGTTAAAAGGGAAGTGAAGCCCAGGACTGTATCCCCTAATAAAGATGTATTTGAGTCCCAGTCCATGGTCCTAGCTTTAAGTACCCCATCTGCTATTGCCCCAGTATTGGACTTTCAGGACTTTGCCCAGGTTCACTCAGCCCCTTTCACTGCCCCATTATCCAAGTGCAGTTCTCAGGGTGTGAAATCCATTGATCCAGCTGTGCAGGGGTTTGTACTAACAAAATTCCCTGAAGAGGTAGATATTAATAGGTGGTTAAGGGAGAGTTCAGACTCGGATGGGGATAGATCTGTTTCCAGATGTATTAAAAGGCCGGGAAGTAGAGGCTCCTTCCAGTCATTTAGGAGGTCCTCAGGGTCACTCTCAGAGGTGTCCCTAGTTTCATCACCATCTGGGCCAGCAAGTGCCTTGCCCCCTGTACCAGCCAGATCTATTAATACTGGATCTGAATCCACCTCTCCTGAACCATGTCCCTGGAGGTACCTCTTATTCAAGGGTTATACCCCTGAACTGAGATATACATGGTTCATATTTCACAGTGGTCCCATCGTAAATCATTGGTGGGAGGAAGGAGCGTTCAACCTTGATGAGAAGGGAGAAATTCTCTTTAAACGAGAGAATTAAATTAAGATGGGAGTTCGCCTCCCTAAGGTTTCCCCAGCCTGGATAGAAAAGCTAATCAAAAAGACCCAGGGTTTTGGGTGTTACCAGGCAAGGGAAGGGGCATACAAATTGATAAGCTAAGCAGAGCTGACCGGGCTATACGAGCCAAGTTCAGGCAGTCCCATGGGTATTGCTTCCCGTATGTTCCTGAGCCATTCATGCAGGATATAGACTACAACCGGCGGGAATGGTTAAGGTTGGCTGTCACGTACGACACCCTGCTAGCACGCGACCTGCATACGGGACAAGGGTTAATACCGACGCTAGCAAGCACACCCACTCTTCACCTCCGCAAAGGTCCGTCAAATGGACAGTATCCCCTCTTACAGGATCAAGGATCAATACACAACCCGCATGCTGCCCCACTCTTCACCCCCTCAAGGGTCCCTCAAATGAGTTGTATCTCTCCTAAAGCCGTCCCAATATAACACCGCCACGAATAGCACACAAGTTAGCACGTGACTTTAGATTTGCAACCAGGGTTAATACACAAAGGCTTCGCTAGCAACCCCCCTTTCTCCTCTGCAAGGAACCAGCAAGTTAGTCTTAACCCCTACTCAATTGCACATCATATCTATCCACTGCCACCACCTTAGGTTATGCAGATATGATAAAAGATCTTAGACTAAAATATCCGCCAGGGCCTCAGGTCCCTGTTTATTATAGGAAAAACTATGCACTCTAACACAAAATCAGTTGTAGTAACATGTGGCCGAATTCGTAAGTTATTCTCTCCAGAGCGCGCATTAGTTCATTCAGAGCCCAAAGCATTACTTATTAAATGTTTTAATATATTTAAAAATACAGTGCTTAGATTACAGAAATGGTATTACAAAATAAACATACAATTATTACAATATAAGGCAGAACAGCTTCTTAAAATAAAATGATAAACATAAAAGAAAATCTATACTTCACCACATGACATAGATTTTCCCCAGAGAGGTCGCTGGTAAGAAACATTGAAATATCCCGTATCTGTGGCCTCATGCAGTAAGCGCCGAAAAAGTGCTCATGCCAAGTGTACCTTAACGGCATGATTTTGCCGATTTTCCCTCGCCGTATGCAATAAGTGCCGAATCCCTTCCGAATCAAGCCGAAAACATTTGTTCCCACTATGGCGATGATTTTACGATCAGACACACGTGTATCGGCGTGTATGGCGAGGTAGTATTAGGTTCGCCAATGAAACTTCTTTCTGAATCTGCCGAAGCAAGCATGTTTTTGATTGAGCGGCCCATTTATAGGCAGCGTGTATTTTTATTCATTCTCTGTGTTGTTGGGAGAGAGAGACACACAGAGCTGGGCGATTTGCATATTTCATATTGAAAGAGAGAGTTGCTGTGTATTGTGATAGGTTTGTCCTGTGTGGTTTTGTTAACATCTTTGTGTGGTTTTCAGTTTGTAAGTGTTCAGTGCGATTGTGTTTAAATTTCTTTTCTGTTCTTTGTGAGTGCTGTTGGTATGGCCGAAAGGTGTGGGGGGAGTGATGCTGTTGCTGGTGCTGCTGGGGTGTCTGTTGCTGGTGCTGCTGGGGTGTCTGTTGCTGGTGCTGCTGGGGTGTCTGGTGGTGGGGTGGTTGGTGGTGGGGTGGTTGGGGGTGGGCCGCTTTTGGAGTCTCTTCCATTGGAAGAAGGAGAGTCCAGTCAGCAGCAGCCAAGCTCTATGGCTGGACGTGGTCGGAAGAAACGTGTAGAGCGGCCACGTAATTCTCGTTTCAATGAAGAGGAAAACAGAGTTCTTGTCACAGGGATTTTGGAGCACTATGACTCTCTATATGGGCATTTAGTAGGTGAGTCAATCTTTGCATTGATTGTTCAAATACATTTTATCCTATCTCATGTGACATGTGTTAATATCAAACTATTAATCTCTAATATCTATCAATTAAAGTTAATTGTTACACACATAATCCTTCATGCTTTATAACGACCATAACAATCAGTCCAAAAAGTTTGCCAATGTTCATAGAATATTCATGCAAGCTTCCTTAGATTTGTATATTTCCACGTAAATGCTCATGTGGTACACATATTAAACCTAAACCAGCATGTTATGTATCTCTTTGAACAGGTAGCAGTTTTGTAAAATGTTCGTTTTTCTATTAATTAGTAAGGTCATATATTTTTATTGTCTTTCAAGGACGGACAAGTTCAGCCTCCAGAAAATTGACCCCAGTTACGCAAACTTGTTTATGGCAGTTTGGGAAGACCAAAACATCTAGTCTGAGGAAGGACCGGGGACGGACCTTGTCCTCTGGCGCTGTTTCATAGACGATGTGTTCCTGGTTTGGAAAGGGGGTCCAGATTCTTTTCAAAGATTCTTGGACACTTTGAATATAAACAATAGGAATTTTAGATTTACAAGTATATATATCCAGCCAGGAGCTCATTAACTTTCTGGACTTGACAATATATATAGACGAAGGTAAGATCAAGACCAAAACATACTTCAAAGATACAGATAGAAATAACTATATATTAAGATCTAGTTGTCATTTGCCAAAATGGATGGATAATGAACCAGCAGGCCAATTTTCCCATATCAGGAGGAATTGTACAGTGAATGAATCTTTTGTATCACAGGCTAATATGGTAAAGCAGGGATTTGTAGACAAAAAATATCCTAAAGATACTTTAGAGAACGCTTTGGAACAGGTAGAAAAGAAGAATAAAATGGATTTAATAAAAATTAAACCTAAAACCGCCCAAAGGGATGGTAGGTTTGATTTTGCCTTCCTTACCGGTTACAATAGGGAAGCGGGAGATATAAAATCTATCATCGGTAAACATTGGGACTGTAACAGGGGAGTAATCCCTGTTCAAGTAATGTGCCTTTTATCTAGAAGTGTGGTGGTTAACTGCTGGTAGTCAATTAATAAACACCACCTGCCTGATTTAGATTGCTTACAAAAGCCTGTCTGTTGAGACAGGAAGTGTGTCTCCTTAGCTCATACCTGAGCTGAACTTGAGAGAGAGAGCAGAGATTGTCTTTGACTTTCACAACAGTCTTGAGCCCTGCCAGAAGAAACAGCAGAGCTGCTTACAAGACACAGGGAAAACTTCTAAACCTGAATGCTGACACACCCTGAGGGAAGGAAGCTGACTCAGAGAAGATTTTCCCTCCAAGGAACAGATAAGACTTTCATTCTTAAGAGACTTCTTATATCTACTTATTTCATGCTATATGTTTTGGGGTTGGGAGACATGCTTATCTAAGGGAGTTGTGAATTAATTGCATAGTATTTCACAAGAAATACTCCCAAGTGAATAGAAGCTTTGTCCCGTCCCCCCCCCCCTGTGTTTGGATGGATTCCTGATGAAAAGGAAAAGGCACAATAAAGCCTTGTTATAATTTCACCTTACAAAAGTCTCCAATTGTGTACCTCTGTGAACGTCCGTCTACATATAGTGTCCGAAGTGGGACGAGAGGTGTCTTTGAAGTTAAAAAGGACCGGAGATTTTTTATGTGAAATTTTTTTTTATGCTTTTTGCCTACAAACAGTCTGAGCAACTTAGAAAAAAAAAACAAATCTCATGCAGCAGTGACCAGAGTTAAAGTGATACACACCACTGAAACTTACACTGCACTGAAACTTACAAAAGGAGAGAGACTGTTGAAGCAGCTAAACCTTATTTGCCTATTACAAAGTGTAATGTGGTCATTGAAATAGGGGTTTTGCCTTCCAGCCATAGTCAGGGTTCAAGAAGTGAGTCAGCCCTTAAAAAGGGATAGGTGTGTGTTGTTTTCAAAAGTTTCGCTGAAGCAGTGAATACAGATGGTGGCCCACGAGTGGTTCTGATTTTGCAAATAAATGTTGCCACACCGCATAGGGCTACCAGCTGTGAAATGGAGTATATGCAGAAAAGTGTGAAAATTGATACAAGACTGTGCTGAAGCAGGGGAATTTAAAGCAAACAAATGTTGAGTGTAAAATTGCCCTATAGGGGAAAAAGGGATTGCTGAACTGTGTAAAAGGTATTTCAAAGCCAATTGCTGAGTGTTGAGTCACCCTGCCGGGAATGAAAGAAATAGTCCACTGCAAAGAATAAACAAAAAGAGATACCGGCGCCTACTGAGTCCAAAATAGATGGAAGTCCAGTTGAAATAGTCCCAATCCCAAGATGATCTACAGTCACTAAATCCTTAGGTGCTCCGTTAGGACTTCATGCAGGGGAAGTGGAACATGGAATGAAAGAAGAGAGAAATTTAGTGCAACACAGCTATACAGATTACACAGACATATAAATGCAAACTGGCTGCCACATGGGGACAAGACAAACAGACACAAATAGACAAACAACATTAAAGCAAAGCTATTGATAAAAGTTAATTTATTATAACTATAAAAAATAATAAGATAGGACAAGATGCTGATGTGCCGCTCCGGTGGGTTAAAATCTAGATAACACTCACAGGACGGCAGATGTAAAATCGCATTAGACCAATGTGAGCTGGTGACCACGTGTAGGGGGTTCGCAGGGTATTCAGGATGCCGTGCACTCCTTCCGTTTCTCCTTGCTGGCAATGACCGGAAGTGACGTCTCCGTCGTGCCGAAACCGGAAATGATGTCGCCGGATATGACGTCACGGACTGGCAATCTCCAGTGAAGCCTCAGGAAGACGGCAATCCACACCTCCTTGCCCTTCTCTCGCTCAACAAAGGCACTCAGTGATTGTACTGCTTGTAGTACTATTCAGCAAATGTGTCCAAAATAGAAATAAAATAGCCCTACGCGTTTCATGTGTCTAAACACACTTCCTCAGGGGATATGAAGTGATGGCAGTGAGGCCAGGTATATATATCTTCAACTTAGCTCTGATTGGTCTGTCAATCAGGGCAATCATGAGGATACACCTGTAAGCATGATTAATCACTGACATTTGATTCAGCTTTGCATAACAAAAACATAAAAAACTTAACACAACATTTAACATGACATAAAACCAGATAAAATAGTGATTTGATGAAATCAATGGCATTGGCAATGAACAGTAAAGTATATAAAAATACATAAAAAATATTTATAAAAAATCCCCTATTTAAAGGGTGCAAGAATAAAAAACGTACACCTGATGTTATAAGAACGCTCCTAGCTCAAAGTCTATATTTAACCCTCTTGGGGATAATGTTTTAAGCTCGTATATCCAGTATGCCTCACGCATACTGGCTCTTTGTAATCTATCAACACCTCTTGCACTAGCAGGAATTGTCTCAATGGCCTGACATTTAAGACCACTAGGATTTTTATCATGATGTGTGAGGAAATGGTGGGATACGATATGGGTTATTAGTCCTCCTTTTATATTGTATATGTGTTCATATACTCTCCTCTGATATGTTCTTCCGGTCCTTCCCACATATTGCAGGCCACAAGGACATTGGAGCAGATATATGATAAAACACATATGACAGTTAATATATGACTTTATAGGATGTACTTTCTTAATAACGTTAGATTTACAACTCTTAGCATTATTACTGTATGCGCACGCCATACACTTTGAACATTTAAAAAAAACTTTATCTATATTAGCTCTTTTCTCTTTTAGATGAATGAGTGGACAACTAGGAGCTATCTTTGATTTTAGATTTGACGCTCTAGTAAATATAACTTGAGGTTTCATAGGTAGAACACCTGCTAGGACATTATCCCTCAATAGGATTGGCCAATGTTTATTGATTTATTTTTTATTTTTGGTGCCATGCCATTATATTGTGTAATGAATGGTACCTTTTCAAAGAAATTGTTTTTCAGATCTTTTTTCTTATAGACAAGAAGATCCTCTCTTTTCATATTGGTAACATCATTGATAACCTCATCTAAAGGGTGCTCTGGGTAGTTCCTACTAAGAAACTTGCAATTTAGTTCCTCAGCCTGTAACGCAAAGTCACCAATGTTAGAACAATTGCGTCTCAAGCGGAGAAACTGACCCCTCGCTATGTTCTTTATCCATAATGGGTCATGAGAACTATCGGCTCTTAGGTAGGTATTGGCCTGCACTGGCTTGAAGTAAGTTTTAGTATGTAAAGTGTGATTGGTGATGTAAATATTCAAATCTAAAAAATCAATGTGCTCAGTGCTGTGATTAAAAGTAAACTCAAGATTTTTATCGTTATTATTCAAATATGAAAAGAAGTGTTGTAATTGAGCTTCGCCGCCGGACCAGATGAATATAACGTCATCTATGTAGCGTTTCCTGAGCACCAGGTCTGCCCCATATGGACAGTTGTTCCAAATCGAACATTCCTCCCAACTGTCCATAAAAAGATTTGCATAACTTGGGGCAAACCTGGTGCCCATTGCGGTTCCACATACCTGATTATAAAATTGTGAATTGAAGGTGAAATAATTGTGAGTTAAAATGAAAAAAATGCTATCATCAAAAATTGTTTTTTAACAGACGTAAGTTGAGTGGTGGAATCCAATTTTTGAGATATTGCCCTGCAGCCCAATTGATGGTCTATAATTGTATACAGTGACTTAACGTCCGCTGTAACCAATATGTAATTGGGGTGCCACATTTCTTTTTGTTTATGCTGTTTTATCTGATTGTACCATCAGTTTCCCACCAGGCTGCCTTCCTACCAATTAGGGCTCCCCCGCATAGCAGGGTTTACTGTATACATTCCCATTAGCGCTTTTTTGCATCACCTTTTTTTTCCACTGCAAAGAATGTTTTTTTTCTGCAAGTAAAAAAGTCTGCCTATATATATCTTGGGAGTAAAACAGACACCCAAAGTGTGAAGTGTGAATGCCATAATACCCAAAGATGAGACAGAAAATTACTGAACTCAGGCAGAAAACCAAATTCTGTTGCTGAAGCAGAGGGATTGCACCTAGCAAGTAAATGGTGTAAAGCAAACAGAAGTTTTTAAATAGCAACCACACATTCAGCATACCTAATGAGAGATTATACCTAGCAAGTAAATGGTGTAAAGCAAATAGACGTTTTTACCTAGCAACTGCACATCTTGTATACCTGATAAGAGAAAATGCATGCACAGCATTGCTGATATTGAAAAAAAAATTACTCAAGAAAGAAAAGTCTACAGAGATGCCTGTGAGAGCTACGACCTCTACAAGCAAAATATGCCCATCTGTAGGACTACCACAATTGGGGGTTCAAGCAAATACAGTGGCAACAGCTGCAATAGCACCTCCTGAGGTCAGGAAGAAAATTACACCGATAGCCTAAAAATGGAGGACAAGATGCAGCGTTCCTGTAATGAACCCTACCCCACGGAAGAGTGGCCCTTCCAATCCAATAAAGAGGAAGACATCTCTTACGGGGAACCCGAACCGAGTCACACCCACAAAACACCCCAAGAATAGTGGGGATGCCTGAACTCGGCACGAACAGAAAAGACCGCCCTCGATGATGACGAACATGGTCGACAAGTGAGAGAGCGGGAGCAGCAGATCACCCAATATTTCTGTCAGCTAAAGCAACTGCAAGAAAAGCCTGGCGTATATAATGAAGATGCTAAAGTATCAAATAAAGAAGGAGACCCCAGTATTCCTGATGGGACGGAGTCATCCAAAACAAAAAAGCGGAAAAGGAAAAAGAAAAGCGGTTCTTCACTTACCGTGGAAGGAACAGACACGTCCGCAGACCCTGTGGAGGTAAAGGGGGACTGAGTTGCCCTGCAGCCTAGAGAAAATGGAGAATTCGTCCTGCGGTTAACCGAATATCCAGAGGGCCCAAGGCAGAAGTCGTGTACCCCAAAGAAGTGTCTGTCCGGTGCCAACAGTGAGGAACCCTCAACCAACCATCCCAGGGAAGTGGAGCCGGAACCAGTGAGTGACGATCCCTTGACCAACCCTGAAGATGCCCTGAAAAATGCCAGGCATGACTGTGATATGCTCCGAGAACAATTGAAACAAAATGAAGATGGTTACACAGAGCTACAGAAAAATAACGTGAGGCTACAAAAAGATGTGCTCACAATTTACTCTTTAGCCAGGACAGAATTGGACGATCTCAAGACTGAGCTAGATACTGCAAATGCTACTATTTCTGCCATGGATGGAAAGCAGAGCCAATCTGATAAAATGGTGGCTACGCTAAAGCAGAAGTATGAGGAGGCACTGAAGCAGATGACAGTCTTCCAGCAAGAGGTTCACATTCTTCGCATAGAGCTGAATGCCTCACAACAGGAGCTCAACAGTGTCCGGATAGAGGTGGACGTATCTCAGAAAGAGGTTCAGACACTCCGCAGAGCACTGGATGCCTCACATCATGAGACCAACAGCTGCCACACAGACCTGGAAGTTTCCAGAAAGGAACTACACAGTCTCACTGAGGAGCTGGACATTGCTAAATAAACTATTGCCAATCTTAATACAAATCTCCAGGTCTCCCAGAAGAGCTTCAGACCCTCAACCTAGAGAAGGATGTCTCACGCCAGGAGACTGTCAGTCTCAAAGCAGATGTGCGTAAATGGAAGGAGGACTGCAAAGAGGCCCTGAATAGTACAGAGACTGAAAAAGGAGAACATTTAAGATTACAAAAAAAAAAGCGTAAAACTCAAAGAAGAAATTTTTAATTTGACAAACGACGTCAAGGAAAAAAATGAAAAGTTGCACGAGCTTAAAGAAATAAATAGACTTTTGGAAGGTGAGAAGTTTGAAGCAGAGCACCGACTGCAGAACCAACTGCAAGGTCTGCGTTGGTCTGCGAAGGCAGAGGAGAAGCAGCCAACTCTGCAGGATGACAATCTGCAGGCTGTTAAAGAAATTCAAGTGCTGCAGGAACGTCTGATGACCCAGTATGTCCACGCAAAGCAGCATGAGAAACTGAAGGCTACCCTGAGCATCACCAAAGCAACGCTAAAAGCCAAGCTTAGAACCCAGGACACGCGGCACAAAAGGGAGCACAAGAAGGTCCAGAAACTGAAACAAGTAACTGTGGCCCAAGCAAAGAAGTTCATAGTGCTTCACAATGCAATAAAAATGTGGAAGCAAGCTCAGAGAAAGAAAAGCATGCAGATAAATTCCCTGAGAAGAGACTTGCAAGACGCACTAAAAAAACAGAGATCTCTCGCGGATGAGATTACAGTCCTACAAGGACAAGTATTGACCCTGACTAAGCATCAGTATCTCACAGCCTCAAAAACCCATGAAGACAAGGGACAGTGAGAGCTAGGAATACCGCTCATCTGAAAGACAAGGTTGCAAAATTTTAACCACCTAAACAAGCATTAGCAAAACCTTCAGCCACCCAGCAGGCAACAAAAGAAGGTTCCACAACCCTCTGTTTTATGATCTCTTAATTTAATTTAATAAAAGATTTTTTGCCAGACCACTCTTGCCTCTCTGGCTGTGCGCTGCAAGCTTCACTACATTGGACCTTTCCTCACTGGATTCAGCAGCACGCCTAAGGAGAGAGGGACTGGAGGTACTAGTGTGAGTACGTTTGCCTGGGGCCATCCCAATGAGGTAAGGGGGGGGGTGTTTTTGTGCATTTACCCCCTGCCTTCAGGGTAATTGGAGCCCTTTTTTAGGTTTTTATCATTTAATTGCAATTCCCAGTGCCCTCTTGTCCTATCATTATCAATGTAAGGTCATGTGCTTGAGCACCATTTCTCTCCATTGTACAACAAAAGAAGGTACACGTGCTGAATTAAAACCAGAAGAATCCTTAGCTGATGAAGCTGAAAAGATGGGACATTCCCTGGAAGTGGGTGTGGAATTGCAACTTAATCTCAAAGGGGCTGAACTAGCAACCCCATTGAGTGGGAAAAGGGCAGAGAGACAGCTTCAAGAGCAGAAAACTCAAAGGGCTGTTTTTAAACGCTCTGCAACTGCTGCCATACAGTATGCCTACAATAAGACGAGCACCCGACGCAAGGGAAATCTCATGACCACGCACGTAGAAAAAAGACTATACTTGGAAAAAGTCCTCCTCGAGTGACTGAGGGGTGCTGATCTCAAGCATCTTCAGGAGGAGACACGAATAAACTGGAGAAAGGGCTCCAATCCCAGCAGGACTGAGGGTTCTCTTCCTCTATCCACTCTCATTCAAGTCACAGAGATATCAAGAATGAGAGTGGAAGCATGGGCTTTGGCCATGGCAAGCCCGAGCTTCCCACAAACAGGGGAGGTATGTAACAGGGGAGTAATCCCTGTTCAAGTAATGTGTCTTTAATCTAGCAGTGTGGTGGTTAACTGCTGGTAGTGAATTTATAAACACCACCTGCCTGATTTAGATTGCTTACAAAAGCCTGTCTGTTGAGACAGGAAGTGTGTCTCCTTAGCTCATACCTGAGCTGAACTTGGGAGAGAGAGCAGAGATTGTCTTTGACTCTCACAACAGTCTTGAGCCCTGCCAGAAGAAACAGCAGAGCTGCTTACAAGACACAGGGAAAACTTCTAAACCTGAATGCTGACACATCCTGAGGGAAGGGAGCTGAACCAGAGAAGATTTTCCCTCCTAGGAACAGATAAGACTTTCATTCTTAAGAGGCTTCTTATAACTGCTTATTTCATGCTATATGTTTTGGGGTTGGGAGACATGCTTATCTAAGGGAGTTGTGAATTAATTGCATAGTATTTCACTAGAAATACTCCCAAGTGAATAGAAGCTTTGTTCCCCCCCCCCTCCCTGTGTTTGGATGGTTTCCTGATGAAAAGGAAAAGGCACAATAAAGCATTGTTATAATTTCACCATACAAAAGTCTACAATTGTGTACCTCTGTGAACGTCCGTCTACAGGGACGTTCTAAGAAACGACCCTATTTTGGGACAAAATATTCCTGAGAAACCAAGCATAGTATTTAGAAAGGCATCTAACTTAAAAAATAAGTTGGCACCTAGTGCTTTGAGATCGAAAAAAACTAGCAATGGATGGTTACAACAAAGCAAAGGCTTTTTTGGGTGCAGAATATGCAGGGCATGTCAGTTCAGAACCACCGGTAATGTTGAATTCTGCTCAATGTAACAGGGGAGAAATTCCAGGTTAATTCGTGCATTACATCTAGAACGGACCATATAGTGTATCTCTTGGAGTGCCCCTGTAAGATGCAATATGCGGGTAAAACCGAAAGACCAATTCGCACAAGGATCCTGGAGCATTTGAGCAGCATCAAAAGGAAATTGGAGACCCATAGTGTGTCTAACCATTTTGCCAAATTCCATCAAGGGGACAGTACCGGTTTAACATTTATTGGGATTGAGCATGTCCAACAACACTGGCGAGGTGGAGATAGAAACCTGGAGCTAAGAAAAAGAGAGACCTTTTGGATCCACAAAATGAAGGCAATGGCTCCAAGAGGTCTAAATCTTGAAATTGAAATTGCCCCTTTTCTTTGAACACGATATAATGTACTGTTTGCTGAATACGGTGCTAACATTGTTTTTCTCCTTTCCCTTTTTCTCTTCCCTGGTTATTCCGAGGGATTAATAAGTCTGCATAATTTCTGCTATATCGAGCGTGGTGTATAATATTGTATTGGTATTGGTCCCTTTAAAATGTCCCTTTAGGAAAATACACTGTGTAATAGATATTCTGTGTGTCATGTGTATTTAAAACATATTTTTTGTGGTCCTTGTATAAGTCACTTTATGGCCCCTGTATAAGTCATCTAATAGTATTGGACTTGAAATTACATGTATTGTCCATTTAGGTAAAGTAGCGCCCGTTTTTTCTGCAATCCCTATGTGAGTAAGTTTAGATGGTTTGTTTCATTACATGGTCAATTGATTTCCCCTATTGAGGCTGCATATTGTTAGACAGGTGTTCAGGTGATAGCCCATAGCACTGATTACTTTTAGATTGATGTTAGTATAAAAAGCTTGTCTAGTGTGGGGTGAGGTACACTCCTGAGGAAGCCGTATCATTGGTTGGCGAAACACGTAGAGTGGTGCTGCCCATCTGTGACGCGACTGTGGAGAGAGGAATCCCAGCCTACACCGCAACCGCGAAACCGTAAGTGACGTCAACATCAAGGAATCGGCGACAGAGCAGAGCATCCAGAGTCCCCAGCACACGATCGAGGGGTCCAGCCTGATCTCCCATCGGGTCCGGTGCGGTGAGAGGCGGCATTTGTCTCCCAAGTTGTCATTTTAAGCTTTTTATAGCTTACATGCTGATTTTTAACTGCAACACTGTAAGTGTGCATTTTTAAGAGTTATTTTATAAAATTGTTGAAATCATATGATCTGTGCTATGTGCGTGCATTTCTCTCTTGCTGAGGTCCCATTCCCCCGATGAAGGGGCAACTCCGGTTTTCCTGATATCCACGATCAGTCCTTGATTACCTCTGCTTGAATATCACTACCTTCTTGTGAGTAGGACACCCATAGGGGCCAAGTTTCACTAGTGATTTATTATAATTAGAAGTACATCTACACTTAGAGTGCTGTTTCTTGTGTTTATACTCCCCATGCTCCCCCTGGATTGTGAGAAGATTATCTGCATTTTTGGGGAGGAGTGAAGACAACCCCGCCGGAGGGTAGAAGCAGGGGGGTGACACTTTTATTTATATTTCACTATTTTCATCACTAGATACATCACTTGTTTTATTGTCACATCATTTATTTGATAGTAGGCACCTAAGGGTGTTAGCGCCTGGTTTTTCACTTTTGTCACACGTTTCTCAATAGTAACACCAAGAATGGCTTTTACAAATTTGGCATGTGCTCGGCTTGCCAGCACATGTCACAAACATCTAAATTTGTGGACAGTACTGGGACCAAAGAATGTAATATTCATTTGTTTTTGAACTGTAAGTCAAAAGGAGTTATATACTTTATGAGCTGTCCATGCCGACTTATCTACGTAGGCATGACTACGCGAGAAGTGCGATTCCGCATACTCGAACATGTTCGAAATATCAAAAATGCACACCGAGACACATCAGCTGGCAAGATCACCAGTGTTGCACGACATTTTATGTCTACCCATGACTCCGACCCCTTGGGTTTGGCAGCATTTGCTATTGATGAGGTTTCACTGGGCATCAGAGGGGGAGATATAGAGAAAGTTTGCTCAAAAAGGAATGTAGGTGGATAACGCAACTGGGTTCACTTATGCCCCGGGGGCTAAATGACTACATGGGTTACACAATGTTTCTCTAGATCTCCCTCCTCTAATCTACATTTAGGGGTTCATTTTTAGGTCCCCCCTGTCTTGGGGGTTTCCTTACACTCTGTGTGGTCTCCTTTGATCCCTTGCATGTATTTTGATTTTTTGATTTTTATTTGTAAATAAATTTTATCCTTGGCAGTTCTCATTTGCGTCTTTAGATAATGGGCTTTTTTTCTGTTCATGTTCAAGTCCCTAATTACTTTCTCTTTAAGTTGTAGGGCTATACATTCTTTTGGCACGCTGAATGTCTCATCCTCTGAGCATGCGCACTGGCCCTCATCCCCTGTGTGATGTGCTGTATAGTCACAGAGTGACGCGCAACCTGACTGCACGATCGGCCTGCATCTAATTGCTACAGTAGATTCGATCCATCTGATCTGTGACATCATCTTAGTGTGCAGCTTTAAATTCTTCAGTCGCAGTGGTGATGACACTCCCGGAAGAAGCCAGCAGTGGCGAAACGGTCATCGGAGGTGTCTGACAGGGATGCAGTTTTGGAGCTGATTACTTCTCTTTGTTCCTCACACAGTCTAACAAGGTTCTTTATGGAGGCTACTTAGCTGTTATAACATCGTGGAAGGAATCCTCATGACCGGAGCAGAGGCGCAGGAGATCACTTGGTGATATTAACTTTGATTTACATCTAGAGTATTTCTCTACCCTGACTGCCTTCTACTTTCAATTGTGTAGTCCTTAGACAGGCTAGTAAATCATTGGGAGTCAGATTCCTTCCTTCACATGCATTCCATATACCCTGTTAGTATCATGCTGTTTTTTCCCTTAGGTGCAGTTTTCTGCAGTTCATAGGGGGTTTATTCTGACCTGTGTGGGATGATTATTTGTGTGTTTTTCTTACCCTTCGTGGATTGGTTTACTCACCTCTGAGCAGTTATTTTTCTGCACTACCTATTAGAGGAGTATATGTATGGTATTTGCACATTATACTTTTTGTGCAGACAGACTACTCACTGGTTGCATTGTACCATCCATGTTTTGGTTTATGTGTGTGTCGATGCGGTTATGTTTGTGTTTTTATATATATATAATATATATATATACTGTATATCAATCTATCTATCTATCATCTATCTATCTATATATATATATAGATAGATATCATCATCATCATCATCATCATCATCATCATCATCATCATCATCATCATCATCATCATCCTCAGCCCCCATCGATCCACTGCTGCATGAAGGTCTTCCCAATTATCTTACAGGTGCTGTTGTTGCAATTCTCTCTTATTCTCGGTACACTCTTCTCTTATCATGGTATATGATTGGCTGGTGTGTGTCACGAGATTCCATCCCTTTAAGGTGAAATCACAGCACCCAAAAAGGGAAAGAACCACATGGTACATCAACCAATCAGGTTGCTTGATGCACCTTGTGATTAGATCATTCTTGGTTTATAGGTCATTGTCAACCAAAAGTGATGGATGATCAAATGGTACATCCACCAATAGGATTGGTGGTTTACCATTTGACTGTAAAATATGATGTCAAAGGCCATAGATACATCTTATTTGATAGGTAGAAGTGCTAAAAGCAACATCTGAAAAAAGACATCAAGAAAAGAAGAAGAAACTACTTACTCTTCAATCAACAGAGGATCAATTGCTTTGGGTCAAGTTGAGGATCCATCAACCTTCTCCTAGGATAGCATCATATTGGAAGAAGCAATTGGGCCTGCATCTATGTAACAGATTTTTTTTTTGTTTTGTCCACATTGGTTTGTTTTTTGCTTATTTTTTCCATCAGGCAGGAATTATTTTGTATGGTTTTTGTGTTTTTATTGGTCATCAGACAGGGAATGTTTATTGTTTTTATTTTTATGGTTAAGCATCATCCCTTTATTGGATTAATCTACGGATTCCACTGAGGATGAGGAGGACGGTCTTTTATTTATTTAGGGTGTTCATTGATTAGCTCCTTAGTAACCACAGGCATCAAACGGGTTAATGTTATTCACATATGCGTCTGTAATAATAGATATTAGAGAAGCCTATGATAGAAATAATTTCATGATGCGGGGTCATTAAGAAATGAATAACAGTCGTGTTAATTCGGGCAACGCAATTTTACCTGAATATCGCACCCAGTAAATTATTACCACAATCTTGATGTATACCAACTTTAAATTGCGAAAATAACACCCATTATCTTTTTTTTTTTACTGTGTGAGATTTTAATTTCACTTTAACGGTGTGTATCCGGGCCTAAATGCTGTATCTGAACCTTACTCACATTAGTGGCTTCCATCCCCCCTGTAGAATAAGTTCAACAGATTGTCCGCATGCATTCTCTATTCAGGCTTGAGCCGACTGCTTTTCTCTCTGCCTTTTTATGCCAACATACACACCTTTTTATCATTAGCACTTATTAGTCTACATGTGCTATGCTTGTACTGTGCTACCAACAGCCCAGCACCGCATCTACTAACCCCTCACTTCCACATATGCCTTCCCCCACCCCTTTCAGGACTGTGCACTGTCCTCACAGGCAATACCTTGGCCATCACGAGAAATGTAGTTGGCATTGTTGGTTTTTTTCCAGCTCTATACTGTGTTTTAATGATGAAGGGCTTCAGTGCCAGGTACCACCTTGTAATGTAAGAAATGAAGCATTTCATTGTTTGCAACCATTGTAAAGCAGCACGGACCATCTCAAGAATACATTTCCTCTCTAAGAGATGATTCCTGAGAGTCATGCAGGCCCACTTTATAGACAGGCACTTTTTCTCAATGACTAAATAACAGGTTTTCTATTGATACTTTTTTGGTTGATATACAGGACTAGGTGCTCTTCCTTTTCTCACCAACTAAAGGGTGGCACTAAAGGAATTGCCATATGCATAACAAGGACTTTCTTTTATTTTTACTGCATGGGGTTGATACCGGGGCTCCCTGGGGGCCCCTGCAGGTCTCCAGATCTCCAGTGGTCCCCATAAGTCTCCGGGGGCCTCCGGAGCTGACCCGGAAATTTATTTCAGCTCCGGCGACCCCCGGATTCAATCCTATGCAGTAAAAATAAAATTACAGCCAGTTTAAACAATAACAATAGAGCTCAAGGCATTATTAAAGGGATTACTTATAGTAAAACTGAAATTCCTTGTTTTGATATGCACTGTATAGTGCACACTAGCTTAATATTTGACAAATATATTTTGGGTTTATATCTACCTTATATCACTTTATAAAGGCAGATCTGGTGCAGGTGAAACTATTTCTGCACTGAAAAAAATAGATGTCATGCTGACATCTTTTTTGGAACTAATCCATTTGGTTTCCATTTGGATCCAAACAAACAACTGTCAGAGAACAGATGCATTGAAGCTAACCTAATAACAACAAGCTTCACTTATGCAAATGAAAGAAAAAAAGATTTGTTTCAGAGACTTTTCATTTCACACCTGAATGAAATGCATAATATAAAACTCTGTAACAGATGCTCTTTTCAGATAATGTCAGCCTATAATGTTTGAGAACTACACATGTCAACATGTTAAATCAATGCCATATATGTTTAACTGGTGTTTAGCAAATTACCTCCAATCTGTGTAAGTCATACAAATATGCTAAAAAGGAATAATTAGAATTTGTGTATATAATAGTCTGAACACAAGTTGGCTTTATTTCCTAGACCCTTCCCCCTGAGCAATATTTGCAATCTGTCAAACATCACCAGCCATGACAATCATTCTTAGTTCCAGGATATTTTCCCTGATATAAACTATTTGCTTCAGGATCAGCAGATAATGAGAATGGAACAAACATTGCAGTAAATCAAACTGTCTGTATCAATTGTATATTCTCAAATAAATATGCTGTGAAGTGGGGTTTTTTGTCTTTCATTTGTAGTAATTATTCTAAATATTTTCAACATTAAGATAAAAGGTTTGAGGTTAGTTGTTTGGATGATTTGGATGGGGTCTAGTCTTAGTATTATAATCTTCATACAATCATATTTTCTACTAGAGACTCTACAGATGCCTTTAACAGTGAAGATGTTAACATATAAAGTTTTAGCAAGGATATCCTCTTTCGTTATCTTGAGCTTAATGATGTGGTTGAATTAGCGGCATCAGATTTAGCACTTGTATGCTGAGGCATGTCGTTCGTTGTATTTATCTATCATGTTCTGTATAGGTGCCATGAATCCAAAGATGTATTTGAGATTTAAAAAAAACCATACATTAACAATATATTATTATTGCAATCATAGCCGCAGGAAAAAGAAAATGTTCAAGGGTAAATGTTAAATTAGCGTTTGTGCCAAGCATGAAATTAGAAATAATAAGAAAACATACAAATACAGTATATAACATTTTAGATGACAAGAGATTGAAACATGGAATCATAATTATTTTTCAACATGAATTACAATAATACATCACAACACAGAGACCATTATTATGCCTTCTTTATTACAATACATGGCTCATTTTGTAAAACAGTTATTATTTAATATAGTAAGAAAAACAGTTTAAGGTAATTTTGCTATAACATTTTATTTTGATACATAACTAACACCCATTTAAAACGGCAATCCATGCCAGTTATTTTCTTGCTAATTTTCTTATAGCATTGAAGTAGGGGGCCTCTGGAACAGAACCCTGTTAAATTTAGCAATGTGGATCCCTTGAGTATGGAGATACATACCTCCATTGTAGGTGTCGGTAGACACTCTCCTCGGCTACCAAAGACCACGTAATGACCGCTTTTCAAAGCTCCCGTGTCCTATGGCCCAATAGGAAGCAGGGACATCATCGGTGCGGCGTTCTATTGGCCTATGTGACATGGGAGCTTTAATCTTTAAAGCCAGCTGAGTAGAGCGGCTACAGGCACCTGCTGCAGAGGTAAGTATTGTCACGGGAGACCAGGCATTTACACTTTTATACCGAGATCATAACATTGAGAAAAACGAGATAATTAAATAAATTGCGGTTTATTCACTTTAAATATGCAAACACACAGTGGAACACAAAATACATAGAACGACACACTTACTGGGGTCTAGGCAACAAAACTTGAATTTCCTAGTTTAATTAGACATAAAACAAAAGTCTTTGGTTGACTAGGACTCAGCCCAAAATGTCCTGGAACTCAAATCGGCATGAAGTTCCTGACGCCACCAGTCTCTTTCCTCTGGAGGGTCTGAAATCACTTCACCGGGAGTTAGCTCCAAACGTCCTAGAACTAAATTTGTCTTGTAATCCTAGCCGAGACCGCTACGTTACTTTTCAGAACTCTGCCACAAAAAGTGGGACAAACAAAATATTTTGACCTGAAATTTCTGAAGCCGGCTCGCTGCTATTTCTCCGAGAGCATCTTTTGGTACATTCAAATTTTCTGCTGCTGTTCTGGCACTTAGAATCGAGTGTCCGGATTGGCTGGGGGGTTCTTATAGTATTTCTGAGTTCATTCATGAAATACTACAGCCAATCCCAGCATGGCAACTTTCCTTCTAGCTAACCAGAGTGATACCAGTCTTCTAAAGCTGGGCAAGAGGATCTTCTGAATCAGCCAAGGGCATACGCAAGTTTGCTACCTCTGCCACTTGGTATGCAGAAGCCACCTGCTGATTTAGGCTCCTTACAGTCTGCTGGGGCAAATGGTAGTCCCGAGGACTACATGTTTTGTGCGTCAAGCACTTTATCAAGGAATATGCGCGCTGAACTTAGGAGGCCTCTGCACATGCACGCTGAGCACAGGAGGCCTCTGCACATGCACACTGTGCACGCCAAAAGCTTCAGCGTATGCACGCCATGCACGGCAAGCGCGGGAGGTCTCTACATATGCACACCATGCGTGCAGAGTGTGGGAGGCCTCTGTGCATGCGTGCCATGCATGCCGGGTTTGGGAGGCCTATGGGCATGCGCGCCTAGCGGCCAGCACTGATGTCGATGACGGTCTCTTCTGCCAGCAGCGACATCAGTTCAGTCAGCAGTGACATCACTTCTGTCACCATGAACCCTATTTACTCCAACAGAAATTTTCATTTGGTACGTGCCAGCAAAGAAGTTTCACTTAAATAAATAACACAATGAAATAAAATACAATCAATGTGTTTCTTACCGTTGCTGTCTTCACCCTCCGCATCCTACTCCTTCAGTAACTCTTGATCACGACATACTGCACCGACACACTTTATTCGAGCAAATACCCAGTATGTACCTGGCAGATACCCGGAATGCGCCGCTCCTCACCTCTGACAAGCCCCGTTGCGTTTGCCTTCCCAGCCTGGGTTCATGCCTGGCTGACGGGCGGCTGATCTGTTAAATGATAATGATTAGGATTTAATAGGCTGCAATGCTTCGCGTGTCTACCAGATGGCATAAATTCATGAATTGTAATGCAGAATATATATATATACTGTGCAGTATTGCAGCCAGCGGGAATAAAATGCTTCAATCCCTGCCTGGAAAATACCTCAATGCACTCGGGCAGAAAACAGTCACAAACCTCAATACACCCGGGTATACCCGAATTCGTGGGACTAGCCGAGCTCGAATAAAGTGTGTCGCCAGTGTAATGCTCCTCAACAGCCGAAGGTCCTCCGGTAAGATATTTTCTTCTTACTTTTCTTTTCTGCTGTATATTGTAATCCAATGGGGGCGGATTTTGTCCCGTCATCGTCTTCGACTCAAATGAGATGGGACAGGCCTCATAGCATAAAAGACCATCACCTTTTACTGGAACCTGTCTTCTGTTTCTAAATTTACTTTATGAGTTAAAAAAAAATAACTTTTAACATTAAATAGGTCAGAGTGCAATAAGTGTGCCAATGTTGTGACACTGAGAAATGCATTAAAGATTGATAATTCCTCAACTCCCTAAACACATGAAATGTTAAATATAAGGCCGATAGCATATATTGCAAAACCCTATCTTTTGATGGTGGCTTTTCATTATAGGTTTATATAACTGCTCCAAAATGTACCCTTTAGCAGAAAAGGAAGTTTGAAACGTTTCATAATAATAACTTTTACTGAATTAGACTTATTATGTAACATTTTCCTTTGCATTCTTCCTTCTCTTTTATGCAACATTTTAATGCAGTGAATACATTTGTTGTAACAAAAGAGAATTATTTGGAAAGATCATTCTGTTTTTACTGTGTAGGAATAGATGGATGGGTGCACTAGGAGAACAAATCCGAAATATCAAAACACAATTTCAGTGACAAAACGCAAAGAAGCGTCACCTAGAAAGTGCGTGCTCAGCACACACCTCCTGTTTTAGCTATTTGCACTTCTATATTTATACTGTGAATTGCTTGTGTGTATCTCTGTGTGTGTGTGTCTCTGTGTGTGTGTGTCTCGGCCAGCACTGTCGTCGCTGACGGACACTTCTGATGTCACTTTTGTCTTTGTGCGTGTATGTGTCTTTGTGTGTGTATGTCTTTGTATGTGTCTGTGTGCCTGTGTGTGTGTGTGCCTCTGTGTGTGTTTGTTTGTTTGTTTGTGTGTGTGCGTGTGTGTGTCTCTATGGGTGTGTCTCTGTGTGTCTCTGTGTGTCTCTGTTTGACTGTGTGTGTCTCCCTATGCTGCTGCTGTGGAGTTCTCTGCATGTGTGCCCCTTGTGCGCCGAGGACAGGAGGCCTCTGCGCATTGGTGCCATGCGTGCCGAGTGCTGGAGGCTTTTGTGCATGCGTGCCGAGTGCAGGAGGCCTCTGCATATGCACACCGTGCGTGCCGAAGGCCTCTGCGCATGTGCGCCATGCACACAGAGCCCGTTAGGTCTCTGCGCATGCGCACCATATGTGCAGAGCACGGGATTCCTCTGCGCATGCGCGCTGAGTGCAGGAGGCCTCTGCACATGTGCACCGAGCACGGCAGGCCTCTGCGCATGCGCGCCATGCGTGCCAAGTGTGTGAGGCCTCTGCACATGCACGCCATGCGTACCGAGTTTGGGAAGCCTCTGTGCATTCGCGCCCTGCAGGAGAGGGCTCTGCACATGCGTACCGAACGCCCAGCACTGACGTCGCTGATGGCCTCTTCTGCCAGCAGCGACCTCACTTCTGTCACCAGTGACATCACTTCTGTCACCATGAAGGCAATTTACTCCAACATAAATTTTCATTTGTTATGTGCCAGCAAAGAAGTTTCACTTAAAAAAAAAATAACACATTTAAATAAAATACAATCAGTATGTTTCTTACCTCTGCTGTCTTCACCCTGCGCATCCTACTCCTTCAATAACTCTTGATCCATGACACAATGCTCCTCAACAGCCGATGGTCCTCCGGTAAGTTATTTTCTTCTTTCTTTTCTTTTCTGCTGTACAGTATTTTGTAATCCAATGTTGTCCCGTCATCTTATTGGGCTCAAATGAGATGGGACAGGCCTCAGAGCTAAAAGACCATCACCTTTTACTGGAACCTGTCTTCTGTTTCTAAATTTACTTTATGAGTTAAAAAAAATAACTTTTAACATTAAATAGGTCAGAGTGCAATAAGTGTGCCAATGTTGTGACACTGAGAAATGCATTAAAGATTGATAATTCCTCAACTCCCTAAACACATCAAATGTTAAATATAAGGCCGGTAGCATATATTTGAAAACCCTTTGCTTTGATGGTGGATTTTCATTATAGGTTTATATAACTGCTCCAAAATGTACCCTTTAGCAGAAAAGGAAGTTTGAAATGTTTCATAATAATAACATTTTCTGAATTAGACTTATTATATAACATTTTCCTTTGCACTCTTCCTTCTCTTTTATGCAACATTTTAATGCAGTGCATACATTTGTTGTAACAAAAGAGTATTATTTGGAAAGATCATTCTGTTTTTTACTGTCATTCAACTACCGAAGTACTGCAATAACCATAAAGGCTGTGTCCTTGGCCCTCTGCTCTTCTCACTCTATTCCTCTTCTCTTGGTGAACTAATACCATCATTTGGCTTTCATTATCATCTCTGTGCTGATGACACCCAAATCTACCTCTCTTCCTGACCTCTCTCCCTCGCTCTTGTCATGTGTCAAAAATTGTCTCTCTGCAATCTCCTCCTGGATGTCCCACTGTTACCTGAAGCTTAACTTGTCCAAAACAGAATTAAAATCTTTCCCCCTTCCACTGTCACCCGGACACCCAAACTCAACCTCACTGTATTTATTATCACAATCTCATCAACACACCAAACTAGCTAGGGGCATTTTATACTCTAGACTACATTCTTCACAGTCAAATCCTCACTAAGTTCTGCTGTCTCCACCGCCAAAATATTTTAAGGATATGCCTTTTTCTCACATATAACGCAACTAAAATCCTATAGTAATTTACTTATTTATCCTGTCCCAGCTTGACTACGGCAACCTTTTTCTAATTTGCCTGCCCCTCGTCTGACTGTCCCAACTTCATTCCATCCAAAATGCAGCTGCCAGACTAATCTAAATCTCTCGTTGCTCCACTTCTGCTGCTCTGCTATGCAAATCACTACACTGGCTTCCCATATCTTCTACAATTAAATTTAAAACCCCTCGCTCTAATTTACAAAGCTCTCAACAATGCTGCCTTCCATATATCTCAGCTCTCATCCGCAAATGCCACCTCTGTTCTGCACACAACAACTTCCTCTCCTTCTATGTTATTACCTCCCCCTAATCCCAACTACAAGACTTCTCCCATGCTTCACCCTCTCTCTGGAATTCCCTACCACATATCATTAGACTCTCCACCAGCTTTCAGACATTTAAAAACTCTCTAAAAACTCACCTTTTCAAGGAAGCTTTTCTGGCATACTCCTATTAAACCAACTCTCCCTCCCCCAACCGTATTGGTATCAGCTGTGTAGCTAGAACCAATCTCCACGCTATCTAATACACTTAAGATCCAAAGCCTCAAACCTTAATTGGACCAGCTGTGCGGCTGGACTATACCCCATACTGCGGCTACTTCATCCCAGGGAATATGGGAGAGAGGGAGAGACACCTGGGAGAGACACCTGTTAAACCTCTAGGAAGAAACAGATGGGTGCACTAGGGCAAGTAATAAAGGCGATGAGATTAGTACTAACCTCTCCATAGAAGGAGAGTAGACAAAGCAAAAGCCCTTAATAGTGCGCACTCGCTAATCTATCAATTAAACAGCAAATGTTGGTTGCAAAGGAACAACGAGCTGGTAGAAGACCAGTGAGTGTAGAATATGGTTACAGTAATGGTGTATGACCCCAGACACATAAAAAGTAAGTGCCTTGTAGGCAGATATAAGTGAATATATAGTTTGAGTAAAATTATTCTTTAATCGGTCTAATCGACAAATGTAAAATACAGTACATGGGGACAAAAAACTAACATGTACACATGGAACAAATATAATACAGTGCAGACTGGTGGGGTTTTTTAAACTAAAGTTTGCACAGAAATTACAGGGAGCCAGAAGATCCGAACAAATCCGAAATATCAAAATACAATTTCAGTGACAAAACGCAAAGAAGAGTCACTTAGAACCTGCGTGCTCGGCACTTCCCCCCTGTTTTAGCTATTTGCACTTCTCTATTTATACTGTGAATTCCTTGTGTGTGTCTCTGTGTGTGTGTGTCTTAGTGTGTGTGTGCCTCTGTGTCTCGTAGAAAAATGGAAATGTGTGGTGCTCTAAAAGAAGCCTCAAAATATATTTGCAAAAAACTATAACATTCAATATTCCATATGATGTTCCTGAGATGAAACCCCTGGTAATCAATAAGTAGTAAACAATCCAACATGAATCACTTCTCCATTGTAATCTGACTAATGGGCTAGGACCCCCACAAGCACTGCAGTAAGGGGCCACACAATTAATAAAAGTGTCCCAACATAAAGCATCAGAATGGAGTGTATGCCAGTGATAAAAATAACTCACTTTTGGAGTGGATATTGTCCTTGTAGATATGAAATCTTCCTCTTCCTCTGTGTGTCAGCCAGCACTGACGTCGCTGACGGCCACTTCTGCTAGCAGCGATGTCACTTCTGTCTTTGTGCGTGTATGTGTCTTTGTGTGTGTTTGTGTGTGTCTTTGTTTGTGTCTGTGTGTGGGTGTGTGCCTGTGTGCCTCTGCGTGTGTGTCTCTGTGTACGTGTGTGTCTCTGTGTTTGTGTTTCTTTGTGTGTGTGTGTATCTCTATGGGTGTGTCTCTGTGTGTGTCTGTGTATGTGTGTGTTTATTTCTGTGCATGTCTGTGTGTCTGTGTTTCTCTGTGTGTCTTTGCATGTGTCTGTGTGTTGGTGTGTACCTGTGTGCCTCTGTGTGTGTGTGTGTGTTTGTGTTTCTTTGTGTGTGTGTGTGTCTGTGTTTCTCTGTGTGTGTCTGTGTGTGTGTCTGTCTGTGTGTGTGTCTCTCTATGGTGTGTCTCTGTGTGTGTCTGTGTGTGTGTCTGTGTGTGTCCCTTTGCTGCTGCTGTGGAGTTCTCTGCATGTGGGTGCCTTGTGCGCCTAGCGCAGGAGGCCTCTGCGCATGGGTGCCATGAGCACCGAGCGCAGGAGGCCTCTGCACATGCACACCGTGCGCGCCGAAGGCCTCTGCGCATGCGCATCATGTGCACAGGGCCCATTCAGTCTCTGTGCATGGGTGCCATGCATGCGAGCGCTGGAGGCCTCTATGCATGTGCGCCGAGCACAGGAGGCCTCTGCACATGCACACCGTGCGTGCCAAAAGCCTATGCATATGTGCCATATGTGCCAAGTGCGGGATTCCTCTGCGCATGAACGCTGAGTGCAGGAGGCCTCTGCGCATGCACGCCATGCAAGCTGAAGGCCTCTGCACATGCGCACCATGCACGGCAAGTGCGGGAGGTCTCTGCATATGCACACCATGCGTGCCGAGCTCGGGAGGCCTCTGCGTATGCACCATGCTTGCCGAGTGTGTGAGGCCTCTGCGCATGCGCGCCATGTGTACCAAGTGTGGACCTCTGTGCATGCGCACTCTGCACGGGAGGCCTCTGCACATGCGTGCCGAGTGGCCAGCACTGACGTCGCTGACGGCTTCTTCTGCCAGCAGCGACCTCACTTCTGTCACCCGTGACATCACTCTGTCACCAGTGAAGTCATTTATGTCACCATGAAGGCAATTTACTTCAACATAAATTTTCATTTGGTACGTGCCAGCAAAGAAGTTTCACTTAAAAAAAATAACACAATTAAATAAAATACAATCAATATGTTTCTTACCTTTGCTGTCTTCACCCCCCGCATCCTACTCCTTCAGTAACTCTTGATCCACGACACAATGCTCCTCAACAGCCGATGGTCCTCCGGTAAGTTATTTTCTTCTTTCTTTTCTTTTCTGCTGTACAGTATATTGTAATCCAATGTTGTCCCGTCATCTTCTTGGGCTCAAAAGAGATGGGACAGGCCTCAGAGCTAAAAGACCATCACCTTTTACTGGAACCTGTCTTCTGTTTCTAAATTTACTTTATGAGTTAAAAAAAATAACTTTTAACATTAAATAGGTCAGAGTGCAATAAGTGTGCCAATGTTGTGACACTGAGAAATGCATTAAAGATTGATAATTCCTCAACTCCCTAAACACATCAAATGTTAAATATATGGCCGATAGCATATATTTCAAAACCCTTTACTTTGATAATGGTTTTTCATTATAGGTTTATATAACTGCTCCAAAATGTACCCTTTAGCAGAAAAGGAAGTTTGAAATGTTTCATAATAATAACTTTTTCTGAATTAGACTTATTATATAACATTTTCCTTTGAACACTTTTATGCAACTTTTTAATGCAGTGAATACATTTGTTGTAACAAAAGAGTATTATTTGGAAAGATCATTCTGTTTTTACTGTCATTCAACTACCGAAGTACTGCAATAACCATGAAGGCTGTGTCCTTGGCCACCTGCTCTTCTCAGTCTATTCCTCTTTTCTTGGTGAACTAATACAATCATTTAGCTCTTATTATCATCTCTGTGCTGATGACACGCAAATCTACCTCTCCTCCTAACCTCCCTCCCTCGCTCTTGTCATGTGTCAAAAATTGTCTCTCTGCAATCTCCTCCTGGATGTCCAACTGTTACCTGAAGCTTAACTTGTCCAAAACAGAATTAATAATCTTTCCCCGTTCCACTGTCACCCGGACACCCAAACTCAACCTCACTGTATTTATTATCACAATCTCATCAACACACCAAACCAGCTAGGGGCATTTTTTACTTTGCTCTAGACTACATTCTTCACAGTCAAATCCTCACTAAGTTCTGCTGTCTCCACCTCCAAAATATTTTTTGGATATGCCGTTTTTCTCATATATAACGCAACTAAAATCCTATAGTAATTTACTTATTTATCCTGTCCCAGAATGACTACGGCAACCTTTTCCTAATTTGCCTGCCCCCCGTCTGACTGTCCCAACTTCATTCTATCCAAAATGCAGCTGCCAGACTAATCTAAATCTCTCGCTGCTCCACTTCTGCTGCTCTGCTATGCAAATCACTACACTGGCTTCCCATATCTTCTACAATTAAATTTAAAACCCCTCGCTCTGATTTACAAAGCTCTCAACAATGCTGCCCTCCTTATATCTCAGCTCTCATCCGCAAATGCCACTTCTGTTCTGCACACGACATCTTCTATGTTATTACCTCCCCCTACTCCCAACTACAAGACTTCTCCCATGCTGTACCCGCTCACTTGAATTCCCTACCACATATCATTAGACTCTCCACCAGCTTTCAGACATTTAAAAACTCCTATTAAACACCAACTTTCCCTCCCCCAACCGTATTGGTACCAGCTGTGTAGCTGGAACCAATCTCCATGCTATCTAATACAATTAAGATCCATAACCTCAAACCTTAATTGGACCAGCTGTGCGGCTGGACTATACCCCATACTGCAGCCTACTTCATCCCAGGGAATATGGGAGAGAGAGAGACACCTGCTAAACCTCTGGGAATAAACATATGGGGACACTAGGGCCAGTAACAAAGGTGATGTGATTAATACTAATCTCTCCATAGGAGGAGAGTAGGCAAAGCAAAAGCCCTCAATAGTGCGCACTCACTAATCTATCAATCTTTGGCTGAGTCCATGGTGTGGGTGCGTACGCGTGGATGCGGGAAGGGGCTCGTGTTGTGTAAGAAATAAGTTTAAACTGATTTCTTGGTGCGACACGCAGGTCACATGAGTGGTTTGCCCAATGAGGACGAATCAGCTCCGTGATGCCCCTAGTAACCCCCCGCACGACCCTTCGACCATGGCCAGGGAAAGAACCCGCTTTCCCACAGCCTCCACAAGGGTGAAGGCAACCATGGCTCGGCCTAACAGCAAATATTGGTTGCAAAGGAACAACAAGCTGGTAGAAGACCAGTGAATGTCAAATATGGTTACAGTAATGGTGGATGACCCCAGACACATGAAAAGTAAGTGCCCGCTAGGCAGATATAAGTGAATATACAGTATGAATAAAATTCTTCTTTAATCTGTCAAATCGACAAATGTAAAATATAGTACATGGGGACAAAAAACTAACTTTGTACACATGGAACAAATATAATACAGTGCAGACTGGTGGAGTTTTTTTTTTTTTACTAAAGTTTGCACTGAAATCACAGCGAGACAGAAGATTTGAACAAATAAGGATCTGTGTGACAGATATACGGTAATCATGGGGCCGTGGAGTGGCTGGCTGAGTGCTGCAAGTACTGCTGTGTGGGCTATTGGCTCAACAGGTTTGATTGAGCTGTAATGGCCCCTCAGTGATTGCTGGAAAACTGCTAGAAAACTCACCGGATAGAGCAAAGCAATTTATGCAGCACAGGGAGAATTCATTGAGGAATTCAATATACGAATCAACAGTCTACATACAGATGCAGCCACCAGTATCCGATCACTTCCCTGAGTAAAAAGTAAGGCATTCTACAGTAAATGCCTCATCTTTTCTGTGAGATTCCCAATGGCCGTCAGTTTGAATGCAGTCAGTTTGAAAGGGACTGCAGGGACCCCCCGCTGTGTTAATCTGATGGGTCAATAGGAATCTCACAGAAATGTTGAGGCATGTTGAGGCATTTACAGTGAGACTGCCCCAGATTTTCCAAGGCAAGTGATCTAATACTGGTGGCTGCATCTGTAATTAGTCAAAGTTATCCGTGGGTATGAGAAGGGCAAAAGCGCTGGCAAAAAATCCTATGGAGTGGTCCCTTATCTGTACACCCCCGGAACATACTTAGGTAACAAATTCCAGTGGGAATGTAATGATGTCCGTGGTGTAACTAATAGGGTGTGGGTAGTAGCCCAACCAAAAGCTTCATTGTATTTATCAATACATGGTGAGAGTGTAATTGCTAGTCTGTCACAGGGAGCTTAAATAACCACAAGCCAATATCTCATGATGTGCCCATAGGAATAAGTCACACCACTAGCAAACAGACAAGGCAGTCAGACAAAATATATACAAAACCGTGCTCCTATGCTCCTCAGCTCAACTGGACTCTGGTAGTTCCCCACAGAGGCTGCCCTGCTCCACATGGAGTCCCATCTCGGACGCCCACAAGTAACATCACACCTGTGTGTGTGATCATTAACTTAACAAACTTGATAATTGTGCATTATCAAGAAATAGAAAATAATGGAAAACATAAGTTTAATGCCATCGCGTTTCTTTCAAGTCAGGGGATCTACAGTATAAGCATAGTGACAAATACAGTTGAGTTATTTCCAAAAATAAAACAAACACATAACACAGTACTGTGGTAATTTCTACAGTTAATAGTATACTAGTGAAAAATACAGTTACTTACTCTGGAGGTGTCTGGACCCAGTTCATTCCACTGTCTTTAATGAATGTCGCAGATGCGCTGTGTTTTGTGTCTTTGTCTTGGAAGAACCGGTGACCCATTGGGAAGCACACTGAAATGTATGGTACAGCCGCCTGAGCAATCAGAACATCCAAGGAGTAGGCTTTATTTATGATACCTGGAGATACAATAAAAATGTCGCACTGTTTTTATTAACGGGAAAAGAGATAGGGTCACGTTAAAATACACTACAGTTATTATTCACAATACTGAAACTGATATGGACTTACCTTCAAATATATACCTCTAGACTCGAACCTGGTTCAAGTCTAGAGATTGTTCCCCACACATGATCCTTGAGTGGATGATTTGATCTTGGTTTTAGGGATAAACTATTTTTTTATGCTTGTGATACAGAATATTTCTAACCTCTGCAGGAGATTGTTCCTCCTTTTCCATACTGATCTTATCCACCAGCCACATCATCTCACTGTGAAAAGACAAAATAATAAAGATGTAAAAGAGTACCGAGGCATAATGTACTGTTCACTACATACTGGATGAAACACACATGAGGGGAACAACGGTATATAGTAGTGTACTTACTCAGTTCTAACCCTACAGACCTCAAACAAACTTTTATCTTCCCTTTGGGATGATAGCTAATGTGGCATAGTGTAACCTGGATGTCCCCTTGCTGCAGCCACCATAGGATTCTCATGGTTGTGAATCCCTTCTTGTACTGTACAGTACATGTGAAACAACAAAAAGGAACAATTGTAAAATAATCCTATGCAGTGAACAAATTGAATGAAGTGTTAAAGTGCAAAACTTCCCAATTAAGGCAAATGTGAAAATTATTTAGTGGAAAAAAAAATATATATATATATTTTTTTTTCCCACTAAATAATTTTCACATTTGCCTTAATTGGGAAGTTTTGCACTTTAACACTTCATTCAATTTGTTCACTGCATAGGATTATTTTACAATTGTTCCTTTTTGTTGTTTCACATGTACTGTACAGTACAAGAAGGGATTCACAACCATGAGAATCCTATGGTGGCTGCAGCAAGGGGACATCCAGGTTACACTATGCCACATTAGCTATCATCCCAAAGGGAAGATAAAAGTTTGTTTGAGGTCTGTAGGGTTAGAACTGAGTAAGTACACTACTATATACCGTTGTTCCTCTCATGTGTGTTTCATCCAGTATGTAGTGAACAGTACATTATGCCTCGGTACTCTTTTACATCTTTATCATTTTGTCTTTTCACAGTGAGATGATTTGGCTGGTGGATAAGATCAGTATGGAAAAGGAGGAACAATCTCCTGCAGAGGTTAGAAATATTCTGTATCACAAGCATAAAAAAATAGTTTATCCCTAAAACCAAGATCAAATCATCCACTCAAGGATCATGTGTGGGGAACAATCTCTAGACTTGAACCAGGTTCGAGTCTAGAGGTATATATTTGAAGGTAAGTCCATATCAGTTTCAGTATTGTGAATAATAACTGTAGTGTATTTTAACGTGACCCTATCTCTTTTCCCGTTAACAAAAACAGTGCGACATTTTTATTGTATCTCCAGGTATCATAAATAAAGCCTACTCCTTGGATGTTCTGATTGCTCAGGCGGCTGTACCATACATTTCAGTGTGCTTCCCAATGGGTCACCGGTTCTTCCAAGACAAAGACACAAAACACAGCGCATCTGCGACATTCATTAAAGACAGTGGAATGAACTGGGTCCAGACACCTCCAGAGTAAGTAACTGTATTTTGCACTAGTATACTATTAACTGTAGAAATTACCACAGTACTGTGTTATGTGTTTGTTTTATTTTTGGAAATAACTCAACTGTATTTGTCGCTATGCTTATACTGTAGATCCCCTGACTTGAAAGAAACGCGATGGCATTAAACTTATGTTGTCCATTATTTTCTATTTCTTGATAATGCACAATTATCAAGTTTGTTAAGTTAATGATCACACACACAGGTGTGATGTCACTTGTGGGCGTCCGAGATGGGACTCCATGTGGAGCAGGGCAGCCTCTGTGGGGAACTACCAGAGTCCAGTTGAGCTGAGCAGCATAGGAGCACGGTTTTGTATATATTTTGTCTGACTGCCTTGTCTGTTTGCTAGTGGTGTGACTTATTCCTATGGGCACATCATGAGATATTGGCTTGTGGTTATTTAAGCTCCCTGTGACAGACTAGCAATTACACTCTCACCATTTTGATTTTCAGACTATACTTACCTACCTATGCTCCCTTTATTGTGTTCTGCCCACCTTTGACTTATACCCACAGGGCTTACTAGCTATTTGGTAGCCACAATAGGGATATTATTACTTCATATATGATATTACTATTATAGTTAATAGTGATTCTCCCTATCCGATTTATTGCTACCCTTCTCCCACCCGCTCCCCTTACAGGGGTATTTTAACATTATACACATTGTTTATTTTTATGTCACTTGTGTTTCGGCGTTATTATGGTCATTAAAGTTTTTTTATTTTTTGTTTTTTATCAGTGGATATCACCGTTATATGTAAGGCTATGAGACATTTTCTGTGGACATATATGGTCATTTTTATTGGAATATGTGTTATTATTTCAGACATATCAGTCTTTCAGTGGATATTGTATCCTTAAGCATTTATTGTATTTTCATCTGGAACTTTCAGTCCATACTGTGGATATTAATATCTTTATGGTATTCACCCTTACTTTGCCTTGAGTGCTACTAATAGGGGACTGTTGTGACCTCTGTCACTTTCTTCTGTTAGATCCCCTGACTTGAAAGAAATGCGATGGCATTAAACTTATGTTTTCCATTATTTTCTATTTCTTGATAATGCACAATTATCAAGTTTGTTAAGTTAATGATCACACATGGGGCCAGTACTCTGAACAACAACAGGTAGACTTTGGCAATAGCTGACTAGTATTGGGTACTGATGAGATGTGAATGGCTTATTCAGATTTGCACTTTTGATAAGAAAAGACCGGATGAGGGCCACAACGCTGAATTTTATTCAGACATGTTACTAATCTGTTCTTCCAAGGAAAAAAGGGAGCAGTGGACATCACCATACATATAAAACACCATAGGATAATAATGTTGGACTCTGGCAGATAATGATAGAAAGTAACCTCCAAAGGTTGTACTCATATACTGTACTGATGAATTTAAATGCTCCAATCACCATCAGTGGCAAGTGCTGTGTGTCTGTATGATGGATGCGGGTTATCTCAGAGGGAAGAGAGGAGAAACACACCATACTGTAGCTCAGATTGTAAAAATATAAGGCATTAAAAACAGAAGTAGCTGAGTAATGCTGTGTGCGGCAATCTTACCGCTTCCGCGTTACTGTGTAACCTGCTATCTGGTCGTCCGCTGGTGTCACTTCCGGTAGCTGCCACTCGGGAACCCTGACAATTTGGATGCAGTTCCTCTCCAATGTAACCCTCTGGTCTAGGGGCTCTCCACGTTACGCTGCATTCGAGCTTCCTCAGGAGCCATATCTCCTTCCCCCACATAAGATATATATATATATATATATATATATATATATATATATATATATATATATCTTCTATTTAATTGTTTAATCTGCATAGCACTTAAGTTATTATTACTCAATAGATTTATTTTAACTTCCATTTGTGTATTTGAGTAACCCTTTCATTGTTTGTTTATACAGAATCGTGCATGAAGATCTCATGATTTATAATATAAAAGGCATGTCTCTAAACTGACTCTGTGTCATTTATTCCGATGTATTTACAGTTCAGAGCGCCTTTGTAATATTATGCAAGGTGACACATATTATAACTGTAACGCTTGTGCTCACCACGAACAAGGCGGGACCCCGGTACTGAGGTGGGAAAGTATTAAACTGTGCACCCACAGCAGCGGAGGCACGCCTGGAGGGTGGACAGTCAAGATAGCTGGGTCTGGATTGGAGAGAGTGGGTTAGTCGTAGTGCTTGCCAAGGTTGTAGGTAGGTGCCAGGTGGGTAGTCAGAGTCCGGAATGCCGTGGTCTAGGGTTGGAGCCAGGAGAGTAGTCGAGAGTCCATTAGCCGTGGTCAGGGATGGAGAAGAGCGGAAGGTCAGAGGCAAGCTGGGGTCAGTAATCCAGAGAATGGTCCAAAAACTAGCCGTGTTGGTACACAGGTAGGCAAGCAACAACAAGGTGAAGGCAGTAACGAAGATAAGGCAGGCATAGGGAGTGGGAACCAAAGGTTACCTATGACTATGCTCAGCCAAAGTGTGAATGCACTACCTGAGCATTTATAGCAGAAGGGAACCAATGGGACAGAGGGGAGGAGCAGTGGTGTGTGTACAACAGAGACAGGGATAGGCTGTGAACGGTGCAGGAGACAGATGAGGGTGATCAGAGTTGACGCGCAGCTGGGGAGCGGTGCACGCGCATCACATGTCCACGCCGCGTGTTACAAGCAGAGGGGCGGAGCCAAGGTCCATGGAATTCCTGAAAGTCCTCCTTGGGCGCATGCGCTCCGTAAGGTGCACGGGAGGTCACAAAGTAGGGGGCAAAGAGGATGCATGCCGTGGGGGGCGTGCCCTGAGAATTCTTGCAGCAAGAGGCTGTGAAGTGGAAGGTAAGGAGGAAGTGCTCCGCGGAGGACGCATTCCCTGATTCATTTCAATAACCCCATAATATTATATTCAAAATATCTTAATGCCAGATCAGAATGATCCAACATATGGATTATCCAAATATGGGATCTAATGTATTTTTCTTGCACCAGATGAATCAATGCATATTATGCACCATTTCTAACATTCTTTTTATCCATAATGAGGGATCACATAGTTTTGAAATACTAGACAGACTAATTATAATACAAACATAATTAGTGATTTAAGCGCAATTGAATAAGCAGAGACACAGTGCTAGGGGCTAGTGATGTACAATACATGAAGTAAACAACAGTGACTCTCAATGAAATATAAAGTTCTAAGAGACAAATATTCCCTGAAGGTTATGACTGGTGGGTTGTACATGTAGCCCATTCGTCAAAACCTCATTAGAATAGTCCCTTGACTAGTATTAATGCATGAGGTATACTTAATAATTTGTAACAATGTACTCACATTATGTTGTACCCCTGTCTTGTGCCTCTGGAAGTGTGCAGCCAAGTGTTGTAGTGAGATTGACAAATATAGGATTTTTTGGCACACAGCCAATAATGTGGGCCACAAAAATGGAATGAATAAAATTAAATGCTTTATTGGTCCATGGTTAAAAAACGGAGGTTAAACACAAAAGAATCAGGATATATGCAACTTGGGATGCCCCAACTGAATGAGGACAAAGGTAAATACAACAAAAAAAAGATATGGGTGCTGCACGCAACAAATCCTAGTCATGGTAACAGCATATAAAACAAGAGGGTAGCCGAGAACACCAAGCACAAGATGCAAAAGGATTAGTGCAAAAATATAATTTTAATGACTGAACACAGTCATAGGACATTGAACGTTTTGGAGACTAGCACCTTCATCAGGGATACACATACAAGAACAAACAGACCCTTATAAAGTGTCCAGATAACCCCACTCCCACAAAACGACCACCCACCTCCCTCCAGCTGGTCCAATCCGGCGTTACTCCAACACAAAAAGCCCGCCAAGAAGATACAGGTTACTTCCTGATAGTGATGAAAACAATGACAATAGCGCTCAAACAAACCCAAAGTATAATAATAACCACTATTGTGAAAGTGACAATGTGATTAATACAATTAATAAAATCAGTGATAATACACGTGTCTACTTAAAGTGCATATAAAGTGAAAAAACCTCAAAATAAACTACAACCCTTGAAAAAAGACTGTTTCACTTGTCTTCTCTTGGATATTTTTCAAAGCGTCAGGGGAGTTCGTCTCGAAGTCATAGAATAGAAAAACATATCATAGTGCAATAATGTTTAAACAGTGAAAAAAGTGAAATTCATCCAAAATGACTACTCACATTTTAAGTAATCAAATTAGACATTCATCCAACTTAAGGGGTGGATGCGCCCTATGTGTAAACAGCAGCCACCAATCACAACCTCCAAAGGAGAAAAAAGAGAGACCATATAGTGTAGAGGTAAAACAATTGTAATATCAAAACATGATTCAAGACTTACACTTCATTCGGTCGATGTGGACACTCATAGGTAGCGGTTGACGGATATCCCTGGGACTCGCGATACCTCGGGGTACTCGGTCACCTCCGCTCTCTCTGGAGACACTTGGATCCACACCGGAGTTTTCGTTCCTTCACTTCGAGCACGCCAAGAGCCTCCCAGGCTCCCGTTACGTCACTTCCGGTGCGCCGGGGACTGCCGGATCAGTTGGTGTCAGTGGATTTCTCGTGTTTCCCTTCTCTTGGCTGTTTGACTGGAACACTCTACGCGTTTCGTCGCTCTCTTTTGCGCCTTCTCCTGGGCACACTGGGTATTTCATTGATTCTTTCAGAGGACTCGTCTAAGCGTCTGTGAGGTATTTTTAACCAATCAGGGCGCTCTAAAGCCTTTTCCTCTGAAGATAGATAATAACAAAAGGCAGACCCTTAACTGTGGAGTGCACACAGGCAACAAAGAGGGGAGTGGCTACACCAAGTGACGACTACCCAATGAGAGCGATGCTCAACGCTCAGTGACAAATAGCAACTCAACTCTGTTGAGAGAAAGCATGTACTGATATTTAGACAACATACAATCTTCCCTTAATACAACAAGGAAACTTAATACACACGCATAGGAGTAATATCCTGCCAAGTAGAACACTGCATAAAGCAATAATGTATACAAATAGAAGACAACCAGTACTAAGAACTTCTTACTCTATGAGCAAAATGCCACATAAACAAAGTGCTGATTGGAAGAAAAGTATTACTCATGACATCCTATAAAACACAGGACAGAACAGTATGTGTATGCAAGTATCACAAAAGGAGAAAAATATATAACAAATCGAAAAAATATATAACAAATTGAAAAAAAAGCTGTGTGTGCTGTGCACGCGCATAGTAAGTGAAACTTCTTTGACTTTTGTCGCAGAAATTGACTTATAACGCGCGTGCTCGGCACACATGTGTCAGTCAGTGTATGTGTCAGTCAGTGAGTATGTATGTTTGTGTGTGTCAGTCAGTGTGTGTATGTGTGTCAGTCAGTGAGTATGTATGTGCGTGTGTGTCAGTCAGTGTGTGCATGTGTGTCAGTCAGTGTGTGCATGTGTGTCAGTCAGTGTGTGCATGTGTGTCAGTCAGTGTGTGCATGTGTGTCAGTCAGTGTGTGCATGTTTGTCAGTCAGTGTGTGCATGTGTGTCAGTCAGTGTGTGTGCGCGTGTGTCAGTCAGCGTGTGTGCGCGTGTTTCTGTCAGCGTGTGTGCGCGTGTGTCAGTCAGCGTGTGTGTGCACGTGTGTCAGTCAGTGTGTGTGCGCGTGTGTCAGTCAGTGTGTGTGTGCGCGTGTGTCAGTCAGTGTGTGTGCGCGTGTGTCAGTCAGTGTGTGTGCGCGTGTGTCAGTCAGTCAGTGTGTGTGTGTGTGTGTGTGTGTGTCAGTCAGTGTGTGTGTGCACGTGTGTCAGTCAGTGTGTGTGCGCGTGTGTCAGTCAGTGTGTGTGTGTGCGTGTGTCAGTCAGTCAGTGTGTGTGTGCGCATGTGTCAGTCAGTGTGTGTGTGCGCGTGTGTGAGTCAGTGTGTGAGTGTGAGTCAGTGTGTGAGTGTGAGTCAGTGTGTGAGTGTGAGTCAGTGTGTGAGTGTGTCAGTCAGTGTGTGTGTGTGTCAGTCAGTGTGTGTGTGTGTGTGTGTGTGTCAGTCAGTGTGTGTGTGTGTCAGTCAGTGTGTGTGTGTGTGTGTGTGTCAGTCAGTGTGTGTGTCTCTCTCTCTCTGTTGTGTGAATGTCTCTCTGTGTTGTGCCCCCCACCCCTCCTCCTCCCCCCCTCCCACTACCCCAGGCAGAGGTGCGGACTCCCAGCCCCCCCCCGGCGACACATGGTCCCGTTACCCCCCTCCTCCCGACTCCCACTACCCCAGGCAAAGCTGCGGACACGGAGCTGCGGACTCCCAGCCCCCCCCCCCTGGCGACACGTGGTCCCGTTACCCCCCTCCTCCCGACTCCCACTATCCCCTCCTCCAGACTCCCACTACCCCAGGCGTGGTCCCGTTACCCCCCTCCTCCTGTTACCAAAGCAGGAGTGACAGGGCAGGGGGTGGAGCCTCGGCCTCAGACAGCTATCCCACCACGGAGCAGCGTACTCCACGGCGGGCAGCACCGCAGAGCCCGTGCCAGATGAGGGGAATTAAGGGACCCCTTAACTGACGGAACGTGACAGCGAATCACCGGTTGCCTCGCAGCAGCGCCCTCTGCCAACCACACCACACACACACACACACTAAACCTGCAATCCACAACATGGATATGGACAGAGCCTCTGCGCATGCGTTGAGGAGGACGGCTGCCGGTGTGGAGGAGTGGGTGAGGGAGAGCGGCGCCGCCGCATGTCAGCGGCTGTGTGGGGGATGCGGCGGCAGTTAGATGTCAGCAGGCGCGGGCAGCGGGCGGGGAACGGTGTGGGCGGATGGTTGGAATGGTGGCCGTTAGGAGCGGCACCAGCGGCTATCGCCGCCACCGCATATGTCATCGGCCGTGTGGGGGGAGTGGTGCCTATTAGGAGCGGCGCCGGCGGCTATCGCCACCGCCGCCGCATGTGATTTGCCAGAAGACAGCCCAGCCTCATCTGCCAGCACTGTGACGTCAGCACTTTGACGTCACATCCGTTTCATTTTCTGCCCCTACAATCCATTTTTGTCCCATTAGGGATGAGGTGCCACTAAAGAAGTTTCACTTCAAAAATAAAAGAGGCAAAAAGAGCAGGAACAATAAGAAAAATAAAAATAGAAAAGTATTAGTGGGATGAACAATACAAAAAATACAACAAAAGTTGAAAAACTTGAAAAAAGAGGGTAATGGGGGTACTGACCTTAATATCAAAAGTCCAGAAGCCTCCAATTGTAAAAGTAGTCTATCAATATCACTCTCTGCCCATTGGTGATAAATGTTCAATGCCCATGAACCGCATAGCTGAGACATTATGACGATGATCTTTACAGTGTTTAAGCAGAGTAGTGTTATCTTCTCCCCTTTTAATATTACGGTGATGCTCTATGAATCTAGTCTTGAGGAATCGGGTGGTCTTTCCCATATAAATGAGGCCGCAAGGACATTTAAAATAATAGATTACATGTGTTCTGTCACAAGTCATTGATTGACCTTGAGTTTTTTCACCACTGATTGAATGGTGGAAGGTATCTCCAACGGTCATAGAGTTACAGACTGAGCACCCCCTACATTTGTAGCACCCCAGTTTTTTATGGCTTAAGAAATGTTCAATCGCATATTTTTCTGGGTCATCCATCTTGACTAGTGAATCACCTAGATTGCTTCCTCTCTTGTAGGCCAGAATAGGGTTGTTGGTACTGTTTATAGATCAACTATTGTTGGATCAGGTTGAAGTATTTGCCAATGCTTCATTATGGTATGTTTGATCCCTTTGGAAAGTAAATTAAATTTGAAGGGAAAGATAAAGTTGATATAGAAAATAAGCCGGTTGCCAGCTCAAGGAGCCGCGCTGCATGTATGACAGTCAGCAAAATATATAATTATTCATTTGCTCTGGTGACAGAAATGGGCACTATATAAGGGATATTGGGGTAGCCTCCAGGGGAAAGTGCATCAGCAGCATTGCAAATAAAATACAGCTGAAGTGTAAGCACAAAAGTCCAAAGAGAAGCTAGTATGTATATGGCGTGGAGTGTACTATTTACTCACGATCAGTCGCCATGTCCCTTATCCTCATGGCCACATGTTAGCAGTGAAGCTCAGCGTTTCTGTCGGCATCTTGTCCAATCCTGGTGTAGCAGCAAAGTGAAGGAGGATCGGTATGACGTCCAGACCTGAACAAACGATGGAACTCACCAGCCAAAAATTGACCTAAAAAACTTTATTCGGCTACAAAAAATGTGAACATCCACATGGAGAACCTAGCTTGTCCTCCCACGTGTTTCACACCGTCAGTGGCGCTTTCTCAAGGAGAGATGGGAAAGATAAAGGGTTGCTTACTGGCATTATCATTATTTATACAGATGTACCCTTCTGCACGTATAGCACATTCATCAAGGAGAGTTTCCTTGTACCCACGTTCACTGAACTTGTCCTTCATAGCTTGTATGGCTAATTTGGAGTCAGCTGGATCTTTAGCTATTTTTTTGGCTCTTAAAAATTGAGAGAATGGGAGATTGTTAATAAGGTTAGGGGGATGGTGACTTTTAGCATGTAATAGTGTGTTTTTGTCGGTTGATTTCCAATAAATATTGGTTGTCAAGTCATTACCAATTCTACTAATAGCCACATCTAAAAATGTGATGTTAGTTATACTCCAGGAGGATGTGAATCGAATCAGAGTGGGTGTGCTATTGAGGTAATCAATAAATTGAGCCAGTGTACCGATACCCCTTTCCAAATCATGAAGACATCATCAATGTAGCGCCACCATACACGAAACTTCCCATAGAAGATGGAATGGTAGACATGGGTCGTCTCAAAGTTTTCCATAAACAGGTTCGCATATGATGGCGCCACATTGCTGCCCATGGCAGTCCCCTGTAATTGAAGATAAAAATAGTTCTCAAATTTAAAATAGTTCTTATGAAGAATAAAGTCTAACAGTAGCATTTAAAAATCAGTAGGGAGCTGTCCTTTATGCACACTGAAGTTTATGGCGTACCACCCATATCATGTGGAATACTCGTATACAACGAGGTAAAATCCAGGGATACCAGGATATCATCTTCCTTAAGTTGGATGTTATATAATTTCTCTAAAAAATCATTTGTATCCTTAGCGTAAGACCTCATCCTCTGGACATGGCTTAGGAGGAAAGAATCAACATAAACTGTCAAAGGCTGACAAATGGATTCCCTAGCCGAAATGATGGGGCGACCTGGTGGATTAATGGGTGATTTATGTATTTTTGGGAGCAGGTATAATACCGGCTTTTTATGCTGTAATACTGACAAGAAATTAAATGTCTCAAGCTCAATCCATCTATTTTTTAAAGTCATAACGAGAATGGTGTCTGCTTCCTCCTTGTACTTATACGTGGGGTCATAGGTTAGTTTTTTTATAGCATGTCTCAATACTGAGCTGCCTCAAAGCCTCATTTCTATAGGCATGATAGTTAAGGACCACAATCCCCCCCCCCCTTGTCAGCCTTTTTAATGATAATATCCTTATCATTTTTAAGTGAGTTAAGTGAGTTAACCTCTACCTGTGTCAGATTTTTATATGATCTTCTTATAGAGGCTTGTTGTTTGGCAGTGTCCCTCCTCACTAGATTTATAAATGTGCTCTGGAGAAACAAACCTGGATGGACTTTAAATTTAGTGCCTGGTGTAGGGCCTAGTGTGTTTGAAGAGGCAACATCCATTGGCTGGACCTCAGGAATGGCCACATCCACAGACCGAAGCTCTGTGCTCCCACGATCTTGTATTCTGTGAAAAAAGTATTTCAAATTAAGTAACCTTTCCATTTTAAAGAGATCTACCTCAAACTTGAAAGGATCAAAATGATTGGTACAGTAGGTACAAAGGAAATCCCCATACTCAATAGGGAAATATCACTGTCAGTAAAAGTTCTATCTGATAGATTAAACACATCAATCAAGGATTTGCTTGAGTCTGCTGTTTCACGTTTGGTGCCCCTCTTCCTTTTGCCACAGCGGAGGGCTTTTTGCAGGTAGTTCCCAATGGTCCTCTCCCTAAAAAACGAGGAGTATCAGCTTGCTCCTCACGAGATCATATAGATGTTTCTGAAGCGGTTAAATCCATTCCACTATTTGCCAAGTCCTCACCCCTAAAGCCTGGATCTTGTCCAGTCGTGGTATTCTTTATCAGCTTTTTAAAAGGTTTTCTTTGGTCTCGATTAAACCGTCTAGTACCCCGTGTTTCACCTTTAATCCACGGACACATTGTTGTCCTTGTAGTCTTGAACCACTTTTCTGAGTTTCTCCTTTTTGAAGTAGATCCTCTTTAAACTTAGTCCGACCAGTATTAAGTAACGCAATAAGATTATTACACTGTTCATCTGGTTTAGTGCGTTCTATTTCTGCTTCCAGTTTAAGAATGTCCTTACGAACGTTTGACAGTAATTCACCTACTTCGTTAATGACCAACATGATTAGATCGAGGGAGGATTTTTTTCATAATCTGGCACCACCTGATGCAAAAATCAATGTTCCTTCCAATTGTGGGCTGGTTTTTATCCGAAATCCTCTGGGGCATAGAGTTATGGGCATAGAGTTATGATGACAAATGCATGGTTACAAATACGTAGTTACGTTAAAGAAGAGCTTGTTCAGATAGGCGGGTAGCTTGCCCAGAAAGTATTTGAAGGCAAGACAGGAAAGATGAACTTTGAGCCTAGACTCAAGTGATGACCAATCTAGTTCTTTGAGCATTGATGTGTGTTGTAGTTGCATTTTGGTATTGTTCTCAATCTTCTGCTGGCTATATTTATCTTCCCACCCACAGCTAACTGATAGAATCACTGACTTTTATATTACAGTATATTCACCAAGCTAGTGAGATGCAAACATTTTGCATATAGAAATATTACAGTTTAAACAGCCCTTGCATAAGAAAATACGAATGGGTGAGTGTTTATGCCAGCATGTTATAATTTTCTAGCACTTATGATTTTAAGGTACTCAACAAACCTGTATTAACTGTTTCAATTTTTGCTATATGGTCCATATTTTAGGAAAGAGTAAATACTGCACAGTGTGTCTTTTAACCGAGCATGGTATACAAATAAAAATCTTGGCAGTGAAAGAAGCACTAATTATATAATTTGATGAAAACATTAGGTTCTTGTGACTGCCCAAAGCTGTCACTGAAATCTATTCAATATACTGTGACAGACGACAGAGAAGCCCAATGCTACATCCAACATGACAAAAATACACAGTAAAATACTTATATATTCTCTTGAAAAAGGGTCATTTAGTTTAACCCTTTTGCCAAAGTATTGTAAGCTTGCGAGCCACAACAAGGCAGACCCTGTTTGCAAGTCCTAACACTACCAGATAAAATACTAATATACCTCTATTAGGATTACAATTCTCATTTACCTCTATTAGGAGGGAGAAAGACCACATTGGATCTATATCCAGTAGAATGAAAGGACCTACTAACTTGAATATACTGTGAATCAGTCTTCTCCTCATCGATAAATATATATAGAATAAGAGACGTCAACCCAATGTGAGGGTAGGCAGCAGACAGGATTTAACCAAGCAGAGTGAAGTACAGTACCAACTAACAAGATGCACTGTAGTCAAACAGGCAAAGGTCAGGACTTCGTAACAGCAGATAGGAATAAGTGATGGGAATAATTGTTCAAGAGTCCTTTTGCAATAAGAAGCAGACAGCTGGACCCATATATGGAACAAGGATGGAAAATCAGAGATTTCCCTCCAAGTGGTGGAGAGCTGAATCCTGCAAAGATCTGGTTCTGAGTCTTAAAACATAGTAGCGGAAATAGAGCTCTTCTGCTTATGGATTATGCCTCCAATAGCAAAGATGTACTGTATTGTTCAATTCTCAGGAAAAAGTTTTACAATTGAGAGAAATGTCTACTAGCACAGAAAGGATACAGTAGCTTTACAGCATGTAGGGTAATGGCACTTAATTCTTGTACTTCCTTGAGGTTTTTGCACAAGGTCAAAGTGGTCTCAATGCTTAAATGCTATTTTTAATACCTCCTACGGATGTGTAGGAAATCTATAAGGTTTGTCTGGTACATATAGAAGTAATTCACTGTTTGCTATTGGGGCAAAGGAATGGAAGCAGGCACATGGTCTTTCTAAAGGTGCAGTTTATTGTGCCACCAAAGGTCCAACGTTTCAGCAAATAGATTGCCTTTATCAAGGAGAGGGCTACAGAACATGCTAAACATACTCCAGCGCGACGCTCTGACGTCACGATGGGGGCGTCGACATCCAGGAGCAAGGCAGCAGTGATTGTGGGGGGTGAGTACCCATTTGTGTATAAATTGTGGTATGTTTAGCATGTTCTGTAGCCCTCTCCTTGATAAAGGCAATCTATTTGCCGAAACGTTGGACCTTTGGTGGCACAATAAACTGCACCTTTAGAAAGACTGTGTGCCTGCTTCAATTCCTTTGCTCGAGTACCTCTGGGATGTCTGGACCTCCCTGGATACAGCGCACCGGTAGATAAGTACCCCCCTCCAGCACCTACCAGCGGTGTGCATGTGCTTCTACATATGACTGTTTGCTATTGGGTCAGTTTCACTGCAGAAGACTGATATTTATCAGGCCTCGCTACTGTATAAATGAAACCTTAACTAAAGCAGTACTCACTGAATTGCTTTAACTGAGAACACAATGTGTTGAATAACTGAAATGTAGGTAGTAAAAATATGATTTGGAAAGTGAGCCAGCAACATTTGGCACATCTCAACACATGAATACATATTATGCCAAAGTGTGGTCAAGAACAATTTAAAATCAGACTTCACAGAAGTGAACAGCATTAACCTCAGATGTTAGGTTCTTTTTGAAACAATGATTTCTAGTCATTTTAACATGAGGGACTATGAATAAATTATTCTCATTCTTCCCTTGATAATATATTCATTAACTTATGTCAACACTATTACAGATATTGTTCTAAAAACAATTAAACCATGTCCAACAGAAATTCAATTAATCCTACAATTTGCAGACCTTTTTTTTATTATCACAAACATGTTCAACATAAAATGTGCGAAATCTGATTTAACTTTTAATGTGTCCTCTTACTATTAAAATATTTTATAATGACTGTTAAGTTGAAATAATTAGGAAAAGTAATAAAATTATGTATTTTTCTAAAAAAAAAAAAAAAAGACTTAACAATTTAGTTTAGACAATAGTAAATAAAGTATAGAAAAAAAGTTGTTTAGATTTTTGATTTTGTATACTTGTATGAGCAATGTTAAAACAGGCAGTGAATAAAGGCAAGTACAGATGTAGCAGATGTTATTGCACCCGTTGTCATATGGTAACCCTTTTCTGTAGCAGCATTTTCATAGTGTACTGCATAGTATCAAAAGGCCCAGATACATCAAACACTGTTAAAATGGAGTTATTGCACCCGGTTAAAAAAAAATGCATCTTATTACCTCAATTTTATGGTATACATCAACATTGCAGTAACAATTTACCTGGTGCAATATTTTACCCATAATCGAGATGCAGAAATTAACGCAACCATTGATAATGCGTCCATTACCACATCGCTTTAAACATATTTCTATCACAGGATTCTGTAATATCTACTAGTCTAGAACCCTATGGTAGAAACAATATTAACCCATTTTATGCCTGTTTTTACCAGGTATACACCACAGGCATCAAAGGGGTTAATACTATGCAAACAGTACACTACCTACCCCCTTTTGCCACCTTAGTGGCTAATAAAGCATTGCCACGCAATAGTTAACTAACCACAAAGGTAATCAAGAGATTAACTCCTACCGCCCCCTTCTTCCCCCTGGGAGGCCTAACCATGTACCCCGGGGAAATGTCCAAACGCACGCCCCTCCTAAATACCCTACCCCTCCACTACACTAATGGCCACATTTGACTAATAGGGCTATTGGCCAATCAGGCTTTTGGCCATTAAAAAGCATGACAAATGAGTTCTAAATTAAATACATATAAAAAATATATTTTAAAAACCGATCACATCATTTAAAAAAAGCCTTAAAATCCATTGTTTGTCATTGTTGCTACCTGTGCCCTCAAACGGGACCTACAGTAGATAGCACACTGTCAATCAATGGCAACCTCTAATAAACCATTGATTAATAACATTAATCTAAACTACCTACCCCCCTTAGATACCTTAGTGTCTAGTAAAGCATTGCCATACAGTATACTGATTTATTAATCGCTATAGCAAAAAAAAAAAGTTTTAATTCATACCAACCCCCCACCCCCAACCCTGGGAGGCCTCACCACACACCTCAGGGCAACTACCCCTATCAGCCACTCACCTATCCCATCCTGCAATGAACCTACTACCCTCCCTCAACCACACTAGACTAATGGCCAATAACCCTAATAACCAAATGTGGCTAATAAGGCTTGTGGACATTCAAAAGCATGAAAAAATAAGTTTTAACCAAAAATACATTTTTAAAAACAATCACATTAAAAATAAAATAGCCGTCAAATCCAAGGATTGGCACTGGCTCAATGTTGATAGTTTAAAAAGAAAATGATTACTTAAAAGGGAAACATATGGTCCAGTATGTCATGATAGAGAGGATTTGGCCTGGGATTAAAGGGATTACACCCCATTTGGCCACACTCTACTCTCACCTGGTAAGCAAGGGGTTAACTGGACTGAGGTCCAGTAATGTGTTTTGCCTTGCTTCAGTATCCAAATGTTTATTCCCCTGTGTAACTGTATTGTGTTATCCTGGTGTTTGCACTCACACATACACTAGGGTTGATGCGGGAGGGAAGGGGTTAATGTTAAAATAGTGGTTATAGCCATTTGTGTAATTTTCCCGCCTTTTCAGGCTCCATTTTGCAGCCGTCCATAGGTCGCCATTGAGCCTCCATGCTTTCTAATGGCAGAAGTATCGGTTTTGGACCTGTTTTCCAGCGACGACCAGCAGGTGGTGTCCAAGGGGAGGAGCGGCGGTTTCCCATTGTAAGTCAATGGGTTCATTGACTTCAATGGAGATTCCTCAACGCCGGCCTCGAGGAACAGGTTGGCAGCCATCCAAACCGCAGACCGCAAAAGCGGATACAATGTCTTTTAAAAGAGTTTAATCACTACGGTCAAGTTCAACGACAATGAGCGTGGGAATCTTGGGTTCTAGGGCCCCTGGGAATAAAGTTCTTTTTGTCCCTAACCCCTAGGAACCCCCACACACGATCCACACTTGGTCCGAGAATGAGGGACCCCCGTAAAGGGTCGAGCGGAGAAGGAGAGTCGCACCATTGAATCTAATGGCGACGGGCGCCATGCATTGTCAATGGCGGTGCCGGCCATTGATTCCAATGGGGAAAAGCCGCATGGCGAAAAAACGACTAAGTGTAAAATGTTGAAATGTGTAAGTCCATATCTCCGGTTCTGGAATGACCAGAGGGATAGGATTTGGGTGGCATATAGCCAAGGTTCCGGCTTTAATGCATGCCCCTTCCCAGCCCCTTCAGACCAACCAGACGGAGTGTGGACGAAGGTAAAGATTTGTGGATTTTCTCATAGACTTCAATGGCGACGGTTCCTCCATTGAAAGTCTATGGTGGGAAACTCCATTGACTACAATGGCGGAGTTGCTCCATTGAAACCCATGGCGGCAGAGCCTGTTTTTTTCAATGAGGATTTAGTGAAACGCTGAGATTTCTTTTTAGCGGAGATTTTTATAATAAAATATGAAACGGTTTATGTGATATTTGTATAACTCCGGTACCGAAGGTCATAGCAGGCTAAAATTTGGACCCTATAGTGTACCACTTCCGGCATTAAGGTCTGGAAAGTTTGGACCCGTTGGACCTACCAGAACCGGGTATTTTAATATGTGTAGGTATTAAAATGTGTATGGGGTTTTGGGTCTGCTCTGAAAAATGCAGACTCCATCTGCTATGTTAAATAAGGCAGGAAGAGCATCCTATACTGGACACCTAACAAGCTCCTATTGAACCCCCAAAATAACCACAACATATATATAAGCATATGAGTGTCACAGAGGAGTGCTACTGAGCATGGCAATATATATTTAAAACCAGAGACAGAACATAAAACACAGACAAAGCTCAGTTTTAGCACATCCAGTGAAACTCATACACGGTACAGTGCCTAAATATATATGTATAAATATCTATTAAGTAAAATGGTCTTTTAGTTTGACATTTTTGGCCAAAATTGTTGTAAGCCCCTGAGCCAACTTCACGGCAGACCACAATTCAGGGGTCCCTAACGCTAATATAAATTCTTAATAACCTGTGTCATAACAGGAATAATGATTTATAGTAAATCTGTCAATATTAGTTGCAAAGTTTAAAGTCTAAATGAAGCCTTTATTAACCTGTACATTACCAGGAAAAGCACTCTGTATTAGAGTTGTCACAACCATCCTGCAAGCAAACAAGTTCCCCTGTGTAGAAGATGCTATGGAGTGAGCCCTTAACCATTTAAATGTGGGAGGGGGTGAGCTTCAATTAAGTAGGAGGTTGCCACTCTCCAATCAACCAAGACTAGCTGAAACACAATTGTAAAATATACTGGACACCTAACAAGCTCCTATTGAACCCCCAAAATAACCACAACATATATATAAGCATATGAGTGTCACAGAGGAGTGCTACTGAGCATGGCAATATATATTTAAAACCAGAGACAGAACATAAAACACAGACAAAGCTCAGTTTTAGCACATCCAGTGAAACTCATACACGGTACAGTGCCTAAATATATATGTATAATTATCTATTAAGTAAAATGGTCTTTTAGTTTGAAATTTTTGGCCAAAATTGTTGTAAGCCCCTGAGCCAACTTCACGGCAGACCACAAGGAAGAGCATCCTGCAAGAATTAGCATAGCCCGGTGATCAAAAGCTAACTGTCCTGATTGTTTATGCTAAGGGCAAGAACAAAGGGGCTGGGTGTTTTAAGTGTCGGTCTTCACACTTACAGGGAAGCCAAAATCTCCTTCAAAGAGATTTTTGCTAGACAGCTCGGCGCCCTGAGTGTAAGAGAAGGGTTGAAATGGTATATAAGTCAGAGTCAACCCTTACTCAAATGTCTTCATGTGTCTTTCATGTGTCTTCATGATCTGCATGTATTGATGTAATGTCTTCATCTGAAACTGAATTATGGAAGAAATGGCCCATCCTGTATCCTGATGGCTTTTCTTGTCCTAACCTTTAAGTAAGTGTCCATATTTTGTTTGTTATTTGTATATCTCGTGTGTTCACCTTTTTCAAGGAATAAATGATATTTTATCATATCTAAGTCTCGTTCAGTTCAACCCTTATATCTTTGGTGGTGTATTATTATAGCCTGTCTCAAAGCTCCCATCACACAGTACATCAACCAATTAAATCGGATTGGTGAATGTACCATCTGATTCCCACACTTTGGCATGACATCATGCAAAAGTGAGAGACACAGGATACATCAACAGTACACCATGTGTATCCTTCACTTAGAGATGAGTTGTACCTTATTCACCTTATTGATTGATGTACACTGTTATGTCAGGCCTTCAGGAATGTCCCTGCACCTACATAAGGCTGGACCCTCACAGAAAACTAGAAATCACTGATGAGGCCATATCCGGTGGCTAAAGAAAGAAGAAGATAATGAAAACAGCTTTCAAGAAAAGAAGAAATAAAATATATAGAGACTGGAGAGATCGAAGGCGTCGTAGAAATTTGAGGATGCAACACCACAGAGACAGAATGGCAATGGATTAATAATAGACCAATGGGCCTGGATTTACTGTATTTTTAACTTAGTTTTTTTTTTTGGCCATCGGGTTTGGGATTATTTTTGATGGTTTTGGGTGCAATTGTTTATTTTACCATCTAGCGTGGGTTTATTTATATGGATTTCAAATGGTATTTTATTTTTGTTAGCCGTTGGGTTTGGATTATTTATATTGTTTTTTTTTTTATTTGTAGCCATCAAGCTTTGGATTCCGTTTTTTGGGGGGGGGGGTGAGGGGGAGGTTTGGGTGTATGATTGGGCATCTGCCCTTTATTGGATTTATTCAGGGTGGCTTCAACCATGAAGGTGAGTATAGTCTTTAGCCCAGCTGGTAATTGGTTGGATTACCATGTGATGGCGGCCATATTTTTTCTGGTAACATCATTTTAAAGGGAGGCATAGCCTTCCTCATTGGCTGGCTTCCCTCCCTTTAAGATGATGTCACATCCTTTAAAAAAACAAACAAACATGTCATGTTACACTAGCTAATCGGATTGGGGGTGTACCAATTGACACTCAAATTTGACATCACAGACCTTATTTAAGGCCTGTCCCGTCTCATTTGAGCTTAAGAAGCCGATGGACAACATCCACCCCATTCGAATAGTGTAACAAGTGCTCACCACAAACAGGACGGGACCGTGAGGCTGAGGTGGGGATTTGTAAATACTGACCTGAAGCCGAGAGGCCACGTCCGGGGTCAAGGTTCGTTGTCGTGTAGCTGAGTCAGGGTTTGGAGAAGTAAAGTTGTATATATAATCGTCGTGGTCGAGTGTAGGAGACTGGAGGAGAGTAGAGGTCACTTAGCTGAAGTCGAGGTGAAATAGAAGATATAGTGGTAGATATCCAAGACGAGTTTAAGGGTAGTAGAAAATGAGTCCGTGGTACAGGTCACTGGAATGCAAGATAGAATAATGTACAGCAAGGCAAGGAAGGACAAGGCCAAACATAATGCGTGCGAACAGCACGACGTCACAAATAAAGGACTATTATGCTCAGCCGATTTGCAGAGGCAATCGCTGCACCTATAAAGGAGGAATATTCAATAGGTGAACGGCAGCACAGCAGAAGCTGATACTATAATCAGACACCTGCTGTACCAAAGTCTGGATCAAACTCGGGGGCAGAGCCTCCACCCAATCCTGAAATCACAGGGGTGGGGGCTGCACCCGATCCTCACAATTACAAAGCAAGAAGAGAAAACTCAAGAAAAGAAAGAAGAAAAAAATGAAGAACTCACCGGGGAGACACATCTTCAATCAAGGTTTGATCACAGACTTCTTCGCATCTGCTGTTGAGGAGCATTGCGTCGAGGGTCAAGAGTTTGGTTCTTGTTTTTATTGAATTGTTTTGTATTTTTAGGGCTTGTTTTTATTTAATTGTTATGTACTGTATTTTGTGTTTTTTTATTTTTAGGTTGCCCATTCATTGTAAGTGTGGCAAACCATGCCCATATATTGTGGGCATGGTTTACCACAGTCACAATCAATGGCTTTATTGTGAAATGCTTGTTTTATTTAAATGTCATGTGTTTTATTTTGTGTCTGTTTTTTTTAGCTTGCCCATTCATTGCTATAGTGGCAAACCATGCCCATATTATATGGATATGGTGTACCACTGTGCCAATCAATGGGTAGCGGGGGTGTGGGTAGTTCCCCCATGGAGGGTGGTTAGACATCCCTGGTGGGTAGCGGGGGAGTGGGGTTAACCCCTTATTTACTATAGCGGTTGCTAACTGGTAAAGTGATTACGGGGATAGTGGCCATTAGTTTGTTTTTTGATTGTACTGTTGCTGCCCACAATGGGCAAAGGCTCAGAGGACGGTGATGAGGACGGCCTTCATCCTGGCAGGGGTAAGTGCAACTTTAATTTACTTTATGCTGGCTGGATAATGTTTTATTTTTAATGGGCAAATGCGCCATTATCCAGATCTGGATTACTGTACTGTATGTGTTGAAGGGGGGGGGGGGGGTTGGGAGTAGAGAGTGTGGGTAGTATTGTGACAATTCACTGCTATTGGGGTTATCTTGGCTCCCATTGAGGGCATAGGTAAACGCACTGGCAATCAATGGACATATTGGCAAGTATTGTGTTGTAATGTTTATTGTGGGTAGCAGGGGTGGGTGTAGGTGGTATATGGCCCGATGTGGGTGTTTATGCCTACCTGCTGAGTAGCGGGAGGGGTTAACCCCTTCATTGCCTTAGCAGTAGTAACTGCTAAGGTAATGAACAGGTTAACTCCTCCCACAATCCTCCCACCAAGGCCAAATACAACCTTCACCCACCCCCGCTACCCACAATAAACCAGCCACTGGTATTTAACCCCGTCCTTGCCTTAGCGGTTAGCCGCTAAGTTAATGAAGCTGCGTGTAAATGTATTTTTCTTCCATTGGATTGAAGCAGGGGGTCTCCGGAGCTAGTATTAATGCAGTACAGCTCTGGTGACTCCTGGCTTCAATTTGATGCAGGAAAAATATATTGTTAGTCCTTCCACAAATCACATCTCGCCACCCCTGGGGTAGCGAGATGAAATTGGTGAGTAACTCGCTAGGTGAGAGCCTCGATGAGCTCTTCGGAGCTACTAGAATAATGTGATATAGTAAAAAATGCAAATTTGAGCTGTTTTTCAGCCCCCCCTCCGTGTGTTTGAGCAGGGAGCGCTAACGCTCGGGGAGATGCACTTCCTGTACGAGTTTGGCAGGTCATCGGAGATTTCTGAATAGCTACCCTGCCAAATCGTACAGGAAGTGCTCAAAAAGCTTGATGAGTTAGTTATCAAAATATTAGAATAGACCCCTTAGTCTTCAAACAGTTTCCATATTGGACTTTTTCATAATGTTTTCATGCTATGTTTTATCTCTGTGTTTATTGACATTTGTATTTAAACATGGTTCCACATAAAATAAATTAACTTTCTTATAATCCTCCTAACTACTTTATTGCTTGTTAACACTAGTCTTTCAAATCATAAAATGGCATGAAGACTAATGCCTTACAGTACCTTAAAAATGCCACAGAGAATTTCTTTTTTTTAAACCCATACTCTTTGACTTTGAAAGATTAAAGTACTTTTTAGCTATGTCTGGAGATATCATTTGAACCTAAAATCACCATTTGTATGTTTATGCAGGTCTCAATAATTACAAATATTACATTAAAAATACTAGTAAGGAATAGGGAGGTGATATATTTTAATTAAAATATTGTTTAGATTTATTGACAAAATCAGCAGAAGTAAACCTTTTATAGCACTACAGTTATTGATTACATTTTACACAGAGGTCTTAACAACGCTCTATCAATCACTGCTTTCATGATTGCTACATTCTGCATTTTCAGTAAATTTTATTCTCTCTAGTGACTTGGCATTAAACCATAAATCATATGGACTGCGCTTATTTTGCATGAATCTACTAGGCAACATTATAATTTGCAGTTCATTATTTTGCTTCTGGTACTTATTCCATGTAAAGTAAAATGCACACTATTTATTTTAGTAAACATAAGACAAAGATTAAAAGTAGCAGCACAGCAGGAGTGGTGTCCAAACAGTATGTAACGGATATTCCCCCTACCCCAATCGCAGATAGAGTGCATGTGAGAGGGAACCTATATGTTACCAGGTGTGGTGCAGTACCTGTAGACTCACAGGAGGCCTGAGCCTCCACCAGTAAGAGCCTGGGGTGAATCCTCTGGAACGATCTTACAATATACAGCGCCTCCACCTGTGCAGGATTCTAGGAGTGTAGAATGTACCCCACACAGGACCCACATACACAGTAAGCACATACACCAAAATATATATGAGAACAGTTTACTGTATATGAAACATAACCATAACATCACATCAACAATACTTCAGTGTCACCCTGTAATGCTGTTCCTCATGGGGAATAACCCCACGCCATATACCAAAGTCCCAAGTGTTATTCACTCCCACCTAGGAGTGTATACCTCGTGCCCACCACCGTGTACCCCCACACCATGTCCACAGTATAACCCTTGTCCCGTGGTCAGCGCTGCCACTATGTGTGAGTACTCTGTAGTTGGTGCACTTTATTAACAATACATGCCCAGTGCGGCTGCACCTGGGCGTTCAAGGGTCTTCAAAAAGGATCCGACGACCTCCTGGGTGATGTCCGGTTCCACCAGCGCGGTGCTCGGGCAGAGCTGTCCACTAGGATATGATTCTGCTCTCTCTGCAGAGTAGGCCTGATCCCAAGCCTCGGAATGGGAATCGCAGCGTCCGCTGTGTCCCTAACTGTACTGCTGACACTAAAAGGGGCAGGGTCCCTAACCTAGGGCCTGTCCCTGAAGTGACACAATCTACTGAGTGGCTCAGGGCTAACTAGGGCCTAGGGGGCTGCTGGCCTTATGCAGTGGGTCACTGACCCCTGCACCCTCATCTCCTTCCCCTAGACTCTCCTGGCGCCGACTGGCGTGTCTCCCAGCGCGCAAAATGTATCAATCCCTGAGAGCAGGGAGATACTGCAGCCCTATTGGCTCCCTGGCATCATGTGGGGCGCTCCTGAGGCTCATGGGACTTTTAGTCCCTTCCAAGAGCCTTTCCTGATTGGTGGGGGGTTCGCGCGCTATCACTGCGCATGTGCGAGCTAGCCGACGGCCTCTGGGCTATTCCCTCACTGCGCATGCGCAATGCACAAGAAGATGGCAGCGCCCTGCACTGTCGGGCCGCCGCGGAGCCTCCGGAGCACCAGAGCGCTCCCTGCTTGGCTCCCACCCTTTGGACATACCGGCAGGTCCGCCACTTGGCTCCGGCGGCACTCGCCATCACCCCGAGCAACGGAGGTGACAGGGGTCCAGGGCTACAAGTACATGAGCAAACCGTGCATTTTTTCAATCATATGCAGACTGTAAGAGCAAGCACTACATTTCGGGGGGATACAACCTCCCTGCATGCACCTGACAAAGGGGGGTTGTATCCCCTGTGACTTAGTGCTTGCTCTTTCAGTCTGCATATGATTGCATAAACCATGTGATTTGCACATATTTGGACACCACTCCTGCTGTTCTGCTACTTCGAATTTTTGTCTGGTGAGTACCTAAAAGCAGCTGACTGCAGAACACTGCACTTAGTACAAACTGCACGGGGAGAGAAACTAGAGTGTCTGAAATATTATTTTGGCAAATAACAGAGTGCTTGTCAAGATTAATTATTGTAGTAAACATAACACCAATTGTACACATACTGTACAGTGAGTGAAACGATTATTTATGTATTAACTACAATAGAGATGTTCAAACTTTTTTCCTAAGTTCATAAACCTGGCAAAAATTGCCACATTTCTAGTATTGATTATTTGTACTGTATGAGTTTTCTGCCAGTCATTTTGCAAACTGGATTATATTGTTTTCTACAGATGCAGTCAGTACCATTGGCAATTTTGAGGAGATACCAGATTTGACCAGATGCTTGGAAGGAGATTCTCCCGATCTGCAGCTGTGATGTGACTGTCCGGAAGTGTGGTCACGTGTGTATGCAGAGGAAACAGAGGACTGGTGTGTGTCCTGGAACTGCACTCTGTTTTTACCCTGTGTGGTATGATAGTGATTTTAACCTGAAGATCATGGGAGTGCTTTTCCACTATTATATAATTTTTACCCTGTATAAACATGTAATTATACTACAGTATGCCTGCCTTTCTCTTCTAACATCCATTTGGGATATATACAGTACCTGCAACACCAACTTCAAAGAAGGATCGCTGCTGAATTTTCCCGCTCCTGGAATGATTTGAAACTGCTTTACTAAATCTTATTGCAGGAGTGGGATTAATCCTTCCTTCACTTAACTTCCCCAAAGTTTTTTTTGATATATTGCACAGTCTATATTTTGTCTTTTTATATACCCTAAGATTTTTTGCACTCTGGAGTTGCTGTTTCATTTGTAAATCCCCGACATATTCCGCACCACAGTACAATTGAGTAGAGAGATTTGATAATTACATAAACAGAGTTACATAGAAATAAAGACAAACATGCAGGGCCGCCAACAGGGGGGGTCTTCCGGGGTTGGCGTCCCGGGCCCCTTGAGTCAGGGGGCCCGGCCGGGCCCACTATATTAAAAAAAGGCGGCAATTCCCGGTGCGCATGCACAGAGCCAAGGTCCCGGTGTGCATGCGCAGGGCAAGCAGGGTGTCCGGCCTGCTGCCTGTGGGCCCACTCCCCCCCTCTTGCTCCCCCCCTCCCAACATGGGACGGAGGGGAAGCGCCGTGGCGAGCCTGCGCGCGCCAACCCAGCTCCCCCGGGTGAGCCAATTGAGATTCCCCTGCGCGCCATCCCAGCTTCCCTCATGCGTGCCGACCCCGGTTCTTCCATGCCCACTCCTGCCCCGGGCAGCAGCCGCTGCATTAGCACGCAAGTCTCGCTCCACCCATGCCCCTGAGCCTACCTCTTGCCACGGGCAGCCGCCGCAGGAATATCGGAGGAAGGGGGGATGCATATGGCGGGCAAGGAAGCAGGAAGCAGCAGCCACCCAGTCAAGGTCAGTCACTCACCCACCCACCCAGTCACTCAGTCACCCACCACCCAGTCAAGTCACCCACACAGTCACTCAGTCACCCACACAGTCTCTCAGTCACTCACCCACCCAGTCACCCACCCACCCAGTCACATAGTCACCCACCCACCCACCCACCCAGTCACTCAGTCATCCACCCAACCAGTCACTCAGTCATCCACCCAACTAGTCACTCACCCAGACACCCACCCAGTCACTCAGTCGCCCACCCACCCAGTCACTCAGTCACCCATCCACCCACCTAGTCACCCAGTCACCCATCCACTCACCCAGTCACTCAATCACCCACCTAGTCACTCAGTCACCCACCCACTCACCCACCCACTCACCCACCCAGTCACTCACCCACCCACCCAGTCACTCAGTCACCACCCACCCAGTCACCTACCCACTCAGTCACCCACCCAGCCAAGGCAGTCACCCAGGCAGTTAGTCACCCACCCATGCAGTCAGTCACCCAACCCAGGCAGTCAGTCAGTCACCCACCCAGGCAGTCAGTCAGTCACCGACCCAGGCAGGCAGTCAGTCACCCACCCAGGCAGTCACCCACCCAGGCAGGCAGTCACCTGTCTTTTGTTGAAAATATAAAAATATAGATTGCATTGAAATATTTTTTTCCTTATTACAATAAGAAAACAGTTAAGTAAAAGTTGCATGCTAAAAAATATTTTTTCGTGGTAGGTGCGCTATGGGTTCGGGGTAGGGAGGGGCTGCTCCTTTAATTTGTCCTGGCCCCATAATTTCTGTTGGTGGCCCTGCAAACATGCACAACCAGATAGACTATGTAATGAGGGCTCTGCTCATGAGAGCCTACAATATAGAAGGAACGAAGGACAATGTTGAAACAAAAAGTTCAAGTGGCCGCACATTATGGGACAGAGTATACCTCAGGATGGAGTATTGTCCAGCCCAACAGCTGATCCCATTAAGTTTTGAGGGTTGGGAAGTTGGAGATGTTACATAGCATGGAGATTTGTGCAGCCGCTCAGCAGTCCAAACGGCATACAGGGGGAGGGGAGGAGCTAAATGATTGATGTATGCCAGATAGGCTTCCTTGAAAAGGGGAGTTTTCAGGGAGTTTTTAAATATCTGAATGCTGGGGGGAGGGTCTGATGGTGCGTGGTAGGGAATTTCTAGGGAGTGGGGGCAGCATGGGAGGAGTCTTGTAGGTGGGAGTGAGAGTAGATTATAATGCAGGAAGAAAGGTGGATGTCATAGGCAGAACATGTAGGCGTTTACGGATATATTTAGGGATAAAAACTGAAATCTAAGGGGCCACATCGTTAAGAGCTTTGTAAGTCAAATCTAGAGTTTTAAATGTAATTCTAAAGGATATGGGAAGTCAGTGTAGGGATTTGCATAGTGAAACAGTAAACGTGGAGAGCTTAGTGAGGTAGAGGAGTCTTGCAGCAACATTTTAGATGGATTGGAGTTGGTATAGGTGGATAAGAGAAATGCCAATTAGGAGAATGTTGCAGCAATAAAGGCGGGACAAGATGAGTGAGCTAATTAGGATTTTAATTGCATCATGAATGAGAAAAGGGCATATTCTGGACATATTTCAGTGGTGGAGATGGCAGAACTTTGTGAGGAACTGAATGTCAACTAAGCCAGAATGGACAGGGTTAAAGAGGCAATCCAAGTGTGCGATTTTTCAAGCAATTCTTTTTTTAACATAGGATTGAAGCAGGAGGTCACAGAGCTGATCCCTACTAATTTCTGTTCTGGGGACCCCCTGCTTCTGGAGATACAGACCTATGTATGGCTAGCAGGGTTCATGTAATGGTAGAGTTTCAAGCCTCCAACGCCCGGCCGGCCAATAGGAAGCTGTGATATCATCAGGTTCAGATTTCTTTTGACCCACGTGACACGGAGCTTTAAACTTTAAATCCCAGCTGCAGCTGCTACTGCAACCCCATATGGAGGTCAGTATCTCTGGAATCAAGTGATCTCTGGAGCTGAAATGAATGAGGTTCAGCTTCGGAGACACCGTTCTTCAATCCTATGTAAAAGAAATCAAAATTAGCAAAAATAAATTGCCCTTTGGATTGCTCCTTTAACATCATCAGGAAAAGACAGACACAATTTCAAAGACATGGAGTTCATCAGCACCTTCTCCCTGCATCTCTGCTATTGATGTCTGTTTGCTGTGCAGCTGATATCATTTTACCTCAGATTGTCTTGGAGATGATAACACCCAAGACACAGCAAAGGTGGCAGACTTTGGTGGCAGCCGCTTGCTGATGTTAGTGCTGCTCTTTTTGAAAAGTTCTGCTTCAGGTAACAGTTGGTCATCCAGGAGGAGATTGCAAAGAGACATGGGAAGGAAAGAGGGAGAGAAGAGTTACATGCTGGTTTCATCAGCATTGAGATGATACTGAAAGCCAAAAGATTGGATTCATCACAGAGAGAAGAGTTGAGAGCCAAGAACAGAGTCTTATGGGACCCCAACAGAAAAAGGTAGGGAAGAGAAGGAGACACCATAGAAAGGAACACTGAAGTAGCAGATGGATAAGTAGGACATATACTAGGAGAAGGCTGCATCGCAGAGGCCAATGAAGTGGAGTGTTCATGAGAAGGGGCTGATCAACAGTGTTGAAGACAGCAGAGATATCCAGGAGAATTAGTAAGGAGTAGTGACCCTTAAACGTAGCTGTGAGTAGGTCATCAGCCACTTTTGTTAATGATGTTTCAGTGGAGTGTAGAGGACGGAAACCAGATTGCCAATGAGACAAGCAGGGAATTGGAGGAAAGAAAGTTAGTAAAGCGGTTGTTTACAAGTCACTCAAGTAGCTTGGAGGCAAAGGGGAGAAGAGCGATAGAGCAGTAGTTAGATGGAGGCTGGATCAAGAGATGGTTTCTTTAGAATATTAGGTCGCATCTGATTTAAAAGAGATGATAAATGATAACATACTATATGTAAAATATTAATTGAACAACTCTAATTGGTTTTAAAATATAATATTTGTAGTACAGTAGGAATATACAAGGCTCTGGTCACATCAGCTTAATAATATTTTATCTAATTGTGGACTCACTCTCATATGCAAAAGTAATGGGGAAACAGTTGAAAACTTAAAGCACAGAATTATTAAATTTGAGATCAGTAACTGTGAAATATATTTGTTCCTTAGGCAAAAGACATTAAAGTAAAAGTACAAATTAATCTGAGGGTGCCACTTATTCTATCCAATACTGGAAAGTATTCTACATTGAATGGAAAATTCCCAGCAGCAGAGCACCCCTAATACCACAGTGTTATGTGCTCCAAAATCAACCCACACGTTCAAAAGATATATATCCCAAACCTCACAAATCTTTATTGTTTTTACTTTGTATGAGTTGATTCTGGGTCAATATAAGAAGCAAATTACCTGTAAAATGTAAAACATTAAGATACATACCTACAAAGCTCTGCCATAAGACATCTTCCAGCACCAGAAGACATTTTACTCTAATCCGATTTACCAGATCTGGTCAAAAGGTGTCTTTTACACTAGAAGAAGTCTTATTGAATAGAACTGCTTTGTAAATATGGGCCAACATTTTTCAAACATAATGTCTTTCTGTTCAAAACATCCCCGTCATTTAATTGCTGCTAGTAATTTACTGGGCATAATGTATAGTGGATTTTACTGTAGGTAATTAAAGTCAACATATTAATTCCTGAACATGAAAGCATGTTAATTATGTATTTATATTTTAAAAATTGGAGTAAGTGCATAATGTATACTAAGTGCCTCACAAAGGTGGAATTGGGCTTCCAAATTCACTTCAAATTATTTATAGAAAAAATTAACTACTTTTAGCATTGTACAGTACCAGTGTTTTGTAGGATTATTCTGTGGTGTCACATACTAGACTCATTTGTAACACTTATGTCATCCTGGTCTTGTAAAAAGATTATACCCTCTCTGAAGAGTAATGTAAAGTTATTGCACAATTCTTAAAGAAATTTGCAAAGTCTTAGAGTGAACGCACTTTGTTATACTTATTATAAATCAACAATGTTTTCAATGTGTTTATGCGAAAACTCACAAAGTTTGTCAAGTTGTGCCAGTGTTCGGAAATGTTCGCCAGTACATTTGCCAATATTCTCCAACTGTTTTTGTGAAATTAGTAAAAAAGAGGAGGGGGTTTGACCCCAAAGAAGTACTGATGCTACCAATACTTGCTATACAAATTAAGCAGTCCTAAGTTTCCTGTGTGCAAAAACGGAGGTAACCAACACTAACAGCAGTAAATAAAGTCACAATTATGAACAGGAACGCACTTGTTAAAGACTAACCGGGGTGGGGGCTAATAAGCAGTGGCTGATAGAAGTACAAGGTTACACATAGTAATATATGCAGCCGAGTAAGTCACGAAGAAACAGAGACTGCTACCCTTACCAGACCCCATGTCACACGGTGTGTGCCCGTCTCCACTTATTGGAATCTGTGAGTTTCTCCAAGAATGCTGGTGTAGGGCTGTCCTCCCTGCTGTAGTGCGGTCTGCGTGCTCCTGCCGATCCGGTAATATTCACAAAGGTTGGTATGAAGTCAGATATTTGCCGTTGATGATTTCTGGCGAAGTTCCAAGAATTCGCAATTTTATGGCAGCTGTGAATGTCTAAAGTTAATCAATTGTAAACACGTAAGTGATACCTTGCGTATCTCTACTGAGGTCTCTTACTCGTGTGTATGTGTAATGTGGTGTATGTGTAAAGGGCAAGCAAACAATTACAATGCCTTATACAGTACAGTACAGCAACACAGTATAATATATGGGATAAGAAAAGGTAATATACAAACTCCAACTACTGTAACATGGGGTCACGTGCAAAACAAAAATACTATTTGAATTCACACTCCTGAGTTCATAACTTGGTGCCCCTCAAAAAATACAAAATATTTGAAAATCCGGTCATTTGTTTTCTGGCACTTCGGACTAGTACTTAATGTTGGACACTAGTTTACAGAGCTGATACTTCCCAGTGTTGTAATCTATTAATTTACATTGAATAATTCTGACTTTTACCTAATGCAAAAGCACCGTTCTTTTGCTTTGGAAGTCCTCTGCTTGTCTGTCATGTTTTAACAATATAGATTTAATGCTAACTGCAGCACTATTCTGGTCTGCTTGTATTGATCAATCTCAGTGTAGATTTATTTGCTGTATATTTGTTACTTGCTAGCCTTTATACATTGTAACAATATGAGCATATTGGTTCAATGTACTGTATCAATGAAGATTATTATTGTAGAACGCGGTGTAAGTTTGACTATTTTAATATTCTAGATGAAGAATAAAGTGTGCGCTGTCCCAGCGATCTCAGTAAATTCCGAATGGGGATAGTTGTTCCTCTACTGCTCCAATTCTCCCGTGATCGGCGGGGTAAACCAGGACATACACTGGCGACACACTTTATTCGAGCTCGGCTAGTCCCACGAATTCGGGTATACCCGGGTGTATTGAGGTTTGTGACTGTTTTCTGCCCGAGTGCATTGAGTTATTTTCCAGGCAGGGATTGAAGCATTTTATTCCCGCTGGCTGCAATACTGCACAGTATATATATATATATACTGCATTACAATTCATGAATTTATGCCATCTGGTAGACACGCGAAGCATTGCAGCCTATTAAATCCTAATCATTATCATTTAACAGATCAGCCGCCCGTCAGCCAGGCATGAACCCAGGCTGGGAAGGCAAATGCAACGGGGCTTGTCAGAGGTGAGGAGCGGCGCATTCCAGGTATCTGCCAGGTACATACTGTTTATTTGCTCGAATAAAGTGTGTCGCAGCAGTATAAAACAAAAAAGAGTGCAAATAGGAAAACACAATAAATTCCAGCAAAATAACATTTATACATTTTATTGTGCTGAAACTTGTGTTTTCGTTCTGAGCTCTTTTTTGTTTTATATATTTTAATACTCTGTCTTGATGTTTAAAGTTTTGATCAGAAAATGTAAACCATTAATCTGCTCATGCTAAAACATCAATCTTATAATGTATTTTGTTACAGCTTTTTATTATTATATTTTTCCCATTTCGGTTTGCTGGGCATTCAGCATTCAATTTTATAACTCATCAGTTACCTATCAACATTACTCTTCTAGTAATGAATGGTAACTAAGTATTTCTCTAAAATGTATCAAAGATGCCTTTTTTCATTTAACATTGATTTTTGTTTTTTTGAGATTCAATGTTCACTTGTTTACTTAATCAGTTTGCTGTCATTGGGAAGTAATTATACAATGATATATGGTTGATTTGGAGCTTCATATGCATTTATTTTTACCTATGGGAGCTACTGTGCATCACTCACTATGATTAGATATATTTTGATAAGGTTTTTGTTATCTTAACATTATACAGACTTTGAAGTAAAAACAGCAGTAAATCTAAATATTAATGTACATTTACAACATTTTCATTAAGTATGATATCATACATCTGAAATATCTGCAATCAAACTTGAGCATCTTTACAGAGCTGTCAGTGTTTGCTTAAAGAAGAATAAAAGCATGAAAACACTGTTTTGGTTAATTTAAATAATTGAATATCATTGAGTTGTCCTACAAGATCTTTCAGGTTCTATGCCTTCTTCTCACTAGCACTTTATATGGATGAATCAATACAACGTTTAAGAAGGTCAAAGACATTAAAGTGAACAAGAGGGATTGAGTATCATTCTGTATTTCTATCGGGAGGGCATGGACAGAAACTGAAGCTGACTCTGAGCATGAAACACTCTTACATAAACTGATGGATTATTTAAATCAATGGGAGGTAACACCGGATCGGGTATGCTAATCTATACCAGTGCTAGATGAAGCTGCTCCAAAGTATTTGCTTTTTCTGGCTGCTTACCCCTCCCTGTCCCCTTACTTTTTACTTCTCTAAGGTTCGTCTCTTATCTCACCATGTTTTGAAGATTGTGAAAAAGCAAAAAACACTTAGTTTGCAATTAATTGCAAATGAACTATATTTCTCTAAATAATTACCCAGTGTAATATTATGTGAAACAGGTCTTAGAAATTAACGAGGTACACTCTCCTCTAAGAAAAGGAAGTGGCTTCACATCATTTTGAGTAAAGACCTTAATGATAATTTATATTGATATGTATAAGCTAGTGAAGAAAAAACATCACCTAGACTTCGTGGACACTTTGAGGGTGTGGTTTTCTTTTGTTTGTTTTTTGTTTGTGTGTTCTCTTTCCACCGGCCAAATGACTTAATCGATTCTGATGAAATTTTGAAGGTACCTTTCTGCCATCCTGACTTAGATGTCAGAAGTGTCAACCATATGGATGCAGCCCCATCTTATAATTCATTTATTTTTTATTTTGAAGGGATAAAAATGAAATTAGACGGTATATCTAAATCGACTGGATTCTTGAGCTCCTCATATTTCAACAAAAATCTATCCCAATATACCCCCTTTTCATCCCAGAAAATGGTACTAACATCTATCCTGTCACCAAAGCGACAAAATCTAGGAGTGACATTTGACTCCTCCCTTTCCATCTCCATTCACATTCACGACATAGCTAAAATATGTTACTTCTTCCTTCATAATATTGCCAATACCCGCACTTTCCTCTGTTAAGCTAGTGCTAAACTCTAAAGCATGCCCTTATCCTCTCCTGTCCGGATTATTGTAACATAATACTAACAGGCCTCACTGCCTCACAATTTTCTCCTTTGCAATCTATCTAAAATGTTGCTGCTAGAATAATTTCACTTTCTCCAAAAACAGTCTCTGCTCATCGCTTCCTTAAATCTCTCTCCTGGCTTCCCGTCAAATTTTGGATCCCCTACAAAGTTCTCCCCCTTACCCTCAAGGATCTCCACTCATCTGCTCCTTCCAACTTTACATATTGGCTTTGATCTCTCATTGTGCCCCTACTCATCTTCTGCACTCTACCCATAATTATCTCCTTTCTACCCAATTCACCTCTATAGCTCTCTCTCTCGCCTTAAACCTTTTCCCCTCACTGCCCCATACCTGTCAAACTCCCTCACACTCAGCATATGCAAAGCACCCTCTTTCCCAACCTTTCAGACAAACCTAAAAAATGATGTCTTCAATTAAGCATTTCAATAACCTATGCTCACTGCCCAACACCCACAGTCACTCCTACAAACACTATGGACAAATACTGCCATCTACTCAACTTATTCCCTCACCTATTATCTCTCTTGGTCTCCTAACATGCCGCTAAGATTGTAAGCTCTCAGGGGAAGGGATTTCCTTTCCTATTGTCTGAACTTGATTGTTGCACTTATTGTCTTCTAATTTCCTGTACTGTATTCTCTTTTCTGTAAAGGGAAAAGGGAGACCAAAAAGCGCACCAGCACAAACGGAGCAGGAAGAAACCAGAACAAAAAAATAATTAAAAGGGCACTTTAATGTGGCAAAAGACCCATCCAATGCATTTCGAACGTCGCAGCGTTCTTTTTCAAGGATAAAACACAATGTGATAACATCCATTATATACCCTCTTACCTGTGGGCCATTTCGCGCCAAAAATCAGAACCTGATGACGTCATAACAGAGCGACTCAGTGCCGATCTAAGGGCAAAAGGAAGTACCAAAGGCAGTGTGGCCATTTTGGATGTGGGCAAACATAGGAACACAATAACAAAGCTTTATTGACCATTCCAGCAGAACAAAATACATTGCTGCTAACTGGACAAGCATATTTAAACAAAATAAAGCTATATTAAACTAAACTAATGCTTAATAAAGGGTACTATTATATCAAGGAAAAACATGAACAAGGTGGATTAAAAAACTAGCTGTGTTGCAACTAAGTTATATACAAAAAAAAAGTTAAAAATAAAAACCTCTAGACATGATTAAAAAAATGTGCAAGAAAAGTAAATTTAAAGACATATTACACATACATACTGCATAACACAGATTGTGTACCTAAATCATAGGAACCAGGGAAATACAACCATTATAAAATATGAAGTATTATCCACAAGATACATCAAAGAACAATTTAAGCTTACATATTAGCATAATATTTGCATGATAAGGCATAGGTTCAAAGGTTATAATGACAAGAATATAATGTCCAATATAATGACAATTGTCTTATTTAATCTGTATTACCAACTAATTACACCATAATACGTCTATCACAAAAATGTTTACAAAAAATGTGTTAGTTGCCAGTCAATGTTCAAGCCCATAGGGAAGCGCGTTTGGAGAGTGAAGATCCAATACGCCTCCCTACGGTCCAGAAGGTTGATATGATCACCTCCTCTAGATTTAAAAATAACTGATTCAATCCCCAAAAAGGAAAAATTATTAATTCCTCCCTGACCACATTCAGTGAAATGTTTTGAGACTGGATGATTAGTGTCTCTCAATTTTATGAGCCTTAAATGCTCTAACATCCTGACCTTAAGGGCTCTGGTCGTCCTCCCCACATACCTCTTGCCACAACCACATGTTATTAGATAAATCACAAATTGACTTTTACAATTTATAAAACTGTTAATCTTAAATTCCTTATTTGGTAATATATTCACACCATGTGGCGGTGGCAAGGCAAACTGGAAAAAACTTTTGGCAGGCTTCATGTGTTTACATGCACTACAAGAGCCACATTTGAAGGAACCCCTAGTGATAAAAGTTTTTTTGAGACCAGAAGATTTGAGTTCACTTGGTGAAACATGAGATCCAATTGTTCTCGCTCTACGATATACAAAAGTAGGACCAGAATCCACATATTTTTTAAGGACAGGGTCCATGGATAAGACATTCCAATGTTTTGAAATTATAGAGTTTACTTTTCCACTTTGTTTACTAAATTGTGAAATAAAAAGAGGACATTTGTTTTTTGATTCTGTCAGTCCATGTGAGTCCTGTTTAATACCAATTGTCTTAACATTGTTAACAAGGCGAGAATCTCCAATTGGATGTGTGGGCAACAATGATGCTCTCTCTGTATGTAATGCATTTTCAAATGCAATTGCTAAATGTGATTTGGGGTATCCCCTTTCCAAAAATCTCCTTGTAAGCTCCTCAGACTGAGAAAGGAAACCACTCATAGTGGAACAATTCCTTCTCAGTCTGAGGAACTGTCCCCTTGGTATGGCCTTTATGACATGGGATGGGTGGCAGCTGTCCGCCCTAAGAAAGGTGTTCCTGGCATTTTGCTTCCTATAAACATCCGTTTGGATTTTTTTGTCTATGTCTACAAATAATTGTAGATCCAGAAATTCAATGTGATGGAAATGAAAATTTAATGTAAATCTTAGATTATAAAGATTATTATTAAGATAAGATACAAAAGTGTGAAGTGTAGTGACATCCCCTCTCCAAATAATAATTAGGTCGTCCACAAATCTTTTATAAAAAACAATATTGTGACGAAATAAATTAGTGCTCGAATAAATAAAAAGTGCTTCCCACCATCCCATAAATAAGTTCGCAAAAGAAGGAGCAAAACTTGTACCCATAGCAGTGCCAATAAGTTGCAAATAAAACTTACCATTAAATGTGAAAAAGTTGTGCGTGAGTAAAAAGTGTATAGCGTCCAAAATAAAAGCCGATTGAAAGATTGATATTTCTGGTATCTCAATAAATTGGCGGACCGCTGCCAAACCATGGTCATGTTGTATAACAGAATACAGAGAGGTAACATCAAGTGTTACCCACAGGTAATCATTACCCCATTTAACATTTTTGATCTGATCAAGAAGATCACCAGAGTCCCGTATAAATGAGGGCAATTTCCTAACAAATGGCTGAAGAAAACCATTAACATATCTTGACAGACCATCTCCCAAAGATCCAATACTAGAGACAATGGGACGACCTGGAGGGTCGACCAATGTCTTGTGGATCTTTGGGAGATGGTGGAAGATAGGAATAATGGGATGAGATGGAATAATGAATTTAACCTCGTCCTTCGACAGAACTTCCATAATAACACCTGAGTCAACCAGTTCTACAAGGAACTCCAAGAATTGCGGTGTGGGGTCGGCGGATAGTACACGATAGGACCGGCCATCATCCAGTTGGCGTAATGCCTCCCTGATGTAACCGTCTCTGCCCTGCACCACCACCGCACCCCCCTTGTCCGCACTCTTAATGACCAATGCAGAATTATTTTTCAAAGATTTTAAAGCTAAACGCTCACTTTGATTCAAATTGTCATGATCTATATAGGATAGGGAAAATCCCTGAGCTAGAAGACGAAGGTCTCTTATAACCAGATTTTCAAACATAGTCAGAAATTGACCCTTGACATGAGTGGGGTAGAACACAGAACTCCTTTTTAGGCCTGAATTCCATTCAGAAAATGTAGGAATATTAACATCATCAACCGTCTGTTCAGATAAAAGATCATTCATATCTTGCAGGGTACAAAAATCATTAAATGTATGTAAAGCAATAGATACTGGAGGAACAGAGTCGGATGAGGGGACATCACTCTCGGTAGCGTGTGATGGCCCCCCATCTAAATCCTCATCTCCGGTCGACCTAGTAACATTTGGAATAAAATTGTCAAAAAACTTTTTCAAGGATAATTTCCGAACAAACTTATACACATCAATAGTGGTTTCGAACAAATTAAAGTTCATTGAAGGTGAAAATTTTAGGCCTTTATCCAGTAGTGACAACTCTGTAGGAGACAGAGCAGTTCCTGAAATATTTATAACATTAGATATATCATTCAAAACTTCTTCCTTTTGGAGGCGGACCTGTAGCCCCCTCCTCCTCCCCCCCCCTCCTCCCTCTTCTGATTCTCTTGTGTCCTTTTGAAATAAAGGGAAAGATTTTGGTTGTTGCTGTTGCTGTCTCTGTTGATTAACATTTTGATAAGAAAAAGCATCATGGGACCTAGGTGGTTGACCCCAAAAGGTGCGTCCACCCCTCCCTCGCCCCCTGGATGGAGCTCCACGACCACGATGATCATCATTCTCAAATGTATTGACAAAAGATACAGAATGAGAGGTAGAGGCAGTTTCTGCATCTGAAACATCAGATTCGCCACTCTGATAATCCACATTCTTAGATTTTAAAATGGACTTATTGGGAGTAGATTTAAACTGAATGAATGATTTCTCTTTGTTATTTGATCTTTCCTGAATAGAATTTATCCTCTGCCAATGGTAAACCTGGTTCTTTTCATAGTCATATCTGTCCCGATCATATTTAATTTGTTTTTTAGACATAATACCACATTCCACATTTTTTACCGTTTTGGAGAGAATAACATCAAATTCCTTAAAGCCCTTTAAACCTTTGAAACTGTATAGGTTTTTTTGCAGTTCTGTGATTTGAATATCAAGCTGATCTTTCTCCTTCATTTTCTGAAACACTATTAACTCCATCAAACGAAAAGAGCAGTCATTGAGGGCTGTCACCCATCTATTTTCAAAATCCACATCCGGAAAACCAAAGGAGGGGGCTTTTTTAACCCTTAGTCCTCTTGGGATCCTTTTACATTTAGCATAGTTCTCCAGGCTTATAATGTCCCACCATAAGCGGTTCTTATGAATCAATAAACTTTCCAATTTTTGAAAGTGGATTTTGAGATCAGAGATGTCAGTGGTATCCAAATCCACAATGTTATCAAACACACGTAAAGCTTGTTTTTTTCTCTGTGTATCATCACAAGTGTTGAAAAAATAAGTATCCGAAATATCTTCTAATTCATCCATATTATCCCCTGGTTCCTCCATACCAATATAATGGAACACAAAGGGGGTACTGAAGCCACAAAAAAGTAACTATAAAAGTGTATAAAAAGCAAAAATATAAAAATTAGGGATCTTCCTTTTAAATTCAAAGATTAAGCTCCAAAAAACCTATGCATGTGCGGCTCCAACCTGTATATATTGCAATATGGAAAATAGCTGAAGCGCTCAAATGCAGGTATATCTCAAAATGATAATAAGCCAGACCACTGTACCAGGGTACTAACAATTGATATAGTACCTATTGTGTCATATAATGGGTACTATCCTCCTGAAGACAGGTGGTGTGTGGTGCAACCCACTCACCATATGTCTCATTGGCAGGTTCCCCTGAAAAATATGCAAATACTCACATCCTGGTAGGGCAGGCAGGCAGGCTGTGCAGCTACTCAATGCAATACAGGGAAAAGGGAGACCAAAAAGCGCACCAGCACAAACGGAGCAGGAAGAAACCAGAACAAAAAAATAATTAAAAGGGCACTTTAATGTGGCAAAAGACCCATCCAATGCATTTCGAACGTCGCAGCGTTCTTTTTCAAGGATAAAACACAATGTGATAACATCCATTATATACCCTCTTACCTGTGGGCCATTTCGCGCCAAAAATCAGAACCTGATGACGTCATAACAGAGCGACTCAGTGCCGATCTAAGGGCAAAAGGAAGTACCAAAGGCAGTGTGGCCATTTTGGATGTGGGCAAACATAGGAACACAATAACAAAGCTTTATTGACCATTCCAGCAGAACAAAATACATTGCTGCTAACTGGACAAGCATATTTAAACGAAATAAAGCTATATTAAACTAAACTAATGCTTAATAAAGGGTACTATTATATCAAGGAAAAACATGAACAAGGTGGATTAAAAAACTAGCTGTGTTGCAACTAAGTTATATACAAAAAAAAAGTTAAAAATAAAAACCTCTAGACATGATTAAAAAAATGTGCAAGAAAAGTAAATTTAAAGACATATTACACATACATACTGCATAACACAGATTGTGTACCTAAATCATAGGAACCAGGGAAATACAACCATTATAAAATATGAAGTATTATCCACAAGATACATCAAAGAACAATTTAAGCTTACATATTAGCATAATATTTGCATGATAAGGCATAGGTTCAAAGGTTATAATGACAAGAATATAATGTCCAATATAATGACAATTGTCTTATTTAATCTGTATTACCAACTAATTACACCATAATACGTCTATCACAAAAATGTTTACAAAAAATGTGTTAGTTGCCAGTCAATGTTCAAGCCCATAGGGAAGCGCGTTTGGAGAGTGAAGATCCAATACGCCTCCCTACGGTCCAGAAGGTTGATATGATCACCTCCTCTAGATTTAAAAATAACTGATTCAATCCCCAAAAAGGAAAAATTATTAATTCCTCCCTGACCACATTCAGTGAAATGTTTTGAGACTGGATGATTAGTGTCTCTCAATTTTATGAGCCTTAAATGCTCTAACATCCTGACCTTAAGGGCTCTGGTCGTCCTCCCCACATACCTCTTGCCACAACCACATGTTATTAGATAAATCACAAATTGACTTTTACAATTTATAAAACTGTTAATCTTAAATTCCTTATTTGGTAATATATTCACACCATGTGGCGGTGGCAAGGCAAACTGGAAAAAACTTTTGGCAGGCTTCATGTGTTTACATGCACTACAAGAGCCACATTTGAAGGAACCCCTAGTGATAAAAGTTTTTTTGAGACCAGAAGATTTGAGTTCACTTGGTGAAACATGAGATCCAATTGTTCTCGCTCTACGATATACAAAAGTAGGACCAGAATCCACATATTTTTTAAGGACAGGGTCCATGGATAAGACATTCCAATGTTTTGAAATTATAGAGTTTACTTTTCCACTTTGTTTACTAAATTGTGAAATAAAAAGAGGACATTTGTTTTTTGATTCTGTCAGTCCATGTGAGTCCTGTTTAATACCAATTGTCTTAACATTGTTAACAAGGCGAGAATCTCCAATTGGATGTGTGGGCAACAATGATGCTCTCTCTGTATGTAATGCATTTTCAAATGCAATTGCTAAATGTGATTTGGGGTATCCCCTTTCCAAAAATCTCCTTGTAAGCTCCTCAGACTGAGAAAGGAAACCACTCATAGTGGAACAATTCCTTCTCAGTCTGAGGAACTGTCCCCTTGGTATGGCCTTTATGACATGGGATGGGTGGCAGCTGTCCGCCCTAAGAAAGGTGTTCCTGGCATTTTGCTTCCTATAAACATCCGTTTGGATTTTTTTGTCTATGTCTACAAATAATTGTAGATCCAGAAATTCAATGTGATGGAAATGAAAATTTAATGTAAATCTTAGATTATAAAGATTATTATTAAGATAAGATACAAAAGTGTGAAGTGTAGTGACATCCCCTCTCCAAATAATAATTAGGTCGTCCACAAATCTTTTATAAAAAACAATATTGTGACGAAATAAATTAGTGCTCGAATAAATAAAAAGTGCTTCCCACCATCCCATAAATAAGTTCGCAAAAGAAGGAGCAAAACTTGTACCCATAGCAGTGCCAATAAGTTGCAAATAAAACTTACCATTAAATGTGAAAAAGTTGTGCGTGAGTAAAAAGTGTATAGCGTCCAAAATAAAAGCCGATTGAAAGATTGATATTTCTGGTATCTCAATAAATTGGCGGACCGCTGCCAAACCATGGTCATGTTGTATAACAGAATACAGAGAGGTAACATCAAGTGTTACCCACAGGTAATCATTACCCCATTTAACATTTTTGATCTGATCAAGAAGATCACCAGAGTCCCGTATAAATGAGGGCAATTTCCTAACAAATGGCTGAAGAAAACCATTAACATATCTTGACAGACCATCTCCCAAAGATCCAATACTAGAGACAATGGGACGACCTGGAGGGTCGACCAATGTCTTGTGGATCTTTGGGAAATGGTGGAAGATAGGAATAATGGGATGAGATGGAATAATGAATTTAACCTCGTCCTTCGACAGAACTTCCATAATAACACCTGAGTCAACCAGTTCTACAAGGAACTCCAAGAATTGCGGTGTGGGGTCGGCGGATAGTACACGATAGGACCGGCCATCATCCAGTTGGCGTAATGCCTCCCTGATGTAACCGTCTCTGCCCTGCACCACCACCGCACCCCCCTTGTCCGCACTCTTAATGACCAATGCAGAATTATTTTTCAAAGATTTTAAAGCTAAACGCTCACTTTGATTCAAATTGTCATGATCTATATAGGATAGGGAAAATCCCTGAGCTAGAAGACAAAGGTCTCTTATAACCAGATTTTCAAACATAGTCAGAAATTGACCCTTGACATGAGTGGGGTAGAACACAGAACTCCTTTTTAGGCCTGAATTCCATTCAGAAAATGTAGGAATATTAACATCATCAACCGTCTGTTCAGATAAAAGATCATTCATATCTTGCAGGGTACAAAAATCATTAAATGTATGTAAAGCAATAGATACCGGAGGAACAGAGTCGGATGAGGGGACATCACTCTCGGTAGCGTGTGATGGCCCCCCATCTAAATCCTCATCTCCGGTCGACCTAGTAACATTTGGAATAAAATTGTCAAAAAACTTTTTCAAGGATAATTTCCGAACAAACTTATACACATCAATAGTGGTTTCGAACAAATTAAAGTTCATTGAAGGTGAAAATTTTAGGCCTTTATCCAGTAGTGACAACTCTGTAGGAGAGAGAGCAGTTCCTGAAATATTTATAACATTAGATATATCATTCAAAACTTCTTCCTTTTGGAGGCGGACCTGTAGCCCCCTCCTCCTCCCCCCCCTCCTCCCTCTTCTGATTCTCTTGTGTCCTTTTGAAATAAAGGGAAAGATTTTGGTTGTTGCTGTTGCTGTCTCTGTTGATTAACATTTTGATAAGAAAAAGCATCATGGGACCTAGGTGGTTGACCCCAAAAGGTGCGTCCACCCCTCCCTCGCCCCCTGGATGGAGCTCCACGACCACGATGATCATCATTCTCAAATGTATTGACAAAAGATACAGAATGAGAGGTAGAGGCAGTTTCTGCATCTGAAACATCAGATTCGCCACTCTGATAATCCACATTCTTAGATTTTAAAATGGACTTATTGGGAGTAGATTTAAACTGAATGAATGATTTCTCTTTGTTATTTGATCTTTCCTGAATAGAATTTATCCTCTGCCAATGGTAAACCTGGTTCTTTTCATAGTCATATCTGTCCCGATCATATTTAATTTGTTTTTTAGACATAATACCACATTCCACATGCTTTTTATACACTTTTATAGTTACTTTTTTGTGGCTTCAGTACCCCCTTTGTGTTCCATTATATTGGTATGGAGGAACCAGGGGATAATATGGATGAATTTGAAGATATTTCGGATACTTATTTTTTCAACACTTGTGATGATACACAGAGAAAAAAACAAGCTTTACGTGTGTTTGATAACATTGTGGATTTGGATACCACTGACATCTCTGATCTCAAAGTCCACTTTCAAAAATTGGAAAGTTTATTGATTCATAAGAACCGCTTATGGTGGGACATTATAAGCCTGGAGAACTATGCTAAATGTAAAAGGATCCCAAGAGGACTAAGGGTTAAAAAAGCCCCCTCCTTTGGTTTTCCGGATGTGGATTTTGAAAATAGATGGGTGACAGCCCTCAATGACTGCTCTTTTCGTTTGATGGAGTTAATAGTGTTTCAGAAAATGAAGGAGAAAGATCAGCTTGATATTCAAATCACAGAACTGCAAAAAAACCTATACAGTTTCAAAGGTTTAAAGGGCTTTAAGGAATTTGATGTTATTCTCTCCAAAACGGTAAAAAATGTGGAATGTGGTATTATGTCTAAAAAACAAATTAAATATGATCGGGACAGATATGACTATGAAAAGAACCAGGTTTACCATTGGCAGAGGATAAATTCTATTCAGGAAAGATCAAATAACAAAGAGAAATCATTCATTCAGTTTAAATCTACTCCCAATAAGTCCATTTTAAAATCTAAGAATGTGGATTATCAGAGTGGCGAATCTGATGTTTCAGATGCAGAAACTGCCTCTACCTCTCATTCTGTATCTTTTGTCAATACATTTGAGAATGATGATCATCGTGGTCGTGGAGCTCCATCCAGGGGGCGAGGGAGGGGTGGACGCACCTTTTGGGGTCAACCACCTAGGTCCCATGATGCTTTTTCTTATCAAAATGTTAATCAACAGAGACAGCAACAGCAACAACCAAAATCTTTCCCTTTATTTCAAAAGGACACAAGAGAATCAGAAGAGGGAGGAGGGGGGGGAGGAGGAGGGGGCTACAGGTCCGCCTCCAAAAGGAAGAAGTTTTGAATGATATATCTAATGTTATAAATATTTCAGGAACTGCTCTGTCTCCTACAGAGTTGTCACTACTGGATAAAGGCCTAAAATTTTCACCTTCAATGAACTTTAATTTGTTCGAAACCACTATTGATGTGTATAAGTTTGTTCGGAAATTATCCTTGAAAAAGTTTTTTGACAATTTTATTCCAAATGTTACTAGGTCGACCGGAGATGAGGATTTAGATGGGGGGCCATCACACGCTACCGAGAGTGATGTCCCCTCATCCGACTCTGTTCCTCCGGTATCTATTGCTTTACATACATTTAATGATTTTTGTACCCTGCAAGATATGAATGATCTTTTATCTGAACAGACGGTTGATGATGTTAATATTCCTACATTTTCTGAATGGAATTCAGGCCTAAAAAGGAGTTCTGTGTTCTACCCCACTCATGTCAAGGGTCAATTTCTGACTATGTTTGAAAATCTGGTTATAAGAGACCTTCGTCTTCTAGCTCAGGGATTTTCCCTATCCTATATAGATCATGACAATTTGAATCAAAGTGAGCGTTTAGCTTTAAAATCTTTGAAAAATAATTCTGCATTGGTCATTAAGAGTGCGGACAAGGGGGGTGCGGTGGTGGTGCAGGGCAGAGACGGTTACATCAGGGAGGCATTACGCCAACTGGATGATGGCCGGTCCTATCGTGTACTATCCGCCGACCCCACACCGCAATTCTTGGAGTTCCTTGTAGAACTGGTTGACTCAGGTGTTATTATGGAAGTTCTGTCGAAGGACGAGGTTAAATTCATTATTCCATCTCATCCCATTATTCCTATCTTCCACCATCTCCCAAAGATCCACAAGACATTGGTCGACCCTCCAGGTCGTCCCATTGTCTCTAGTATTGGATCTTTGGGAGATGGTCTGTCAAGATATGTTAATGGTTTTCTTCAGCCATTTGTTAGGAAATTGCCCTCATTTATACGGGACTCTGGTGATCTTCTTGATCAGATCAAAAATGTTAAATGGGGTAATGATTACCTGTGGGTAACACTTGATGTTACCTCTCTGTATTCTGTTATACAACATGACCATGGTTTGGCAGCGGTCCGCCAATTTATTGAGATACCAGAAATATCAATCTTTCAATCGGCTTTTATTTTGGACGCTATACACTTTTTACTCACGCACAACTTTTTCACATTTAATGGTAAGTTTTATTTGCAACTTATTGGCACTGCTATGGGTACAAGTTTTGCTCCTTCTTTTGCGAACTTATTTATGGGATGGTGGGAAGCACTTTTTATTTATTCGAGCACTAATTTATTTCGTCACAATATTGTTTTTTATAAAAGATTTGTGGACGACCTAATTATTATTTGGAGAGGGGATGTCACTACACTTCACACTTTTGTATCTTATCTTAATAATAATCTTTATAATCTAAGATTTACATTAAATTTTCATTTCCATCACATTGAATTTCTGGATCTACAATTATTTGTAGACATAGACAAAAAAATCCAAACGGATGTTTATAGGAAGCAAAATGCCAGGAACACCTTTCTTAGGGCGGACAGCTGCCACCCATCCCATGTCATAAAGGCCATACCAAGGGGACAGTTCCTCAGACTGAGAAGGAATTGTTCCACTATGAGTGGTTTCCTTTCTCAGTCTGAGGAGCTTACAAGGAGATTTTTGGAAAGGGGATACCCCAAATCACATTTAGCAATTGCATTTGAAAATGCATTACATACAGAGAGAGCATCATTGTTGCCCACACATCCAATTGGAGATTCTCGCCTTGTTAACAATGTTAAGACAATTGGTATTAAACAGGACTCACATGGACTGACAGAATCAAAAAACAAATGTCCTCTTTTTATTTCACAATTTAGTAAACAAAGTGGAAAAGTAAACTCTATAATTTCAAAACATTGGAATGTCTTATCCATGGACCCTGTCCTTAAAAAATATGTGGATTCTGGTCCTACTTTTGTATATCGTAGAGCGAGAACAATTGGATCTCATGTTTCACCAAGTGAACTCAAATCTTCTGGTCTCAAAAAAACTTTTATCACTAGGGGTTCCTTCAAATGTGGCTCTTGTAGTGCATGAAACACATGAAGCCTGCCAAAAGTTTTTTCCAGTTTGCCTTGCCACCGCCACATGGTGTGAATATATTACCAAATAAGGAATTTAAGATTAACAGTTTTATAAATTGTAAAAGTCAATTTGTGATTTATCTAATAACATGTGGTTGTGGCAAGAGGTATGTGGGGAGGACGACCAGAGCCCTTAAGGTCAGGATGTTAGAGCATTTAAGGCTCATAAAATTGAGAGACACTAATCATCCAGTCTCAAAACATTTCACTGAATGTGGTCAGGGAGGAATTAATAATTTTTCCTTTTTGGGGATTGAATCAGTTATTTTTAAATCTAGAGGAGGTGATCATATCAACCTTCTGGACCGTAGGGAGGCGTATTGGATCTTCACTCTCCAAACGCGCTTCCCTATGGGCTTGAACATTGACTGGCAACTAACACATTTTTTGTAAACATTTTTGTGATAGACGTATTATGGTGTAATTAGTTGGTAATACAGATTAAATAAGACAATTGTCATTATATTGGACATTATATTCTTGTCATTATAACCTTTGAACCTATGCCTTATCATGCAAATATTATGCTAATATGTAAGCTTAAATTGTTCTTTGATGTATCTTGTGGATAATACTTCATATTTTATAATGGTTGTATTTCCCTGGTTCCTATGATTTAGGTACACAATCTGTGTTATGCAGTATGTATGTGTAATATGTCTTTAAATTTACTTTTCTTGCACATTTTTTTAATCATGTGTAGAGGTTTTTATTTTTAACTTTTTTTTTGTATATAACTTAGTTGCAACACAGCTAGTTTTTTAATCCACCTTGTTCATGTTTTTCCTTGATATAATAGTACCCTTTATTAAGCATTAGTTTAGTTTAATATAGCTTTATTTCGTTTAAATATGCTTGTCCAGTTAGCAGCAATGTATTTTGTTCTGCTGGAATGGTCAATAAAGCTTTGTTATTGTGTTCCTATGTTTGCCCACATCCAAAATGGCCACACTGCCTTTGGTACTTCCTTTTGCCCTTAGATCGGCACTGAGTCGCTCTGTTATGACATCATCAGGTTCTGATTTTTGGCGCGAAATGGCCCACAGGTAAGAGGGTATATAATGGATGTTATCACATTGTGTTTTATCCTTGAAAAAGAACGCTGTGACGTTCGAAATGCATTGGATGGGTCTTTTGCCACATTAAAGTGCCCTTTTAATTATTTTTTTGTTCTGGTTTCTTCCTGCTCCGTTTGTGCTGGTGCGCTTTTTGGTCTCCCTTTTCCCTGTATTGCATTGAGTAGCTGCACAGCCTGCCTGCCTGCCCTACCAGGATGTGAGTATTTGCATATTTTTCAGGGGAACCTGCCAATGAGACATATGGTGAGTGGGTTGCACCACACACCACCTGTCTTCAGGAGGATAGTACCCATTATATGACACAATAGGTACTATATCAATTGTTAGTACCCTGGTACAGTGGTCTGGCTTATTATCATTTTGAGATATACCTGCATTTGAGCGCTTCAGCTATTTTCCATATCTTTTCTGTAAAGCTCTGACTACCGCTGTGGGAGTTATATAAATAAAGATATACATACATACGTACATTTTACAACTTGTACAACCTTTTCCGACAATTTACTTGAACTGTTTCAGAGAAATTAACTATTTAAAATTATAATAAATTGGTACTGTAACCACGGTGTAGGAGAAGTGTACAAAGCTTTTTAAGGGAAAATCAAAATAGGCAGAACTGGAGAGAGAGTCTCCAAAAACACCTCTTGGTTATGTGCACACTTAAATCGGTGTATAATTAGTAACAGTTGAACAAAGAACCTTCTACTGTATTAGATCAGAGTTAGGAAGATAATGAAAACGTAACATTTATTGTGTATATTATTAGCCACTGTGCTACTCATATGCTTCTTTAAGCAAGTGTGTCTTAAGGTGGGTCTTACAGGTGGATAGAGAGGGTGCAAGTCGGGTATTGAGAGGAAGGGCATTCTAGAGGTGTCGGGCAGTCAGTGAGAAAGGTTTAAGGAGGGAAAGGGCTTTAGATACAAAGAGGGTAGAAAGAAACCATCCTTGAGCAGAGCACAAGAGTCGGGATGGTGCAAAGCGAGAAATTAGGGCTGAGATGTAGGGGGGGCAGAAGAGTGTAAAGCTTTAAAAGTGAGGAGGAGACTTGAGTGCGATATGAAGGATTTGATAGGAAGCCAATAGAGGGATTTCAGCAGGGGAGATGCTGAGACAGATTTAGTAAAAAGTAGAGTAATTCTGGCAGCAGCGTTTAGGATAGATTGTAGGGGAGACAGATGAGAGGCAGGAAGGCCAGACAGCAGGAGGTTACAGTAATCGAGGTGGGAGAGAATGAGTGCCTGTGTCAGAGTTTTAGCAGTCAAGCAACAGAGGAAAGGGCGGCAGGTTTCAGATACATTTTCAATGTGAGAGGAGAATGTGAGAGAGGAGTCGAGTGTGACCCCTAGGCAGCGTGCATTCTGGTGATAAAGCTGGCGAGCTTTCTTTCCTCTATAGTCAGCCTGTATGATGATCGCTGCAGAGCCTTTGGGCAGATACCTTTCTCTCTCCAACCTTCCTTAGATAAGTGCCCTGTAGTATTTCTGGAATGTTAGAATACTTCTTTCTCTCAGAGTGTGCTCTGGTCTGAGAAAGTTCTAACTACAAACAAAGTGATTGGTCTCTTTTCTGCTTCAAGGCGCTCTCTGATTCTTTCCGTGCTACTGTACCTGCAGTTCCAACTTTTCTTGGTCCATTTGTTTCTGACTTCATGAATTTTCTTATTTCCTTCACTGACTTGATCAGACAGATATGAAACCTCCTCTGTCAGGTTTCTGTTCTCTCTTTTTACAGTCTATAACCCTCAGAACTTTTTTGTAGTCATCCTTCTATTTACACACCTCTGTGCTGAGACTTTAGATCTCCTGGTGTGAGCAATCACACTTGAGGAATAAGCAGCAGGTGTTAAACGTTATGGGGCTGTGATTGCAGATCTTTCCAGATCTATCTCATTCTGAAAGTCACAAGGGTTTCCAATCCCTTATTAAACAGATGCAAGAAAATAATGGCCCCAGGCGTATGAATCGTGGTTTCCGAAATGGAAGAAAAGAGAAAAATACTGTAGTTTAATAATGTTATAACAATACATACACATGTTGAGAGATGCATTCACATTTTACGCCACAATAAAATAGCCTTAAATGCTGGTTTTTGTCTGTATTTTTTTTTATGGATTGCAAGTTCTCTTTTGTGTGTGACCAGGCTATTTATTTATATTGAAGAGTTTACTTCATTTAGGAGAAAAAATAATATTGGTATATAAAATTTTAATAAAGTTATAAAAATAAATTGGTTTTAAAAGACAATTTTCAAGAGCAATAGCTATCAAGTAACTTGCTCTGAAATAAGTAAAAATATCGCTGAACAAAGTCCCACAGTAGGTCAGAACGTGTTTGGAGATACCATAAAAGTTGTCAGCTTAAAGGCTCAAACCCCTGTTTCCTGTTCAACACCCAGAAATCCCAGCTGTTTTTATTGAGGTATGCACCCAAGGAGATATGCAAGTCCTTGTATACTCCTTAGCACAATCCTCTACCTTATAGTTGTTTGAGGCAATGCAGGTAGGAACCCCTGCTTTCTCTCCCCTTTCAAAACCTGATTGGGATGTTTTTCTGCCCTGCCTGCCGCTCCGTAGACACTGGATATCTGGAAACAGCATATTTCTGAAACTTTGATTCATACAGTATGCCTGGAGCCATTATTTTCTTGGAATTTTAAACTTCATAATAATTTTAAAAAAAATCACAAATAACACTAAGAAAACTGAATTCATCTGTATTGCCATCAAAATGCAGTTAATGTTACAAAATATATTAATTTAACTTTTATTAAAAACATATATACAATTGATTAATGGTTATCACATGCTTGAAGAATTAATAAAATAGACTGCGAATAGGGTCAATTTATTAAAATAAGAAACACTGTTTTGTTTTTGTTTTTATTTGGAACTACCAGCCAGATTCACTAAATTGCACAAAAGATTTTGCTTGCGCTACTGACAGTAAAGTGTAAAAGAATAGTGTAAATATTAGTTGAGTGATTTAGTAAGTTTGTCTGAAATAGAGCCATTATGGTAATGTGCTATTTGAATATCAAAGTATTAAGCTACTGTGCATCCATTTCACCCTCTGTGATGCATATGATTTTTGAGGAATATTAGCCAGCAGATTTGGAGAAACTTATACACTAATTGGATGTATCATGTTCTTTTTGCATCGTGTGTTCTTTTTTTCCTTTTCCCTTTTTTTACTTTAAATAACTTATGAAATTTTAAACCATTATATAATGGTCATCCTCCTTCCAAAAATACAAATAAAGTTCCCTGTGCTATGGTAGCACCCTCTCTATCCACCTTTAAGACCCACCTTAAGACACATCTGCTTAAAGATGCATATGAATAGCATTGGATAATCCTGGACACATGATACATAAAGCTTGGCCCCCTGCAGACGCACTTACTAGAATTCCCTCCTACTGTCTCTGTACATTCTCCCTACCTACCAATTAGATTGTAAGCTCCTCGTAGCAGGGACTCCTCTTCCTTAATGTTACTTTTATGTCTTAAGCACTTATTCCCATGACCTGATTTATATTTGTTATTTATATGATATGTATTACTACTGTGAAGCGCTATGTACATTTATGGCGCTATATAAATAAAGACATACAATACAATGGTATGCTGGTCAAGGGTTAACCATAACTAGAATATATATAGAGAGAGATAGAGAGAAAGAAAGTGTGATTAAAAAAGGGTAGATATATAAATATCATACTGCATGGAAGATGTACACCATTGAATGATTCTATAGTCATTACAATATAATGAACAGGTTAAAGTTGTTATCCCTTGCTAGAGCTGACGAAAGCTTTCTCTCATGCTAATTTACATTAAATACCTGGCGATCGTGTGCAATCGTCTTGTGTGCAATCGTCTTGTTGTGATGTATAAACTAATCTTGTTTTTATTATGGTTAAAATTGCAATAATAAATGTACTTGTTTATTACTTTTTTACCACCTTACAATGAGAAACATGAAAAGTAATTTGCTTTTTATTAGTGTGACCCAAGCCTCACTTCTGCAACCTTGTTTTAAGATGAGAAATTGGTAACTATGCTTGTACTCCTAATGCTTGTCTCAGCAACTTTCAAACTAATCCACTGACAAAATCAATTACTAGAGGTTAGTAATGAGAATGCTCCTGACAGTATGTATTATACTGGGCTCATCATTGTTGTAGCCATAATTTTTATTAACCTTACTCGCCACAGTATGGGACTTCGAAGAATAATCACATTTCCACTCTCCCCTGCTCTTTGATTCTAACTAGAGTGCCTTTTGTAATACCTCTTACAAACACCTATCCTATCCCTTTAACAGTAAGATAAAGGAAATCTGTTAGGTTACTGTATATTAATATTTTATTATCCTATACAGGTATACTGATGTAGCAGCCAGTATTACTCCCCTTAACACGATGGGTTGCATTAATGCTACTACATTATTTAATGCATCTCCATAATGCATACATTATTTTTTGTTTTATTTAATCTTTGCACACACGTTAATGACCATAGAACAATTTGTTAAATCTATAGGCACAGCTGTAAAAAGCAAAACAAAATCACTAGAAAGTGTTTCCAAAGGACCATAAGGTTCCTTCCACACTTCTTCAATAAAAAAAATATATTATATTACAAAAATAAGCTAAAATAAAAGGTTAACCTTTCAGGCAACACTGGCCCTTTCTGAAATCCAAACTCGAGTGTGTTTTTAAAAGAGCTGGCTCTCAGATTTAAGAGCATTTACTTGCATATTGGTGAGGAATACCCTGCATTGCAGTTTTATTAATCACAGCTTTTATGTGAAAAACCAAAAGAAAAAAATATTACTAAAATGAAGATGGAAATAATAAAAAAGTATATACAGATGTATTGTACCTGTTATTGTGCGATTTTGCATTACCGCAGTTGCAAGTTTTATTGGACAATTTGCATTCTGGAATGATTTGTGAAGGTTGTTATTGTGATCCAGAAAAGGTTCTGACATCAGGATCCCTTGGATTACAGATATGCCTGGTGGGAAAAGGTGGGGAAGGGGGAAGGGAAAGGATGACCTCTGCTCAGCTAAATAATCTTGCAAACAATGTTGCCGGAGGATAAGGTGCTTCTACTAGGATATAGTAATAATTATTACACCCAAGAAAAAGAACCTGGCTAGTAGAGCACTTGGATGCCCATAAATCAATGGTGAATAGTGAATGAATTAAAAATAACAATTATAATAGTAATCTTAGTTAAAAAAAAAAAAAAAGGGTGTTTCAAGACATACAACAAATATTATGCTAATATTATGCTAAAGGATAAACGGTGTTCCTTGGTCTGCACAGTGACAAAGTTGCTTGCGGTGATTAAATATCACGGGTGTACTCCCTCAGGAAATGTGTACTGTAGTATCTATGGAGATAATATAAACAGCGGAACTCCTATATATCTGCGTAGTGAGGGCTAGATATATACTGCAAATCTTGGAGAATATCTACTGAATAGTTATTGTGCGTCATACACAGAAGCAGGAACATGCTTTGGGGTGAACAGTTGGTGGTTCTATGAACTGTAACATAGACATAATCTGTAATATATAATCAGCAGGAGGCAAGATGATGAAGTGAGCTCGTTCAATACAATTGAGCTACAAAGTTGCAAACACTGTGCTAATATATTGCAGCAGTATTGCAAAAAGTATTCCACCCTATTTAGCTCACATACAAGTAAGTGGAGCAACTAAGCAGACCCAAAATGGCAGCTAACTCACAGTAAAAATGCGATGAAGTTCCCATTGAATACAACTGGAACCGTAGTATACTGTACATATGCCAGAACTCATTGTAGGAATGGTGGTGTTTGTAGACCACTCACATCAGGGTCGCCACTTTAATATAACTGGCATATAAATGTTTAAGAGAGGTAGCTCTTCATGCCTGCAGCCTGTAGACATAAACACGGACTCACCAGGGCTAGTACAATAATGTGGTGTTAGGAACCACTAGCCTCAAAATCGCAGCATTTACAATAGATTAACTTGTGTCCATGTTACTCTGTTAACTACATAAAACTGTCTATCGCCGACGATCGTTTCGCGCACATGTGCGCTTTGTCAAGGCTTTTCTTAACCTGTGGTCCCACAGATTAAGAAAAGCCTTGACAAAGCGCACATGCACGTGAAACGATCGTCCCTTTGATTACAACCTCAGGAGTTCTGCTATCCCACTCCATGATACCTGCCAGGAAAATCCTTGATACTCTCTCCTGAATTGTGAAAAAGTGTTGTTTGGGGGTAAAGATCATTATCCGAAAAAAATCTAAATCACCACTTGGTGACTGAGAAAAGGGTTTTTTATTTTTCAGTATCAACCTCTGGGACTGGGCCCTTTGGTTACTATTATTATTTTTCTGTGGGGTAAAGAAATTAGACCTCCTCATAGGTGTGGCTTTTTGCCAGGCATAAACCTGATTCTTCTCGTAATCAAGTCTATTTCTTTCCAATTTAATATTTTTTTGGACATGATCTCTTTCTCCATTTTGTTAATATTTGTTGCCAATGATTGACCTTAGTCCTTAAACCCCTCTATATTCTTGTATTGATATATTGTATTGTATGTCTTTATTTATATAGCGCCATAAATGTACATAGCGCTTCACAGCAGTAATACATATCATATAAATAACAAATAATATAAATAACAGATCATGGGAATAAGTGCTTCAGACATAAAAGTAACATTAAGGAAGAGGAGTCCCTGCTCCGAGGAGCTTACAATCTAATTGGTAGGTAGGGGAAGGAATAGAGACAGTAGGAGGGAATTCGAGTAAGTGTTTCTGCAGGGGGCCAAGCTTTATGTAACATGTGTCCAGGAACATTCACAGATGTAGTTTAGTCTGTAAAAGTTTAATATCACTTTCCATAGCCAATTTTTCTTTTTTGTTTTAAATTAAATAATCAAATCCAATAATTTAAATGAATACTCATTCAGGGCAATTTTCCGTTCAGAATCCTGAAAGCCAAATATTGATGGTTTGTTTTATGCGTAATCCCCTGGGAATTGTCTTGGAATTATCTTTTCTTTAGGATTTTTTTTTTTTTAAGTTTGGTCTTTTTAGAAAACAAACTAAAACAAAACGAAAACATTTGATGGTGAGCCTATTTTGTGTTCTGACTCATATATCATTCTGGTTCTGAAAATCTGTCCATCAAATGTCAAATTTTTGAACAGCTCAACTCTGATTTTTTTTTTTCAATTTAAAATTTTTATTGCGTTTTCAGAAAGTCAAGTAAACAACAAAATCTTTGCATCATCTTGACTTTGGCGCAGCAGAGTTTAACAATAACTTAAAGTCTGACTAAGCGGCAGAAAACCCATCTCAATGATAACATAGAATACCACATAGGGAGGGTAAGGTAGGCAAGAGGGGGGGTTGAGTAGCAGAGGTCTTGTCTGTGTTTTGACTCTGTGCCACAGAGTTTAGATATTCATTTAGTTCATTAGGTAAAGTCTCTTCTAGTGTGGCTAGGCCCTCATCTACAACTGTCCATTTTCTTGGCCTAGATCCATTCCCATCAGAGTAGAACGCATCTAACACTATCATAGCCAAGCGGCGGCATTGCTCACCCCTGGGAAATCCGTCTGGGCCAACAATGGCAGCCAGACCTTTTGAAATTTCGTGCCAGTGTCATTAACTAAACTAATTAATATTTCCACCTGGCAAACAAACCAAATTCTGTTTCTAATTTTATCAATAGATGTAATTTCTTTTTGTTTCCACAATGCTGCAATCTCGCTGCTGTTGCAAAATGTGCAACTAATTTATTTTCCACTCTTGCTAGTTCTTATGCTATTTTATTTAGCAGGTAAAGCGAGGGGTCCCAGGGAATTTTGAGGCCCAATATCCTTTCCAGGCAATCTCAAATTTGCTCCCAAATTGGGGTTATCCGAGAGTAGGACCACAGCATGTGTAACAGATCCACCAGCACTCCACATTGTTTGGGGCACAAGGGGGAGCAACCCCAGATACATTTTGAGAGTTTTAATGGGGTGAGGTACCACCTCATCATTAATAACACAATGCAAAATCCCGGCGCTAATGATACCAACAGTTACCCCAGTCCAATGCAATGTCCATATAGATTGGAAAAGTTCTCTTTGTATTTCAAACAAAACTGAAGTGGTGAATCTGCTGCTGGCTGGTGTCTCAATGTCCTCCTACAGGTAAATGAAAAAGGGGAAAGTGCCTGAGAGGTGAGGAGCATGTTAAGTTCTATCCTAACATCTTTCAGCTCTTTAAATGTGTCCACTCTACCGTTATGTCTATGTAAGATAGAGAGCTCATGTAGCTTAGACTGCAGTTTAATCACTTTTGCATCTCTCTTTTTTTCCTACAGCTGCTATATTGATTAATATGCCTCTCAGGGTTGCTTTATGTGCTTCCCATAGGGTTGTCTGAGTGCTAATGCTGTCTCTGTTAATCGTGAAAAATTGGGCTAGGTCTACATTAAGTGTTTGGGTTACTTCGGGGATCTTTATAATTGATTCATTCAATTTCCAGCTTGCTCCAGGTCTGTCTAGATTAATTTGTGCACACCTTAGCACTATTGGTGATCATCTGACCACGAAATATCATGGATTTTGGAATAGCAGATCTACCGTTTCTACCTTAAAGGGCATTCTGTTATGGAATAGTATTGCAACCCCCCTTTTCTTTTCCTATGCTGAGAAGAGATTGTATTGTCTAAAAATTGTATCTAGATTCTTTGGGAAGTTTCTTTTTTACTGAAGTTTATCTCCTGTAGGAGGAGGCTGTCTGCTTTTTTCTTTTTATAATCTGTGAATGCTACTTTTCTCTTGTTCGGACTATTAAACGTTTTCACAATATGTGAGCTACAGTTTATTGCCATTTGTGTCTATGATGCAATGTGCTTATCAGAACTACATCTCCTGGGTAGCCTCGCCTTGAACTCCAGGGCCCTTTAGACTGTAGCGCTACATTCTCAGACCACTCAGCCTATGTAACGGACTGGGGGAAGGAACACAAAATACTGCCGCGGCCCCTTTTATTTTAAAACTTCTCGAATATTTTTCGGTGAATTTTTCCGAATGCTACGCGCTTTACCGCGTTCATGCGGCGTTCATGCGACATTCATGCCATATTCATGTCGCATTCATGCAGGCGTCACCCGCGCTTGATCTGTTTAATAATAATGGTTCGGATTTAATTTGTTGCAATTCTTCGCGTATCCGCCAGTGGCAGATATTCATGAATTATAATGAATTATAATGTGTACACTACAGTACATGTGCTTCAGTAATGTGTCGACTTACATGTGTTTAAAAACAGTGGTCCATTGTGAATTGACCTTGGTACTGAAGAAGTTACAATAATATATCAATTTAGGCTTTTCATATTAAAAACTAAATGCGCAGTGTCTGGTGTTCTATTGTCCTGAGAGTTCAGAGATGAGTGCACCACTGCAGTCCGTGTTCAAAAAACCCGACATAACGTACGCTTATGTAATATGGGCTGCAATTAATGCAACAGATGATAAGATGGCCACAGCTGGTCAAATTTATCAATATTTTATCGACAATTATGACTTTAACAAATTTCACCAGATGCTCATGTGTGGAAGCGTGCAATAAGAAAAAGGTTATGTATCGATCCATGTTTTTTTTGTATTGATCCCGCACCCGGGGTTAGAGGAGGGTATTGGTGTGTTGCACCAGAATTGTCCAGTATCTTTGATCATGGAGACTTCAAAAGGCGAAAGGTCATGGTAAAACCAACTAAGAATCATCAGTCCCAGGCAAGCAATGTGCCAGCGCCAGAACCGGCTTCCAGTAACGGTCCGACCCTCAGTGAAAACCTGCTGACTGGCAACCCTTGTTATCTGTCCCCGCCTGGATACATGCTGCCTGGGCCGGATTTCACATACAGATACCAGCAAGCTTGCTTGTACCAAAACGATTACAACTACGTGTATAATCAAGACTACGGGACTGGCAGTGGCTCGGCGTCAACCAATTGGCAACGTCAGTGGGTACAGCTGCCGTACAGTATTTACAGTAATTCTTTTTTTACCATATCAATAGCAATGCACATTAAAGCGATTCTCCTGTAATCAATCACTTTCCTTATGGTTATTTACAGTAGTTCTATTCTTTTAGTCACAATTCGCCAAAATGTAGTCTAACAATATCTTTGGCTGAGCAGCTTCTACAGTAGATACTGAACAATTGGTGGACAGATAGGCGCATGCGCATTGGAACCTTGTTGAAACGCATATGCGTCTCATCACATCTACTGTAGGTGCATGCGTGTACAGTATGTGAACAAGAGACGCCCACCTGAGAAAACTGACTGTGGGAACTTCTTTATGGGACTGATTAATTTGAACTAACCATTACAGTAATACTTTTATTTTTCTTCCTCAGAAAAGAAACATTGTCATCAGGGTGAGAACAGCAAATGGAGGGATTTCGATGGATAATATCGCTTTTTGTAAGGATGCTTGCTCACTGCTGAATTTGAATCAGTGCCATTTTTATTGACTAGGATAGAATAACTGTGAGCTTTATAGAAAACCTGAAAAAGTATGCTGTTTTTTTCATAAAGTATACAATACTTTTTTACATACTGTACTGTATAATAAACCCCAAAAATAAAAAAGTACTGTATGCATTTATTCTGTACATGTATTACAGTACAGTATGTGTTCTAATAATAATACTAATGCGATAATGCGTTTTAATACTGTTTTGATGTACTGTAATGCGCATGACCTACAGTATACTGTACAGTACAGTACTGTACAGTATGCCTCATGGAACTGTATAGTACAGTACACTACATTTTTACTGGTGGGTGCAGTAAGTAAAAAAACATTAATGGTGTCCAGTAAGTAAAAACATACAGGTATATTTAAAACAAGCAGCAATTTTTTTTATTGGTGGGTGCAGTAAGTAAAAAAACATTAATGGTATCCAGTAAGTAAAAACATTGACAGTATGAATACAATCTACAATAATCAACATTATTTTTATTGGTGGAGTACTGTAAGTAAAAAAACATTTCCGGTGTACTGTAAGCAAAAACATATTAGAATACTATTTAAAACAATGAACAAGTCAGAAATGAATCAACATTTTAACAGACAACCAATCACGCAGCGAATTCGATCCCCAGCAGATTGTCCTTCCAGGGCCGATGCCTTGTATGCCACAAAATGCCATTAATGGAGTCTCTCACGATATTCATTAAAGGATCGGTAATTGTAAAATAGCGCCACAATTCCTCCACAATAGTCTTTCTTACATTTTCAGGAAGAGCCTTTTTGTCGCGATTCCCTTCGTAGTTTACATTGTGGGCCCACCAGCAGTACACCGGATAGGGCACGTGGTGCTTGAAAATTAACATGGCATGCCCCTGGGGTATACCAGCACTTGAAAACCTATACTTCTCCCTGAGTGGATGGGGCAGCTCGCGCAGGATGATGTCGGTCACCGTCTCAATGCAATTGTATGTGGGTTGGATTCTGGGAGCGGGTGTTCTTCTGGGAGCGGGTGTGCTTGTGGCGGCAGGCTAGGGTTGGGTGTCTGGGAGGATGCTTTCCTCCTGTCTTAGTCTCCTTGTCAGTGTTCTCTCCTGGCGTGGTCTTGATGGGGTTGTCATGTCATCCTCGTCAACGGCATACACTGGCGACACACTTTATTCGAGCTCGGCTAGTCCCACGAATTCGGGTATACTCGGGTGTATTGAGGTTTGTGACTGTTTTCTGCCCGAGTGCATTGCGTTATTTTCCAGGCAGGGATTGAAGCATTTTATTCCCGCTGGCTGCAATACTTCACAGTATATATATATATATATACTGCATTACAATTCATGAATTTATGCCATCTGGTAGACACGCGAAGCATTGCAGCCTATTAAATCCTAATCATTATCATTTAATAGATCAGCCGCCCGTCAGCCAGGCATGAACCATGGCTGGGAAGGCAAACGCAACGGGGCTTGTCAGAGGTGAGGGGCGGCGCATTCCAGGTATCTGCCAGGTACATACTGGGTATTTGCTCGAATAAAGTGTGTCGCAGCAGTACATGAACACATATTCTTCTGATGGAGGGGGTGCGCTTGGTGATGGAAGGTTGAAGGTCCCATTCATCCCATCCATGCCACCCTCCTGCTCCGGCGTCCGAGATACAGGGGCATGAACTCCAAGCAAATGTATCCCAGCTATGTCAGTCTCTATCTTCTCCATGCGCTTATCCATCTTTTCCATCCGTTGATCCATCTTCTCCATCCGTTGATCCATCTTCTCCATCCGTTGATCCATATTTAGCATGGTCTCTAAAAGAAGATCTATCTTTACAAGCATAGAGTTCCCAGGGATATCGACACTTAACCCATTCAGCATGCGGTCTAACGAGTTGGATCTTGTGCATGGGCTGCTATGGACATCTGGGTGGATGGGTGCTGAAGAGGATGAGATGGGGGTTTCCTGGAGAGAAGCGGCAGCATCGTCGAGGAGTGATGGAGAAGTTGCCCTGTGGATTTCCGGCAGAGAAGCGACAGAGTCGTCGAGGAGTGATGGAGAAGGTGGCCTGTGGATTTCCGGGAGAGAAGTGGCAGCTGTGGCGAGGAGTGATGGAGGAGGTGTCCTCAGGGTTTCTGGGAGAAAAGCGTCAGCGGTGGCGAGGGCTGATGGAGAAGGTGACCATTTGTTTTGCTTTGAGTGTACATCCCCAAATTTCTTCTTGACATTATACAGCTTATTAAAAGCCTTAGCCTTTGGAGTCGTCAGAAGGTTTTCTTTATTAGCCTTAGCCTTTCGCTTTGGCCTGGGCTTGGAAATGGCTGCCACCTTTCGCTTTTTCTGTACGACAGGCACAGCAGAAGAGAATTGGCTCTTGAGTCCGTAGAATCGGGGTTGATCCATGGAAGCAGATGGCACAATGCAGTATCTGGATAAGGGCAAGTTCAGATACAGATCATCGAGTGGGAGGCTATGCAATGTGTGTCACCTTTTATGCATGGCGACGAGGTGCAGGTGTTAAAAGTGGGCGTACTCTAATGTGAGTCATTAACGTATAAATACACCATCCATTTTGTGGATTCACTGCACATTGAATACACATCGACTAAACATCGAATATACATTCTTGTGCTTGTATTTCTTTCTACACGCAGCGATGCCTGTTAAAAAGATTTCTAAGGATCTCAGCATGAGAATAAAGGAGATGTACACAAGAGGACAATGAATTGCAGATATTCAACGCTGGTTAAGTACTTCTGGCCTCGTTGTACCAGCAGCCACCATGAGCTATCATGCCCACGGTAAGACCAAAAAAGTCAAGAGGACACCAACGGTAACTACCGCGTAAGTACTGTACTATACTGTACACAGTTTACTCACATTCTGACACACACACACACACACACACACACACACACACACACACACACACACACACACACATTAAGTACCGATAATATTATATCTGTTATATATATATGTTATTTATATATCTGTTAAACTGTATATATATATATATATATATATATATATATATATATTGTTATCGCTGTATATTTATATAACTCTATTCTATATCTATCTATTATTATTATTATTATCATCGCTGTATATTTATATAACTATTATATTACAGTATTATAAATATTTAGCTATACTGTAGGCCTGAGCATAAATTATGTACTGTACTTTTGGGCTACTGTAACGTATTGTTGTTTCCTGTAGGGAGACAACTCTTCTGGTTGACCAAATAAGTGAAGAGAATGATGAGAAGAGTGCCTTAAAGGTCAAAGACACTGCATAAAAATCACAATCTAACCGTATCAGAGACCAGCATCAAGAAGATGAGACGCAAAATTGGATGGAAATATGGACGTGTGAGGTTAGTACTGGACAGTACAGGAGGTTTTAAAAGTTTTACATTTTGCCATAGTGGGCGTGAAACGCATGGGAGAGTACTTTGTACTGTATGTTTATTTTGTTTTTTATGTACTCCAATTAATTAGATTTTAATTTTCCTGCTGGTGAGTTCTACTTTTTTCTTGGAGCGGATGGATATGGATCTTTGCCTGTGCACTTTGCTACTGTGAGAGGATCTACAACCACTACCGGATGTCCCAGGGAGACGTCTCTACATGTCGGGGAGAGTGAGTTGTTTTCTCATGTATTGTCCCCTGTAAAGTGTTCCGTTAAGCCCTCCTTGCCTTCCCTGCTATCCTGCACTGCGTGTACCCTTTTAACTCGCATTATCCAGTGTAAACTCCTGTGACTTTCATGATTTATGGCTGCTGCCAGCAGCATTGACCGTCACTCTTTGAGCTTGTACACGGTTTTTTACAGAGTATGCTGAACAAGGAGACAGACGTCTTGAGCCTGCCAAAAGAGACTTCAAGCTGACAACAAGACACAGGGGATAATACTTCTATACCTGGATCCTGGCATTGCCTTATCACAGACGGGTGTGGACACCAGGAGAACAAAGAAGTCTTCCCCTACAGCAACCTAGCTAACAGATAAGACTTTTCTTTTTTGACTATTTTCTATGTCTATCTAAGTATATGAATGTCTCTATAATTTGGACTGGTGAATCGCTGGGCTGACCATGCAGTTAGAGAGCTGGATCAAAGTGTATATATACTCCAGAGTGGAGAGGATTTTATTTGTTGATTTAGATTTTTGCTGTGTTTAAAGCAACAGGCGCAATAAAGCTTTATTTTAATTTCACTTTAAAACAGTCTCCATTGCATACCTCTGAACACGTCTCTTACAATTACATTCACGATAATCATAATAATTGAATCAGCCACCCCTGCCCCCCTAAGAATATTTTGTAAATCTCTTTTTTTTTCCTTTGAACTTTAAATTCACTTTGAATATGTGTGTGTGGGGGAATTCTTCAAGAAGACTTTGGGTTTGTGTGTGAAGTGCTTAGGGGGTGCGCTACACTACTTCCTGTAGTTGCCAAGAAGGGCTTGTCAAATTAACATATAAAACATATAAAATTCGGGAAGGTGTGGATATGCGTTTCTATTCATTGGCTAATCAGATGAACATATTCAATTCGAGAAGGGCTTATCACAAGTGCGCATGCATTACCGTAAACAAAGCCTCAAAGGGTTGGGGGGGTGGATTGATGAGTCATTATAATGGATTAGCTGTACTGTAGTTCAAATAAATATTTTCAACAGTTCATCATAATGTTTTGATCCCCACACCCCCAAATCAATAAAAATCACATAAAGCATGTGAATGACTAGTGTCGCATTAAAAAGCTACAGTACCGATTGAATATCAGAATAACAATTATTTTTATGCAGGCACATGTCTGGAAACGAAACAAAAAAAACAAAAAAAAAACTTGAACTTCCAAATGAATGTGAAGTTGTACACGCATGCGCTGAAATGTGACACCAGGCCCTGTACGATACACGCAGGAATGTGATGACAGGTTCGGGATGATTAAAGCCAGAAAGCCATCTGGCTTTCAGAAAGCGATCTGGCTGGGAGAGGTGTTCTGTACTGTAGATAAGAAGTTGAAATAGTACTTTAGCCTTGTGTGTGTGCGGGGGCGAGAGGGAGGGAGAGCGCTGTACTGTATGCGCCGAAATATGATACTGTAACACGCCTATGCGTTTCAACAATGTTCAAATGAGACATACAGTACTGTACAGTACATGCATAATATAAAAACAGTATGAAAAGAAGTAAAAGTACTGATTACAAAATAATACAGTACATATAGAAATGTGTTAATTTTATATTCGAAGAAGACGCGACGTCATATTTTTGTAATACTGTATACTGTAAATCTTCCATTTTACAAATTCTGCGTGCGCGCACACACAGACTTTGAGAAAATGTACGGCTGAACTGTAGGTTGAATGGCTATTAGACTTTTAAGACAACAGCTCGCTAATGCCCACCTGTGTTTTTAGACGATATTGCAGTATAGCAGACAGCGCTAAAAATCCGAGCGCTAACATACCGGAAACCGCACCGGAAAAAAAGAAAATATACCACATCTGCCCGCGGTTATCAGAGCGCCGTGGATCTGGCTGCATTAGGATAAAGGTGGCCACAGCTGTACAGAAGACCGGGGGGGGAGAAGACAGACAACACAATGTTTGAGCCTAACTTGGTATTAGTCAACCTAGGCTCTGCTGCCCCATGACCACCTGGAAAATGGGTCCAGAAACATGAGCAACAGGAGTGCTCAAGCTCCCAAGGGACTTGACCCGTGATTTGTGGTGACCCCCACCTTACCGGTATACCAGCATATGAAGACTACCGGGTTCGCCCTACTCCCCTGCGCCTTGTCTTACTATAATAATAATTTATGAAAAACAACATAACGTTTTAGGACTACTACTGTGCGTAACTCTGCACTACCTATTTCTAAGCTTAACATTTTGACAGCTTGTGACCACATTGCTATATAACTATTCTCAGACATCCTATCTAAAATACTCATGGACCCTGCCCGGTCAACAACCTCCCTGCCCCACTTTTTAGATCATTAGACTTCTTGTCCTGCAGGGTCCCTTTCTGCCATTTCTCTGACTCCGATTCTGGGGATGCGTCCTGACTCTCTCCCACAATCTGGCCCATCTAACCCCCCCCTCCCCAAATACTGGCATAGCACAAGGCTCCCCTTGCTTCTATAGACAGGAGATAAATATTAGCCATTGAGGTCCTTTAGCCCCCTCCATCCAGGCCCAGTCCATCCTCCCCCTCCACTGATTGTTATCTCCTCTTCACCCTCCTCCCCAGCAGCGAAGTGCGCGAACCGCCACCAGAGCCAGAGGAGAGGCCCCCCATGACTCACCCCCAGATCAGAGAGAGGTGCCATTGTTGCTGCATGAGCCCGGTAGGCCCAGTGCATCTCTGAGGCCTCTGCGCGCCGCCTCCATCTCTCCTGTCCCAGATCCAGCGTCTCTTTTTTCATGCTGCTGCTGGGCTTACCGCAGTCTTATTGGCTGCTGCCGAGTCATGAAGAGCGAAGTTGTGCCCCACTGCTCCGGTGTTGCCAGCCCCTACCGATCCTCCGGCGACCCATCTGTCCCTTGTAGATCGAGTCCTCATCCTTTGAGCCACCGTCTACCTTCCTTTTCCCCTGCTCTTTTCCATGTTGACTCAGCTGGACCATAAAGATCCGGACCGGACTTCTGGTAATCTAGGCTCTATAGTAAACTAGTGCAACAGGCACTGTGAAATCTCTTTTAGTCTTTAATCTATTTTTACCAGCCATGTGGTTTTGTGTCTTTAATTCCTTAATTGGATAATTGTCATCAATAAACAGCTCTTTCCTTCCTGCCACGTATAGGTTTGCTCCCTTGTGACCAGGACTGTTCCACAGAGGACCTGTCTTCGTTCTGGTAAATAAAAGCCCTTTCAATTCTGATTTTTTTTGCAGGAATTCATCTCCCTCAGATAGTTCTTTTAATGTAAGGCTCTGCCACCCTTTATTACCAGCAGGGCAAAGGGGAAAGCCCAGCGGTACCGCACTCCTTTATATCTAAGGATTTTCGTGATGAGTTGCAGCCTTCCCCTTCTCCCTAGCGTGATAGGGGAGATATCTTGAAAATCTGCCTTTTGACCCCCTCAAACGTGCAAAACGGGGTATTTCTAGTTATCTGGCAAACCTCTTCGTTCACTTTAAAATAGTGGAAGCGCAGGATCACGTCTCGTGGGGGGTTATCTGCTTGGGGCCTCGCTCGTAGCGCCCTATGGCATTTATCCATCAGCAACTCAGCTTCTGTTTTCCCTGGTAATATAGATGTCAGCCATTTTGAGATGAACTCTTCCATATCTGAGACAGATTCAGGTATGCTCCTTATCCTAAAGAAAAAAAAAAAAGACAGCGCACAACTCTCATAGCCTAAAATGTAAATTATTTTGTGAAATATAAAAAGGGTGGTATTAAATGCACGTACAGAAATTCAAATAATTAAGAGAGGGGTACATGTTTGGGGTACATGTTACCACTGCATCATTTGACTGGTCACGGTACAGCAAGCCACCGTCATCGTCGCCCGAGTCCCAGTCAGGTAGATGATGACTTCCTGTTATCCTGGCGCTACGATCTCCAAACTCGCTTCCACGGCTGTGTCCTCTGTAGACGCGGTGACGGCTTCACCAGCAGGGAACCCACGAAGTTAGGTTGATAAATTGGAACAGTATAAGTCCCACTCTAGTGGCTCTAGGGCTTCTAACTGCCTGCTAACTACGGAAAGGATTCCGGAAGTGACGTGCATCCACGAGGACGCGACGGAGCTGAGACCGCTAACACCTTCAGCAGGGGGGCTCCGGACCATGAAGGTTTCCCGAGAGTGACGGGGCGTCCGAACGGAGGCGAATGTGGTGAGCTTAGTATCCAGAGGTGTCTGCCACCACACATGACAGTGTTACGTGCATTTTTAATTTTGCATCATTATAAGTGCATTTCCTATTATTTTAATATAAACTTTTTTTGCCATATTGATCTGTGCTATGGATACTTTTCTCTTATACTGCTGAGGTTAAACTCTCCTGATACCCCTGTCTGATGACACCTCCATTCGATGCACACCCTGACCTGGTATAAAGATACAGTTTGCCACAGTTTTGGAGTCGCTTTATTACATTTGACATCTTATGTGTTTGTTTTTTCCTATATGCTCCCCCTGGACTGCGAAAATAAATTTCTACTTCTTGGGACCGGTGAAGACAGGTCCTACCAGAGGGCTTGAGCAGGGAGTGACAACTTTATTTATTGCACTCACACTTTGTATGCACATTTATTTTTCACAATATTTTATTGTATTCACATTTTGTCACTTTAAGAATAGTGAGCACTTTTTGTGTAAAGCGCATTGGAGATCACTTTCACATATCTATCCAAGATGTTGAGCCATCTTCATTGATCAGCAGCAGACCCTTACATTGTTTTATAAGGTTATTTATGTAGTTTACACAGTCACAGATTTGTAATCTATTTAACCTGGGTGCACTTTATATTATTGTGAACACTATCACTTTATATTTATAAGTCTCTTCAAGACTTTGTTATTCAAGTTTACACATTTCAACACAATTTGGTGCGCCGTTTTTGCTTGCATTTATGCCCCTTATCCTAATTTTATTTCAGTGTCCCTGTTCTCCGCATCTTCCTGCCTCTCGGCCACTTCTTCAATTCTTGCCCTCAGGTAAGCAGTTTCACTCACATTCTCTTTGAGTGCTTTCACGGTGGTATCCATTCTTTTTTCTAGCTCGTCTGTGCGATCTCCTATAGCGTTAATATCTTTTCGCAGGATCTTCATTTCTCCCTGGAAGAAGGACTTTAAGTAATAGCTTTGTGATATCTCCTTTGATCCATAGCTATTTTTCTGGGCTGTCGCTATGCTCTCTGACCGACTCTCTGTCAGAATCAGAGCTGCAGCTGGATGCAGGGGCAATTTCTCCCCCTTCCCGTGCCATTTATGTGCTTATGAAATAAGTCTTTAAATCCAGATTTTGTTGCCTCATCTGGGATCGGGTTGTCATCAGAGGTTCCAACTGTAGAAATCGTGCTTTGATCGGCTTTATAATATTTTTTCTGTTGTTTTACATCTGTAATGCGCCGGGTACTAGCGGAGCTTATCTGTTAAGCCTCCATTCCCGATAACATCGCGCATGCGCCTTCAACTCTGAATTTCAATAAACAATTTCAGTAGAAGCCCTGACTGGGCAAGCATTACAGTGGTTTAAAGGTCCTGCTTCATGCAGGCCAATAGGAAGCCATGATGGGTGACCTTTAAACATGCAGGAGATACCTGCAGAAGGCCCAAGACTAAATTCTCCACCTTAGCACCACTGTTGGTGGCCCTGTGAGTCCCCCCTCTATTTTTTTACACACACCCCTCTCTCACCCCCCACCCTTGTTTTCTCACTCCCGCTCTATTGCTCACTTTCCCATATTTTTCACTTCCCCCTCTTTCTCAATCCCCCTCTCTCTCTCATCTTCCCCCTCTCTTGCTCACTCTGCTCGACCCTCTCACTCTGCCCCCATTGTTTCTCACACTGTCCTATCTCTCCCCCACCCTCCCTCTATTTCTCCCCTACTACTCCATCTCTCCCACTCCCCCATATTTCTGTCCCCACTCACATTCTCTCTCTCCATCTTCACTCTCACTCCTCCCCCTCTCCCTTTATTTCTCTCCTAAAAATGTTATCTGGGGGGGGGGGGGAAGCCTCCGGGCACTAAAGAGCCTGTGGCAGTGGAAAGCTTGGGCCCTTCAGTGGTTGGATGCTAAAGTAGTAAAAAATAAATAAACAACATATGCTCCTTTAAACTGCGATTGTGCCAATTCAGAAACGATCACACAAAATCTCCCATTTGATTCAATGTTACTTTCCCTGTAAAAGTGCCCCGATGGGCACTATCACAGTTTGAATGAATAACCACCATAAACTCATGCTTAAACAGGAGCAAGATGTAGTCTGATAACATTTCACTGGTTGCATAATTCATTTATTTTCCAGTTTCTTTTTCCAATTTCATGAGGTACAGCAGATATTCAGATGTTTAGATACTAAAACAGTCAGTTAATTTAAATGAGTGCTGCAGAAATACATGGCATTGACTCTGTACATTACAGCAATGAAGTTTATAGCCTTAAAATACAACCACGTTGCAAAAAGCCTTTTAAAGTTTCTTTGACATTTTTATGTGCAGTGTGTACGTGAATCACAGTTTATGAAATACAGAAGCACAGACATTTTGATCTCTATTCAAGGCATGTACACAAAAGATATATGTGCTGCTGTAGGAAAGAAGAACACCAAAGAACCAGCAAATTCTCTTCTTCACACCCACTCCTCACATAACAGTTTCAAATAATCACTATATTACATAATTTAAGTGCCAAACAGTACAGTACGGTGGGTCCCATTTTTCCAGTATCCATAAAAGAATAACACCAGTAACAAATCAAGAGATTCATATGGGTCTTAATAATAGAAGTAATAATAATAATAATAGCCTGTCACGAATATCACACCAGTGTGGCTGTGACTTGTGTATGTGAAAAGGGTTAATACATTCAGCTATTCAGCAGACTCATTTCTCTCCCCACAGGGTCCGTAAAATGAGCACTATCCCCCCTAAACCATCATACTGCAACTCAATTCGCTTCCACCACCAAGAATAATTTAAGGTCTTACAAATGTAGTAAAATGTACTGTCTTGAAAGTTACTGTGCAGATTGTGGTGCAGAAAGGATAAATGCCGCAGGTTTTCCATTCTTCTGAATTGGACCCTGAGTTGATCCTTTGCTTGATCACGCTGAAATCTGAAGTCAGCGAGATGAAGTAACTGTCACCTCCCGCAGACGCCCTTCGCTCCTATCCAGGACTCATGATGATGGGGCACGGGCAGTTGCAGAGGTCCCGCGCTCTTCCCCCAAGCATTTAAATGAAATGCCGGAGGATCGCGTGAGGCCTCTGCAACTAACTTACCCGGATTCGGAAGAGCTGCAGGGACGCCACGGTGCCATGCGGAGTGATGTCACACGCGCATCTCAATGGCAACGGTGTCACGTGACATCACTTGACCCCGCTGCGTCATTTGATGCCGCCGAACAAGGTGAGGGGGGCGCGAGAGCAAGGGGGAGCAGGCAGGGGGGCGCAGCTGAAAAGGTTTGCTCTCCCCAGATGTAGATGATCAGATGTTGGTATATAGATTATGAAGGGAATACTATAGGATAATGTTTGTCATCTACATCAGGGGTGCGCAAAGTTTTTAACCTGTGCCCCCCCCTGTCTGCTTACCTCCCAGCTCGCGCCCTCCTTCCTCCTCAGCTCTGGTGTCAAATGAAGTTGCGGGGTTATGTGATGTCACGTTTCCATGGCAACGTGACATCACGTGACCCCGCTGCGTCATTTGACGCCGGTTACCATGGCGACATGTCACAGTAGACCAGGTAGGAGAAGCTGCAGAGGCATTGCACTGCCTCCCCGGTATTTCATTTAAATAAATGCCTTGGGGGAGAGCGCGGGACCTCTGTAGCTGCCGCACCCCCCTGAAATTCTCCCATTTCCCCTGGGGGGCATGCGGCCCAGTGGTGGGATTCAGAAATTTTAGCAACTGGTTCTCTCTCACCTTACCGGCCAAACACAGAGAACCTGAACAGAATCCGGGGCACCAGAACCTAGCTCAGAGAACCTAAACCAAACCAAGGAACCCGCACAAACTCCGGGGGGAACCTGGAAAGCCCAGAAAATGTTAAAAAAATTCGTCCCACTTCACCCTCATCCCTGCATCCCCCGGTTATAGGATCCAGAGGTTTAACAGAGCTTCACTCACCATCCTTTCCGCGACTCTTCGGGTTACATGGGGCAAACAAGCCACTAGGAACGCGTGACGTGCCCAGGCAGCCGCAGAGAGTTTGCACAACTGTACTATGCAGCGTTTCATCCCCTGACATTGCGCCAAGAAACAAGAAAAGTTGCTCTTACCACAGACTGGCAAAAATAGCGCATGAGCACACCTAGGCTTTAACCCCATCGGTTGCTTACATCACTGACAGGCTTGCAAAAACTGATGACGTGCGCAGAATTAAGTCCTGGCTTCTGATTTGCTCCTCACTCACCCCCCTCCATTCATCCTCTCTCACCCCCCCTCCCTTCATCCTTTTTTGCCCCTCTTCCCTGTCATTCTCACCCCCACTGGACTGCCAGACACACATACACACACAAAACAGAACAAATACACACAGGACACAGACAGGACAGATGCAGAGGCAGGACACAGACAGGACACTAGCAGGACACAGGCAGGACACAGGCAGGCAGGACACAGGCAGGCATGACACGGACAGGCAGGACACAGACAGGCCGGACACCGAGACAGCAATAGTCCAGAAAAGGTAACTGGGGCTCAAAACAGAGCTTAAATAATATACAATTTATATGCCTTTCAAAAATAAATGAATGGATGAAATGTTCCACTGATTATGATCATACTGTATCTATGAAAATACAGTCCTGAGTAGAGAAATAGGGAGTGGGTTTTTAAATTGAGATAGCACCTACTTGGAGAATTATGTTTAGAAAATGAGATCACCAAGCTAAATTCAAAAGGTGCAATAATACTGTTCAACTTCTATCAATGAAATCTTCCGCCTCATACTAAATTGGTACATATACTGTATATGCCGAGTGATACGATTTACTCACTCATTTCATGGGATGTGCTTACTTTTGAATGAATTCACTCTCTTGAAGCAGGAACTCATCGATGTGCAGCTCTGCTGGATGAATGCAGGAGATAATTGAAGCAATTTACAGTAGACGCACCACCATCCGGTCCAAATAGACAAAAAAGGGTGACTCAATGTTTCAAAAAATTATGCTGGTTTATTGGAACAGGTCAGGCAGATGTAAAAATTACCTACATGTTTCGCGCTACGCGCTTGTTCACGGTCTGAATTGACCAAACCTTTAAACTTAATTTTGAATGTTTTCCCGCCAAAGGGGGTTGCGCTTTGAATCAAGGTAAGGCGGCACTTATAGTGCCTTGCAACGGCGTTGCGACGTTGCTCCGAAACAAATACATTGATTCCGTCGCAAGTGCTTATAGTAAGCGCGACAGAGCGACCACAAATTTGGAAGCCGGGTAAATTTGATTTTTTAGACAGTCGCCACATGTGACTGTCTCTAAACCAATCAAATTGCGCGGCCCGTTCCTTTTAGTGACGTTGCTAAAAATCAAATTACAATTTTCGCCAGTGGCGATGGGTGACATAATCGGTTGCGTCGCAGTCGCCAGCACTATAAGTGCGGCCTACGCAGTAACATTCTTGAACAATCAAAGTAGATTGTAAAAAAACATTTACAGTATATCTCTATAAAATGCTAACACAAACATTGTGCAACATAATATGCAATACTTTATACCCAATGTGTGAAAATAGCATTATAACCTACACAATATATAAACATCCATTTGTACAATTTAAAAGAACAATCTTTAAATATAGAGGATTAGAAATCAAGTGCATTTGTTGTAAAATACAATACTAGAGAGATACATCAATTACAGTGAACTATGTTATTCCCTGTCTGAATAATGGTAACATAGGGCTCTATGCACTATGCGCCGAAAAGCGTTTTATCGCCAAAAAAAGCCTTTGGGATTCAGTAAGCGCCGATAAGTGGCCAAAATCGGCATTTTTTCTTCCCGATAAAAAATTATCGGCAGGCGGCTGCCGATAAGCTACTTTTCGGCACCTTTCGCCACTTTTTAAAATCGGCTGTATTCTAGTAGCCCCGATCATGATATCGGTGCTTATCGGTGCTGATCGGCACTCTTGAAAAGACATTTTTTCGCCAATTTGTCCAACCAACTTTGAGCTTGGTGGGGAGAAGCATCGGCAAGGGCGACACTAAGAAAAAATCAGGCCTTTTTCCTGTCTCTGATTGATGCCGGGGGTCTCCGGAGCTGATACCAGCACCGGAGCCCCCCGGCATGCATCCGAGGCAGGAAAAATGCATTTAAAGGCCACTTCATTACCTTAGCGGCTAACCGCTAAGGCAATGAAGGGCTTAAACCGCTGTGCCAGGTTTATTGTGGGTAGCGGGGCTGGGTGAAGGGGGTATTTGACCCTTGGTGGTTGTTTAGGGCTTGCGGGGGGGTTGCGGGTGCACTTAACCTCTTCACGACCGTAGCGGTTAATACCGCTACGGTCATGAAGGGGTTAAGCCCTCCCGCTACCCACCCGCAAGCCCTAAACCACCACCATTGGGGCTAATACCCCCTTCACCCACCCCCGCTACTGTTACGCCGGTGCTACCCGCAGACCAGACCTGTCCCCTGAGCTGAAGGGGGATGTGGTAATACACGCACCCGCAGCAAAGGGAGCGTGTCGGAGTGTGGTCTGAATCATTGCCAGGCCAGTGTAGTAAGTTAGACAATACTTGCCAGTACCGTTTGTAGAGATAGAGTGAAGGATGCCTCGCCGAAGTCAGGGAGTGGAGAGTGGAGATAGGTCGTTGTCCAAGCCATGTTCAAGGGGTTACCAGAGTGTGCGTTGTCCAAGGAGTGCCGAGATCGAGAGCCAGAGGGGGTAGTCGTACAAGCCGCGTCAGAACCTGTGAAAACACTGAGAGAATCCAGAAGTACTTCCATACAGAGACTATGTCGAGCAAAGACTGAGAGCAGAGAGGAGCTAGATAAAGCAGTAAGGTCCAATTAGGAACGGAGGCGGGACAGGAAGAGCTACAGGGAGACACTGCAGATTGGTGCAGGCATAACAGGCCAGGTGAGTCTTGTTAGTAACCTGAGTATGCCCGTGCAGTGTGCGGGGGCGGAGCCTGAGGTCCGGGGGACGGGAATAAGAGTGTGCAGCCTGAGCGTGCTCCGTAACTCGTGTACGCATGTGAACCGAGCCAGTGGATGCTGCAGGTGTGCGTGCAGGTGTGCGTGCAGGAGGGCATGGGCGCACCCGGCGCTGAGCAGAGGAATCGCCGAGGGGAGTGATCCTGCGACGGCGGCAGGGGCGAGGAGCCGTGGAGGCCGGTAAGGCAGGATTGTTTTGTGTGTCCAGGGGCTCCCTGCGGGGAGGGAGTGCTCTGTGTGGGAAGCGAGGAGAACGCCGATTCCTGACAGCTGCCCACAATAAAAAAAAACACACACAACAGCCCCACACTAAATAAATAAATAAATATATATAAATAAAATAAATATATATATATATATATATATATATAAATATACAGAGTTCTAGACAGCGCCCTTCACCAAATACACCAAAACTGCTGCAATGCTGATACATTTGGTAGGTGTTTGCACCAGGTCACTACATTTATATCAAACAGATAAATATCACTATAAAATGGCATGAACAGTCATAAATTGCCCAAATACAATTAATAAAAAATATATACTAAAAAACAAAAATGAAAAAGTGTGCATAAAAATCAAAAAAATTAAAATGGATTAAAAAATGAATCAAAATATATCAAAAATAAAAAACAAATGAATTGTGTTGCAATTCACAAATGCAACTTTAAGTATCAAAGGACCAACCTAACCTTAAATGTAAATAAAGTAATAGTCATAACAATTGTGGACCATAAGTGAAAAAATGAATGAATAAACCAATTGTGTATGATCACAAAGAATACTTAAGTCCTCGTATTGTCCATGAAAAAAGAATCACAAAAGTTCAGGCTGCTTCTTCTTGGGCTCACCAAACTCCCACAGCACCTATTAGAAAAAAGAGAAAAGAAGCGCCCGATCCTTGTGTAAAATCAGATAGGAATTTTAATATATCACGGACAAGACAAATGCACACTTACAACTTGTCTGATAAAATCAGGCATATTATGGGACCAGCCCATGCACCAACTGAAGACTCCACGATCACCTCTGTGTGTACTGAAGTCCTTTAAAGTTCAGGATCTTGTGTCTGTATCAGCCGTTGTCTCAGAGATAAAGGAGTCTTTACTTTCCTTTGTGAGTGCTTAGTTGTAGCGTGCGGCCGCCATTCACCTCTCTCGTGGCGCACCAGGACCCGGAAAGGACTTCACACACGTCTCTGCGTCCTCACGCTGGTGCTTGGAGCTGCTCGACCACCGTAGGTTCACTGCCAGAAATCCCTACGCGTTTCTTCCGTCTTTGCGGATTTCATCAGGGGATGGATACCACACTGAACTGCCTGGTGTTAAATAGTCCCTTTGACCAATGCCTAACGTTTTTCACAGCTGTATTCAGTTCAATGGGCAATGTTAAGCTAATTTAAACCTGGTGCAATGATGTTCATCTATAGCTGAATTAACTAAAAGATAATCAATTTATAATACATAAAAACATCTTTAGAACAAAAACAAATACGTTAATCTAATATGTGATTAGTTGGAAAATATATACCTATATACTGAAAACAAATTAGATCATAATAATGTTTAACAACAAAAGCTAGTTATAAATAATAAATAATAATAAAACCTATTCCACCTAGTCATAAATTGAAAACAAATGAAAGATAAACATAATAATTAATAAATTAACCATATATATAAAAAAAAAAAATATAACTCATAATATTATATAATAGCCCTTGTTAAAAGATTCAAACATTGAATACTTTAAGAGAACAACCTAGTATGAATTATTTTATTAAATAATACTAGCCCAAAAGTATGGCTAGTTAAATATCATACTATCGTGGATAATCCATGTAATAAAAACATTGCTAGAATGTTGATTAAAGCTTGTTTTGGAGAGTAGATGGAAGTTTGAAACTCTCCATGTATACTGCAAAGGAAGAGATGAAAATGGTATTAGTGCTGTAATGCTTGATTAAATGTTGAGACCTTATATCTGCTATTAGATTGTCTTTATGTTTGTTAAATCAAATGCTAGATAAAGGATAATTGATTTCACATAAAGAAAATTTTGACTTTATATTATTTTATTCATTTATTATTTATTTTTTATTATTTGTAGTTATACTGACCCTAATGAAATTGATCGTATGATTGGAGATTGGAATAATACTGTTCCCACTTACGGTCCACGCTGGTCTCCTAGATGGAAAAACTAAAGTGACATATATACTTCAATAATGTGTAAATATTCAAAACAATCTCCCTCTTTGTATGGGAGATTGGATATGTGATAAATGGAGCCCATGCAACAAATGGAGAAAGATGAACTAAGAAGCAGCAATCCAGACTTAATATGAAAATATTTAGTGTGAAAAAGAGATAAATGTAATTAACTGAATTAAAAGTATGTGTACTGTGCAATATTAATATTAATTGAAACAACAATAAAAAATCAATAAAAATCAATTCACATGATTCTATTTGATTTATTTATAAACAACAATTTTGAATATGTGCATATTAAGTGATATAGTGCAATCATTAAATATATTAAATTATGATGAAATATTCTGTGTATTAATCAAGTATTTGAAAATTTGTTTTGACATTTGTCATAATGTCTTATAGTGTTTATGTGATTGTGAATAATACAGTTCAGACCAGGGGTCTCTCATTGCCCACACCGACTGGGACATCAAAGGGAGCACGATAAACATGCTCAACCCAGACCTCCGAGATCCCAACAGTGTAAACATGAGATTTGTTAAACAATGGTGCTTATATCGATACGTTTCTAACATATATATCCATCTCTGAAATAAAGTGGAAACCAACCTACATTTGGGCCACGTGCGACGTAACATCGCTATATACATGCATTAAACACAACAAAGGTCTTGAAGCAGTCAAATATTTTCTCAACTTGGATAGTAATTTAGGCAATACACAGTCCACATTTATTTTACAGGCAATTTTATTCATATTAGAGCACAATTATTTTCTTTTTGAGGACACATATTATTTGCAGATCTGTGGGACGGCCATGGGCACGAGATTTGCCCCCAGCTATGCTAACCTCTACATGGGTTTGTGGGAGGAACTCAATGTGTGGGGTGATGCGGATCTGGGGGCAGGTCTCGTGTACTATGGCCGTTACATAGATGATTTAATCTTAATTTGGGATGGTGAATTGGAACATTTAGAACAAAAATTATTATCATTCAATCAAAATGACATGGATCTAAAATTTACATTTAACACCAATAAAAATAGTATAGTGTTTTTGGATCTCGTATTGGAGGCCAGTCCAGGTGGTGACATCATCACTAAAACTCACTTTAAAACAGTTGCAATAAACAGCTATTTACATAATACTAGCAATCATTACAAAAGATGGCTTGCCAACATCCCCAGGGGCCAGTTCCTCAGAATTATGAGGAATTGTTCTTTACACTCTGACTATTTGGCCCAGGGGGAAATACTGGTATCAAGGTTATTAGCCAAGGAATATAATAGACATACCATACTGGAAACATTTCGACAAGTCAGTTTGTTAGACCGTCAAACCTTACTTAACAAATCCAATAGGGATGAACAGAAAACTGGTAATTCTAAAGATAGATTCAAGTCACCACTATTCATTATGACTTATAATAATTCGGTAAGAGGTATCACAACAATTCTTAATAAACATTGGAAAATATTACTAAGTGACCCTATAATTGGGAACAATTTACCAACACATATTCCTATTGTATATAAAAAAGCCAGGAATTTAAAGACCATGTTGGCTTCAAGTCGCCTGAAACAAAGTATTGATCTCCCCATCATTAGACCAATAACAAATGGAAATTTTACTTGTGGTAGAAGTAGATGCTTAACTTGTAAACACATGTGTAAAACTGACCAAATTGAGTCCTATCACAATAAATCTATACATAAAATCAAAAGTCACATGGACTGTCTATCTTCCTTTGTTATATATGTAATCACATGTCTATGTGGATACCAATACGTGGGGAGAACCACACGAACTCTAAGTACAAGATTCCTGGAACACAGACGAAACATCATACATGGTATTACAACTCATAACCTGTCTAGGCATTTTTTGGACAAACACAATAAGGATCCATCCTCTTTAAGAGTCTTGTGCTTGGAACATGTTCCCCTAACTGTATTAAGTGGTGACAGAGTTAAGAAACTGAATCTAAGGGAGATCTACTGGATATATATGTTAGAAACATTGAGTCCAGTAGGTCTCAATGACTGTATCGATATAAGCACCATTGTTTAACAAATCTCATGTTTACACTGTTGGGATCTCGGAGGTCTGGGTTGAGCATGTTTATCGTGCTCCCTTTGATGTCCCAGTCGGTGTGGGCAATGAGAGACCCCTGGTCTGAACTGTATTATTCACAATCACATAAACACTATAAAACATTATGACAAATGTCAAAACAAATTTTCAAATACTTGATTAATACACAGAATATTTAATCATAATTTAATATATTTAATGATTGCACTATATCACTTAATATGCACATATTCAAAATTGTTGTTTATAAATAAATCAAATAGAATCATGTGAATTGATTTTTATTGATTTTTTATTGTTGTTTCAATTAATATTAATATTGCACAGTACACATACTTTTTATTCAGTTAATTACATTTATCTCTTTTTCACACTAAATATTTTCATATTAAGTCTGGATTGCTGCTTCTTAGTTCATCTTTCTCCATTTGTTGCATGGGCTCCATTTATCACATATCCAATCTCCCATACAAAGAGGGTGATTGTTTTGAATATTTACACATTATTGAAGTATATATGTCACTTTAGTTTTTCCCTCTAGGAGACCAGCGTGGACCGTAAGTGGGAACAGTATTATTCCAATCTCCAATCATACGATCAATTTCATTAGGGTCAGTATAACTACAAATAATAAAAAATAAATAATAAATGAATAAAATAATATAAAGTCAAAATTTTCTTTATGTGAAATCAATTATCCTTTATCTAGCATTTGATTTAACAAACATAAAGACAATCTAATAGCAGATATAAGGTCTCAACATTTAATCAAGCATTACAGCACTAATACCATTTTCATCTCTTCCTTTGCAGTATACATGGAGAGTTTCAAACTTCCATCTACTCTCCAAAACAAGCTTTAATCAACATTCTAGCAATGTTTTTATTACATGGATTATCCACGATAGTATGATATTTAACTAGCCATACTTTTGGGCTAGTATTATTTAATAAAATAATTCATACTAGGTTGTCCTCTTAAAGTATTCAATGTTTGAATCTTTTAACAAGGGCTATTATATAATATTATGAGTTATATTTTTTTTTTTATATATATGGTTAATTTATTAATTATTATGTTTATCTTTCGTTTGTTTTCAATTTATGACGCGGTGGAATAGGTTTTATTATTATTTATTATTTATAACTAGCTTTTGTTGTTAAACATTATTATGATCTAATTTGTTTTCAGTATATAGGTATATATTTTCCAACTAATCACATATTAGATTAACGTATTTGTTTTTGTTCTAAAGATGTTTTTATGTATTATAAATTGATTATCTTTTAGTTAATTCAGCTATAGATGAACATCATTGCACCAGGTTTAAATTAGCTTAACATTGCCCATTGAACTGAATACAGCTGTGAAAAAACGTTAGGCATTGGTCAAAGGGACTATTTAACACCAGGCAGTTCAGTGTGGTATCCATCCCCTGATGAAATCCGCAAAGATGGAAGAAACGCGTAGGGATTTCTGGCAGTGAACCTACGGTGGTCGAGCAGCTCCAAGCACCAGCGTGAGGACGCAGAGACGTGTGTGAAGTCCTTTCCGGGTCCCGGTGCGCCACGAGAGAGGTGAATGGCGGCCGCATGCTACAACTAAGCACTCACAAAGGAAAGGAAAGACTCCTTTATCTCTGAGACAACGGCTGATATAGACACAAGATCCTGAACTTTAAAGGACTTCAGTACACACAGAGGTGATCGTGGAGTCTTCAGTTGGTGCATGGGCTGGTCCCATAATATGCCTGATTTTATCAGACAAATTGTAAGTGTGCATTTGTCTTGTCCGTGATGTATTAAAATTCCTATCTGATTTTACACAAGGATCGGGCGCATCTTTTCTCTTTTTTCTAATATATATAAATATATATATATATATTACCCCAACAACCCCTATACCCCCCTAACATACAGATATATGCACATCAATGATACTATAGGCCGGCGGGGGCCCTCGGGTGTTACCCACAGGCCTGCAGTACCAATTCTGTGCCCCCCCCCCAATTAATGTCAAAACACATACATACTTATAAATAAAACACCCCCCCACCCCCCAACACATACCGTATAGTAATGGGCACAATTACTATTATCCACAAATGGATAATAGTGAATGTGTCCATTTTAAATACATAAAGAACAATAAATACATTCAAAACATCTTGCACTCACCCATGTCCAGCTGCCACGATGAAGGCTATCCTCATCTTCATCACCGTCCATGCCCCCTCCACTGCTGCAAAACAGAAACAAGAAAAAAAACATCCAATGTAATGTCACCTAACCCCTTAATCACCATAGCGGTTATTAAGCACTACAGTCATTAAGGGGTTAACCCACCCTCACCCACCACTCGGGAGGCCTACATACCCTCCCCCACTAACCCCCCACCCCGTGAGGCCAAACCACCCTCACCCACTACCCACAAGGGAGGCCTACCCACATACCCTTGGGGCCAATACCCCCTCCCCCCACCCCCAGTACCCACAATAAAAACAATACACAGCCCACAATAAACATAATTCTATTTATTAAATACATTACCCATCCCCTGTGCCCCCCATAAATACTTGATTTATCCTTTTACATACAGGGTTCATACCCCAGCCCCACGCGAGTCCCCGGCGGGCTGACGGGTCACCTGACAGACCTACAGGGTACCAGCAACTTGTTTCACACAGGTTCTGGAGGCCTGTTGGTGGGTCCCGCCAAGCACCATGGCCACACAATTGGGTCCCCACGGTAGGCCCGCGAATGTCTGGGAGCCCCGGGTCAGACCCACAGGTGTCTGCGGGGCCTCGGGTGGTTCTCACGGGGGTCTGGGGACTCACGGGTGCTCACTATGGGTCCACGGTGCCCCCACGGATGTGGGACCACCGGTTCTTCCCCGCACACTATGGGTCCGCGTTGCCCCCACGGATGTGAAGCCACCGGTTCTTCCCCGCAGACTACTTTTTTACATGTGTATTTTTTTATTTTTTTGCCATATCATTTCTTGCCACTGTATGTATGTATGTCTAGATCGATATATACATACAGGGTAAGAAATTATGTTGTTTTAAAAGCTTGTTTTGCTGTGTTTAAAATGATTTTGCCTATGCTGCTATGCATAAATGTGTGTGTTATGTATTTTACAATTAGATAGATGTAATTTTTGCTATTGTATGGTGTACTTTAGGTCAGGGTGAGGCTTGCTTTTGTATATTGTATTATTTTTGGTACTTATATTTTGTATGAGGATAACTTGTTCTGTTCAACGATTGAATTACTTAATTGTTTAATTGTTATGGATGGAATGTAAATTGTTTAGTGATTTAATTAATGAATGCTAATTGATTTATGGTTACTGGATTGGTTTAAATAGTATACTTGTTTGGATGTATTGGTATTTTGTTTGGACTATGTCATTGTTAACATTCATTTGTAGAATGTACATGGTGCATAGATTGTATGTAAATGCAATGTTTTGAGTGGCATTTGAGGCTTTTGATTGGCATTTGAGGATTTTAATTGGAAGATCAGATTGGCTTATTAAAGGAAATTGATTTTATTGTACTGTGTCTGTATGGAGAAGTGGTATTTGTAGTACAGCATGTTTTTGATAACCCTTCTACATTTATTTGTATATTGGTTCATCATGTATATATATATATATATATATACATATATATATATATATATATATATATATATATATATATATATATATATATGTGTGTATATATATAGTTGCATGATGAAGCCATGGTACAAATGAATGGGTGAAGGGTGGGTATCGGGCCAGTGTGGCTTAACCCCTTAATTACCTTTGCGGTAATTTCCGATAAGGTGTTTAAGGGGTTAATTGATATCTGAATGTAATTGCAATGTATTGGCTATGTATTGGCTATGTATTTTGTGGGCAACGAAAGACAAGGATGTTGCTGGCGACGGGGGCTTCTTATTGATGAGGTCAGTAGTACTTTATTTATTTTAATATGCTAGTTAAAGGGTATGTAGGTAGGCCTCCCTTGTGGGTAGTGGGTGAGGGTGGTTAGGCCTCACAGGGTGGGGGGGGTTAGTGGGGGAGGGTATGTAGGCCCCCTGAGTGGTGGGTGAGGGTGGGTTAACCCCTTAATGACTGTAGTGGTTAATAACCGCTATGGTGATTAAGGGGTTAGGGGACATTACATTGGATGTTTTTATTCTTGTGTATGTTTTGCAGCAGCGGATGGGGCATGGCCAGGATGAAGATGAGGATAGCCTTCATAGTGGCAGCCGGACATGGGTAAGTGCAATATGTATTTAATGTATTGATTGGTGTTTATGTATTTTAAATAGACAGGGGGTGTCTGTTGTTTATTGCAATGTTTATTGGGGGCAAATGTCCCCAATAAACATGCTATTCTGCCTTAACCCCTTCATTGCCTTGACGGCTATCCGCTATGGTAATGAAGCAGCATTTATGTATTTTAATAATATTGTGCGGAAGCAGGGGGTCTCCTGAGCTGAACCGCATTGATTTCTAGCTCAGAGACCCCCTGCTTCCCGAGTTACAGACTCCAGTTTGGGGCATCGGTTACAGTGTCGCCGCCATATTTATAGCGGGCACGGCGCGTATGGGATGCTATAAAGATGGCGGTGACACTGCCACCCGATGACACATACCGGGGCCTGTAACTCAGGAAGCAGGGGTCCCTGGTCCACAAAGCAATGCGGTTCAGCTCAGGGGACCCCCTGCTCACTGTACACTATTATTAAAAATAAATTCATGCTGCTTCATTACCATAGCACATAGCCGCAAAGGTAAGGAATGAGTGTTTATTTATATGTGTGTTTTACTGATAGTGTAGATGTGCAGAGGGTCTCCGGAGCTGAACCACTTCGGTTTTAGGTCCGGGGAACCCCTGCTTCCCGAGATACAGGCCATTTTAGGGGGTGCCGATATCCCTCTGCTTTGTTTACATTTCGCGGTCACGTGATCGGAACCTTTAAATGCAGAGGGATATCGGCACCTCATAAAGGGGCCTGTATCTCGGGAAGCAGGGGGTCCCCGGACCTGAAACAATGCGGTTCAGCTCTGGAGACCCCCTGCAAATGTACACTATGAGTAAAATTTGTTTTGATATGGTTTTAATGTGCCGATGTTTGCGTAGAGAGAGCGGCGGGTCTCTCTCTGCTGCAAACACATATCGGCAGAAACGGCCTATCGCCAGGCTATCGGGATCCAGGCTCTTTTATCACCGGCTCATCGGCGTTTTGCTTTCGCAGTGATTCGGCAGGGATCGGCATGGATTCGGCCCTTACTGAAAACTGCGAGGGCAAATCGCCAAAATCATGCCTATCGGGAACACTTGCCGAAAGCATTTTTTCGGCGCTTAGTGCATGAGGCCCATAGACAGTGTGTCAGATCTTATTCAGACAAAATAGTACACATTATCAATTCATCCTAATGTGATCAATAGTCCCTGAAATTATTTCCCTTTTCTAAATATATATCTTAAAGGATTTATCTTAAAGGATCAACCCTGTGTTATGGAACATTAATTGTATTGTAATAAAGAATATATGAGTGTTTTACCTTTCCAGGAGTGCTAACCAGTGGAGATTCTCAGGCTATGAGTTTCAGGGTGGATTTTGCATTGAAAGTGTTGTCGGATTGTGTCTAGGTAGAAGGGGTCCAGAGTTGCTGGCCACCCCAAAAATGTTTCCGGGAATCAGGTCAAATTCCTGGGGACATGTGACAAGGGCCTCCGGGCAAAATTCTCCCTGGAAAGCAGTTGCGCGACTCACCAGCAGGTTTCCCTGCTTCAGCACAGACCAGAAAGGTAAATGAGGGCATAGGTATATGTGTATCCGGGGTACAGTCAGGGGTCCCTAGGTTAATTGGAGTCCCCAGTATATGCCCCAATCACCAGAACCAAGTATAGAGGTTCTGGGGTGCTTCAATCATCGATAAGGTTGCAAGCTGATTTTATGTCTAAGTCCAAATCCCTATGTGTTTTAGAAATATAACTCTGGGATTGAACCTAAGCATTATGTGGTTCAACTTTTTACACATTTTCCTGTAGGAAGGTCTAGGAGTGCTGAAACTGAATGTACTGTACACATCTTTTCAGTCAAAGCTAAGAAAAGAAGGACTTAGACAAAATTGTGAAATATTTTTATTTCTGACATTGTGTATAATGGCATATGTTTATGCACTGTATATGAGCTGGGGGTTTCAGAGTCTGTGGTTCCGAGAGACCCTGTGGCTACCAAGCCTGGCACCACTGAGTCTGCTCAGGTCCCGGAGTTGAAAGCCACAGAGATTGCCAAGGTGTTAAAGCCATTTGGGCGGAGGAGTTAGACTCAAGTACCCTCGTCCTGGCATGAATGGAAGTCATCGGACTGCCATTCGCCCCAGCCCAGACCTTGAGATGCCCAACGCCACAGGTGGCTTCTGACTCATAAGCGGCAGAGGTGCCAAGTTCGTGCATGCCCCTGTTAGATTTCAAATCCATCCTTGCCCAGCTTCAGTAGACTGGCAATGCTCTGATTGGCTGGTAGGAATTATCACACGCTCGGATTGGCTGTCGTATTTCATGAATGGAACTGAAATACTATAAAAAAAAGCCAGCAGCCAATCTGGTCCTAAGATTCTAAGTGCCAAGACAGCAGCGGCAAATTTGAAACCAGCAAAAGATGCTCTTGGAGAAACAGACGCGAGCCGGCTTCAGAAAGTTCAAGGCAAGACATTTTCTAAGTCCCACTTTTCGGGGCCAAGTTATGAAAAGAGAATGCAGCGGTCGCAGCTGGAACTACACGCCGAAAAGAGTACCAGGACATTTGGTACTTTCTTCCGATCAAGGGATTGGGCATCTCCAGAAGAGATACAGTGGTGGCATCTGGTAACTCATGCCGAAAAGAAAATATAGGCCCCTGTCAGTGGGAGATGGGTAGGCAGATTATTGGAGATAATGAAAAAGCAGAGGTATTAAATAAATTCTTTGCCTGTGTTTACCAGGGAAGAATTAAGTTCAATTGTAGTGCCACAGGAGGAAGCCACAACCTCCATATTAATGAACGAGTGGTTAACTGAGGAAGAAGTTCATAAGCGACTTGAAAAAAATTAAGTAAATAAGGCACCTGGCCCCGATGGCAAACATCCAAGAGTTCTCAAGGAGTTAAGCTCAGTAATAGCCAAACCATTATATTTAATATTCAAGGACTCCATTTCCACAGGCTCTGTACCACAAAATTGGTGTAAAGCAGATGTGGTGCCTATATTTAAAAAGGGAGCTAAATCAGAACCGGGAAATTACAGACCTGTAAGTCTGACTTCAATAGTGGGGAAACTACTTGAAGGTTTAATATGGGATAATATTTAGGAATACCTAATGGAAAACAAAATTATTAGTAATAGTCAGCATGGATTTATGAAGGATAGATCATGCCAAACTAACCTTATTTTATTTCTTTGAGGAGGTACTGCTGCGACACACTTTATTCGAGCAAATACCCAGTATGTACCTGGCAGATACCTGGAATGCGCCGCTCCTCACTTCAGACAAGCCCCGTTGCGTTTGCCTTCCCAGCCATGGTTCATGCCTGGCTGACGGGCGGCTGATCTGTTAAATGATAATGATTAGGATTTAATAGGCTGCAATGCTTTGCGTGTCTACCAGATGGCATAAATTCATGAATTGTAATGCAGTATATATATATATACTGTGCAGTATTGCAGCCAGCGGGAATAAAATGCTTCAAACCCTGCCTGGAAAATAACGCAATGCACTCGGGCAGAAAACAGTCACAAACCTCAATACACCCGAGTATACCCGAATTCGTGGGACTAGCCGAGCTCGAATAAAGTGTGTCGCCAGTGTAAGTAAGAATTTAGACCAAGTTAATGCAGTTGATGTGGTCTACTTAGATTTTGCAATGGCTTTTGATACGGTTTCACACAAAAGGTTGGTGTGCAAAATAAAGAAAATTGGACTCAGTAATAATATATGCACCTGGAATGAAATCTGGTTAAAGGACAGATAACAGAGGGTTGTCATAAATAGAACTTTTTCAGGTTGGGCTAAAGTCGTGAGTGGAGTACCTCATGGATCGGTACAGGGACCCCTGCTTTTTAACTTGTTTATTAATGATCTTGAGGTTGGCATCAAGAGCAAAGTCTCCATCTTTGCTGATGATACTAAATTGTGTAAGGTAATAGAATCAAAGCAGGATGTAATTTCTCTTCAGAAGGACTTGGAGAGACTGGAAATGTGGGCAGGTAAATGGCAGATGAGGTTTAATACAGATAAATGTAAGGATATGCATTTGGGATGTAAGAATAAAAAGGCGAATTGCAAATTAAATGGGGATAAATTGGGGGAATCCTTAATGGAGAAGTATTTAGGAGTGCTTGTAGACAGCAGGCATAACAATAGTGCCCAAAGTCATGCAGTAGCTGCAAAGGCAAACAAGATCTTATCTTGCATCAAACGGGCAATGGATGGAAGGGAAGTAAACATAATTATGCCCCTTTACAAAGCATTAGTAAGACCTCATTAAGACCTCACCTTGAATATGGAGAACAATTTTGGGCACCAATTCTTAGAAAATACATTATGGTACTAGAGAGAGTGCAGAGAAGAGCCACCAAATTAATAAAGCGGATGGACAATCTAACTTATGAGGAGAGGCTAGCTAAATTAGATTTATTTACATTAGTAAAGAGGCGTCTAAGAGGGGATATGATAACTATATACAAATATATTCGGGGACAATACAAGGAGCTTTCATAAGAACTATTCATCCCACGGGCAGTAGAAAGGACTCTGGGTCATCCCTAAAGGTTGGAGGAAAGGAGATTTCACCAGCAACAAAGGAAAGGGTTCTTTACAGAAAGGGCAGTTAAAATGTTGAATTCATTACTCATGGAGACTGTGATGGCAGATACAATAGATTTGTTCAAAAAAAGGTTGGACATCTTTTAGATAGGAAAGGTGTACATGGATATACCAAATAAGTATACATGGGAAGGATGTTGATCCAGGGATTAGTCCGATTGCCAAATCTTGGAGTCAGGAAGGAATTAAGATTTCCCCTTATGAGATAACAGTGGATGATATGACACTGGGGGTTTTTTTTGCCTTCCTCTGGATGAATAAGTAAGTATAGATATAGGATAAAGTATCTGTTGTCTAAATTTAGCATACAGGTTGAACTTGATGGACGTACGTCTTTTTTCAACCTCATCTACTATGTAACTATGTAATTACTATGTAACTATGTCATAGACCTTAGAAAGAAACTTAACATTTACATAGTGCACTGTACCCTATGGTGTAGAGGTAATGCATTGGTACCAGTATATGGAAGGTCCTGAGTTCAATCCCTGCATATGTATTAAGTAAAATATATTAATGTTCAATTCCCACATGGTTGTAGGTGTGTGCATGTGTCCGTTAGCAATAAAGCATTGACCGTTAGCAATAAAGCATTGAATTGAATGTTTAAAAAATGTGTGTTGTGTCATGTGACCCTCCTCTGCAATGCCACATATGAGAGCTGACAGCTGCAGAGAGGAGAGCACATGGACACAGCTTATGAATTGAGGAGAGAGCTAATAGCAAAGAGGAGAGAGATCTAGATGCCGGTAAGTCCTTGCGTGGCAAAATGGAGGTTTTCAAATCTCAGGAACCACGCTCAGACTGTGTTATAAGCAGATTCGCATTGTAGCGGATCGCGCATTAACAGGGTTGAGCTGTATTTGTATTTACATTGTATACCATTTAATAAAGGTCTTTTTTCATGTAATTTTGATTACATCAGGCAGAGGGGGCCCGAGAAATTTCATGGATGAATAGGGGGGCTCGGCATAAAAAGTGTGCTCACTCCTGCTATAAATCTTAACCCCTAACCCAATATATGTTAATGAAAATGAAATAGTGGTTTGTATTAAAATATACTTTTTTTAATGACATTGAGTGAACTAACCAAGTGGTCTATACTTGGGATTCTCTTTTCTTTAGGCTCACTATTTATGTACTATCCCAGGGGTGCTCATCTCCTGTTCTCAAGGCCCCCAACAGGTCAGGTTTTCAGGATATCCCTGCTTCAACATAAGTAGTTCAATCAGTCCCTGCTTCAGCACAGGTGGCTCATTCAGTGGCTCAGATTGAGCCACCTGTGCAGTAGCTGGGATATCTTGAACAACTCACTTTTAATGGGGGGGGAGGGACTTGAGGACTATGTTTGAGCACCCTTATACTATCCCAGTAGACCACTTTCCCATAATATATATGTCTAGGCTGAGCAAGGGGACCTTTCTCGTTTGCTTAATAACTAAGCCTTCATTAACAGAACTTTGAACTTCCTACTTCTTTTGTTGGCTAGATTTGCGCACCTAAAAAACCTTTTCTAGACTAGTGCTTCTTTGATTTGTGTTACTGTGTTTCACAGTTACATTTTTTGTCATCGGTCATAAATAATACGCAAACATTACAAAATATGTAATTTGGATAACTGTTCTTACTTTATTGCAACAAATGTTGGTGAAGAATATTATAATATGCAGTTACTATATCATAATAGGTAGTTACTAAATAAATATACTAGCCCGGCCATACTGTATTTTTGGGGGGAAAATAACAATGCCAATTTTTTTATTTCAATTCAGTTTCCCTGTCAGTCATTTGGGGGTCATCTAGTACATTTAACATGTTTCGGTTTGGGTATCTACTACACTCTTCTGGATTGACAAATAAGAGACCGCAAAAAAAGAAAACACAGAGCAGACAATGTTTGCAGGTTCTTGTTTCACATCTCCTAACCTACTATAAATATTTAGTAATGTTACTGCATGGTGAAACTAGTAGTTTCACTGCTTGACCGTTTGATGAGCAGGTAATTTTCTTGAAAGTTATACAGAGTGAAATGATGTATATTGTTATACATTTCAATTAGAGGTAAAAATGAAACTACAAACTTGCTTTTAAAATGAATGTCAAAGCAATCTGTCACACAAAGAGTCTGGAGGACAAAGATGACAGTTACATTTCCCTTTGAGCTATGGGAAAACACTGTAAGAAGCTGATCACCAAGAATTTTTAGTACCCAGCTATTGCAAATGGTAGTACATATAACGGTAAGCTACTGTGCTGACAGTCTTCAGTGCTACTGCATAATGAAATATTACTGTGTGCAGAAAAGAACTAACTAAAAGGGAACAGATGCTCCCTTAGAAAATGACAAAAAAGTAGGTCTGACAAATGTACAAGTCTATAAAATTATTCTCTGTTGGAAAGCTACGACTGTGCTGAAATATACAACCTCTAAAACAATGTAGTAAGCAAAATAACAAGCCAATGCTTCTCACAGTTTAACCAAAATACAGTATGAGAGTAGATTAATTAATTTAAATAAAAAAAACACTTTCCTACAAATCGCTAACCTTCTGGATAGTGTACTTGCAGAAATACTGTAATACATACAAATTACTGTTGGCAGAACTATCACACACCCAGTACCACAAGCACGATGCCTACAGTATGTGTCGCATTTGACTCTTCCCTCTCATTCTCCTCTCTCATTTATAACGTAGCTAAAACCTTTTGATTCTTCCACTGTAACATTGCAAAGATACACCTTTTCCACTGTTGCTCTGCTGCTAAACCTCTAATACAGGCCCTCATCCTCTACCATCTCAACTATTGTAATCTTCTACTGTCCAGTCTTTCACCTATATCCCCAACAATTGATCCTGAATGCTGCTGCTAGAATCACTTTACTCTCTCTTAAATCTGCTTCAGCATCTCTCCTGCTGAAATCCCTCTTCTGGTTTCCTATTAAATCCAGTATTACTTACAAAATGATCCTCCTCTCTTTTAAGGCGATACACTCTTCTACCCCTCATTACATATCAGTCCTAATTTCTCACTATACACTTGCCCAACTTTTGCATTCTACTCAAGGATGACTTCTTTCTACCCCTTTTGTATCTGAAGCCCTCTCCAACCTAAAACATCTTACTCACTGCCCCTCACCTCTGGAATGCCATTCCCCTCAATATCCGACTGTCACCCTCTCTCTCCACTTTTAAGACCCTCTTAAAACATACCTCTTTATCAAAGCATAAATAAGTAGCTCCATTGGCATATACCAGTGTTTCCCAATCTGTGCGCCGCGGCGCCCTGGTGCACCGTGGCTTGCCTAGAGGGGCGCCACGGTTAGCTTCCACACCATCCCTCCGATCATCCCTCCCCACCATCACTGCTTCATGCCGGCCGGGCCGCAGGGGATTGGCTGCAGGCAGAGAGGAAGCCGGGGCGGGGTTTCCGTTTTGTGCAGAGCACACGGTGAGTGTGTGTGTCTGCCTCCCCGCTCCTGCCTCCTCTGTCTGCGCGGTGTCCCGTCCCCTTCTGCCCCGAGATATGAGAAGGTAGGGGGGTGATAGGAGAAGGTGGGGGGGAGGGGAGGGAGAGAGGTGTGTACATTTGCCTGTCCAGTGACTGTGTGCAGGGAGCTGCCTGCACGGATCGCATGCCTTTTCCCCCCCACGCCCTCCCCCCAGTCACTCACATCCGTCGCTGCCTCTGCTCTCCAATGTGTGTGTGTGTGTGTGTGTGCGTGTGTGTTTCTGCATCTGTGTGTGTGTATTTGTGTGTATTTATTTGTGTGTGTGTGTGTGTGTGTGTGTGTATCTGCATCTGTATGTGTGTATCTGTGTGTATTTATTTGTGTGTGTGTGTATTTATTTGTGTGTGTGTGTATTTATTTGTGTGTGTGTATATATTTGTGTCTGTGTGTGTGTATTTATTTGTGTGTGTGTGTGTGTGTGTGTGTGTATTTATGTGTGTGTGTGTGTGTATGTCTTTATTTGTGTGTGTGTGAATGTATTTGTGTGTGTGTGTGTGTGTATTTATTTGTGTGTGTGTATTTATTTGTGTGTGTGTGTATTTATATGTTTGTGTGGGTGTGTGTATTTATTTGTGTATGTGTGTGTGTGTATTTATTTGTGTGTGTGTGTGTGTGTGTGTATTTATTTGTGTGTGTGTGTATTTATTTGTGTGTGTGTGTGTGTATTTATTTGTGTGTGTGTGTATTTATTTGTGTGTGTATTTGCGTGTGTGTATTTGTGTGTGTGTGTGTGTGTGTGTGTGTGTGTGTATTTGTGTGTGTATTTGTGTGTGTGTGTATTTGTATGTGTGTGTGTATTTATGTGTGTGTGTATTTGTATGTGTGTGTGTATTTATGTGTGTGTGTGTATTTATGTGTATATTGATTTGTGTGTGTGTGTGTGTGTCTGTGTGCAGGGAGCTGCCTGCACGGATCTCCTGCCTTTCCTCCCACCCTGAGAGATTGTGTCTGAGAGAGTGAGAGAGAGAGAGAGAGAGTGTGTCTGAGAGAGTGAGAGAGAGTGTGTGTCTGAGAGAGTGAGAGTGAGAGTGTCTGTCTGAGAGAGTGAGAGTGAGAGTGTCTGTCTGAGAGAGTGAGAGTGTCTGTCTGAGAGAGGTAGAGTGTCTGTCTGAGAGAGGTAGAGTGTCTGTCTGAGAGAGGTAGAGTGTCTGTCTGAGAGAGGTAGAGTGTCTGTCTGAGAGAGGGAGATTGTCTGTCTGAGACAGGAAGAGTGCCTGTCTGAGAGAGGGAGAGTGTCTGTCTGAGAGAGGGAGAGTGTCTGTCTGAGAGATGGAGAGTGTCTGCCTGAGAGAGGTAGAGTGTGTCTGAGAGAGGTAGAGGTTCTGTCTGAGAGAGGTAGAGTGTCTGTATCAGAGAGTGAGTGTCTGTCTGAGAGAGTGAGAGTGTCTGTCTGAGAGAGTGAATGTCTGTCTGAAAGAGTGAGAGTGTCTGTCTGAGAGAGTGAGAGTGTCTGTCTGAGACAGTGAGAGTGTCTGTCTGAGAGAGTGAGAGTGTCTGTCTGTGAGTGAGAGTGTCTGTCTGTGAGTGAGAGTGTCCATCTATCTGTGAGAGAGTGTCCATCTGTCTGTGAGAGAGAGTGTCCGTATGTCTGTGAGACAGAGTGTCATGGAAGGGAAGGGGAGGGTTAATTCCCACTTGTGATGCTAACCAGGAGTAGGCAATGTTTGATCATGATATAAAAATATAAACACCTTCATAGCATAGGACAGTTCATAAGACTCAGGATTCCAGATAGTCCAATGTTAAACACACTCCCATAGATTATGCCACTAGCCATATAGGTAAGTCTTATGTGGTTGTCTAGGTAACCGTGTGTGAGACTGATCACATAAATGAAGTAAATGGATTACTCACTGCTGACCTTGGGGATATCCTGGTCCTGTCCTGCGTGCTCCTACCAAGGAACAATTGAAGAGAATACAGGGAAAACGGCGGTGCATCTGCTGCTGCTGCTGAAGATTGGAAACCACAAACTGCAAATCACAAAATATCCTAGGTGCAAAAATGTATTTTAGGGCATAGTAACAGCCAAAAAGAACACTCTAACGCGTTTCCCGTGGTATCCCACGCTTTATCAAAGAGTAAAATCACTTACAACGATCACATACTTAAATACCCACAATTCCCTCTCCTCTCCTATGACGCTGTGTAATTTGGGCCAATCGGAAGCGTGGGAGGCGTCACTCCCCTCTAGCTGGTGTAAGGCACATTAGCCTGAAGCAAACCCAGCTGTGCTTCACAGTGCAATTGCATGGGAGGTGAATGTATCCTCCCCTTGATGACGCGACAGCCCTTCTGGCCAATCATAGGCCTTAAAAAACGGGACGTCCTGAATGTAAACAAAGACTGACTGACAGCTTTATCCAAGAAAAGGAAATGGTGGGTATACTCCTAAGAACAAATAACATTAGGATCATCGCTCAAGACACATTAAATCAGTATGTCTAGCACTGTTCAACACTGCAATATATAAAGGAACAATGATCCATATAATGAAGTAAGACAATTAAAAAACCACTATCAACACATAAAAACACACAAATTGCTGTGTATTACCCTCACAGTACACAAAGAAAATATATACAGTTAGAACCTAAGTTAGGAATAATTGCCACATATGCATGATATCTAGATCATGCTAAATCTTTCTAGTTAAACATAATGATATTCAAAATGACATTGTAGTTTAACAGGATGGGGTCCTATGGACTATATGGTTACAAGAAGATCAAAAATGATTGTACCATCAAATACGGATATAGGTGCAGTACAATTTACAAGTTTAAGCTAAGATAAGGAATTAATTTCAATAAATTTGTATACTTGAAATAAGGACACTTAGCCTTGAATATTATTTGATTAAAATAATCAATTTGATAAACTCATTATACCGTGGTGTAACTTTCAATATTAGGTATAATTGGATCAAACAATATTGCACGTATTCCAAACTTGTGTCTTTTATAATCACAAACTCTTTACTTAAGTAATTCTTTTACCCTCTTTATAAAAAGTGCTGCAGTTCCCAGTTACATTGAGCCCTTGAGGGGTCCTGGTATTAAATTGAAACATCCAATACATCTCACGTTTATTTAAGATGTTTCGCCTGTCACCCCCTCTTTTTAACATTTCTACATACTCAATTGCCATGAATTTGAAATTTAATAGCCTGCCCTGGGGACATTCTACAAAATGTCTTGACACTGGATGTTGTATGTCTTTGATTCTGATGAATCTCACGTGTTCCATTATTCGCTGTTTTAATGGTCTTATTGTCCTGCCAATGTATCCCTTAGAGCATTTACACCAAATATAATAAACTACAAATTGTGTATTGCAATTTATGAAAGTACTGATCTCATAGGGTTTTTTTAATCTGTAAACTTCAATGTTTTTGGCTGGCCTTTAATATTTGCAGATCTTACATTGGCCACATCTGAAAAAGCCTTTTGTTTTTATCAATGTAGTAGTTTGAACATTGGGAGTAAAGAGACTGGGGGAAAGATAATTTCCAAGTGTTTTTGCTTTCGTAAAGACTGTTCTTGGGCCCTGTTTGATAAACGGGATCAAATCATTGTCAAGGTGTAAAATATTCCAATGTCTGCTTATGATGCTCTTAATTTGTTGTGCTTGTGTGCTATATTTCGTTATGAAAAAAGGGGTTCCCAAGTCATTTGTGTTTTGATTCAAATTCCTTTTAGCCGTCTTTTTAATTGTTTTAGCCCCACAATTAGCAATAAGACAATCCCTATTTGATTTTAATGCAGATTCAAAAGCATTTTTCAGAGTTAGTTCATCATACCCACGTTGTTTAAATCTCTCAGTCAGGCTCCTAGAGTGGTCAATGAATGTCTCATCCGAAGAACAAATTCTTCTAAGTCTCATATATTGACTTTTTGGAATGCCTTTTATTAATGGCCTTGGATGACTGCTGTCAAATCTCAAAAAAGTATTCCGTGAATTGATTTTCCTGTACACCTCCATCTGGATGGTACAGGATAAATCAATATATAAATGTACATCTAAATAATTTATACTTGTGGGGTGATTTTCAAATGTAAAGTTCAGATTAAACTGATTGGTGTTGAGTATATCGATGAATGTACCTAACATATCAATAGTACCGTCCCAAATGAGGATCAGGTCATCGATATATCTCTTAAAAAAGATAATGTGATTTCTTAACAAATTATTACTACCATAAATGTGAGTGCTCTCCCAAAAACCCATAAATAAATTTGCATAAGATGGGGCAAAAGAAGTCCCCATTGCTGTACCCCGTGATTGAAGAAAAAAGTGATTGTCAAACATAAAATAATTGTGATTAAGAAGAAATTTAATGGAATCTAACAAAAAAATTTGTTGTGCTCCCGATAGATCCGATTTGTGTAAATAGTGTTGGACAGCAGTCACCCCCTGGTCATGGTCAATGATGCTATAAAGGGATGAGACATCCATTGTGACCCAGCGATAGGTACTAGACCACTGTACTTCTTTGAGTGATTTAATTAAATCAGCTGTATCTCTAATGTATGATGGTAAAAGCCTAACTAGAGGTTGCAGGAATGAGTCAATGTACCGAGAGAGACCATCTCCCAAAGATCCAATGCTGGAGACTATAGGACGCCCCAGAGGGTTCTCCAATGACTTGTGGATCTTTGGGACATGGTGAAATATCGGCACGATGGGACATGGAGGTAACAAATAATCATATTCATGTCTATTTATAACTTGCAAAAATTTTCCCAGTTCTAACAATTCAAACAGTTCTTTCCTAAATGAGACAGTAGGATTACATGGTAATCTAGAATACGATACAGTATCATTGAGTTGGCGCAAAGCTTCTAACTCATAGGATTGTGAGGATTGGACAATAATGCCCCCCCCCCCCCCCTGTCTGCGTTTTTGATTATAAGTGACTTGTTTTATGGTAGTAATTATTTGTTTAGAAATCACATAATCTTTTTTAAGAGATATATTGATGACCTGATCCTCATTTGGGACGGTACTATTGATATGTTAGGTACATTCATCGATATACTCAACACCAACACCAATCAGTTTAATCTGAACTTTACATTTGAAAATCACCCCACAAGTATAAATTATTTAGATGTACATTTATATATTGATTTATCCTGTACCATCCAGATGGAGGTGTATAGGAAAATCAATTCACGGAATACTTTTTTGAGATTTGACAGCAGTCATCCAAGGCCATTAATAAAAGGCATTCCAAAAAGTCAATATATGAGACTTAGAAGAATTTGTTCTTCGGATGAGACATTCATTGACCACTCTAGGAGCCTGACTGAGAGATTTAAACAACGTGGGTATGATGAACTAACTCTGAAAAATGCTTTTGAATCTGCATTAAAATCAAATAGGGATTGTCTTATTGCTAATTGTGGGGCTAAAACAATTAAAAAGACGGCTAAAAGGAATTTGAATCAAAACACAAATGACTTGGGAACCCCTTTTTTCATAACGAAATATAGCACACAAGCACAACAAATTAAGAGCATCATAAGCAGACATTGGAATTTATTTATTTATTTATTTATAAAATATTTTACCAGGAAGTAATACATTGAGTGTTACCTCTCGTTTTCAAGTATGTCCTGGGCACAGAGTAAAACAAAATAATACATGGTTACAAATACAGTGCAAAAATATATATCAATGGCGCTCTACACTAATAAATTATAGACATATAATAATAGTAATGAAAATATACAACCAGTGGTGTGAGTTTTTCTCCTGGTAATAGATGTTCCACATGTGATGGGAGAACATGTAAGGGAAAAAAATCACAACATAGTGTAATACTGTTAGGCATACATACAAACATATAACATAAGACGGACGCTAAGAACAACAGGTGACCAATTACAAACACATTTAATAAAGCATATCATTAAAAATACATAAAATACATAAAATAGAAACTGTTAGGACTCTCCAACTCAGGTGGGGGTACCTGCTTACCAGAAGTAAGAAGGTTACAGGCAGTGGATATTTAAGAGTATCCCCTCTATGGATGGCTGCTGCTGCACCGGACTGCTGGGCTCACACGTGTGTTGTATGCCGTGGTGCTTGCTCCCTCTGTATGTGGCATCCGCCTCTGTGCGCCGTGGACACGGAAGATTCTCGTGTCAGCCGGGGAATGGCAGTTCCCTTCTGCTCGGCTGCTGGAAGCGCGCCAAACGGAGCTACTGCAAGCGCGGATGGATATCCGCCCGAATTCGGCAGTCAACGAGCATCTGCTTGCAGGTTCCAAGGGGGACAGGATACACCACCGAGTCTGGAGGACCTCTCAGAGACACCCTACGCGTTTCGAAAGTCTAGCTTTCTTCCTCAGGGGTAAACGTAGTATAAAAAAGTAGTCCCTGTATGTCCCGATATATATAGTCCCGGATTAAAGGTGCAGTACATCAGAATAAACTTGCTCATGCGCAGATGTGTACTTTGGGACTCTCAGCGTCTCAAACAAGAACATATACACAAAAACAAACATAAAACATAAACGGACAGATGATACATATTAAATACTAGTAATATATTTACACTATCTAAAAATTACTATGGATACAGCCTAATCTCAGAATCATTATCTATATTATTAAACAACAGTTGTGAGCCCCAGATAAGAAGCATGTTGAGCAGAATTCAAACTATCCCTAACATTAGATCTTATACTTATTAAAGGAAAATGAGTGTTAACCCTTGTAATGGGTGAAATGTGTGATGGTGCTATGTGAGAATAAAATTATATATTCCCATACATTGGGTGATAAATTGTGATAATATTTTATGAGTTTGAAAGTGAATAAATATGTTTATATGAGATATGTGTGAAGTGTTATAAGCTTAATAAAATATGTCAATTGTGAAAATTGTTTAATATAATATAAAATAAACAATTGTGCAGTGGTGACTAAGTAAATATGTGAGTTAATTAAAATGCATCTAATTATGTATGCTGTGATTATTAAAAATATATGTGGCTGCTACAGTATTAATTTGAGATAGAGACAAATGACCTATTACTTATATAACTTATATGTGATATTTACAAAATAATATATAAAGTGGTTATCCTGTGGTGGTCAATAAAGTTAAATGTAGTGGTGTATTATACCTGGGCCCTGTATAATGGAGATGGAACAATATATTTATTAGATGGATACTTTATCTATCCAGAAGGAAAGGTTTCAGGTCAAATTCAATATTGAGCCCGAAAGGGGTGAGTGTTTTTAATTCGTAAATCCAAAAGGATTCTCTTTTACCTAGTGCCCCTCCCTTATTCCCACCGCGCCAATTTGTCGTCACTGCCTCTATCGCTACACATTTTAAACCTTTGGGGTTTTTGTCATGCACTTGGAGGAAATGGCTCGATACGCTATGTGTATCTAGGCCTCTTTTAATATTGTAAATATGTTCATAGAGCCGACGTTTAATCGGTCTAGTGGTCATACCCACATACTGCAGACCGCAAGGACATTCAAGGAGATAAATAATATTTGTGCTATTACATGTGATGTGTTGTTGTATGATATATTGTTTAGAGGTTTGAGTAGATGTGAAAGTAGTTTGTTTGGAGCTGAATCTACATGCTGTGCATGTATTACATGTATAATACCCTTTCGTGACTTTTATATTTGTATTAGTTTGAAATCGACTGTTAGATCTGAGTGGACAGCTTGGGGCCAACCTTTGGCCTATATTTGGTGCTTTAGTGAATATTATTTTGGGTTTTAGTGGAAGTATTTTAGATAGGTCTGGGCCTTTTCTCAGGATTGGCCAATATTTTTGAATAATCTTTTTAATTCCTGGTGCCATTTGATTGAATTGTGTGATAAATGATAATTGGATATGTGTATTGGATGATTTGGGTTTGTATTTAAGGAGGGTTGATCTGTCTATTGTTTTGACCTCAGAGATGACTCTATCAAGATGGTTAGATGAATAATTTCTATTGATAAATCTATCTCTGAGGTCCTGTGCTTGTGTATGGAATGCTTCTGGTGTGGAACTGTTTCTTTTGAGCCTGATAAATTGGCCTTTGGGGATGTTATCGATCCACGCAGGGCTGTGATGGCTGCTGGCATGCAGATAATTGTTGGCCTGAACCTTTTTGAAGTGAGTTTTGGTATGGATGGTATTATTGTAAATGTATATAACTAAATCTAAAAACTCTAAAGAAATATTACTTGAAACAAAAGAAAATTTTAAATTAAATGGATTATTATTCATGTATATTTGGAAACTGTCTAGTTCCTCTAGTGAACCAGACCAAATAAAGAAAATATCATCTATGTAGCGCCGCCATAGGACCAGGTTCGCTCCAAAGGGACAGTTGGACCAGATGTATTGATTTTCCCAACTGCCCATAAACAAATTTGCATAACTTGGAGCAAACCTGGTACCCATGGCGGTGCCACATATCTGTAAATAATATAAATCATTGAAATTAAAATAATTATGAGAGAGTATGAATTCAATGCCTGTGGTGATAAGTATTTAATTGATGATGTGATAGATGGATCATTATCTAGAAATTGGCCAACAGCATCACAACCCTGAACGTGGTCGATAACAGTGTAGAGTGATGTGACATCAGCTGTAACTAAATAAAAATGTGATTGCCATTGAATGTCCTTGATTGTCTGCAGCATGTGGGTAGTGTCCCTGAGATATGAAGGGAGTTTTATGACATACGGTTGGAGATAATGATCGATAAATTGTGACAAATTTGATGTGAGGGACCGGATCCCTGACACAATGGGGCGTCCAGGCGGTTGTTCCAAATTTTTATGAATTTTAGGTATAATATAGAAAATGGGAATTATAGGGAATTGGTTATACAGAAATTCCAATTCCTGTTTGGTAATTGCATTGTTATCCAATCCTGTATTAAGAAATGTAAGTAGTTGTTGTGAATAATTGTCTGTGGGATTGGAGGGGAGGGGTTGGTAAGTAGAGACATCCTCAAGGATACGCATTGATTCCTGATAGTTTTTGCCCCAGTTATAGGCCCGAACAGTTTTCAACTGTACATAGACGTACAAAAATATGTAAGAAAATTATGTCTAAAAAAATATTTTGTTCAAGATGCGGTGTTACGCCTGGATAGTAGCTCCAACCTCCCCATTAACCCTGCACCTACCACCCATTCCACGTTCAAAAAACCCTCTACTTTTTTTCCCAGATTCGCCGGTGGGCCGTTTGTCAATACATTTGCACAGATGGTCACCGACGACCTGGAACAGCAGAGTCGTAACTATAAATTAACTACACATAACCTTAATATGGAGGAAAAACAACTGTTACGTGCGCTTGGAGAGAATGGCTCGATCGTAATGAAACCAGCAGACAAAGGAGGGGGGTTGGTAATTATGGATAAAACATACTATCTTCAGGAATCAATGCGTATCCTTGAGGATGTCTCTACTTACCAACCCCTCCCCTCCAATCCCACAGACAATTATTCACAACAACTACTTACATTTCTTAATACAGGATTGGATAACAATGCAATTACCAAACAGGAATTGGAATTTCTGTATAACCAATTCCCTATAATTCCCATTTTCTATATTATACCTAAAATTCATAAAAATTTGGAACAACCGCCTGGACGCCCCATTGTGTCAGGGATCCGGTCCCTCACATCAAATTTGTCACAATTTATCGATCATTATCTCCAACCGTATGTCATAAAACTCCCTTCATATCTCAGGGACACTACCCACATGCTGCAGACAATCAAGGACATTCAATGGCAATCACATTTTTATTTAGTTACAGCTGATGTCACATCACTCTACACTGTTATCGACCACGTTCAGGGTTGTGATGCTGTTGGCCAATTTCTAGATAATGATCCATCTATCACATCATCAATTAAATCATTTATCACCACAGGCATTGAATTCATACTCTCTCATAATTATTTTAATTTCAATGATTTATATTATTTACAGATATGTGGCACCGCCATGGGTACCAGGTTTGCTCCAAGTTATGCAAATTTGTTTATGGGCAGTTGGGAAAATCAATACATCTGGTCCAACTGTCCCTTTGGAGCGAACCTGGTCCTATGGCGGCGCTACATAGATGATATTTTCTTTATTTGGTCTGGTTCACTAGAGGAACTAGACAGTTTCCAAATATACATGAATAATAATCCATTTAATTTAAAATTTTCTTTTGTTTCAAGTAATATTTCTTTAGAGTTTTTAGATTTAGTTATATACATTTACAATAATACCATCCATACCAAAACTCACTTCAAAAAGGTTCAGGCCAACAATTATCTGCATGCCAGCAGCCATTACAGCCCTGCGTGGATCGATAACATCCCCAAAGGCCAATTTATCAGGCTCAAAAGAAACAGTTCCACACCAGAAGCATTCCATACACAAGCACAGGACCTCAGAGATAGATTTATCAATAGAAATTATTCATCTAACCATCTTGATAGAGTCATCTCTGAGGTCAAAACAATAGACAGATCAACCCTCCTTAAATACAAACCCAAATCATCCAATACACATATCCAATTACCATTTATCACACAATTCAATCAAATGGCACCAGGAATTAAAAAGATTATTCAAAAATATTGGCCAATCCTGAGAAAAGACCCAGACCTATCTAAAATACTTCCACTAAAACCCAAAATAATATTCACTAAAGCACCAAATATAGGCCAAAGGTTGGCCCCAAGCTGTCCACTCAGATCTAACAGTCGATTTCAAACTAATACAAATATAAAAGTCACGAAAGGGTATTATACATGTAATACATGCACAGCATGTAGATTCAGCTCCAAACAAACTACTTTCACATCTACTCAAACCTCTAAACAATATATCATACAACAACACATCACATGTAATAGCACAAATATTATTTATCTCCTTGAATGTCCTTGCGGTCTGCAGTATGTGGGTATGACCACTAGACCGATTAAACGTCGGCTCTATGAACATATTTACAATATTAAAAGAGGCCTAGATACACATAGCGTATCGAGCCATTTCCTCCAAGTGCATGACAAAAACCCCAAAGGTTTAAAATGTGTAGCGATAGAGGCAGTGACGACAAATTGGCGCGGTGGGAATAAGGGAGGGGCACTAGGTAAAAGAGAATCCTTTTGGATTTACGAATTAAAAACACTCACCCCTTTCGGGCTCAATATTGAATTTGACCTGAAACCTTTCCTTCTGGATAGATAAAGTATCCATCTAATAAATATATTGTTCCATCTCCATTATACAGGGCCCAGGTATAATACACCACTACATTTAACTTTATTGACCACCACAGGATAACCACTTTATATATTATTTTGTAAATATCACATATAAGTTATATAAGTAATAGGTCATTTGTCTCTATCTCAAATTAATACTGTAGCAGCCACATATATTTTTAATAATCACAGCATACATAATTAGATGCATTTTAATTAACTCACATATTTACTTAGTCACCACTGCACAATTGTTTCTTTTATATTATATTAAACAATTTTCACAATTGACATATTTTATTAAGCTTATAACACTTCACACATATCTCATATAAACATATTTATTCACTTTCAAACTCATAAAATATTATCACAATTTATCACCCAATGTATGGGAATATATAATTTTATTCTCACATAGCACCATCACACATTTCACCCATTACAAGGGTTAACACTCATTTTCCTTTAATAAGTATAAGATCTAATGTTAGGGATAGTTTGAATTCTGCTCAACATGCTTCTTATCTGGGGCTCACAACTGTTGTTTAATAATATAGATAATGATTCTGAGATTAGGCTGTATCCATTGTAATTTTTAGATAGTGTAAATATATTACTAGTATTTAATATGTATCATCTGTCCGTTTATGTTTTATGTTTGTTTTTGTGTATATGTTCTTGTTCGAGACGCTGAGAGTCCCAAAGTACACATCTGCGCATGAGCAAGTTTATTCTGATGTACTGCACCTTTAATCCGGGACTATATATATCGGGACATACAGGGACTACTTTTTTATACTACGTTTACCCCTGAGGAAGAAAGCTAGACTTTCGAAACGCGTAGGGTGTCTCTGAGAGGTCCTCCAGACTCGGTGGTGTATCCTGTCCCCCTTGGAACCTGCTAGCAGATGCTCGTTGACTGCCAAATTCGGGCGGATATCCATCCGCGCTTGCAGTAGCTCCGTTTGGCGCGCTTCCAGCAGCCGAGCAGAAGGGAACTGCCATTCCCCGGCTGACACGAGAATCTTCCGTGTCCACGGCGCACAGAGGCGGATGCCACATACAGAGGGAGCAAGCACCACGGCATACAACACACGTGTGAGCCCAGCAGTCCGGTGCAGCAGCAGCCATCCATAGAGGGGATACTCTTAAATATCCACTGCCTGTAACCTTCTTACTTCTGGTAAGCAGGTACCCCCACCTGAGTTGGAGAGTCCTAACAGTTTCTATTTTATGTATTTTATGTATTTTTAATGATATGCTTTATTAAATGTGTTTGTAATTGGTCACCTGTTGTTCTCAGCGTCCGTCTTATGTTATATGTTTGTATGTATGCCTAACAGTATTACACTATGTTGTGATTTTTTTCCCTTACATGTTCTCCCATCACATGTGGAACATCTATTCCCAGGAGAAAAACTCACACCACTGGTTGTATATTTTCATTACTATTATTATATGTCTATAATTTATTAGTGTAGAGCGCCATTGATATATATTTTTGCACTGTTTAACACCTGACTGGGGTTCAGGGATATATCAAAGGCTGCCTACACAATAGGATAAAGCGCCACCAATTTGTTTTTTACATGGTTACAAATACAGTTACATAAATGAACAAGGTATACATTATATACAAGACATTGCATGCACAGTTAAAGAAAATATATATTATGAGCGTATGAAACAGTTACAGACCAGATTAAAGTGTGAGACAGCCTTAGATTTGAAAGAACTTAAGCTGGTGGTGGATATGAGAGTCTCTGGTAGGTTGTTCCAATTTTGGGGTGCACGGAAGGAGAAGGAGGAACGTCCGGATACTTTGTTTGTATATTTTACACCATGACAATGATTTGATCCCGTTTATCAAACAGGGCCCAAGACCAGTCTTTACGAAAGCAAAAACACTTGGAAATTATCTTTCCCCCAGTCTCTTTACTCCCAATGTTCAAACTACTACATTGATAAAAACAAAAGGCTTTTTCAGATGTGGCCAATATAAGATCTGCAAATATGCAAGGCCAGCCAAAAACATTGAAGTTTAAAGATTAAAAAAACCCTATGAGATCAGTACTTTCATAAATTGCAATACACAATTTGTAGTTTATTATATTTGGTGTAAATGCTCTAAGGGATACATTGGCAGGACAATAAGACCATTAAAACAGCGAATAATGGAACACGTGAGATTCATCAGAATCAAAGACATACAGTACAACATCCAGTGTCAAGACATTTTGTAGAATGTCCCCAGGGCGGGCTATTAAATTTCAAATTCATGGCAATTGAGTATGTAGAAATGTTAAAAAGAGGGGTTGACAGGCGAAACATCTTAAATAAACGTGAGATGTATTGGATGTTTCAATTTAATACCAGGACCCCTCAAGGGCTCAATGTAGACTGGGAACTGCAGCACTTTTTATAAAGAGGGTTAAAGAATTACTTAAGTAAAGAGTTTGTGATTATAAAAGACACAAGTTTGGAATACGTGCAATATTGTTTGATCCAATTATACCTAATATTGAAAGTTACACCACGGTATAATGAGTTTATCAAATTGATTATTTTAATCAAATGATATTCAAGGCTAAGTGTCCTTATTTCAAGTATACAAATTTATTGAAATTAATTCCTTATCTTAGCTTAAACTTGTAAATTGTACTGCACCTATATCCGTGTTTGATGGTACAATCATTTTTGATCTTCTTGTAACCATATAGTCCATAGGACCCCATCCTGTTAAACTACAATGTCATTTTGAATATCATTATGTTTAACTAGAAAGATTTAGCATGATCTAGATATCATGCATATGTGGCAATTATTCCTAACTTAGGTTCTAACTGTATATATTTTCTTTGTGTACTGTGAGGGTAATACACAGCAATTTGTGTGTTTTTATGTATTACTCCACTATAGTGTTGATAGTGGTTTTTTAATTGTCTTACTTCATTATATGGATCATTGTTCCTTTATATATTGCAGTGTTGAACAGTGCTAGACATACTGATTTAATGTGTCTTGAGCGATGATCCTAATGTTATTTGTTCTTAGGAGTATACCCACCATTTCCTTTTCTTGGATAAAGCTGTCAGTCAGTCTTTGTTTACATTCAGGACGTCCCGTTTTTTAAGGCCTATGATTGGCCAGAAGGGCTGTCGCGTCATCAAGGGGAGGATACATTCACCTCCCATGCAATTGCACTGTGAAGCACAGCTGGGTTTGCTTCAGGCTAATGTGCCTTACACCAGCTAGAGGGGAGTGACGCCTCCCACGCTTCCGATTGGCCCAAATTACACAGCGTCATAGGAGAGGAGAGGGAATTGTGGGTATTTAAGTATGTGATCGTTGTAAGTGATTTTACTCTTTGATAAAGCGTGGGATACCACGGGAAACGCGTTAGAGTGTTCTTTTTGGCTGTTACTATGCCCTAAAATAAATTTTTGCACCTAGGATATTTTGTGGTTTGCAATTTGTGGTTTCCAATCTTCAGCAGCAGCAGCAGATGCACTGCCGTTTTCCCTGTACTCTCTTCAATTGTGAGACAGAGTGTCCGTCTGTCTGTGAGAGAGAGTGTCCGTCTGTCTGTGTCTGACAGAGAGTGAGTGAGGTCAGAGAGAGTGAGGTCAGAGAGAGTGAGGTCAGAGAGAGTGAGGTCTGAGAGAATGAGAGAGTGAGGTCTGAGAGAGTGAGAGAGAGAAGTCAGAGAGAGAGAGAGAGAGGTCAGAGAGAGAGAGAGAGGTCTGAGAGAGAGAGAGGTCTGAAAAAGAGAGAGAGAGGTCTGAGAGAGAGAGAGGTCTGAAAAAGAGAGAGAGAGGTCTGAGAGAGAGAGAGAGAGGTCTGAGAGAGAGAGGTCTGAGAGAGAGAGGTCTGAGAGAGAGAGAGAGAGAGAGAGGTCTGAGAGAGAGAGAGAGAGAGAGAGAGAGAGAGAGAGAGAGAGAGAGAGGTCTGAGAGAGAGAGAGAGAGAGAGAGAGGTCTGAGAGAGAGAGAGAGAGGTCTGAGAGAGAGAGAGGTCTGAGAGAGAGAGAGGTCTGAGAGAGAGAGAGGTCTGAGAGAGAGAGAGAGGTCTGAGAGAGAGAGGGAGAGAGGTCTGAGAGAGAGAGAGGTCTGAGAGAGAGGTCTGAGAGAGAGAGAGAGAGAGGTCTGAGAGAGAGAGTGTGAGGTCTGAGAGAGAGAGTGAGGTCTGAGAGAGAGTGAGGTCAGAGAGAGAGTGAGGTCTGAGAGAGAGAGTGAGGTCTGAGAGAGAGAGAGTGGTCTGAAAGAGAGAGAGAGGTCTGAGAGAGAGAGAGAGGTCTGAGAGAGAGGTCTGAGAAAGAGAGAGAGAGAGAGGTCTGAGAGAGAGAGAGAGAGGTCTGAGAGAGAGAGGTCAGAGAGAGAGAGAGAGAGAGAGAGGTCTGAGAGAGAGAGAGAGGTCTGAGAAAGAGAGAGAGAGAGGTCTGAGAGAGAGAGAGAGAGAGAGAGAGAGGTCCGAGAGAGAGGTCTGAGAGAGAGAGAGAGGTCTGAGAGTGAGAGAGAGAGGTCTGAGAGTTAGAGGTCTGAGAGTGAGAGAGAGAGAGAGAGAGGTCTGAGAGTGAGAGAGAGAGAGAGAGAGAGAGAGAGGTCTGAGAGAGAGAGGTCTGAGAGAGAGAGAGGTCTGAGAGAGAGAGAGGTCTGAGAGAGAGAGAGAGAGAGAGAGAGAGAGAGAGTGAGGTCTGAGAGAGAGTGAGGTCTGAGAGAGAGAGTGAGGTCCGAGAGAGAGAGTGAGGTCTGAGAGAGAGAGAGAGAGAGGTCTGAGAGAGAGAGAGAGAGTGAGGTCTGAGAGAGAGAGAGAGAGAGAGAGAGAGGTCTGAGAGAGAGAGAGAGAGAGAGAGGTCTGAGAGAGAGAGAGAGAGAGAGAGAGAGAGAGAGAGAGTGAGGTCTGAGAGATTGAGTGAGGTCAGAGAGAGAGAGAGAGTGAGAGTGTGTGAGTGTCTTAGAGAGACACCAACTGCGCACTGCAACTGTTAGGTATGTATATACACCTTTGTTTTTACTTTGGGCGCCGCGGAAAAATCCTGATCGCCTTGGGGAGCCTTGAAAAAATTCTGATTGCTTTGGGGAGCCTTGAACCGAAAAAGTTTGGGAACCACTGGCATATACTATACACCTTATGTTCATTGACCTTTACCCCTTGTAGACACACTTACAGAAGAACCTCCTACTGTCTCCATAAATTCTCCCTACTTAAAACTTAGATTGTAATCTATTATGGGCAAGGACTACTTTCCCTAATATTATTTTTATATCTGAAGCACGTATTCCTATTATGTGTTATATTATTACAATATGTCCCATGTATTACTGCTGTGAAGTGCAATGTACATGAATGGTGCTATATAAAAAAAGATATACACAGTACACAGTACTCTGTCAGTCTGTATTATCGTCTCTCCCTACACTGTTACCAATGCTGCCTAACGAGCCTCCCAAGAGGTTGATAGTCTGGACTACTGTGGTCTTTCAGTGAGAGTTGAAGATCACAGGCCCATGCAATAATATGTGCCAGTGCACAACTCCTATGCAGACTTGCACCACAAAAGCACCTACTGCAGTGCAAGGGGAGGTTGGGGATTTCTGGTATAAATAGGAAGCATATCGTCAAGAAAATGGAATGCCAGAAGAGGAGGCAAACACATTGAGCAAAAAAAGTTAATGAAATAAATTGTAAATGTATTCACGGGAAAAAGCAAACACACAATGTTACCCAAACTACAGGCAAAAAGACACACTTACTTGGGATTTGGGGTAAAAAAACTAACCTCTCCAAGGGAATGCTAAATAAGGATTTTTCCCTCATGACTAGATTCGAGACAGATTTTGCTGAAGCAGCACTTTTTAAGACCCACCCGCCCTCTTTTTTGCTGGAGACTTCAATTCAATGAGTATCTCATTCAGACATGCAGGGGGGGGGAGGGAGGGCTGATGGACTACAGGGGGGGGTCTTTGAATTGGCTCTTGTCCTCATGCTGTTAACCCCTTCCATGCTGGTTTGGAGGACAGAGGCAGTGAAGGAATATTGGGGTGTCTCCTTCAGGGAGACGCCTTTGGGGCCACTGTGGTGTTACGTCCAGAGATTCTTTGTGTAAAAAAAATTTGTGACACAATAAACAGATTTCTATTACTTGAATAATTAATTATATGTTACTAAACATTTCCCTTGGGTATAGTGGTATTTCTGCCATAACCAACCATAGCTAAATAGCAGTTTAAATCTTATTAGAAATATAAAATATGATTCCTTAATATTTATTGTTTTTCTACTATCCCTGTAAAGAACATAATAATCATCTTATTGTTTTCCTGTGTATGTATGTTATCCAGGAATTCAGTTCTTGAGCTACTAGTAGGATTGGTTTACCTAATTCTTACAAGGAAAATATAATCAATGACAAATACAATGCTTATTCTCTCTAATATTTCTTCCTCTCAACTTAATACTCATTCTCTTCCCTTAAACTATCATGATGAAAATTTACATTTTAGTCTGTTGCCACGTATTGATTTGCTGTCTAAAAATGTCAATATAGTTATACTAAGATTTCTATTCATGTCTCCCTTATGCTACTTTCAAAGCCCTGAGAATCTTTAAGAAGGTATGAATACTAAAAACAAGGGTAGCTATAAGCTATGTAACCTACAGTATTATCTGTGCCTGTTTGCTTTAAGATACTTGTGGGCATATTCAATACATTTAATCATAATTACACAGTTTCTCTTAAGTACATCTATGAAATTCCATATATTTATCATGTATATACATTTATTTATGTTATTTATATATGTAGCCTCCTTTCCCTATGCCTAAGGGAAACTACTCGGGCGACTACGCATGCTGCTATACCTGTTGCTCACAGGAAGCATAAGCCTCCGCCACTGGGAGCCTGGCTTGAGTTCTTTCTCTTTCAGTGCAGCGCCGGCAACCATGAAGGATCCCAGCGTTGGCGGCATAACCCCTACAGTAATGAATACACACACAAAGTATATAATGAGCATTTACTGAACACACATCAATAACTATTAACTGTACCACACAGTATAATACAACAATAACGTGGGTGAGTACCCACAAAGTACTCAGGGGGTGGTGGTACCAATTTCCCTGGTGTCCTTCCCAGTGTTCATCCCACCCAATGTATGAGGGAGCGCTACCCCTGTGAACGTTGGTACACTTTATACTGTACCTGCCTGGGCACTCCTGCAACCAGGTGTATCTGATAAAATAGAGGATCAGTCTGGTCCCACCACGTGGGCCTCCAATAATCCCCTCACTCCTTATGCGTCCGATCTGCCTTGTGAAGTGCAAGCTCCCCCTGGAGGGTCTCACACAGTGTCTATAGGGCCCTGGCCTGGTCCCAGGCTGCAGGGCACCGCGTGGCCATCCGATCACCGGTGCTATAGTACCACTGTGTAATAAGGGGAAGCATCCCTATGCGGTTGCCTGCCTTGAAATACTCAGGCACTGCTCCCGGGACACTACCTTCCCTGTTGCCCTCCTCCTTCTGACTGGCACAGCTGTCTTCACACCAAACCTCTATCCCTTCCTTCCTTCTCTGCTTGGAGCCCTATTGGCTCTGACTGCCCATGTGGTCATCCCCCTAAAGGATCCTGGGACTTGTAGTCACACGCGATGACTTGCGGAGCCAACTAAGATGATCGCCGCAATGTTGCTACTACTGCGCATGCACGTCTGCCGTTCTGCGCCTGCGTGACAGTTAAGATTGTCGCCCCCACCTCCCAATCACAGCGGAGCTCCCGCAACATGCCGGTAGTCCGGAAAATCCCCCTCCCACAACGGAGGTAAGATGGGAGCATGGCTACATCTATATATATTATATATATATATATATATATATATATATATATATATATCGGTACCGTGTTAGCCGAGCTTTAATAATCAAAAATGAATAGACGATACTGTTCTGTGGCTAACAAAATGCTTTTATTTGTGCGAGCTTTCGAGAGACACTGATCTCTTCTTCCGGTGGTGGTAAATTGAATAAAGCAAGGTTTAACTTAAAAACAGTGCATATACTGTAGGAATGTTATCTGTGACTGAAACCTAACACCCCCCCCCCCCCGTGTGGTATGCGATTTATAACTCAAGTCCCTGAATGTTAGTGATGTAAGAGTGTGTGTTTGTGTATGTATGTAAATATAATTTTGAAAAGAGCCCACAGTGTATAAAGTGCTTTACAAAAGGTGTGTGTGGAGTAGGAGTGTATATCAATGGTGTGGGTAGGTGTGGAAATGTAAGAGGCTGTAGCATTACTAAAAGTGTGTGTAGATACTATGTGGTCCCTATTGGTATATAGGGATTGAATTACATAGAGTATTTGTATGTGTAAGAGACAGCTGTGTGTGCATAAATATAGTGCAGTATGTATAGACATGGCCTTTAGCACTCATGGAAAGAGAGTTCTCTCGTGTCAGTAGTGACTCATAAAACGTTGGTCTCGGTTTAGGCCATCGCTAAGTGTCCCAAACAGTTGCATAAATTTGTATTCATGCCACCATCTCTCTTTCGGTGTTCTAAGATTACCTTTGAGTATTGCCACCTTCAGGTCGTTCATCTTATGGCAAGAGTCAGAGAAATGTACGCCAATAGGACTGTCTCTTGTTCTGCATGTGATGCTGTGGCGATGCAGATTCATTCTCTTGTTTAGCCCCTGTCCCATCTCACCTATGTAGTAGCAGCCCCCTGGGCATTTCATGCACATGATGAGGTACACGACATTGCTGGAGGAACAGGTGAACCTTCCTTTGATTTTGTACTCCAGATTCCTGTGTGGTATTTGTATTGTGCCCGCTGTGTGGAGTATTTCGCAGGTTTTGCATCTTGCATCCTGGCATGGTCTTGTCCTGCATTCAGTTGTACTGTTGAATACTTTACTCCTCACCATCATTTTCTTGAGATTATGAGGTTGTCTATATGATAATAAGGGTGTTTCAGGGAAGACCTGTTGCAGTCTTGTATCTTCCTAATAATGGGTTGTAGTTCCCTGGTGATCTTGCATAGGGCTTCTAGCTGTGGATTATATGTGACCACCAAAGGTTCCCTGTCGCTGGTCTCTTTCTGTCTGTATTCAAGGAAATCACTTCTTGGTATTCTGGTGGCTTTGTAGATTTGCTGGTCTACAAGTCTGTAGTTATATCCACGGTTTATGAAATCCGATCTCAAGGCTATAATCCGCTGGCCTATGTCTGCTGTGTCTGAGCATATCCGGTTGTATCATATGGCTAGACTGTAGATGGTTGCATGCTTAGCGTGTGTCGGGTGGAAGCTGTTGTCCCTCAAATAGCCGTCTCTATCTGTAGGTTTGCGGTATACAGAAGTCTGTCGTTGGTTGTTCTTTATAGTAATGGTGGTGTCTAGAAAATGTACTTCATCCGGGGAATGGGTGAGTTTGAGGTTGATGGTCGAGTGGAACGTATTGAAGTTCTCATGGAACTGTAGGAGGTCCTGTACACCAGAGGTCGAAATCAGGAGGATGTCATCAATGTAGCGAAGGTATGTAAGGGGTTTCAAGTGACAGGTTGAAAGAAAGTCACTTTCCAGTTTTGCGCAAAACAGATTGGCATACTGTGGCGCCATCCGAGTGCCCATAGCGGTCCTGGTTGTCTGGAGGTATGTGTCATTTCCAAATGCGAAGTAGTTATGGGTCAGAATAAATTCGATGCATTTAGTCACATATATAGATAGATAGATATATGTGTGTGTGTGTGTGTATATATATAACACACAAAGAAGAACTAAGACAATCCCCTAAATAGCACTCTAAAATATACCACAAGAATATTAATGTAAAACTGTAGTGAAAAGAACTGGATGCTCCTCAAGTGCAGAGAATGAAAAAAGATTTTATTATTAGAACAGCAATGAGTACTACCTTAAAAACATAAACACACAAATGGCAGCTCCAAAAAGATAACAAACAATGACTCACTAAAAAATATATATTAAATGCTAACTGATAATCTAATAACTAGGATGTGTCCAAATAATAAAGGTATTACACAAAAACTAGGTAAGTGAAGAGGAGGGGGGAGATGTTGGAGCACTGCAGTGAAAAATACCAGGCTGGCGGCGGCGTGCAACAAAAAAACTTTAATGCGGCATAAAAGCCCTGAATTAAAATGACAGAACAATTCTCTGACGCGTTTTTTTTGGGTTATATTTTGGCATTATCTGATGGAAAACTGTATGGTTTTAAATATTTTCAATACTTATAATACTCTAAAAATACTTTAAATATTTTTATAATGTAATATTCTAAACTATTGTGGTCAGCATCATCCTTATATTTAATATAAAATTATTCTTATGGGTACTTTATAATTGCAGTACCTATACTGTATCTGCTGCTAGAATCATGCTATATGATTCTATTTCAATGTCCCTAAATAAGCTTCTCCTGTTTTAATTGACATTTGATTTATAACATGCTTTTCACATGTTTTTTAAGTTTTTTTAATTTATTTGCACGAGGTGATATGAATATATTTAATTAATTAATTTTCTAAAATAGATGTTTAGAGGTCTATATAGTTTAATATGATAAGATAGCTATTTATGTCTGTTTGGTGTTATAACTCTATATATCACTTATGTAATCTATGTTTATCACTTATTTGTTCATTTTCTGTAAAGTTTGTTGGTTTGTATTGAAATGTAATGTCTCCCATTTACCAGTTTGCTTTAACAGCCATAAGATGGTTCCTGGTATAAATACCCATTTACCTGACACTTATTAAGATATTATATCACTTGCTGCATTTGGCTACAGAGGGGTTAAACCCTTCTGTATTAGGCCCTGTGAGCCGCTCCCTCCAAATTTGCATAATCACTAATTGGTCAAGATCACATCATAGTGGGCGTGTAATTTCAAACACTCGCGCGCGGGAGCATATGGGTATTTAAGGTACATCTATGGCTGCAGTATAGCACTCTTTGAAAAAGTCGCTCAGACGAAACGCGTCAGAGAATTGTTCTGTCATTTTAATTCAGGGCTTTTATGCCGCATTAAAGTTTTTTTGTTGCACGCCGCCGCCAGCCTGGTATTTTTCACTGCAGTGCTCCAACATCTCCCCCCTCCTCTTCACTTACCTGGTTTTCTACTGCTGGGACGGATGCACGCCAAAGAGAACAGTGGTGAGGTTTCCTTCCTCTCGGAACGAACAGCTCAACAGGCACAGGCTGAGACAGCCCCGTGAGTCTCTGCACTCCCTGCTCAAGGACCCGCTGGAAACACGTGACCCGCCAGAGAAGGAACCGCCGGATGGGACAAGCACTCCGGTCAGGTTAGAGGTCTCTCTTTCCCTACAGCGGTTTACTCTATTTGCCTGAGCTTTACATTATACATGACTGTATACGAATTGATGCATTTAATGGGGGAACCTTCACACTGATCATGAATTACCAAAAACCACTGATCCCTTGAAGACTGTGATAACGGTCTCCAGTAAACATCAATTTGCAGCACCCTTTTAGGGTTTACTCCCTTACCAACTTACACAAAAACTAAGCTACTAGATACACAGAAAAAAACCTTAAAGTAAAAGACCCTTGCTAGCTAAAGATCACTACATCTAGATGCACAGGGAAAAATATAACATTTAATAAACCTAAACACATGCAATGGTGTCTAGGAAAAAAATGAATAAAACTTATACCAAGGGAAAAGCACAGGGGAGAAAAAAGATGTTAGCAAGACTTAAACCCTGGCCAGCAATAGCAAAAACATGAAAAATAAATACACAGCGTGGATATATAGAGTCTCTGGGATCCAGGCACAGAGGCAGACAAAATGCAGTTGTCTAGGAAAAAATAAAGAATTTGCTTGCCTAAGCGCATTGAATTGATACAACACAGCTGTGCCTGAATGCCACGAGGAACCCTAACTCCCAATATAGGAGAGAAAGATACTCAGCTGTCTTGTCGTGACAAGGGAGGTCGGTTGCTGGTAGTAGGCATTCCAATGCGTGCTGGTTTAAAAGATCAAATGTCCACAGAGATCACAGCATGCTGTGAGAGTCATGTCAGAAGAAAATTAATGGGGAGCTGCCAGATGGAAAACACTCTTTTTAGGCGTTTCACTTGTGGGTGGGCTTCATCCCAGAGTGATACAGACAGGTGAAGGTCAGCTAGTCTTTAAAGAGTTTACCTTAATTTACTGCACTGTTAATTTAATAAAACACAGAACCCCAGCAAGCTCCCCTTGGGAACCCCTGAGCCCCCACAAAATATATGTATATGTATATGTGTCAAAATGGAGTGCTATTGAGCGTGGCATATGTATACAACAGACGACAGAGAAGCCCAATGCTACATCCAACATGACAGAAACACACAGTAAAATACTTATATATTCTCTTGAAGTAGGGTCATTTAGTTTAACCCTTTGGCCAAAGCGTTGTAAGCTTGCGAGCCACGTCAAGGCAGACACCTGTTCGCAAGTCCTAACACTACCAGATAAAATACTAATATACCTCTATTAGGATTAAAATTCTCATTTACCTCTTATTAGGAGGGAGAAAGACCACAGTGGGTCTATATCCAGCAGAATGAGGCACTTGCAAACTAGGGAAGTGGGGAGGAGCGGGCTTAAAACCTGGGAAGGAGGAGCCACCAACCTCCACCAGCTGGAACAGCTGAGAATGGGTTAACAAAACACAGAACCCCAGCAAGCTCCCCTTGGGAACCCCTGAGCCCCCACAAAATATATGTATATGTATATGTGTCAAAATGGAGTGCTGTTAATTTAATATACTGTGTGTATATATATGTAGAGTTATCAGTACCGTGTTAGCCGAGCTTCAATAATCATAAAATAAATAGACGATACCGTTCTGTGGCTAACGCAATGCTTTTATTTGTGCGAGCTTTCGAGATACACTGATCTCTTCTTCCGGCGATGTTACAATGAATGAAGCATTTGCTTGCTTCATTCATTGTAACATCGAAGGAAGAAGAGATCAGTGTATCTCAAAAGCTTGCACAAATAAAAGCATTTCGTTAGCCACAGAACGGTATCGTCTATTTATTTTTTGATTATATATATATATATATATATATATATATATATATTATAATTAATACTTGTTTAGAAGCAAATAATGATGAGCATTTCTGTCACACTTATTTCCAATTGAGTGTCCTAAATAAATAAGGCAAACATTTACATTTTTAGAACATCTGATCTGACCTATTTTTGTTTTTGTCCTATTTTTTTCTTTTTTTTTAAATGACAGGTGCACTGACTGCTTCCTGACTCCTATCTTCCAGTTCTTTGTACTTCACCATTTATTTTAGACACATGTAACTGTGAAATAAATTCCCTACAATAATTCATCAATTATTTTGATTAGAAGACAGCTGTTCTGAAACTAGCTAACTGGAAATGTCAGTCACTACTGTTCTAGGTACAGCATACTGTATTGTCAACATACAGTACATTCTAACTAAAGAGTATTAAAAGTATACCATATCTTCTTTTTTAAATAAAATAAAGGATATTTAAAAAAAAATAGAAATAGCACATTAGTAAATTAGTAAAAACATATCATTTTTTTAAATAGTTCTGCACTAAAATGTAACCTGATTACAACAAACCTGGGAAATAATTGATATGGACATTGTGTTCTGGAAAACTATGCTTACTGTTTGTCAATGTCTCTGGGGAAGTTACTGACAGCACTGCTGTATAGGGTCATGTTAAAGGTACTAAAATGTGACCTGTTCCAGTTCCAGTCCACCTAAATAGTGACTGAATGTCATTTCTGTCTTTTAGAAATACCCATGATGTCATCACAATGTATTTATACATTTTTGCTCTTTAGAAAGGCAAGCAAAAGTATTCATTTAAAAAAAGCTATTCTTTTAAGTCTGCTATCCTGTAATTGTCCAACCTCTAGAGTAAACCACACAATTGCCTTGCACTGACTTTGTAAAATTGACTTTTGACATTACACTTCAACTGGAAAAGTAACACAAGTAAAACAACAAATTGTATACAAATTACACACACATACACACACACACACACACACACACATCGTTTTCCACCGATCAACAGAAAAGTTGCCACACCAAAGTGTCCCAATGTCCGTCAGGTGTTGTATTAAAGTATTAAAGTGCAGATGCTGAGCAATGGCTCTTATTTCTAGGCTCTCAAGGTTTTGGCATCCGTGCAGGCTGGTGTGTTAAGCAAATTAATGGAGGGCACCGGGAACTTTTCTTAAACTTGATTATTAAAAGGAACAGTGTAATACATCTTCTTTGGAATGCTCCGGCAGCATTCAAAATGAGGCACATTTCTTTACTTTGTTATCCACATTGCAGGGCAAGACAACAACAGATAGTGGTGGTTCCTCACTACTGAGATCCATGTGCAGGGTGTCATCTCACCTAAGCATTCACCCTATCACTTGGAACTGAACTGGAGAGATTATTTCCCTCCTGTAATCCCCTGGTGATACTCCTAAGCCTTAACTAGGACCCTAGTCTGAAGTAGCTGTATTACCTTATTGCAGTTGGAATACACTTCAGGGCCATATTGTGCAACCCCATTTCTTAAGTGAACACTTCCCTGTTTTGGGAGACACAGGCCTCCCAGTAGGGAGTCTGTACTTCTATACTGCTACATTTCTAAGAAGGCTACTGTATCTTCAAGGACTTCTACCCCAGCTTCTACCCCATCAGCACCCTATCAGCACTTAACTATGTACAGGTGAGACCCCCTACTCTGTTTCCTCCTGAGATCTGAAGGTGGTGCTTTGGGTCCCTCTTATTTAAAGCCTAACCCCAACGCTCTGTCTCTGGGCATAAAAGGGGCAGAGTGTAGCTTATGCTGAGTCACTTTGAACAATGTGACCATTCCAGCAAGTTCTAGAATGCCCGGAATAAACAGACCCTTGCCTGGTTACTTTGCAATCATATAACAAAATGCGGTATTATTAGTTTTTAACTCATTAAATCCATTTTAACATATTAAACTTATTAGGAATCCCATAGGGGTGCTACATTATACTTGAATTTTTTTTTTATATATATATATATTTAGGGGTGCTACATTATACTTGAATTTTTTTTTATATATATATATATATATATATATTATATATATAGCAGTTACATGTTAACTCGTTTGTAATCTGCACAGAACATTGTATAGTGATTTTAAAAAATAAATACAGCACATGACTGGATTTTTCAAGAACATGTAATTCCCTGCTGCTATTTATTACATTCTCCTGTCTGCAAAATAGCACCATATTTATCAAAGAAATAAACTACCATTATTTTCAAACATACTGTACAGTATTTTGATGGAAACCCATCAATGTGAAGAAAACCATTTGCAGTATTATTATTTTGACTCGTCATGACATTTCAATCATGTCCTTGTTTTGTAACTAACTTCAGTGCATTCTGGCTCCTAACAAACTTGACTTTTCAGGCACAATGAAAACTTGGAGAACTAGGACTAGATAAGAATCTCATTTTCATATGGAGGAAGACTGGCAAGACTGTTGTTGCAGTATTTACTAGGAAAACTCTAGATTTTATACCATGTGCAATGAACGATTAGACCTAATAGAACAAAGATTTGTAACAAGGCATGAAACCCAGGCAAAACAAAATTTGAAACGCCATTAATTTGTGGATTTTGTCATCAAATTGACCAAGTTTAGTATTATCAAACTTCAGCTAAAATCAATAATATCTGGCCATTTTAACTCTCATACTATTGTGTGGTCTTATAGTAGCCAATAAATAAGCCTAGATTCCACTGACATAAAACAGAGATAAAGTTGTGCTCTCAATGGATATGTGAATGTGTAGAAATTATAAAATAAATGTGCAAACTGTTAAAGTGAATGAGGGTGAAACAATTGACAAATATTGCAGCACCAACCTTTTAAAGACTGTCGGCCTCATTCTATGCTTCGATAACTTTGCTGCCATCTTGAATGGTTTGGCATGATCCTACCGAACAGTTTGTCATTTGTGTTATCACAGTATTCAGAAAGAATTTGAAACCATCTTAAACTGTGATGTAGAAAAATGCCAATACTGCTCGGCTTAGCAGCAATGAGATCTCAGCTTCTCTCAAAGTTCTCCCCCATACGATCTGACCTCAGTCTGTAAGAGCTGCATATAGAGAGCCACATCTCCCTGCACAGCTCTCACATGTGATCGCACTTCAGGGTGTCTCTGGAGCTAAACTGCATTAATGTCAGGTCAGGGGACCCCCTGCTTCCCGAGATTTTACCACTACAGTATTGTAGCAAGGGTTCTCTGTAGCTGAAACGCATTGATTTCAGGCATGCGAACCCCTACTTCCTGAGTTACAGGTCCCATTATGGGGTGCCGGTATCCCCGCCATACTAAGACAACTATAACCGGCGCCTTACAAGTCCATAAGTATGTGTCTTAGAGTCCAAAAATTGAAGGAAGTGTCCAGAATTCTCCTGATCTTGTGCTTCCATGTACTGGGATGACCGTGTGTAAATCAAACACAGAAAAAAAATCATAGTGCAATAGTGTTAACACAATACAAGATTGACACTACAAGAAACAAAAAACACACAATACAAATGACTAACACTACAAACAGGACATACAAAACCAACTGACAAATAACAAATACAACAACAAATAGCAAGGCTGAAAATATAAAAAAGCTAATTTAATACAACATAAAAAACAATAAAATTGCTAAAATAAGGATGACAAAGAGATGGCTGGTCCGGTGGGTTAAAACCAGGACCCTACTCACAAGATGGTATGAGTATACAGGCACTGTGAATCAACGGCGGTGAGGTGACAGCAAATCCTCTTATCACGCTGGATGCTCCAATGCTGGGGGTGGACTTCTGGGGGGTATGAACCTCTTCCTGCTCGCAATTTGAAACACACCTGTCGCACGTCTTGAGTCAATGCCGTCTGGTATAGCTAGTGAACTTTGACCCTACGCGTTTCATGCGCTTGCGCGTCACTTCTTCAGGGGAATTGGGTATTGCTAGTAATTGGTTACTTTTATTCGTGTGTGGTGACTCTGATTGGCTGAATAAATCCGCCCCTCTTCTCCACCACACTCACTCTGATTGATCGAATTGTTTGTCAATCACTACTAGCAAAGAGATGCAGCCTTACTAATACAAAAGAAACATTTAACACAAAAAACAAATACTTGAATACAGTACTAACAAAGAAAAACATGAATAAACTTATACCAGTTCCCATTTAGATACACTAAAGGGAATCACAATGGGATAGGTTAGAACGGCTAGAAATCCTCCTACCAATAGGATTATTAATGCAAAAAAGCCCCCAGCTCAAAATCTATGTTAAAGCCACTTGGAGAGAGGGTCTTAATTCATAAATCCAGTATGCCTCACGTTTACTGGTCTGACCCAATCTGTCCCCCCCCTCTCCAGTTGGCCTGAACCACCTCGATTGCCTGACAAACCAGTCCTGTTGGATTTTTATTATGGTGTGTGAGGAAATGGTGGGAGACACTATGGGTGAGCAATCCCTTTTTTATATTGTAAATATGCTCATAGATTCTCCTTTGGAATGTCCTCCCTGTCCTGCCTACATATTGCAGGCCACAGGGGCACTGCAGCAAATATATAATAAAACATTGAGTGACAATTTATATAAGATTTAATGGAGTAGATTTTGGAGGTTACATTAGATTTAAATGTGTTGGTACTATAAGAACAAGCCAGACATTTAGCACACGTAAAGAACCCTTTAGTGCTATTTGATCGTTTTTGCCTAGAATGATTGAGTGATTGATAGAAACTTATTGAACTGATTGAGTGATTGATAGAAACTTAGACTTAAAGTTTGTAGCCTTCGTAAATATAATATTTGGTTTAGGAGGGAGAATTTGGACTAATGTGCTATCTCTAAGTAGAATGGGCCAGTGTTTATTCATAATATGTCTTATCTTAAGTGCCATTTCGTTATACTGGGTAACGAAAGAGACAGTATGATTATACCCACTGGTCTGATGTTTCTTATTTTTATATTCTAATAGTGCATCCCTCTGCATGTTCTCTACCTGTGACAATGCATCGTCCAAAATAATTACTGAATACTTTCTATCCATACAGTAAATTTATGCTTGAGCTCGTTAGCCTGAGCCGCAAACGCCTCCTTGTCGGAGCAGTTGCGTTTTAGGCGAACGAACTGAACTTTTGGAATGTTATGTACCCATAAAGGATTGTGTTGGCTATCTGCCCTCAAGTAGTTATATGCTTGTACGGTTTTAAAAAATGTCTTAGGGTATCATGCAGTAAGCGGCGGAAAAATGCATTAGCCAGTTTAGCAATTAGCCATGTTTTTGACGTGTTAAACTGGCTGTATGCTGTAAGGGGCGAATCCCTGGGGAATGAATGCGCCACCACCATTTGATGAAATGGCGTGTAACCGGTGGCGGGACGGCTGCCTGGCGAGAAACTGCCGAGAAGCCGTCCCCTGCCGAGTTGTGTTTGCAGCAGAGAGAGATCCGCTGCTCTCTCGGCGCAAACATCAGCACAATAAAAATTATTTTTAAAACAACTTTTATTCATAGTGTACATGTGCAGGGGGTCTCCGGAGCTGAACCGCATTGGTTTCAGGTCGGGGGACCCCCTGCTTCCCGAGATACAGACCCCTTTATGAGGTGCCGGTATCCCTCTGCATTTAAAGGTCCCGATCACGTGACTGCGGAATGTAAACAAAGCAGAGGGATACCGGCACCCCATAAAGGGGTCTGTATCTCGGGAAGCAGGGGGTCCCCGGACCTAAAACAAAAGCGCTTCAGCTCCGGAGACCCCCAGCATCAATCCCAGCCAGGAAAAAGGCCTGAAATTTTTCTAAGTGCCGATCCGACACTCATCCGCTGCCTCTGAGCAGCAACTTGCCATGTTTTTCTTGCGTGGCTGATCCGCCAGCAAAACAGTATTCTAGAGAGGCGAATAGCTCTTCTTAGCTACTCGCCTCTACTAGAATACAGCGTGGCGGAAAAATTTGGATTTTTATGCGGAAAGTGCTTTCTCGCCCCGCCACCGGCGGAAAAAAAAAACCGCCAGCCAAACTGGCGTTTTTTTTTGAATCTCGACACTTTCTCGCCCGTTACTGAATACAGATAGGCTTTTTAGGCGGGAAAGTGGCGAGAAGTGCCTTTCCGCCGCTTACTGCATGAACCCCTTAGTGTGAATAGTGTTGTCAGATATATATATATGAAGGTCCAAAAAATCTATATGATCAGTGAAGGAGGGGGGGTGGGGGAGGGGTAGGGAGGGGAAGGGGGGGATAAAGGGGGAGGGTGGGATGAGGGGAAAGGGGAAGGGAAAAGGACCATGAACATTAATCATTAAGAAAATGTTGTAACTCCCAGTCTGTGTTCAGACCATGGGGTTGTAAAGTATTGAGACAAAATGTCCATTTCATTTCTGTCTTATTCAAACGGTTAAGCCTGTCTCCCCCTCTCGTGTCTGTAGGGATGTGCTCAATGCCATAGAATCTGAAATTTTTCAATCCACCCTGAGAACATTTAGAAAAATGATTGGAAACTGGATGAGTAGTATCTTTTTTTCTAATTAATCTAATATGTTCTGCGATTCTAACGTGTAAGGGCCTATACATGTGAATTGGAGATTCCTGTCGTTGTGATTAAGGTAAGTGGAAAATGTGTCTAATTGTGCCTGACTACCTGACCAAACAAAAACCACGTCATCAATGTAGCTTCGCCAGAGCACCAGGTTTGCCCCAAGTGGACAGTTATTCCATATATAGTCCTCTTCCCAACTGTCCATAAACAAGTTGGCATAACTTGGGGCAAACCATGTTCCCATAGCCGTACCGCATACCTGTAAAAAAATTGTGAATTGAAAGAAAAATAATTGTGTATCAAAATATAACGAATGCTATCTATTAAAAATGCTCGAAAGGCTGGTTTAATATTGGGTAATGACTCAAATTTGCGAGCTATGGCATGGCAGCCCTGCTCGTGATCAATCACGGTGTACAAAGATGTCACATCCGCCGTGACCCATATATAGCCTGGCTGCCAATCCAATCCTCTCAATAGCTGTAACACATGAGTAGTATCTCGCAAATATGATTTGACCTGAGTGACTATAGGTTGAAGGTGATGATCAATGAACTGTGACAGATTAGAGGACATAGAAGCTATTCCAGAAATTATAGGTCTCCCTGGTGGTTGGGTTAGATGCTTATGAATTTTGGGTATATAATAAAATAAAGGGATGCGTGGAAAGGATACAAGCAAATAATCTACTAAATCTTGGGTGATAGCCCCACTATTAAATCCACTCTCAAGTAAGGTTTTTAAATCTGCCTCAAATTGCTCTGATGGATTGGCAGAAAGGGGGAGGTAACTTTGTTCAGCTCAGAAGACCCCTGCTCCCGCACACTATTATCAACCTCCGCCCCCCCAAGAAAAAATCATTACCTTAGCAGATAGCTGCGAAGGTAATGAAGCTGCTTACATTTTATTTTTATTCATAGTGTGCGTGAGCAGGGGGTCTCTTGAGCAGAACAAAGTTGATTTCAGCCTCAGGGACCCCCTACTTCCCGAGTTACAGGCCTCGTTATGAGGTGCCGGTATCCCTCTGCTTTGTTTAGATTCCATGGTCACGTGACCCACAGGATTTTAACATGGCGGGGATACCGGTACCCCATAATGGAGCCTGTATCTCGGGAAGCAGGAGGTTCCTGAGGCTGAAATCAATGTGGATCAGCTCAGGAGACCCTCTGCTCAAACACACTATGAATAAAAATACAATTTAAGCATTTTCATTACCTATTGCTAGGCAATATACAACCTGCCAATCACCAAAAGATGCCCCAAATAAAAAACATATTCAATTTTAATCTAAAAAATGCCAAAAAACTATTGATTGGCACGGTGGCACACCCATGCCCTGTGGGCATGAGCTGCCACTATGCCAGGCAATGGGCAACCTGCAAAAAAATTAATACAGTGCATGCATCAAATAAAAACCATATTGCATTGCCATAAAACAAAAAAGGCCAACAAAAACTATTGATTGGTACAGTGGCACACCCATGCCCTGTTGGCATGACCTGCCACTATGCCAGGCAATATGCAACCTGCAAATAAATAAATACAGTACAGTGCATGCATCAAATAAAAACCAAATTGCATTGCCAGCCAATAAAATAAACCAATTGATTAGCACAGTACCACACCAATGGTCGGTCACACTGTCAATCAATTGGCAACCTGCAAACAAATACATGCATCAAATAAAAAAAGACATTACTGTACTGTAATACATTTATCACTGCTATAAAAACAAAAAACAATAAACCAATTGATTGGCACAGTACCACACAAACGACTTACTTTTGATGTGTTCACCCACCAAATCTGACTTAAACACCAGGAACAGCAGCAGCAACTCCTGTCCACAACTCCTGGTCCACGACGCAATGCTCCTCAACAGCCACGGCCCACAGGTGAAATCTTTAATTCTTGTCCTATTTCTTCTCTTCTTTCTTTTCTTCCTCTATAATTTGTAATCCATTTTGAGGTCTTCTTTATCTTCATCTTTACTTGTAATCCACTCATGGTTCTTCTTTATCTTCATCTTCACCTGTTCTTCATCTGTCAATCCATTAGGGAGATGTTACTCCTTCAGCTCATGCCGTCAAATGAGACTACACAGGCTTTCATATGGCCTGTGACGTCACATTTGAGTGAGAAATGGTTCCCACGCCATCTGATTGAATGGGATAACCATGTGACTTTTTTGAGGAGATGTGACGTCATCAAAAGTGAGTGAAGCCAGCCAATCAGAAAGGCTCAGCTTCCTTTCCCTTTAAGATGACGTCACAGAAACCAGAATGGCTGGCATCACATGGTTTACTAGAACTAGTAAACCATGTGATGTCAGCCATTCTTGTTCTGGTTTCAGTTATGGGGTGCCGGTATCCCTCTGCTTTGTTTAGATCCTATGGTCAAGTGACCCACAGGATTTTAACATGGTGGGGATACCGGCACCCCGTAATGGGACCTATAACTCGGGAAGTAGGGGGTCCCTGGACCTGAAATCAATGCATTTCAGCTCCAGGACCCCCCTGCTATAATACAGTGTCGTTAAAATGTAAATAAAATCCATGCGATTGCCTGTTAGAGGCGCGCTGGTAGAGTGACTGATTCAGCCTATCTCTTACTGCACATCTCTTACAGACAGGTAGACCCCGGTAGGATTACCTGCTGTATTAATATGATGGGCCATTTAGTCTGCAGAGGACAATCTCGGACCAGCATGCGGTATAGTGCATTATTCAACCCGATAAATGGTCGGATAATGGCCGCTGCATCTGTATGATGACTTTGAGTACTAGTAGTAGCAGGATCATCATCACCACCAATGGCACCACTTTTTATTGATATAACTTTATCAGAATCATCACCACTATTACCACCACCACCACAATGAACTCAACCTTCCCCCGCCTGTCAATCTCTTCTTCCCTCACCTCTATGTCTGCGTTGCTACCACGGTATGCAGAAAGCCTAGAATACCTGTGATAGCAACATTTGCAAAACTGGTGGGTAGCCTGTTACGTGATGATTGCCTCTCTGAAAAGACCTTACCCGGCGATTTCTTTCACCTGCAGAGAGAGCTGCTCAGAGAGAGCCGCCTCTCCTTGCACAAATCTCGCCCGAAATTAATGTTTTTTAATATAAACACAAAAATAGGAGTGCATGGAAAAGAGAACCAGAGAACCGAGATTAATACACAATCTTTATTCAAAAGCGATCTAATAGATCAGATAACGCCTGTGACACCCACGTTTTTGGGTGTTTTTTAATATAAATGTTATTCCTAGTGTAGCTAAGCAGGGGGTCTCCGGAGCAGAACCGCATTGATTTGAGGTTAGGGGACCCCTGCTTCCCAAGATACAAACCACGTTATGGGATGCCGGTATCTCCTATGCATTTTAATCCCACGGTCACGTGACGCAGGACATTTAAATGCCTAGGAGATACCGGCACCCCATAACGGGGTCTGTATCTTAGGAAGCAGGGGGTCCCCAGACCTCACATCAACTCGGTTCTGCTCCGGAGACCCCCTGCTCATCTACACTAGTAATAAAATGTATATTAAAACAGCTGCTAACCACAATAAACATTAAAAACACAACAACACTTAGAGTGTTTCAAAAAAATAAACACACAAGGGAGGCGCATGCGCGAGGTCTAGGTGCATGGATGCTTAGAGTGTGAGTTCCGCACCCCTCGGCAACTAAAAAACACTCAAACAATATAAAAAATATAAAGGATGCAAACGAGACCGAAATCGGGCCGTCAGGCCACGGTACTTACTAAATATTTTAATAAATCGGACTCAGCGCGCAAAGATGGAGCGGGAACCCTGACGCCGTCCGCAGAGTCAGACTCAGAGGATGAACAGATACCGGAGGAACGCATTGACCCGGGAGACACTGAATAGATCACTCGGAGGTGATGAGGGAATTTTGTAATGAAATGAAAGCCTATATGCACAAGGAGCCGCAGCCTAACGACCCCCCAAGAGACATTATTGTTGTCTCCATTATTTTAAAATAAAAGAGGCAGTTTGCCAAATTTCCAGGGCGTCGGGTACAATGGAGTTTGAGGGGGTTAAACTCCTGATTTTCCAGGACCTGGCGCCTACAACTCTCGCCAAGCGGAGGTCCCTCCTGCCCATAACTAGGCTGCTCCGAGACAAAGGGGTGCGGTACCGTTGGGTTTTTCCCTTTGGCCTTATGGTACTAAAGAACGGAACAGCCCACACTCTACGTTCTCTAGAAGAAACGGGCCAATTTCTGAAAAAATTGGGTCTATGGGGAGATTCCACTGACCTGGAGGGTGCTGGAGCATCTTCCCCTGAGCCGGGCTGGAGCAGAGTGACGAATTCGGCGCGAAAATACCAAGAAAAGACCCTTAATTGATACCAACTATGGATCAATTAAGCCTAAAAAGGGCCATACCGGCAGACTGTTCATTTGTCCGCAAATTGCCTGAGTAAAGTTGGACAATTCAAACCTGCATCCTGACATGGCGGCCATCTTGGTACACCCGGCCACAACACTGGATACCGAGTAAAGGAGGGAGGACCCACCCGCAGATAAGTGTCAAACGGATCACACCGAGGGTGCAGCGCGCCCTGGCCCCCCCCCCCCCTCATCGTGGCCAGAGTGACTGTTGTGGTAGTAGGAAATGGAGCAGCCCCACGATGACAGCTCCCAACCCCAGAAACCGGAATCACCCCCTTGTGCCCAGGACTATGTACTACCTCCCACTGCCTGATCCGACGGCTGGATGCTGTATACTATATGCGTGTGTGTGCAATTTAAAAGAGGGAATGGGGAATGATTGGTTGTTGCAATGATAAATGTGGTTACAAGTATTTAACTATATACTCGCAGAGGAGACATTTCATTAGGGTCTTGGTAGCATAAAGGTGTTGGGGTGGGTTTAGAGGCTTCCCTACTAGCTAGGGATCTAAATTTGAACACACAGAGATCCACAGGGGGGGCAGATAGCAGAGCGGCATTAGCTGGATATTAGATGTGAGTCTGAGGTGAATGGGAAGTGAAAGGGAGTATAGATATATCTATGATAACTATAATGTGCGCTCTGGCTCTGACTCCTACTTGAGGATACCATGAGATTACGCAGCAACAACACAACACACCTTAGCGCACCCACGAAGCGAACTAGGGATAGGTGTAGGACCGCTTCAACCTAGCTACCCAGAACGACTGCATAACAGAATATAGCCCGGCAGAGGGACGGGCGAGGAAGCACCAACATAGAGGCACATCCTAGGGGATATGGTTAGCCATAGAGGGGCTAAGCATATAGATGATCGGAAGAAGTTGGGAGCTTTAGAGGGGTACATGGGAATAGGACAATCGAGACTTTAATAAATACCTGAAAGCTACCCACGAAAAGCAGGGGTCATTGCAGGTCAGGACAGTCTGCCACGGGGTATATACCAAGGTGGTCGCCACATATCTTCTTGGAGTCATTCAAACTGAGTTCAATTAATTTCTTAGTTAATGTAACTAGATGTTTAGGAGTGTTATATAGCTTTCTAGTTCAAGCAGAGCCGGGGGGGGAGTCTCCCATCCCCGGCCCTCGCCATGTTGCCAAAAGGGAACGCCCTGCGTAGACACAGGGCATTCATTCAAGCCCTTTGGAAGGGAAAGGACCGAACCAGATCGGTTAATCATGCACCAGGTATTGGTGTATGGGTCACAAGCTTTCCTCCAAAGGCAAGAGATCCAATGGAGTCTCTGACCCCAAAAGGATCTCCGAAGTTATTTTACTGTATGTTTTATTCCGTGTTTTTTCTCCCTACCCCTCCCGGTTGGCCACGGGACTCGCGATGCGCTGAAGGATCCCTCAGAGGGTCACCGATGTCTCGGACAGAGGAAGAGCAGGTAAAGCACAAACACCTACACTATACACTAAACTCTATGGTTAGGACAGACCGGTTAGATAATCTATAATGGGGTGGATAATCATATCTCATAATGTAAAAGGCTTAAACAGCCCGGGTAAGCGTCGAGTAGCATTCGCTGACTACCAGCGAAAACAAGCTGATATCATACTACTCCAGGAGACGCATTTCAACACAAATAGCTCCCCAAAATATTTAGACAAACGGTTCCAACAATTCTACCTCTCATCCTCCACAAAGAAAACAAAGGGAGTAGCGATTATATTCCATAATAAATGTCCATTTAAGGCAGAAAAGACAATCAGAGACAAAGACGGAAGATATATAATCTTAATAGGCACCATAAATGGACAAACACTAACATTAGCATCTATCTACGCCCCGGGCGATCTGGAACCTAACTTTTATACATTCGCTTTTAACAAGCTGAGTAAGGTTGCACAGGACCCAATAATAATAGCGGGGGACTTTAACACAACCCTCAAACCTAAAATGGAGAGATCAGGCCCTCAGCTTCGATATACCTGTAACCCATCTTCCCCTCCCCCCCAGACTCTACGGTGGTGTCTAGGGTGCATGAGGAATAGTCTCCTTATTTGACAACGGAACAATATCCCAACGATAAGGGCTTCCAACAGCTGCAACACAATAGCCAGGACGAGTTATACGCCACTTGCCTTCGCCCAGATAATTCCTCCTCTCCTTCCTCCAAGTCACTCTTCCGGCAGGATGGTCTGAGCTAGGGCTTCAATACCCCATGGCCCACCCCCGAGGTTAGCCTCGCGGTGGGTCTTGGATTCTCCCCATCACCTCTGGCAGTGGGGTGAGGGCATTGGTCCACCAAGTCTATAACTCTATCAGCTCTACTTAAAAGACGCTGATTCTGTACACTCTCCTTTCGCCTGCACTCTGCGCAGGGGAAACCGTAGTTCTCTCCAAATCCTCAGTCCGATCCGCAGTATTTCTTGACTCATGGCCTGTTAGCGGCACTGCATACTCCCGGCATAACTAACCGGCAACTCCAGACTCTGACTAATCTCGAACGAAATCGAAGAGCTACTCTCGCACGAAAAAAACTACTCACCGGAGTTGGCTACTAAATATAGAGCTAGCCCCGTCCCGCGTGATGTCAACAGGACCTCCCCTCGTGCTCACGCCTGCTGCAGAGTCCAGGCCTGCGTCTATCATTCAGGATAGGGCTATAAGGGGGGAAAACCCAGGATGATTACTGGTGCCTGATCTTAACAGGACTTACCACAGCAGAAGGAAGATATGTATAGCCTGTGCTGTTTACAGGGGGCTACATACCAAAAATACCTCCCACACGTTACGTCGGGGCCTGAAAGAGAACAGTCTCCTAGACATCTGGAGGGAGCAACATCCCCATGAGAGAGACTACACCTTTTTCTCGCATCCTCACTCATCTTATAGCAGAATCGACTACTTCTTTGTCTCTAGCAGACTGGTCCCGAAGATCTCCCATACTGGGATCCATGATATTTCATGGTCAGACCATGCGCCTATAGAGCTGAGGTGCACCCAGCTAATTCTAGACAGACCTAGAGCAAATTGGAAGCTTAATTACTCCCTCTTGAAAAACCCTGAAACCGCCCAGTTTGTAGCAGAAGAAATAGATCAATACTTCAAACTAAACAAAGGATCAGTGAACTCCTATCTATCCCTCTGGGAGGCTCACAAAGCAACGTTAAGAGGTGTACTAATTAGTATTGCTTCAAGAAGAAAAAAAGAACGAGAGGCTAAAATAGGGTTACTACAATCCAATTTAAAAGCCCTTGCGGACAATCATAAGCAGTCCAATAACCCCAGCCTACTCAAACCAATAAAAGACGCCAAAATAGAACTAAACTTACTATTAACTTCCCAGGCTGATATTTCCCTGAATTGGTCAAAGAGGAAATTTTTCGATAAGGCAAACAAGTCAGATTCTATGCTCGCCAACAAATTGAGACACATACCCCCTAATTATAGTATACAAGCCATTAGAAGATCCTCGGGCTCCATATCCGGAAATCCGACTGTAATTGTTGAAGAATTTAAATCATTCTACGAGAAATTATATAACGGGGATAAAATAGTGCATAACCAGAATACAGAACGAGCTCGTGAGTCCTTTCTTAAAAGCTCAAAGCTGCCAAGGCTGACAGAGGAGGAGAGAAAGCGACTGAGTTGTGATTTTACAATGGAAGAGCTAGCCCTAGTAGTTGAAAATCTAAAGACCTCGAAGGCCCCGGGACCGGACGGCTTCTCGGGTCTGTATTATAAAAAAATATAGTAAATCCCTGGCCCCATACCTGCTCAACATGTTCAATGCGGTGTTGGCAGGAGAACCCTTCCCGGAAAACATGCTCCAAGCGTCAATCTCCATAATTCATAAACCTGGAAAAGACCCAATAGATTGTAAAAGCTACAGGCCCATCTGGCTTATTAATATGGATATAAAAATCTATGCTAAATTGATTGCCAATAGATTAAGTCAGATCCTACCTAGACTGATACACCCAGATCAAGTCGGCTTCATTAAAGATAGACAAGCGGAAGACAACGTCCGACGAATCATTGATCTGCTAGAAATAGCCAAGTCACAAAAAGTACAAATTATGGTGTTAAGTCTAGATGCAGAAAAAGCCTTTGATAGGATCGACTGTGCATACCTAAAAGCTACGCTTGGAGCATTTGGTTTCGAGAATAAATTAATATCAGCTATTATGGCTCTATATGCTGGTCCGACTGCTAAAGTTATACATCAAGGTTTCCCATCGGACCTATTTAAGATTAAGAGTGGTACGAGACAGGGCTGTCCCCTCTCGCCTCTACTCTTCGCCATGTGTATGGAGCCTCAAGCAGCACAAGTTAGAGATAACCCGGATATTTCCGGACTTAAAATAGATGATCAAGCCCACAAAATAGCCCTATACACACATGATGTTCTAATGGTCTTGTCAAAACCGCTCACCTCTCTCCCTAATCTTTTCAGCTTGTTGGATAGGTTCAACAAAATTTCAGGGTTCAAAATTAACCAATCAAAATCAGAGGCCTTGAACGTCACTATACCAAAACCAGACGAAAAACTAATTTCCCTAAATTTTAACTTCCGTTGGCAGCATACAGCGATCAAATACCTAGGAGTATTTATCACTAGCAATTTTAAATCAATTTATAAAGTTTATAAAAGTTAATCATAGCACTGAAGGAGGATATAAGGCGGTGGGCGAAATTCAATATCTCCTGGATAGGCAAAATATATAGTGTAAAAATGAATCTTCTCCCACGCATCTTATATTTGTTCCAAACGCTCCCAGTGCCATTGAATCTGAAAGAAATTAGTGCGTTACAAGCCTCCATCTTCACATTTATTTGGGGGGGACAAAAAGGCTAGAATTAAAAAACAAACCCTACTGAAGCAACCAACGGAAGGGGGCTTGACAGTACCTTTGCTTGAGATCATACTATCGTGCGGCCCAATTATGCCAACTTTCCCAATGGCAGATACACCCAGATTTGAAGAGATGGGTTGCGTTGGAGAGCAAGGCTTGCTCCCAATTGGAGCTAAGCAATTTATTGTGGACCCCAAAAATAGCAAGAAAAAATGCTATACACCCACCGCTATCCTCAATGACCAATTCATTATCAATCTGGGATGCTACCAAATTTAGATGTGGACTTACATCCAAAAATACCCTGATGACACCTCTATGGGGAAACCCTCACTTTGCTCCAGGTATGCATAGTGCAAACTTTCAAATCTGGAAACATAACAATATAGCGAGATTAAAAGATCTGGAGGATGGCAACAAAATCATAACATTTGAACAAATTAGAGAGGATAAAAATATCCCACATACAGAATTTTATATATACCTCCAGATCAGAGCCTTCTACCATAACTCTAACCCACACCCCCCATTGACAACATTCGAAAAGCTCTGTCTGAGAGAGACAAATACAAAGTCACCCACAAGTTAGGGTATATGCTAAAGTGGGAAGCGGATCTGGGGGAGACCCTAGAACTGGATGAGTGGACTCAAATAGCAACTGCAGCGGCCAAGAGCTCGATATGTACAACATTAAAGGAGAACGCATATAAAGTCCTAATGAGGTGGTATCTTACCCCGCTTAGACTATCTAAATTTGTAAATGGAAGCTCCCCATTGTGCCCTAGGCAATGTGGAGAATCCGCTGATCTGTTACATATGCTGTGGTTTTTTCCCCGGTTGGTTCCGTTATGGAATAAGATCAAAGATTGGCTACAGAGGATTTTGGGCCTCGAAATTCCATTCGATCCCGGTCTTTTCTTACTTGGCAGAGCCCGACAGGGTATCGCAAAAATAGATCTCAAACTAATAGCTCATTTTGCTACAGCTGTGAGGTGTGAGATCGCAGCATTATGGAAACAAAGTGAAATTCCTGCTATCCCCAAGATTCGGAACAGAATTTGGTACGTATGCCAGATGGAAAAATTAACGAGTTTAGTTAATGATACTGGCGAAAATTTCCTAAAAGTCTGGACGCCTTGGTTGGCCCAGACAGACATCCCAGGGGTTGATATATCCCACAATATTGCTTTAATAATCGGTAAATGCGTTCTCCTGTGATGCGGTAGTTCACTCGTCGTTAAAGGGATACCAGATGATGACTAGCGGCAAAACAGATAAATTACTATTGTTCACCACCAAAAATAGCACATGGTCATCGGATCCTTGGGCGTTGAACGGTGTCGTGGCCTCCCATCCCTCCTCATCCCCTCCCTATCCTCCACCCCCCCCCCCTTTTTTTTTCTTCTCTCCTTAGTTATTTATTATGTTTTATTTATTATTTATGTCTATGTTTATGTTATCCTGTTAAGTAATGAGCAATGTTTGTGTACAGCTAAGATGCACATGAGATATTGATATCGCATGACGCAGTACTGGTTATAAGATGTATTAATGCTGTATTTTCAAAAATAATAAAAACTACAAGTAAAAAAAAAAAAAACACAACACTAATAAACACCTCCTCTACCCCCACATGATTGATATCAGAGGTTGCAGGTGTCCGGGGGTCTTCAGGTGGTCCCCACAGGTGTCTGTGGGCCCTTGGGTGGTCCCACAGGTGTCTGGGGGTCCTCAGGTTGTTCCCACAGGTGTCTGGGGGCCCCCAGTTTGTCTCCTTGGGTCCCCTCTGGCCTGCGGTACCAATCTTGTGGCCAACATTTTTTTTCAATATATTTAAATTAATACCCCCCACCCTCCTCCAACACATACAGTACTGTAATGGACAAAATAAATATGATCCAGATATGGATAATAGCTAATTTGCCCATTATAAAATAAAACATTAGCCAGCCAGCATAAATAAAGTAAATAAACCTTTCTACTTACCCCTGTCATCATGAAGGGTGTCCTCATCAGCATACTACAGGTCCATGTCCTCCGATTCCAGAAAGAATACATGAAAATATACAATTTAATGGCCCCTAACCCCTTAATCACCTTAGCGGTTAATAACCGCTACAGCAACCCTCCCCTGCTACCCACCCGGGAGGCCTAACCACCCACCCCGGAACCACTATACCAACCCTGTACACATTTATTGGCATAGTGGTACATGATACCCATATAATATGGGCATGATAAGCCAATATAGCAGTCAATGGTCACACTAATAAAAAAGCACGAAGGCCAAAAATACACAATAATAAAAGATATACACAAGCACCTAAACACCCCAATTCAATAAATAAAAGCACTAGCCAACCAATTAAATAAATAAAAGCACTAGCCAACCAATTCAATAAATAAAAGCACTAACCAAAAAAACAATTAATGAATTTAAACCACTAGCCAACAAATCAATTAATTAATAAAAACACTAGCCAACACCTCAATTAAAACCAGTAGTCAACAAAAGAAACAATTCATTAATTAATTAAAAACGCTAAACAATCGGAAAATGAAATAAAAACAAGCCATCCAAATTACAATAGTAATAAAGAGCGTTGTCAGAATGCTCAAATACCCAGCTAAACACAATGAAGTAATGAATCCCAAGACATAGGTACAGTAGGTGTATAGTATATTAGTGAGTCAGTCCACATAACCAGATATAGCCATAGATCCCTGAAAACCGAGGGTGAATGGGAAAACCCACCACACTCAATTTCATTGGGAACAATAAGGCAGCAATAAAGGCTAAAAACTCACGGACACCTCCTTGTAGGGAAAACATGCTGCTGCTGATAGAGTCCAAGTGGAGATGAGAAGAGTAGAGCACAGTCGGTAGCAGGAGTAAGGAGCACAGATTAATACATTATCAGTTAATGGGCAATGAAAAACATAGAAATAAAAAAATTCAATCAAAAAACCTGTAAAAATAAAATTACATACATTCAATATTTTTCTTACCTTTAGAAGCGTTGACCCTCCGAATTCCGGCATTTCTGCAAGCTCTAATCCCGCAACGTCATCAAAGTCAATCCAACGCCATCCACGTTGAAGATCCGGAACAGGTAACAAAATTCTTCTTTCTTTTATCTTCAATCACCTTCTTCTATCTTTATCTGTAATTATTTCTTTCTTATCTTTACTGTTCTATCTTCTGTCTTCATCTGTCAGTCCAACCCCATGGTAAGTCCCAACGAATGGTGTGTTAAATGAGGCATCCAGGCCTTATATAGGGCCTGTGACGTCACATTTTCAGGTCAGATGGTACAGCTCCAATCTGATTGGATGCTGTATCATGTGCCTGCCTCTTTTTTATTTTAAGGATGTGATGTCATCTCCAAGGAAGGTATGTCACATCCTTAAATAAGTGGCTTCTCGCTGGTGGTTTTGCGATTTTTTTCTCGAAAAAATTGCCGATAAGAAGTTTTATTGGCGACATATTGGGGCTTACTGACAAACAGTAGGCCTTTTTGGTGTAAAGGCCTAGATAAGTTGCTTATAAGCGATTCATGCATAGGCCCCTATAACTTGTATTTCTACTATTGGCATGTTAGGCATGTTGATGTAATTATTTTACTTCACTTTTGTTATACTGTAAATAAAGCTATATTATTATGCAATGGCCGCCAGCGACTGCTGCTATTGTTGTTTGTTGTGCTGCCACTGCACAATGGGCGGCACACTAGGGGCCTCATTCAGAGAGGGTTGATAAAAAAAATCGCCAGGGAATTTAAAATGACTGTTTTTTGGGCGTTGCTATCACAGTATTCAGAAAGGCTCAATTACCAGTGATAGGAAAATTCCCAAAACGGGCGAGTTGCTGCCAGCGCTAGCCTCGAGCCTCTGAAAAGGCCTAAACCGGCGATTCATTTCTGCTGCAGAGAGAGCTGCTCTGAGAGAGCCGCCTCTCACAGCTGAAATGTCGCACGAAATTAATTTATTTAAATATACATTTCTTTAATAGTGTAGAGGGGCAGGGGGTCTCCGGAGCTGAACCACGTTGGTTTTATGTCCGGGGACCCCCTTCTTCCCGAGATACAGGCACCTTTATGGGGTGACGGTATCTCCTATGCAAGGAAATGTCCCTGTCACGTGACGTGGGACATTTCAATGCAGAGGGATACCGGCACCCCATAATGGGGTCTGTATCTCGGGAAGCAGGGGGTCCCCGGACATAAAACCAACGTGGTTCAGCTCCGGAGAACCCCTGCACCTCTACACTATTAAAGAAATGTATATTAATAAATATTTAAAAAAACATCAATACACGCCCCCCCCCCTCAGCCCAAACCCATACAGTACAGTAATGGACAAAATAACTATTATCCAGATATGGATAATAGATTATTTGCCCATTATTAAACACTGCATTAGCATACATAAATAAAGTAAATAAATAAAGTTATACTTACCACAACAGCAGGTCCCTCTGTCCTCCGTTGCCAGAAAGCATATATACAAAATAAATACATTCTAATGGCCCCTAACCCGTTAATCACCTTAGCAGTTACTAACCGCTATAGTCATTAAGGGGTTAACCCACCCTGACCCGATACCAACCCCGGAGGCCTAAGCACCCACCCTGACTGACTATACCCACCCTATACCCATTGAGTAGTATAGTGGTACATCATACCCATATAATAATAATATGGGCATGATAAGCCTCTATAGCACTCAATGTGCACCCTAATCACAATGCATTAATACACAAGACACACAGTAATAAAACGTAACTAAAGTCCAAAAAAGCACACGTCACTAAATAAAACAGTAGCCCGCTAATCCCATCAATAGAAGCAATTACAACATCATCAATGATTATCAACCATTACCCAATCAAACCAATTAATTCCTAAACCAACTCAAAATGAATAGTAACACTAACCAATCCAAACAATGAATTACTCCAACATTAATTAATGTAACCATTAAAACTAAAAAAAATACATTAAAACAATCTCTGAAGTAACCATAAAACATATTAGCTAACATAATATAACATTAAGTACAAGCGAACACCAATCACAAACCTTTAATTACATTAAGCATGAAAAAACAAACAATGAAATCCACATAATACATGAAATGCAAAAAAGCAACACCAATACCAAGCGAGAAATACCCCCCAAATATTGTCATAATAATGTATTAATCTGTACCCTAAAGAGGTACCGATTAATATATTATCAGTCAATGTGCCTCCCCCAAAAAATCAAAAAACACATCCAAAGATTAAACCTGTAAAAAGAGACATTTACAAACATTGAATATATTACTTTCCATTACAAGCATTGGCCCTCCGACTCCCGGGGAAATAGGAAGCTCACGTACTTTGAAGGCCTCCAACAGCATCCGATGCCATCCGCCATGAAGATCCGGCTCAGGTACCCCAATCTTCTTTTTTCTTACTTTAATCACCTTCTTCTATCTTCATCTGTAACCATTTCTTGTTCTTCTTTATCTTCTTTCTTCATCTTTCAATCCAAAATACCCCATGTTAAATCCCAGCCGATGCTGTCTCGTCGGCTTCTTGGGCTTAAATGAGGTGTCACGGCCTTAAATATGGCTTGTTACGTCACATTTACCCTCAAAATAGTTAACAGCCACCTGATTGGCTGTTAAAACCATGTTCCGAGTTAAAAAAAATGTTTTTGCCGTGACGTCACTTAATTAAGCACAGCCATTCTGATTGGCTGGCATAATTCCCTTTAACATGACGTCCCTAAATCCAAGATGACCGCTATGTCACAAGGTAGTTCAGCCAATCAGAGTGTGGAATTTGTTCCCATGATCTGATTGGCTGAAATACCATCTGACGCCGGCCTTGTGACGTCCTCTTAACGGCAAATGAAGCACAGCCATTCTGATTGGCTGGCATCATTCCCTTTAAGTGACGTCACGCAAAAAAAAAAAAATTAAGTCGGAACATGGTTTTAACAGCCAATCAGGTGGCTGTTAACCATTTTGAGGGTAAATGTGACATCACAAGCCATATTTAAGGCCGTGACGCCTCATTTGAGCCCAAGGAGCCGACGAGACAGCATCGGCTAGGATTTAACAGGGGGTATTTTGGATTGGCAGATGAAGAAAGAAGATAAAGAAGAACAAGAAATGGTTACAGATTAAGATAGAAGAAGGTGATTAAAGTAAGAAAAAAGAAGATTGGGGTACCTGAGCCGGATCTTCATGGCAGATGGCATTGGATGCTGTTGGAGGCCTTCAAGGTACATGAGCTTCCTGTTTCCCCGGGAGTCGGAGGTCTACCGCTTCTAATGGTAAGTAATATATTCAATGTTTGTAAATGTCTCTTTTAACAGGTTTAATCTTTGGATGTGTTTTTTTATTTTTTGAGGGAGGCCCTGATAATATATTAATCGGTACCTCTTTAGGGTACAGATTAATACATTATTATGACAATATTTGGGGGGCATTTCTCGCTTGGTATTGCTGTTGCTTTTTTGCATTTCATATATTATGTGGATGTCATTGTTTGTTTTTTCATGCTTAATGTAATTAAAGGTTTGCGATTGGTGTTCGCTTGTACTTAATGTAATATTATGTTAGCTAATATGTTTCATGGTTACTTCAGAGATTGTTTTAATTTATTTTTTTGAGTTTTAATGGTTACATTAATTAATGTTGGAGTAATTCATTGTTTAGATTGATTAGTGTTACTATTCATTTTGAGTTGGTTTAGGAATTAATTGTTTAGATTGGTTAATGGTTTAATTAATTCATTGTTGATGTTGTTATTGATTGTATTGATTGGATTAGCTGGCTACTGTTTGTATTTAGTGATGTGTGATTTTTTGGAGTTTAGTTACATTTTATTATTGTGTGTCTTGTGTATTACTGTATTGTGATTAGGGTGCCCATTGAGTGCTATAGAGGCTTATCATGCCCATATTATTATATGGGTATGATATACCACTATACTACTCAATGGGTATAGGGTGGGTATAGTCAGTCAGGGGTGGGTGTTTAGGCCTCACGGGTGGGTAAAGGGGGTAGTAGCCCTACGGATGGGTGTTTAGACCTTGCGGGTGGGTAGCGGTTGGGTTAACCCCTTTATTACCTAATGAAGGGGTTAACTCCCCCCACCATCCCCCCCGCAATGCCTAAACAGCCACTAAGGGCCAAATTCCCCCTTCACCAACCTCGCTAGCTACAGTATTGTATTATATTGTATGTTTCTTACAGTAAGCCTGGCACGGGTGTTTAACCCCTTCATTGCCTTAGCGGTTAGCCGCTAAGGTAATGAAGTTGCTGTACTGCTGCGACACACTTTATTCGAGCAAATACCCAGTATGTACCTGGCAGATACCTGGAATGCGCCGCTCCTCACCTCAGACAAGCCCCGTTGCGTTTGCCTTCCCAGCCATGGTTCATGCCTGGCTGACGGGCGGCTGATCTGTTAAACGATAATGATTAGGATTTAATAGGCTGCAATGCTTCGCGTGTCTACCAGATGGCATAAATTCATGAATTGTAATGCAGTATATATATATATATACTGTGCAGTATTGCAGCCAGCGGGAATAAAATGCTTCAATCCCTGCCTGGAAAATAACGCAATGCACTCGGGCAGAAAACAGTCACAAACCTCAATACACCCGAGTATTCCCGAATTCGTGGGACTAGCCGAGCTCGAATAAAGTGTGTCGCCAGTGTACATGCATGTTTCCTGCCTCGGATGCATGCCGGGGGGGTCCGGTGCTTGTATTAATGGCTATCAGCTCCAGAGACCCCCGGCATCAATCCGAGGCAGGAAAGGGGCCTGATTTTTTCTAAGTCCAGACACATCGCTGCTCATCGAGGCATCTCCCCACCAATTGACCAAAAAATTTGTGGTGAATTGGATTTGGGGAGAAGAACACCTTGTAGGGCTGCGATGGGCTGCGATATGCCGCGACAGCCGACTCGCGGGTCTCTGAATCGCGCGAGTTTATCAACCATCCGAAAATGGTCGATAAGGGGCTGATCGCTGCTCAGTCGCCGAATTTCGGATAGCGATAAAATTTGGCGTCGATACAGGCCATTATCGAGCACTTATCGAGGCTATCTGAATACGAGTACCCATTTTGGGCGATAAGTGCTCGATAAGGGCCTTATCGAGGCTTTCTGAATAAGGCCCTAGGTGCCCTACAAAGACAGAATGATATAAAAACCCAATTTGGGACCAGATTAATTTATCACGTTGATTATCCAAAAATGCACAGTAAAAACTGTTCTGGAAGCTTAATAATTAGTCTTGGGAAATACTTTCCCAGTAATATTAATAATAATAACTGCTGCTATATATTCAAGTCAATATAGTACAGTACAATCACAGTAACATGTGCAGTATGAGGGCTAGAGGCAGAACCCACTAAACTGAAAGTACAGTCAATCACAGCACTTAATGCCTGCCTGTAGCCAACACAAATATAGAAGTGAATCTCACAAGATCAGTGCATCAGAGTTAAGGTAAATTTCTTGCATACACATGTGTGATAAATCTCCAATTGGAGAGTGGATACATGAACCAGTGAGTTAGAAGGTAAGCTTGATTGCAGAGCTCATTAAAGAGTTAAAGAAATGCCTTCTGTGGAGTAATTAAAGAACCAGCAGCCGTCATGTGTGAAAAACGACTGTGTTTAAATATATCCTATGAATAGGCAACTCCCCCTAGAGATAATAAGTTCCTCTTCATAGTTACATAGTTACATAGTAGATGAGGTTGAAAAAAGACTTCCGTCCATCAAGTTCAACCTATACTAAATTTAGTAAAACACAGTTATTGACCATGGTCAGGGTTGTGATGCTGTTGGCCGTTTTTTGGAGGCTGATTCTTCAGTTACAGATTCATTTAAATTATTTTTAATTTCTAGTATTCAATTTATATTAACACACAATTTTTTAAATTTTAACAATTCATATTATTTACAGGTATGTGGCACCGCTATGGGTACCAGGTTTGCTCCCAGCTATGCCAACTTATTTATGGGCAGCTGGAAAAATCAATATATTTGGTCCGGCTGTCCTTTTGGGGCAAACCTGGTGCTCTGGCGGCGCTACATTGACGATATAATTTTCATTTGGTCAGGCTCCACACATCAATTAGAACTTTTTCAGCAATATATGAATGATAATCCATTTAATTTAAAATTTACTTTTAATTCAAGTAACACGTCAATTGAGTTTTTAGATTAAGTTATTTATGTTATGGATAACACATTACACACAAAAACATTTTTCAAAAAGGTTCAGGCAAATAATTATTTACATGCCAACAGTCATCACAACCCAACATGGATCAACAATATACCCAAAGGACAGTTTACGAGACTAAAACGTAATAATTCAACCATTGAAACATTTCATTCACAGGCTAGTGACTTGAAGAACAAATTCATCAATAGAAAATATTCATCTATAGACTTAGATCGAGTTATCTCTGAAGTCGATCAAATTGATAGAGGTACCCTTCTCCAATATAAACAAAAAAAAAAAATTACACCTATACAAACATACCATTCATCACCCAATATAATCAGATGGCTCCGGCCATTAAACAAACCTTATGTAAATATTGGCCTATTCTGAGAAAGGACAAGGACCTAATGGATTTATTGCCTTCAAATCCTAAGATCATTTTCACTAAAGCCCGGAATATTGGCCAAAAACTAGCTCCAAGTTGTCCTTTAACTCGTCAAAAACAACATATTAACAATACTATAAAAGGGTATTTTCCATGCAATTCGTGCACAGCCTGTAAATATAGTTCTAAATATGTTTCGTTTAAATCTACAAATACCACAAAAATATACAATATTAAACAGCTTATCAACTGTAACAGTGTTAATGTTATTTATCTCCTTGAGTGTCCTTGTGGTCTGCAGTATGTGGGTATGACAACTAGGCCAATCAAACGCCGTCTGTATGAACATATCTATAACATCAAAAAAGGTCTGACTACACATAGCGTTTCGAATCATTTTCTCCAAGTGCATGGCGGAAGTCCCGTAGGTCTAAAATGTATGGCCATTGAAGCAATCACCACAAATTGGCGTGGAGGCAACATCACAATGCAACTAGGGAGACGAGAATCCTTTTGGATTTACGAACTTTGCACATTAGTCCCACAGAGCCTTAATGTTGAATTCGATCTTAAATCTTTTTTGTTAGAAAAATAAACATTAGTATTATTTCACTTTATATATGTATTTCACACTTTATATATGTATTCTACACATTATATTATATTATATAGAATTACAATACAATATGTATGTATATATCCGCGATGTATATATACTTTAAACCGTATCTATATCTCACATATTATATTATTAGTTAGTAAATAAACACACTTTGTTATCCATTTATAATTCATTGTCATGCACTGTGATATATGTAGTTCAACACATGTCAATTGACAAAATAGATATAATATATTAATCACTTATTTATACATGTCACTTGACAATAATATATTAGGTATTAGTCAGTACACTGTTATTAGTCACTGCACATTATTTTTCCACATCAATGAATTAGATTGCTACATTAATGACTCAGTCCCCATGTTGTTCCATCACATGCTTAAATAGATATTATATAATTATTTTATTATACAATTATCTCTATATACCACTAGATATCATTCCCATTAGGTTTTAGTTGGGTACTGTCACAGGCTAATCCATATTATGGATTGCATGCGGTCTATCCCAGATACCAATCAATCAGACTATTAAATTCTAAATGCTATATTTTTGAAGTGTTTTTTCTAAAGTATAGTAGATATATGTTTTTGTTTAAGTCCATATGTTTTGTGTATGTTTGAATAGACTAATTGATTGTATGCTAACCATCATCTCTTATTTTGTATTGTATTCGTACTTTGTATGTTGCTAATACATGACGCAGTAGAGATATGCTTTACTGCGCATGTTCGGGACTCTATAATGGTGCTTGTACCCTTAATTTTTCCCCATAAATACTCGGACACACAGGGACTTTATTTATTCAAATTTACCCCCGAGGAAGGAGGCAGAGGCTTCCGAAACGCGTTGGGTGGTCCCTGACATTACTGTGAGTGACAACTGCTGCCGTTATCACCGCAAACCGGACAGTGCGGCTGCTGCCCCCAAAAGCATCTTTTGAATCTGCCGCCATATCCCTACACGCGACCGCGAGGAACAGGAGAATCTGCGGCTGAATCCTTCTGGTGCCGGGCACTTCTGCGCATGTCCAAACTACGGAGGACAGAAGCAGGGCATTCAGACTGCTTTCCCTGCCCCTGCAACAGCGTGGACGGATGCTCATGCTACCGCTGGTATACACCACACGTGGCAGACGCTGGAGAGAGATGCAGGAGCCGTGCCAGCTGCTATGAGAGGGGATACTCTCTGATTATCCAGTGCTGATTACCATGTAGCTCCGGTAAGCGGGCATTTCGGCCAGTCACAGGATATCGTTTGGGACCTTTAACTTTGTCATAATTGTCTTATATGTTTTTATAATATATTAAATATACATTTTTTATTAAGGCATTTGTGTGTTTCAGCAACATTGTTAGTCATTGTTTGTCTGTTTGTATTTACAGTATTATACTATGGTTTTCTTTTTTTGTATTTCATGTGTGATCACCGTCTACTGAGATCATCATTGGATTTCCTATCGTCATCTGGTTGTATATTCATTTACTCTTATTTATATTATTGTGTTAGCGCCATCGATACCATTACAGTTCCTATACTAAATTTAGACAACAGATACTTTATCCTATATCTATACTTATTGATCCAGAGGAAGGCAAACAAAAAACCCCATGAAGGGGAAAAATTAATTCCTTCCTGACTCCAAGAATTGGCAATCGGATTAATCCCTGGATCAAAATCTTTCCCATGTATACTTATTTGGTATATCCCTGTATAATTTCCCATCTAAAAAGATGTCCAACCTTTTTTTGAACAAATCTATTGTATCTGCCATCACAGTCTCCATCGGTAATGAATTCCACATTTTAACTGCCCTTACTGTAAAGAACCCTTTCCTTTGTTGCTGGTGAAATTTCCTTTCCTCCAACCTTAAGGGATGGCCCGAGTCCTTTGTACTGCCCGTGGGATGAATAGTTCTTTGAAAGCTCCTTGTATTGTCCCTGAATATATTTGTATATAGTTATCATATCCCCTCTTAGACGCCTCTTTTCTAATGTAAATAAATCTAATTTAGCTAGCCTCTCCTCATAAATTAGAATGTCCATCCCCTTTATTAATTTGGTGGCTCTTCTCTGCACTCTCTCTAGTTCCATAATGTCTTTCCTTAGGATTGGTGCCCAAAATTGTACTCCATATTCAAGGTGTGGTCTTACTAATGCTTTGTAAAGGGGCATAATTATGTTTACTTCCCTTCCATCCATTGCCCGTTTTATGCAAGATAAGATCTTGTTTGCCTTTGCAGCTACTGCATGACATTGGGCACTATTGCTAAGCCTGCTGTCTACAAGCACTCCTAAATCCTTCTCCATCAAGGATTCCCCCAATGTATCACAATTTAATTTGTAAGTCGCCTTTTTATTCTTGTATCCCAAATGCTTAACCTTACATTTATCTGTATTAAACCTCATCTGCCATTTACCTGCCCACGTTTCCAGTCTCTCCAAGTCCTTCTGAAGAGAAATTACATCCTGCTCTGATTCTATTACCTTACACAATTAAGTATCATCAGCAAAGATGGGGACTTTGCTCTCGATCCCAACCTCAAGGTCATTAATAAACATGTTAAAAAGCAGGGGTCCCAGTACCGATCCCTGAGGTACTCCACTCACGACTTTAGCCAAACCTGAAAAAGTTCCATTTATGACAACCCTCTGTTGTCTGTCCTTTAACCAGTTTTCAATCCAGGTGCATATATTATTACTGAGTCCAATTTTCTTTATTTTGTACACCAACCTCTTGTTTGAAACCGGATATTTCTTATTCATATATAATAATAATAATAATAATAATAATAGCATGTTCTTGTATAGTGCTGCTAATTGTACGCAGCGCTTTACAGAGACATTTTGCAGGCACAGGTCCCTGCCCTGTAGAGCTTACAATCTATATAAGAATTTAAGTACTCACATTTCTGGTTGTTGCTGTCCTTTGAAGCGTGCATCCAGTCAAATAGATAAACGAAGGGAGATCCAGAAGCAGGAAAAAACGGAGCACAGCAGTTCCAAAAAATCTGGGGCTTAGGCAAGATATGCAGTTAAAAAATAACTTTTATTGCTTGGCAGACATCATGGAGGTATACAGTGCAACCTCTGACCGGTTTCGCGCTAAAAATAGTGCTTTATCAAATGCCTGTCTGGTTGTTGTTTAATGGTTCAGCTAGGTCCAACTTTTCTTACGTAAATAAGGTACAGGCATACCCCGCATTAACGTACGCAATGGGACCGGAGCATGTATGTAAAGTGAAAATGTACTTAAAAGGAAGCACTGCCTTTTTCCCCACTTATCGATGCATGTACTGTACTGCAATCGTACATACATGCATAACTGATGTAAATAACGCAGTTGTAACAGGCTCTATAGGCTCCCCACTTGCGCACAGCTTCGGTACAGGTAGGGAGCCGGTATTGCTGTTCAGGACGTGCTGACGGGCGCATGCGCTAACTGCCGTTTGCCTATTGGGCGATATGTCCTTACTCGCGAGTGTACTTAAAGTGAGTGTCCTTAAAGCGGGATATGCCTGTATACTTTTTTACACTAGAGTGATTTATTATTAGGGTAAGCGTTAAAGCAGCGTCCTTCGTCACCAATGGTACAAGTAAAGAATTATGATAAAAAAAATCAAGATAGAATACAGCACAACATATTTTCCCCATGACTGATTATTTTTCCCAGTAATATCAATAATAGTAATAATAATAATACTTAATAATAATAATAACTGCTGCAATATATTCAAGTTGATAATACAATCACAATAACATGTGCAGCATGAGAGCCAGAGCCCACTTAACTTAAAGTCCATTCAATTATCGCAGCTTATTGCCTGGTTGTTAATGGTTCAGCAAAAATAATTATTAAGTAAATAAATACAAAATACAGAAATAGCTGATGCAGTATGGCAGGACTGTAGGAGAAAAGGCAGAGAGAAGGTTTGACATGGTATCAATAGGTGCATTCCTGGAATGACATCGCTAAATCAGGGGCACCTTGGAGATCCAGATGACTATATCTGGGATTATTCCTGCATTCAGACCTCGAGCCTATGCAGCGTCAGTGATGACGTCTGGCGTATAAAACCCAACACGTGTTTTGCCACCTAGTGGCTTCCTTGCACTAGGGCCTCCAAGGTGCCCCTGATTTAGCAATGTCATTTAGGAATGAAACTAATGATATCAGGTCAAACCTTCTCCCCGCCTTTCTCTCTCAATCCTGTCATTGTGCATCTGAAACTATTTGCTAATGTTACAGACAATCTATGAATCAACATGCTAGACAGGACTCTACATAGGCATAGGAAGATGATATAACTTCTCATTTTACATGGGAGATTTATAATCAATGATGCACTCTGGGTCCCATATAGCATAGTCAACTGCATTAGTCCCACAAGAGAGACTGAACAGTCCATATTTTGCCTTGCTGTCTATGTAGTAAGAAAGGAGGGAGAGGGAGTACTGTAGGTGGTATGATACTTTTTATAAATGCTTCTTTCTATGCAATTAAGCAATCCATATATATTTTTCCACATTTAATACATTTATACATCTTTCAGCCCATGAGCATTTATAACCACACAATTAGTCACACTGCAGTAATCATTTATTTATAGTTCATGTTAAGGATTCTTTAATGAGTAATGTCCCACGCTGGAGCACATTAAACAAGTGACATCATTCTAAATGTTGGTTACTAATTCAGTAAAACTTTAAATTGCAATTCCTACAACGTAACATCACAGGTGGAGCAAGCTAACCACTTCAATCGTGACACAACTGGGATCTTTGTCACTAATTTCTTAAATTAGCTGTCTTTTATAAGCTGAATCTATTTTAAAATGAAACAATTAAAAGATATGTTTTCATTTATTACCACTGAAATACATTGTCATCTTCTAAATCATATCACTGACGTTCAATTGCTCTTCATAGTATGTATTCATGTATTATTGCTGATTAAAATAGGAAGTGTATCAAATAAGAGGAAATGTTTTTCCTTTCAGCTACGTTTTTCTATACTATTTCTAATCCTCTGGTAGTACCCCTTATCAGTAGGATTTAACCTAGATTATTCTAATTTCACGTGCTGCTGTAGTGAATCCCTTCTCCCTTCTCCCTATGCACTGACATTTATATCTTAAGTCAGGATAGACAGGTCAGCTCTGGAACAAACAAAAAAGTTTCAGAGTGAAATTAGAGCTAAGGCTAAAGAAATGCTCATCTTCTGAATTGTTTGTTGATTCTTTTAATAAACTGCACACACTTGGAATATGTGTAGTCCTATTTCCTAGTGAACACAGATCGCTACCATATGCTGTATAACCTGTAGGCTCACAGGGCCTAAGCCTCCGCCACGGAGAGCCTGGGGCACGCTTAATAACAGATAATACCTTATACTTGGTGCAGCGCCTCCACCTGCGATGGCTCCCACCAGAGGGGGAGTGGTTCCTCGCAGGACAATTGTATGTCACTCCACACACACACAGCATGTAAAACAAACGAATGACTTTACTTGTAGCATATGCAATTATATCAACAGGTGTCCCTCCCTAGAGGAGACACTAACTACTGTGTCTCGCAGGACGCTACCTCCACCTCCATCGGGTGATCCCACCCCGTGCCCAGAAACCCCACACAATATGTCCCCCACCCTCAGTGAGATATGTATGTGTGACTGCGCAGCCACTATATCCTGTATGAATAGGTGGTATAGTTGTCACTTGATGGTTACCTGCCGGGCACTCCAGTACCCGGGCCTGCCAAGGATCTTCACCAAGGGTCAGATGCGAGGTGGCTCCAGCAATTGACGTCCGGGGCGATCCCACCCAGACGAACAGCAACAACAGTAACAGGAGAAGGACGCGATGCACCGCCGTGCAAACAGAGTGAAGGCTGGTCAGGTGACTTTTTTGAAGTCACCTGACCAGCCTTTACTCTGTTTGCACGGCGGTGCATCGTGTCCTTCTCCTCCACGAGATGCTTCCATTCATCTGTTCATCCTGGTCGCACGCCGGGTTGCTGGATCAGCCGAACATCACCCCACCGCCGGTCATAGACCGCCCTCACGACGGATGAGTCGTTCGAGGGTTGGCGGTGCCGCAAATCAAGAAGACTGTTACGGGCACAGCATTGACGGCTACACCTGGATGAGCCCCTCAATATTAATATCATAGTGCTCCGGGGGAGCCAAGTTATTGTAAGAGACTGTTATCACCAGGTGAGCTGTGCCTAGACCCACAATATACATATTGGAATTGGCTAATCTTCAGCAACTGATATATACTTTTTGAGCACCTAGTTGGTCCACTCTCCGCCGGGAGATGCTCACTGTTGAGGGCCCCTTTGAGAGGTTCCCTCATGGGGGTCTTCATGATGAATTGTATTGTCGGTCTCGGGACCGTTCTCACCCTGTGTCATTCCACCACCCAATGAGGTTGCAGGCCATTCCACTTCCCCCTCCTCTACTTGTGGGATAGGAAGTAAATGATTTCGGTGCCATACCTTCACCCGACCCTCCGAGTCCTTAATGCAATAGACCGGAAGACCAGGCGTTTGTGATGCTGCCTCATACACTCCTTCTCTCCACCAGTCAGCCAGCTTATGTTTCCCAGGTACTCCCAGATTGTGAAGGAGTACTGCATCTCCCGGCTGAATGTCTCTATGTTTGACCTTGTGATCATAACGCCTCTTGTTTCCGGGGTTCAGTTTCTCTGTAGATTTTTCTGCCTGCTGATAGGCCCGTTGCAGGTTCTCTTGTAACCGCTGCACATATTTGAAGTGAGTGGCGTTATGAACTCCGTCAGTGGTGACTCTCAGACGTATGTCCACTGGCAGTTGAGCCTCTCTCCCAAACATCAGAAAGTATGGAGAAAATCCGGTGGAATCGTGTCTAGTGCAGTTGTAGGCGTGCACTAATGTTTCCACATGTCGGCTCCACTCAGCCTTTTTCACTCCCGTCAACGTACCCAGCATGTCCAGTAACGTGCGATTGAATCGTTCAGGCAATGCATCCCCTTCCGGGAGGAGTGATTCGGAACTTAGTAATGTGTAAGATTTTTAGTAATTCTTTTATCAATTTGCTTTCAAAGTCTCTGCCCTGGTCAGAATGTAGTCGTTGAGGGAGTCCATAATGTATGAAGTATTTTTACCAGAGTACTTTGACAACCATGATCTCTTTTTGGTCTTTCGTCGGGAAGGCCTTGGCATATCTTGTGTAATGGTCAGTGATGACCAGCACATTGCCGATGCCCCGGCTATCTGGTTCAATACATAGGAAGTCCATGCATACTAGGTCCATGGGCCCCGTGCTTTTCAAGTGACCCATTGGGGCGGCCCTGGTGGGTAGTGTCTTCCGTTGGATGCACCGGACACACCGCCGACAGTGATGCTCTACGGCTTCTCTCATCTTTGGCCAGGAGAACCGATCCCTTACCAGTCCAAAAGTCTTGTCGACACCCAGATGGCCATGTTCATCATGGAGGGACCGCAACACCAGGTATTGTAATATTTTAGGTAGTACTAGCTGTCTCCTATTCGGGTGGTTATGGTACTCTACAACTCGGTATAGTAATTTGTCCCGTATTTCGAATGTATCAGCTTCCCGCATCAGTATGCCTCCCACATCGCCAGGGGCATGTTTGAGGAGATCTGGGCGGTTTTTCCGGATAGTGTAATGGATGGCTCCCACTACCGGGTCGCGTTCCTGATAGCGCACCATATCTTTCCAGGCTATGATCTTGTCAGGGGTAACGTGCATACCACTAGGGTTCCTATATGCCCCAAGGATGGCTTTGGATGCGCACCCTAGGGAGTCGGCACTCTTAATTTGGGGAAGGCCACTTGATCATGGACTATGGCGGCGGTGCAACACAGGGCCTGCATCCCGGGTCCCGGGATTTCTTCCCATTGGTCGTCGTCGGGGGTTGCGGCCAGCCCCGGTCATCTAGACAAGGCATCTGCCCCAACGTTCAAGGGACCCGGTTTATATTTCAATGTGAAGTTGTAGTTGAAGAGGGCTGCTAGCCAGCGGTGTCCTGCCGCATCGAGTTTAGCTGAAGTCATGATATAAGTGAGCGGATTGTTGTCGGTACGCACCTCGAACGTGACCCCATAGAGATAATCATGAAGTTTGTCCACGATGGCCCATTTCAGGGCAAGGAACTCAAGCTTGTGCACTGGGTAATGTTGCTCACTGGCCGTCAGGCTGCGACTGATGTAGGCTCCGGGTCGTAATCCTTTTGGATACTTTTGATGCAACACCGCCACTAATCCACCTAGGCTAGCATCCACATGTAGTATATATGGTTGTTCGGGGTCAGCATAGGCCAACACTGGGGCTGCGGTCAAACTCTGCTTCAAGTCCACAAAGGCTTGCTTGCACTCTGCGGTCCATTTGTCCCCGAAGTGTTGACGTGCAGGGGTGGCCTTCCGGTCTGTGTCTTCGGGATATATTTTGAGGAGGCAGTTGAGGGCTTTGGCCTGATGGGAATATCCCTCAACAAACCTGCGGTAGTACCCGCAGAAGCCCAAGAACGAGCGCAACTCCACCACATTGTCAGGTCGGGGCCAGCTTACTACGGCTTCTATTTTAGCGGGATCAGTGGCAATCCCTTCCGCAGACACTATGTGTCCCACGTAGGTCACAGACGTCCTACAGAATCGGCATTTATCCAGAGAGAGCTTGAGCCCCTCTCGAGCTAACCGGTTAAGCACCTTCAGGAGTCGTTTCGTGTTCCTCTAGTGTTCGCCCGAAGATGATGATGTCGTCCAAATACACTAGGCATTCTCAGGGGTTTAAGTCACCTAAGGTCTTCTCGATTAATCATTGGAAGGTGGCGGGGGCCCCACATATACCTTGGGACATGCGAGTGAATTGATTGAACCCCAGTGGACAAATTAACGCAGTTTTCTCTTGATCCTCTGGGCTCATGGGTACCTGGTAGTACCCAGACCGGAGATCCAACACACTGAACCATTTACTTCCATGGAGGGCATTCAGGATTTCCTCTATGTGTGGAAGATTATACTGGTCCGGCACCGTCCGATTGTTCAGTGTCCTGTAATCCACACATAGCCTCACTGTCCCATTCTTCTTTCTCACCACCACTATTGGGGAGGCGTAAGGGCTTTGTGACTCCGTGACGATCACGGCATCTTTCATCTCTTGGTGGACGACCCGTACATCATCTACGTCTCTAGGAGCGAGCCGGCGGGAACGTTCCCTAAACGGCTTCGTATCATTCATCTGAATAGTGTGTTGGGCACTGCGGCTGCACCCCACATCCATCTCTCCGGTAGAGAATACATCTCGCCTCTCTTTCAATTGGACTCGCAGTCTCGCCTTCCATTCCTCTGGTAACCCAGACGAGCCGAAGTCGAAATCCAGCCTCGCGCTGGGGTGTTCCACTCGGGTAGCATTTACTTGCACAGTTTCATCCACTGAGCTGACGGGATAAATTCTCCCTATTCTTTGTCCCTCGTCGATGGCCTTGGGGAATGGGGATAGATTCTGGACCATCACATAGACGCGGCGAGGGATGGCGCCCGGCCAATCCTGGAATTCGGGTACTAGTCGGTATCCTCTGCTGGCATCTTCTTCCGGCGTACTTTCTAGGGAAAAAAACTGCTCCGTGCCTACCCGTTCAGCGTATGCGCACCAGACGGGCATCCTCTGTATCTCCCTGGTCGAAAGTTTGGTCAAACCCGCTCGGCCACAGAACAACAGCCCATAGTCTTCCGCGGCTGAAGGAGGGGGACCCGGACTCGTCTGGACAAGCTGCAGCTGGAGACTGGACATGGGCAACTCATTGGTTTCTTGCAGATAGGCCCTGATAACTGCTTGTACAATGTCCGCATTAGTGCCCAGAATGATTGGGTATTTAGGTAGGTCTTTGGGTTCTGGACACACCAGAGCATCTACATTCATGGGGTGAGACTTCCCGGTGTTGAGCTGCTGAATTTCCAGGGACACCGTCACTATGCCGTCGATGGGGTAGTCTTCGTTGCTTAGCCCTCTTACTTTGATATGCTCGGCCGACTTCAGTGGCCGATTCTGGAGGTGTTGATCATAGAACCCCCGATATATGATGGTCACTTGAGATCCCGTGTCCAATAGGGTGGAGGAATAGATGCCGTCTACTAGCACCTGTTTAAGGGCTACTGGCCCCATGCGGTTATTATCGTCCTTGGGATCTTCGCCACTTGGGTTGGGGGCGGGGTCTTCTCCGCTGGCCGCGTAGATACCACATACCATAGCGTTAGGCGTGAACTTCTTGGGTGAGGGGCTCCGGTCACGGGACTCTCCCATCTGGCAATCATATGAGATATGCCCCTTCTTCCCGCACTTGTAGCAGGACAGATCCCTTGGCGGAGTGCGGCGATTGTACGGAGGCGAGGTTCGTCTGGTGTATTTCGGTCGCTCAGGGCCGGGTTTATCCGGGGGGGTCTTCCTTTTTCTCATTACCCCCTTTGTTTTTGGAGTTGACGGTTAATTTAGCTTTTTGGGGAGAATGAAGCATTGTATGTGCCTCATGTTCTTTGACTTGCTGTAACAGCTTGGTGAACAAGGGGGGGCTCCCTCGAGTGAGATTATCGCGGATCATGTTCACAATAGGGTAGTAGGGGCTGGATCCCCTCAGGTACTGCTTGCAGAGGTATTCGTCCATTTGCGAGGCAGTTACATATTTATGGTGGAGCAAGGGCCCTAACGAAATTTGCACTCGGTGGATGTAGGCAGATAAGTCTTCTCCATCTTTTTGGTTGATGGCATAGTATTTGGCCCACAGGGCCCCATCCTCGGTCACGCCGTAGGCTTTGGTTAAGAATTCGACCATCATCCGAGAGGTCAGATCAGGATGCTGTTCTCGGTGAATACTGATCAGAGTGGACGCCGGGGGCCTCAAGCACTCCATGAGGCATTGATGTTTCACAGCATCTGTACAGGACCATTCTTCCATCACACCCCGGGTGTGCTCCTTCCAGGGGTCTATCCCATCTTCTCCCGTCGGAACGAGTAAGGTCCCGGAGAAGGCCTTCAATTTCCGGTAATTCTGAGAGTCCGTGGCCAGAGTGAGGGCTTCTACTAACAGAGGTAAGCTGGGTGGTGCGGTTAACTGGCCTACCTTGTCATTGAGTTTCTGCAACATCTCACTACACAAGCCAGCTTCTTCTGATACGCTAGGCCCTTGATAGCTAAATCCTGACCGACAGCTGCCCGCTTCACTAGCCGGGTAGGGTGCGGAGGTGAGGGTAGGGCAGTCGTCACCAAATCCCTCCAAAGGGGGGTCTCGCAGTGGGTAGATGAAGGGGCTTCCGCCGGGCGGGGAGTTGGGAAGCTGCAGGTATTGAGGGACGGCGGGCTCGAGAACCACCAGATCTCGCCGACAATCAACTAGCAAGGTGTTCCACTTAGCGTCTTGGTCTATGAGGACGTCTACCAGGCGGGCTTTGGCAAAACCAGGTAGTTGTCGTAGGGCTGTTTGCAATGTCTCTAATGGTAAGGCCACAGGTACTTGGGTCATGGCCACCACGCGGTGGGCGGGCATTTGCATTTGCCGCGCCCAATCGCGCACTCTCTGACACGAGGGGAAGGCCATGGTGGGCAGGTGGCTGTGTGTGTATAGTCGTGGGGCACCCCAGGTCTAAGTATCTCAGCAGCCGCTCCAAATGTAGCCCTATTTCCTAGTGAACACAAACCGCTACCATATGCTGTATAACCTGTAGGCTTACAGGGCCTAAGCCTCCGCCACGGAGAGCTTGGGGCACGCGTAATAACAGATAATACCTTATACTTGGTGCAGCGCCTCCACCTGCGATGGCTCCCACCAGAGGGGGAGTGGTTCCTCGCAGGACAATTGTATATCACTCCACACACACACAGCATGTAAAACAAACGAATGACTTTACTTGTACAGTAGCATATGCAATATATATCAACAGGTGTCCCACCCTAGAGGACACTACTGCGTCTCGCAGGATGCTACCTCCACCTCCAACGGGTGATCCCACCCCGTGCCCAGTAACCCCACACACTATGTCCCCCACCCTCAAGTGAGATATGTATGTGTGACTGCGCAGCCACTATGTCCTGTATGAATAGGTAGTATAGTTGGTGCACTTGATAGTTACATGCCGGGCACTCCAGTACCCGGGCCTGCCAAGGATCTTCACAAAGGGTCAGATGCGAGAGGCTCCAGCAATTAACATCCGGGGCGATCCCACCCAGACGAACAGCAACAACAGTAACCGGGTCTGAGCCCAGTCCTCCTGCTAGGTACACACTGTCTCTTTAAGAGATCACTGAACGGCACAATAAGGGAACCGGAACCTGTCTAGGGCCAGTCCCTATCTCCGCTCCACACTACGGGGACTCAGGCCCTAACTGGGCCTGGGGTATAAGGCTAGGTAGGGGCTGAATGCCTCCCTACACCGGAGCTCTGTCTCCTTCCTCCTCCCGCTAGCTCTGAGCAACATGCACGCCCTCCGACCCCTATATCCTCCTTCCTACCACCCGATTGGTCCCCTGGCGTCACAAGGTCCCGCGGGGGCTTCTGGGACTCGTAGTTCCCTATGCTCCACCCTATGAGAGCTACTCCTCCTTCGCGGGCTTTGGCTGCTGCCCGCGCATGTGCGACTTCCTGCTCCACACCTTCTGTGCCTGCGCCAACTCCCAAATGGTGGCGCACTGATAACGCGGAACCTCCGATGTACCGGAGCGTTCCCTGCCCTGCTGCAACCCTCCCACCCAACAACAACAAATGCGGGCGAGGGGAGCCCGGCTACATATGCAAATAGGTAGAAATGTCCCAGAGCTGCTCCAAGAAATGACTGATGCTGCCAAAATTGTGCACATATATATACTCTACAGTAGATCCAAGAGATAGTTCAATAAATGCACTCCCGTTCAGTCTCCCAAAGTTTGGTGCATAAAATGAATGAAAACAGTAGTACTGTGTGTCAGTGACTCACCTTCGGAACGGGGCTAGAGTGTGGTAAGGGGGATATAGAAACTCGATGCAGCCGTGTCCCCTACAAGGGAACTATGAGCGGTCTTAAGACACCCTGATCCTCCGCCACTGCCCTCACATAACCGGTGTCACACACAGCAAATAAACCCCACAGCGGGGGAAGAGTTACTCACAATCTTGACACGCCGGGTCCAGACTTCAGAGCTCCAAAGCTGACTCCCAAGCTGACGTCAGGCTTCACTGATCCAGAAGTGCTTTGATGCGTGCTCCAGCCAAGGTAAGATCAACAGAGATAGGGTTTTCAGGCGGTTCACTGCTGTCGCAGGGGCATAAAAATAGAAATCCTCACGCAATCAATTAAAAAGGTTGTTTATTGAGTGCATTGGCACAGAAAATGCTCTGCTACAGAGAAAACTCTGACGCGTTTCGTCCGCAGGTAGGGACTTTGTCAAAGTCCCTACCTGCGGACAAAACGCATCAGAGTTTTCTCTGTAGCAGAGCATTTTCTGTGCCAATGCACTCAATAAACAACCTTTTTAATTGATTGCGTGAGGATTTCTATTTTTATGCCCCTGCGACAGCAGTGAACCGCCTGAAAACCCTATCTCTACATATGCAAATAGAAAGCTTTCAAACCATGCACAAAACTTTGAATTTTCCAAATATTTGCAGTTCTTTTACAAATCCAAAACCTATCCAGCACAACCAAAACACATTAAATGTTTAGAACCAATTCAAAATACCTTTTAAAGGTGTCCACTCATAATCTTTGGAAAGAATAAATGTGGAATACCTGATAGAGGAGCTTTTATTTTATTGTTCATATTTCTTTGCTAATATAATTTGCCCTTTTCACCTTAGCCTTCTCTGTATTTACCTTTAATAAAGTGTGTCTCTTCATTCCCTTGTCAACCCAATCTGGGTGTCTTGTTATTGTCATCAGGCACCTGCTCCTTTTCTCGGCTGATACAGGAAGAGGTAAAAGTGAACAAAGAGAAAAGAAAAAACAGCACAAAAACTTGTAGTGCAGTATCTTAGACATGTATTGAGATATTGTATCAGCAGGTAAGTATTACACGTACATCAGGGTAAGGATATAAAAGCACGACATGTTTGGGACATGTTACCACAAAACAGGAACTGCCATACCAATCATCCTATCATACTATCTTTGCCGAATGAAGTAGCCAGGATCCTATGCCACAAAAAGTCTGCTTCTGTTGGTGGTCACCTCGATCCTGGTCTGGTCTGTTTCCCATGTTTGTACCGATGAAAGGCTCGTCCACGTTGTCTGTGAATGCCGGCTACACGTGGCAGTGTTGCGGCAGCTGCCGATGACGTCAGATTAGTTCTGTCGCCTATCAAACGGCTCGTATGGCAACAAAGTCCCGAAAATGTCTCACACAATATGTGCAGAAGACGGCAATAAAATCCTGATGTATTAAGAATATGGAAATAGCACACAAATGCCTCAATTCCTACGTGTTTCGTAGTGTAGGTTCACCCGAAGAGGGACGGGGGGGGGGAGATCCCAAACAAAAAAGGAAAGAACACAACAGGAATGGGAAAGGTAATATCGTCCAACAAAGGGATAATTAATTTGTGAACTGTTAGCCTGACGGAACATCAGGAAAGTGTCCTTAAAAAAGGACTTTATTTTGCAAAATCCTGTGGTCCAAATGGTTTTCAGTTATTTTCAGATTTATATAAATTTACAAGAAACTTAACTCTTAAAAGACATTTTTGTAGAACTGATTGCAGACCTATAACACAGATTACCGAATGTATTGTTGAAACCTCTCAGGAGGATGATGACATCGTTTCATGTCAACACACTAATTTTAAGATGGTCAAAACATTTTAATACACATGATGTAAAACACAACTTAAGTCATAATGAGTTTCAAGCATTAAAAATATTGCAAGATAATAAATGTAATACCTTCTGATACAATCTCAATACATTTCTAAGATATTGCACATTGGGGGCGATTCACTAAGCAGTGATAACTGCTTTTAAGTTCGATAAATGGCTTCTAAGACCAATACAGCCTGTTTCGCGATTCACTAAGCAGTGATAACAGTGCTTTATCGGCCATAATTTTTTTTTTAAATACATCCGTTCAGGCAAAAAACATCAATTGCGTTGTTTTTTGCCAGTCAGCGCGATTCACTATGCAGTGATAAGTGAATCGTAATTTAAAAGCATGCCATATTTTTTCACCAGCAAAAGGCTGGCGCAAAAGAAATGGAGTCATGAAAAAAATCATTGTTTAAGGTTTTTTTCACCAGGTGATCCCCGCAAGAGTCCAGGGCACTTGGGTGATTCCAGCGGGAGTCCGGGGGCCCTCGGGTGATCCCCCGCGGGTGTCCAGGGCCCTCGGGTGATCCTCGTGGGAGTCCAGGGGTTAACGCTGGCCTTTGGTACCAATCGTGTGGCCAAAAAAAACTTTGCAATAAATACACACCCCACCTCTGCCCCCTAACACATACAGTACAATAATGGTCAAAATTACTATTATCCAGATATGGATAATAGTGCATTTGTCCATTATAAATAAATCTTTAAGCTGCAGAAATAAAATAAATAAAACTTGCACTCAAGGGCCCTACATAAAGCTGAGGAGGGAGGACCTCTTCCTCCAATAGGATTACAAGGGCGTGCCTGCTGAAGATGGATGAAGAAGAGGAAGATACAGAAGAAGAAGAAGAAGAAGGTAGAAGCCCCCGAAAGAGCCAAAATTGGATTGCAATTTACAGATGAAGAAAAAGAAAGAAGAAAAGGACTTTGGATTGTTTTTTTACCTGTGGCCCGTTGCTGTTTGGGATTGTGGATTGGTTCGAGAGCTTGCGGTAACCAAGGGAATGGAGGGTGTGGACATCTAAAGGTAAGGAAAAAAATTGAATGTATGTTATTTTTCATTTACAGGTTTTTTGTATTTTATTTTTTTGGTGATTGCATTTTTTCCCCCACACATTTATTCCAAATGTATTTATGTCTGGCCCTTTAGGGCTATACATACAGGTGCGCCGACGAGTATTCTAAAACTTGCCTTAAACTTGCCTTGGAAAATCTGGGGCTATCACCACCAAGATCCAGGTACATGTTGGGTACATGCTGCAACATTTCAGTGACATTTCTGCAGAGACTAATGACTCATCGGATTAACACAGCAGGGGTCCCTGGCAGTCCCATTCAGTTTGAATGGGACTGCCAGGGAGCCCCGCTGTTAATCCGATGGGCCATTAGTCTGTCTGCAGAAATGTCACTGAAATGTTGCAGCATGTACCCAGCATGTACCCAGCATGTACCTGGGTCTTGTTGGTGATTGCCCCAGATTTGTTTTAGAATACTCGTCGGCACTACAGTACATACAGTAAGAGGCAATAATTGTTTTGTCAAAAGCTTGCTTGTACTTATTTTAAATGTATATTGGTTCTTTGTTTTTAAATGTGAATGCTATTTATATTGCATATTGATGTAGTGTTCATGGATTTTTGCTGGTATTTAAATTGTTTATTTCTGGTTTTTGATTGATGTTTGCTTTTTAATGTTGGATTATTTTTTTACTTTTGATTTGGAATGATGCAGTTTATTTAGATATTTATTTTATTTATTCATTGTTTTTTTTTGGTATTTTAATTGTTTACTCTGGTCTTTATTTTGGATTGGATTAATTGATTGGTTGTAATTTTGTTCGGTTCACTTCTTTATTTATTTTTAGTTTGAGATTGTTTTGAATGCATTGGATCTTGTTTGTGATTGTTTTTTTTTAGGTTGACCATTGACTGGCATAGTGTTAAATCATGCCCATATTATATGGGCATGATGTACCCACTGTGCCAATCAATTGTTTGATTGCATTAGTAATACAGCTCATCCCCGTTATAGCGTGATCCGTTACAACGAGAATCCGCTTATACAGTAACGCGATGCAAGCGTGGCTCCCAATTTTTATATTTATGAATACTTTACAACACGGTTAGTGGTATCTTAAATACTTTATTGTACAATGCATACAATTGTACATTATTTCTAACGCGTTCCGCTTATAATGCGGTGTGATTCTTTGGACCCCAAGCACAGCGTTGTAATTGGGTTGAGCTGTTTGTTCATGTTGCATTGTAATTTTTTTTAATTCCTTCACCATTTTTTGCTATAGTGGTAAAACAGGCCCATATTTTATGTAGTTTCCTGGGGAGGGTGGTTAGGCCTCCTGGGTGGGTAGTGGGAGAGGGTGGGTAACCCCTTAATTACTATAGCGGTTACTAACTGCTAAGGTGATTAAGGGGTTAGGGGACATTAGATTGTTTTTTATTGTACTGTATTGTTTGTGGCAACGGAGCACATGGACGGTGATGAGGATGAGGATGGCCTTCACAGTGGCAGCCTGGCAGGGGTGAGTACAAGTTTTATTTATTTTATTTCTGCAGCTTAATGTTTTATTCTAAATGGACAAATGCACTATTATCCATATCTGGATAAAAGTAATTTTGCCCATTACTGTACTGTATGTGTTAGCAGGGAAGCGGGAGGGAGGGTGTATTTATTTTCCATTTGTTTTTTTTTTTTTGTTTTTTTTTAAACACAGGATAGGTACCACAGGCCAGCGGGGACACCTGGGCACCTGCGGGAACCACCCGAGGGCCCCCACCGACAATTGCCACCAATATAGGTGCTATTGGGCCTTAACCCCTTCATTACTTAGCTGCTAGCCGCTAAGGTAATGAAGCTGCTTTAATGTATTTTTTATTAATAGTGTACAGGAGCTGAGGTCTCCTCAGCTGAACCACTTTGATTTCTGACTCAGGGACCTCCTGCTTCCTGAGTTACAGGCCCCGGTATGGGGCATCGGAAGCAGTGTCGCCGCCATTTTCAAAGAGTCCACTTCACATGACACCGGACATTTAAATAATGGAGGAGATACCAGCACCCCATATCTGGGCCAGTAATTTGGGAAGCAGGGGGGTCCCCAAGGCTGAAATCAATGCGGTTCATCTCAGGAGACCTCCTGCTCCCGCACACTATTAATAAAAATTACATTAATGCAGCTTCATTACCATAGTGGATAGTCGCTACGGTAATGAATTATTTTTTATTGCCGTGTGTTTGTACATGAGCAGTGGGTCACCTGAGCTGAACCGCATTGGTTTCAGCCTTGGGGACCCCCTACTTCATAACATACAGGCCCCGTTATGGGGTTCCGGTATCCCCCTTCAGGATTTAAATACCCCAGTCACGTGACGTGGGAGCTTTAAAAGCACAGGGGATACAGGCACCCCATAACGGGCCTGTATCTCATGATGTTGGTGGTCCCCGAGGCTGAAACCAATGCGGTTCAGCTTAGGAGACCCCCTGCACATGTACACTATTATTAAAATGTATATTTTTACTGTACGATCGCCTGTAAGAGCCGTGCATGGAGACCCATCATCTCCATGCTGCTCTCACAGGCTGCTTTTTTTCAATTATCTATCGCGTTTTACATTTTTAAGCACGATAGCAGGGAACGGGGGAAAAAGCTTGCACGATCGGGCGTGTTTTTGCCCGCACCTACTCAAATGCTTTTCACTTCTTAGTGAATCCCGCGTTTGGCTTCATTTTTTATCCTGGGATTAAAAATTTCCCCATCGGTCGCAAAAGCTCACTGCTTAGTGAATCGCCCCCTATGAGTTTTGCGCTGTTTTTTCTTTTCTCTTTCTTCACTAGTGATAGAGTTTGCTGAGTAATTCTATGCTTACAGCTGCAGTTCCTCATCCAGTAACTCATAGGTTAAATCAATCCTGTGGGTTTCTTCATCCAGCACGTGATTTATATATATTTATCACTTAATATATTTACACAGTTTATTATATAAGTTTCCACTTCCCTTTATGATTACTGAATCACTATACTGATTATATTATCACGTTATATTTTTAATTATATTTGTTATTCACAATTTGGTGCGCGGTGTTTTTCTACATTTTGTCACAGAGGTAAAAGTGAGATCGCCACACCACCCTTCCTATTTTACAGTATGAATACCATCAGTTTAAATATATACATCAACATTTATAAATTATTAACCAGCTCTTTTAAAGACACATTCCTCTCTCTCTCGCTCAACCCTAGGACTAATCAGAATATTGTGCAGGAGCTCACTTCATAAAATGAATAGTGGACAAGGGGAAGATTCTCAGTTTCCAAGAACTTCTAGATACATTTGAGCCCCGGAACTCCACTTGTTCAAATATCTACAAATTAGGCATTTTCTTTATAAAAAATCCCAGAGTCTTGCCTTCTCGGAACTCACAAGTTTCGAGTTGCTCTGTAGGTGGTCTGTCTATCAGAAGGGATTGATCTTGAGGTTATATTTGGGAATGGAGTCTTCTGTGAACACCTCAGACCATAAATATATGCTCAAGTGGGCTGAAGCTCTTAATATGGAAATTGATAGAGATGACTGGGAGGATATCTGGGACTCCACACCAAAAACTTCCATTTGCACCACGACCAAAGAGAATATATACAAGATCTTATTTCAATGGTACCCGACTCCAAGTAGATTGAGACAGATTAACCCTGAGGTGTCCGAACTGTGTTGGAGGGGATGCGGACAAAAGAGGGATATGGTACATATTTGGTGGACCTGTCCTGCTATACAAAAATTCTGGTTGGTTGTCCAGAATATCATTAGCAACACAACTGATCTAGTAATTCCGGTTGATCCGCTGGTTTATTTGCTGGCAAAATCCGTTGAAGATATATCGCCCCATGAAAAAGCTAATTTCATTTATTCTAACAGCAACTAGATACTCGATAGAGGAAGAAAATCCCCCCCACCCTCACCTCTAGGCAGTCAGTAGAAAAACGGATAATGAGGTGATGATTATGGAAAAGTTGACAGCTTTCCTAAAGCAATCTACCAAGGAATTCTATAGAATTTGGGACCCTTGACTTGAGAATTGAGATGAGACAAGGACTACTATGCCAGAATGACCTAGTATGATTTATAGGTTTCTGAACAGACCAACTCGGTGCAAGGCAAGAATAAGTAAATCATGATACTATGCACTCGGAGCAGCAAGTAGGAGATATGTGTGATATTTCTCGAGAATCAAGGTGGATAGGGGTGATGGGGGGCACCAGATGGCCACATTATTATGCTCTAAGAGTCTGCAATGTATCAGTAACATACAAAATATCACAATAAATTAATAAAGCACCATGTTATAAATACATACATAAAGAGAAAGAGATTGTAAAAACCTCTTAAGCATACTGTAGCTTTCGAACAGCACCTTTTACTGATGTAATCATCTCCTTCCAACTGTGTGAAATACACTAAGCAATTTTGTGATAATTGCAGTTATTAGGCAAATCTGATTCACATTTACAGTTTAATGTTAAATGACAATATTGTCATTTCTTTTCAGTGAAATTATGAAGTATTATGTACATGATTATAGCAACACGAAAAGCAATTATATATCTTGGTGAAAAATGTCTGATTTTAGAGAACCCACATACACAATATGTTTCAACATCTGCCAAAAATAACTTGATCGAAAACAATATGAATCATGATAGTGACAGAAAAAATTCTAATTTTGGAATGAGGAACAGTATTACAATTCTTTGTGTCTCACAGTATCTCATACACAAAGTGACATTTTAGAACTCTTTGGGAAGAAATTCACTGTGCACTCACTGTATGTAATACATGAATGTACTATAACTCCCATAATTGTATCAATGAAATAATTACACTTTAAGACAATTTAGGCCGCAGCTCGGATGAGCTTACCTATAGTAACAGACAGTATACATTAGTAACTAATAGAAATAACTATATATATATATATAAATAAATGTCAATACAACTGTATGCTCATCTGCATGTCTTAGGCAGGTCTGCAACCCCGCCTTTCACCATTATCACCCAGCACACAGCACTTCCACTGCAGCAAGGGATTCTGGGAAATTACATGCAAACTGTATATATATAGGACTGAAAGGGCGAACAAAACAGATGATACAAATATTAAATGAAAAAGAAACATATAAAGGATGAACAAAATACAGAATGGAAATATACAATAAGTATAAAATGCCAGACAGGTTGATGTTCATTAATCAAATGCTTTGGTAAACAGGTACATTTTGACCCTATTTAAAAGATTTCCAGAGAGGGTATCTCGGAGACGGTATAATGTAGACTCTACATTGTAGAGAGTTCAAAAGACTAGGAGCAGCATGGGTGAGAGCTCGGCTCCCAAAGGAAGTCAAGGAGATTCTGGAAATTGTCCTGCCCTGGAGATTAAAGTGAGCGATTGGCAGTGCAGGAACCAAGGGCTCTTTCAGACACGGTGGCAGGGATTATGTAGAGCTTTGAATGTCAATAAACCAATCTTCAAATAGTTTCAAAATCTAGCAGACAACTATTGCAAAGAAGAAGGGAGAACAGGTGTCAGGTGGCAAGAAGATCTAGTTAGTTAAGAACCTGGACACAGCATTCTGCACCAGTTACAGGTGGCACATTTCTGTTTCTTGAAGTCCCAGGTAAAATGCACTGTAGTATTACAGACATAAGGACACAAAGTATGATCGGTATAGGGAGATCCTCTAGGAGGAATCAAGTTCTTATTCCTGTTTTCCTGGTTATGTTTCTCAGATGAAAAGCCTGACTATAGAAATCCATGTGCAAATAAATACGTCATGTTGCAGTTGAAAAAAGTATTGGAGATATTAAACCCATCGGTAGCCTTATGTGGTAATTGTTGGGGACAAAAAAACCCACTCGGTATTCAGTTAGGTACAAAGGAGAATGCGTGTGTGAATCAGTATACTGTACAATGATCTGAATGCCATGTATGAGAATTATTATGCATTATACAGATACAGTACTTGGAAGATGATCATTTATCAAAGGCAAATGTAACCCTCAACCAAAAGCATTACTCAAATTACCAAAAGTACATTGCAATTAATTTACATAAGAATGATGCAAACAGTTCAATTACCAATGTATGTGCATATTGAATCAATTGTTGTGCTTACCTCATCTCACATGAATGGCCTATAAGGTCAATTATAGTTTAGCACCACTAAATAAATATAGCCCAACATTTTAGTATAATGAATACAATACAACTACATTGTAACTTATATAAATATATGATTCACTTGTTTACTAATCTGTTCTCAATGAGGCACATTTGACCATTTAAAATCTATTATTAAATAATATACAGGGAATACACACATCTGTTTAAGAAAATGAAAATGTTAAACACTTATTATATACACGTGTGAAAAAAACAAGCTGTATTAAACACATATATATATTTTAATCTGCATACAAACATTATAAGACAGGTGATGTCTGACATCCTGGCTACAGCTGCCAAAATCATTACACAGATACTCGTATAAAGCAAAGGGAAGTGGGAAACTGTTTAAGTTTAATTACTTGGCTCAATGCATATGCTGAGCTTCTTGAGAGAAGAGGCAGACACAGATGTCATAAGAGCTGTTCAAGAAAATACCAGAAGGTGTCAAAAGATTTATCACCATATTTGAGTGTTACAGTAGTCTGTTGGTTTAAGAAGCAGCAGGTGCTAATCTGTTTGAACTGTTTGAATATTGTTAGCCACTATGTTATCAAGCAAGAAAGACTATCCAAGAGTAACTCCAAAAATTGTATTGAAGATTTGATGTTTACTTTCCTAATGTTGGCATTAGTACAGTATAGTAGACTGAGTGACAATATTCTTTATAAACATGACAGTGTTTGGTGGAGTAATAACAATTAGATTTACCTGTGTTTCTCTGATATGTGTAAAATGAATCATCACATTTAACATATTTTAATGAACAATATTAAACATGGAAATAGTTCAACAATAACTAGTCACATGCAGCTTTTTATTTAACATTATGACTTAAGTTAGTAGAATGTATAGATTTCGCAGAAGGTAATGCAGAAGACGTTGGCACCTCATGGACCAATGTAACAGGGCATTTTAATTACATTAATCAAGACCTCTGTAACATCTCTATAATTTCATAGAAAACACAAATACATTTGGCGCCTAAGTGTACTTGAATTAAAATAAATTCAACAAAAATGCCTAACAAAAATAATAATAAATATACAACCATAAATTGATGTATGGTACAGGGTCCTTGTGGAATCCGATGGTGTTGATGATATTAGTTCGTGAACAAATGGGAGGATCTACGGCACTACGGATTTTCAAGAAAAGACATTTATTCTAGGCACACACAACGTTTCAAGCTGTACAAAGCTCTTTCTCAAGTGACTGGCCTTTGTACAGCTCGAAACGTTGTGTGTGCCTAGAATAAATTTATTTTCTTGAAAATCGTAGTGCCCTGGATCCTCCCATTTGTTCATATATCTTGAAATTACACCAGACAGGTTATTTCCCTGAACCACAGAGCACCGGTACCTCTAACTGCAAGTATATTGCTGCTTTATTATATTCTTACAGGTGTGCTAGACATAACCCTTGTGTTTGATGATATTAGTTCAACATGTGCATAAAAAACAAAGAAAAAGCATACATAGTGCAATACTGCTAGCACAGACAAATCTATGTTAATGAGAAGATATTAGCAACCATATGGCAAAACAAACAAACAAACAACCAGATAATATAAATAAACTAAGTGGAAGCATCACAGGCAAGACAGGTGATATTTAGCTGAATATAAAAAAAAACACATTTATTAAAATATAAATCTGCTCTCTTAATATATATTTCTATTCCAAATTAGGTCCTGCAGTTTCAAACTATGACCTCATAAGAAACAGCACACGTATTCTATACATAGAATACCAAATACAGTATGGACTGGAAGATTCTCAGAGCTTTCGTCATAGCCTCTACTCTCAGCTAATGTCACAGTTGTCAATAATCACTCAGTGTCAAATCTAAACAGAGTTTCTGCCTATTCTGACCTTTAGGACAGCTGCACCATCAATATAACTCTATAACTGAACATACAATCAGATATAATATATACTATATATGAAGGAAAGTTCAAACTATTATACTGTATACTTTATAATTCTGCCTTTGATAACAGATTCATTCATTACAATATAATTATTGCTAAATTGGATTTCTTACAATCATCAATTTGATCAATGGTAACTGTATTTGTAGAGAGTCCTAATAATCCTCGGCTACATTAGATGAAATTCCCACTTACTAGATAGGAAGTGGTAGTAGGCAGTGGATAGTGTTTGAGAGCATCCCCTTTCATTCGTGGCATGTCTACTGCAGGATGATTGGGCTCATCAGATGATCTGCGAATCCCAGGCTGGCGTTACCCTCAATGGGCTACCAGATCGATCGTCTCCCCTCTCGGGCTGGAGCGGGTGTATTGTATTGTATTGTATGTCTTTATTTATATAGCGCCATTAATGTACATAGCGCTTCACAGTAGTAATACATGTGGTAATCAAATAAATAACAGATAATATAAATAACAGATCATGGGAATAGGTGCTTTAGACAAAAAAGTAACATTAAGGAAGAGGAGTCCCTGCCCCGATTTCTGCACAAGCCAAAGTACCTCCGTACCTCTGCTCACAATATGCTGCTCACTGCTAGGTCTCAAATCTCACAGGAAGAGCAGCGAAAAAGCCAGTTTAGGTCTGAAACTGATTGAAAGCTTGCCAGCTGACTGCAAAATCATGCGCTCCCAAAACAAGGAGGAAAAGTAGGATAACCCTACGCGTTTCGAAAGTCATTCTTTCTTCGTAAGGGGTATAATAGTTCTCTTAGGTAGTGTCCATCTTTAAATAGTCCCAGGTATTAGTTAATTCAGTTCACCTGAAAGTTAATCTGCACATGCGTAGTAGTTATGCTTCTAAGCGATATTAAAGTGTCATATGGCTTCCACTATCACATTCTACTTGTAACAATAACAAACAATATACTAACTAAATATACACAAAAACAATACAAAAAAGGAACCAAAAAATAATAATTATCAAAAATAATAATAATAATAATAATAATAAATAATAATATAACAAATTCCATAAGAATAAAAATAAATATACATCAATATAAATAATATTTAATCTAATAATGGCAATAAAATGCCCAACAATTATCAGGAATATATATATATTTTAAAATTCTATTGAAGTTTTATTAGAAAATATACTGTATGGACATATGTCTTAATGCTTTTATTTTAACTTTTGGATAATTCATATAATATTTGGTATTAGACCATGTTAGTGTTTTTTTGGTTGTAGTATTTGATATAGACCTAGAGTGAATATTTTAACACAGTGATATATTTAAGAAATCAACAGAAGTCCCAAATATTAAAAAGCTGTAAATCTGAATGATAGAAGTATAAAAAACATATGCATATTGATGAAAAAAGCTGATCAGTGACAATCTATCAATTAATGCTAGACTTATTGACACACTGGCACTGTTGCTGTGTGTAAATTTAATGTATTATAATCTAAATAACAAATGTTCGTGTACCATAGGAGATCGCGGATGTCATAATGCCACTACTATAAATCCCATATATGCATCAATATAAGAGACAATAGAGAACAAGCCAACCAGAGGGCAAAAGTACTATAGCATACCAATATAAAACTATACAGTAGCATAAGGAAAGGGAAAACCACACTGCTACTGTAGTTATCTCCCAAAAAAGACATCAAATAGAACTCTACGTTGAGCCCTAATGGTGATAATGTACAGAGCTCATAAATCCAAAAGGACTCTCTTAGGTTAACAGTATTCCCGACTCGCCAAGATTGTTTGGGTGGCTCAATGGCCTTACAAATGAGCCCCTTTGGATTTTGTCCATGCGCCTGAAGGAAGTGACTCGATACGTTATGAGTTGTTAAACCCTATTTAATATTGTAAATGTGCTCATACAGTACAACCGTCTTTTAATACTTCTTTTAGACATACCCACATACTGCAGACCGCAGGAACACTCCAGGAGATAGATAACAAAAGAACTATTACAACTGGTGTGTGATGAAATCGTATAGGACCTTGATGTGACATTAGAAGACAAAGTTGTACTTTTAACACTGTGTTTACAAGCAATACATCTATTGCAGATTTCTTTTGTTGCGTAATGAGTATGTTTGACATTTATTTTTCATGCAACATCAGAATATCGGTTTACATTTATATTAATATAAATCACTACTTGTTTATATTTTACTTTTTCTATTTTTTTTATTTTATATCCCATAGTGTAGAGGCAATGCATAAAATCCCATCTGTAAAGCTTTTTAATTTTATAATATTTTAAAAAGGTGTTTGCAAATACAACATACTGTATTCTTTATACTTACCCACACAACTATATGTAAGGCTCCAATTCATTAAGTCCAGTTAATCTTATCATTGAAATATTGCAAAAACTGGACTGTAGGAAAATAGGGAAATGAGTAATGCACTGGTAGAGCAAATGTGTGAATTCAATAGGGCAACATATTATTTGGGTAAACAATAATTACAGTGATACATGTAACCCTGATGAAGTGACCAGAGTCATCACCACAAAATGCATAGGATCCATTGCCTTACTGACAAAGTTTATTCTGGACTTATTAATTCTGTTGCCAAAGTTATTTTGCTCTGAAAGATTAGGAATGCACTTTATATGTTCGAATAAGAGAGCTCAGCATGGGGTGGCACGCTCTCTCACCCATTTGTTTGAGGAGTATTGGACTGACTTCATTTACATGCGCACCAACTAAAGGAGTATATCGATTGGTGAACAGCCGAACATCTGTGGTTTTCTGCTGGCCCCATTGCGGGTCCCGTCGGGAGTGTGTGGACATCGGGTGGAATGGCAGCTTTTGGTTAGCGTTTTTCTACTGTAAACCTTCAACTGGATACCCCAGATAGCATGAGTTCTTTTTCTATATGTGATAATTCTTTTACATTTCTGTACGTGCAATAGTTACCCTTTTTTATATAATATATTACATACATATATGAGTGGTTGTGAGCTCTTTTTTTCCTTTTCTTTTTACAAAATAGATATATTAACTTTTGAGCAACTTTCTTCCATGTTCTTACCCAGTTTTCTTCTCTTATTCAATATTGAACATAATTCGCTAATTCTGCCCATTTTAGATATTCATGTTTTACCAAAAGAAATAACTACCATAAATTATTATAGATAAAGCAATTATTAATGCTATTACGGTCACGTTTTTCACCAAGCAAATATACGTCAACAAAAAAATCATGTTATTAGAGATGTGCAAAATGTTCACTTATCAGACAAAATATGCTGTTTTCTCTGCATTTCTAAAGAAAAACAAGCTACTGTAAGAAGCAAAACAAATTTATAAGCATTAAAGGTCGATGTGCAAGGTCATTTGGCTATTTGTTAACTGCCATTTCACTGAAGTCTTGAAAAAAGTTGCAAGATTTGTCAAATTTACAAAACTGGTAAAATGTTAAGCAATGAAAAATTTGCAAAAATTCTATGAAAAAGTGAAATTTAAGAAACAAATGTGAATAATTTTGCTAAACATTTTGTTCATAAACCATGTAATTTACAGTACATGTTTTGTAAGTCTTACAAAACCAGCTGGTAAACTCCAAGAATTCATACCTGATATGGTATAATGAAGCCTAGGACAGATGGATTTGCAGATTTCTGTGCCAGTATTGCATTGTAACATATGGACTTCCCAGGCTATAATTTGACTGTAATATCAAAGTCTTTTAGAAAGAAAATACATGATGCAGTACTTCTTATGTTGGTATTTTATGGTTTTGGAGAACACACATATAAATGACACTACACTAAATGACATGGTAATTTGTTTTCTAATGTAAAGATAATCAAATAGGTTAAATATTAGTATGCTTAATTTTTGGAAAATTGATACAATTTCTGATGCATAAATATATTATATAACACATTTTAGATTCATGAGAGAATTTGTTGAAAATAATCAAAAGCACAGTTCTCGACGTATATTGGTTCTTGAGAAGTATAAATTGATTGCAAGCTGTGATACCTCTTACTGATATCAAGGTAAAAACAGATGCAACATATCACATACGGCACACCTGTGAGCACGTGACCTGTATATGGAGCAAGGGTTAACACACACAGCTGCAGTCAGCACACACAAGGATGGCCCATTTCCCCCTTTCCTCTCTCTGACATCACTTTGTATCATTTTCTCTCTCTCGCTTCTCCCCTTCTCCATCTCCATCTACCCCTCATTTCTGCAGAAATCTGCGCTCTATTAACCTTCCAACTTTTGATTCCACTTTATGCTCCTCCCTCTCCTCTCTCAGTTCTGCTCCAGACCCTGACAACCTGGTCAGGAACTACAACTCTGCCTTATCCTCCTCTCTTGATCTACATGCCCCACTTTCTCTCTGCTGTCCTTGCCCTTCTAACCCCAGGCCCTGGCTAAATTCCCACACGCTCATGCTGTGTTCCTCCACTTGTTCCTCTGAACGCCTCTGGAGGAAATCTCACACTCTCGCAGACTTCCTTCACTACAAATTTATGCTATCCTGTTTCAACTCTGCCCTCTCTCAGGCTAAACAAACCTATTTTTCTTCACTAATCAACACGCAAAAGTCAACTCACGCCAACTCTTCTCTGTCTTTGACACACTACTCAGACCACCCTCAGCTGCCTCTTCTTCTTCCTCCATCTCACCTCAGGAGTTTGCTGACTATTTTAAGGAAAAGGTGGAATTCATACGTCAGAAAATCCCATCTGTTGCCTCCTCCCATCCCACACCGCTTTATTCTGAAGCCAGGGCACGTTGGTATGAATGGCTCCCGATAGCATTAACACAGTTCCCTTTTAAATCACTCCAAGTCCTGTAATATTTCCTCCACTTTATTGGGAAAAGGTAGCAGGATACAGATACTTGTGGATGGTGTGTATTGGTGATTATTAGTTAGGAACCGGTAAAAAGAGATGGCCTCACCAAGGGTTATAAACAGAGAAAGGTTCTTTACTCACTGTCTCCAGGGTTGAAAAGGAAGTGAGGTGCGGTGTGGGCAAAGGAAAAGTCTAGGGGCAGACCATGTCTGAACAAACAGGAGGGGGGGTAGACTAGCCCATTCTGGTGAGGATCTCAGAAACTGCTGTAGCAGCTCACTGATGTCATGCTCGCAGGCAAGGAATGCAACATTGTTGCAAGCCACACAGGCACAGTATGTGTCTGCAGACTCCATGCAGCTGAGAATAAAATCTGACAGGCAGAAGCTGCAAAGGAGAGAGGGGGGTGAGTCAGAAATGTGGCTCTTGTTCCATAACACTCCCCGTCTGGTATCTGTAGATACCACTATATGGCAAGCTATGTGGAACATATGTGCAATACATACAACATAACAATATACTGCAAAGGTCCATATTTCCATAGCAATGTGATACCGGCTGGTACCACTGGCATCAAAGTCCTTTGGCCAGGCCTTCCAGTAAGGGAAGCCAGGTGGGTGCGTAGCTCTTGGTTAGCTTGATGCACCACAATGTCTCTTAAAAGTCCACGGCACTGGTAACCAGTTTTTCCCCATCACAGTCCGATTTGGGCATTAGAAGGATAGTCTCTTTAATGGGTCTTAGGAAGGTTTTAACGATCCCATTCTGGGCCACTCGTACTTCCACTTTGCGAACCCTTTCGTCTTCGCTTGGGATAGTTCTTATTATAAGTCCCATGGGCCATTCATTTCTTGCCACTTGTTTATCTTTCAACAAGACCACATCCCCCACTTGGATATCTGGTTTTACTGTTTGCCATTTGTGGCGTTCTTGAAGTGTCACCAGATACTCGCGTCTCCAGCGGTCCCAAAATGTGTTGGCCAAGTACTGCACCTGTCTCCACTGTCGTTTGTGCATATCCTTAGAGTGGAAGCCTTCGACTGGGGTGGGGACGTTCCCTACTTTCTGGGTCAGCAGCATTGCTGGTGTCAAAACGCTTGGCGATTCTGGATCTGTTGACACTGGGATTAAGGGCCTAGCATTGACTATTGCTGATATTTCGGCCATGAATGTGGTTAGCACTTCGTGAGTGAGTCGAGTCAGGTCGGTTTTTAGCATTATAGAATCCAAGATACGCCTAACCACTCCGATCATACGCTCCCATGCTCCGCCCATGTGAGAGGAGTGAGGAGGGTTGAATGTCCACGTGCACTCTTGGTCGCGCAGGTATCTTTGGATACTATTGTCTCTATTGTCCTTAGTGTTTATTTGTAATTCCTTGCATGCTCCAACGAAATTGGTACCACAATCGGAGCGTATTTGTTTAACTAGTCCTCTGACTGCAAAGAACCTTCTGAGGGCATTTATGAAGCTTGAAGCATCCATAGATTCTATAACCTCGATGTGTATAGCTCGTGTACTCATGCAGGTGAAGAGTACCGCCCATCGTTTGCTGTTTGCTAGCCCGCCTCTAGTTCTACGTGAGATGACCATCCAGGGCCCAAATACATCGAGTCCTACATAGGTAAAGGGGGGTTCTGTGTTAAGTCTGTCGACAGGTAGATCCGCCATCCTTTGGTCTTGGCTTTTGCCTCTCAGCATTCGGCACCTAACACATTTGTGGAGATTACTGGCCACGCACCTTTTCATGCCAACGACCCAAATGCCCGCCGCCCTAATGGCGCCTTCGGTGAAGTGTCGTCCCTGATGCATGACTTGTTCGTGGTAGTGGCGCACCAACAAAGTGGCGATGTGATGCCGGCCAGGGATGATAAGAGGGTTGCTTTCCTCCCTGCTCAGTTGGGACTTATTGAGGCGGCCTCCTACTCTCATGAGGCCGTCTTTGTCGATGAAGGGATTCAACTTCCAAAGTGGACTGTTTTCGTTAACACTCTTTCCGCGAATGCAATTGATCTCTTCCGCATATGTTTCTCTTTGAACATGACTGAGAACAGTTTCCTTAGCCTTTGTAATTTCCTCTACGGTGCGCAGCTCTTTGCAGATGTGCCAGCCGTGGCAGCCGGTAGTTTTACCATCTGGTGTCTGGCGGAAGGAGGAGGCTATATGCCCGAGACGGGCTACTGTTCGCAGAAGGGCCGTCCACTTTGAGAAGCGTTGGAATCGATGTGATCCGAATGCGTTTTTGTGCGATACATTGGTGAGTACCACGGATACTTGTAGGGGCCTTATCTCCGTATCCTTTTCGGGATCCACGAGTTCAAAATCGTCAACTGGGGTTGGTAGCGTTTCCGCAGGCTGCGCAAGAAACATTGGTCCTGTGAGCCACGACGTATTCTGCAGTTGAGATGCGGGTACTGATCTGGTGGCGTGATCTGCGGGATTTTGCTCTGTGGGCACGTGGTGCCATTGTTCTGGTTGGGTTGACTTCCTGATTCTTTCTACACGGTTAGCTACGTATACGTAGAATCTCCTTTTCTTATTGTAGATGTATCCCAGTACCACCTTGCTATCTGTGTAGAGTTTGACGGCATCTGGTTTGCTGTCCATCTCATTCTCGATAAGCTCCGCCAGTTCTACTGCTAACACTGCACCACACAGCTCGAGTCTGGGTATAGTATGGTCAGGTTGTGGCGCCAGCTTAGCTTTGCCAAGGATGAACCTGATGTGGCAACTTCCATCCACGTCCGTGGTTTTTAGGTAGGCCACCGCTGCTATAGCTTTGGTGGAGGCATCCGAGAACACGCAAAGCTCTTTGCTGTGTGCGGCGGTGAGAGATATAGGTGAATAGGGGCGTGGGATTTGAAGTTGCTCGAGGGCCTTCAAGGTGTGTTTCCACGTTTCCCACTCTTTCCGTTTTTCTGGAGGTAGTGGGGTGTCCCATTCCTGTTTTTCGAAGGACATTTCTCTGAGGAGGGACTTCCCTTGTATAGTGACAGGAGCCACGAATCCTAGCGGGTCGTAGAGACTGTTAACGGTGGACAGGACTCCGCGACGTGTGAAGGGTTTTTCTTCAATGGCTACCTGGAACGTAAAGGTGTCTGTTTTAAGATTCCAGCTTATCCCCAGGCTCCGCTGTATGGGAGGCATATCGGTCCCCAGATCCAAATTCTTTAGATCGTTTGCTTGATCATCTGCGTGGAACGCCTTCATCACTGTGGCGCTGTTGGAAGCTATTTTGTGCAACCTTAGGTTGGCCTTCGCTAACATCTTTTGTGTCCTCTTGAGTAGATCTACGGCTTCTTCTTCGGTGGGAACTGATTTTAATCCGTCGTCCACATAGAAGTCTCTTTCGACGAAGCTCCTGGCGTCTTTTCCGAACTCTGCTTCTCCGTCTTGGGCCGTTCTTCTGAGGCCGTAGGCTGCCACTGCAGGTGATGGGCTGTTCCCGAAGACATGTACTTTCATGCGGTACTCCGTGATTTCTTTTTCTATGTCGTCATCTTGGTACCACAGGAATCTTAGGTAGTTACGGTTGTCTTCTCGCACAAGGAAGCAGTGGAACATCTGTTGAATGTCTGCGGTTACGGCGATAGGTTCCTTGCGGAAGCGGATCAGCACTCCCAGAAGACTGTTCGTCAGATCCAGCCCGGTGAGGAGAACATCGTTTAGGGAGACTCCCTGATGCTGAGCGCTGGAGTCGAATACCACTCGGATTTGGCCAGGTTTCTGGGGGTGGTAGACGCCAAATGACGGGAGGTACCAGCATTCTTCGCCTTCTTTCAGTGGGGGCGCCAACTCTGCATGGCCGCTGTGGAAGATTTTTTGCATGAAGGCCACAAAGTGTTCCTTGGTCCCCGGTTTCCTTTGTAGGTTGCGGCGGAGCGAAGCGAGCCTAGACATAGCATGGTCTCTGTTGTTTGGGAGGCGTCTTCTTGGCGAACGGAAAGGTAGTGGGGCCACCCAACTGCCCAATTCGTCCTTGAAGAGCTCCTTATCCATTAACCTCAAGAATTCTTTGTCTTCCATTGATGGCGCCTGTTTGTCGTCGTCCTTTGTTGTCTGGAACACTGTACTCCCTAGGTTGTTGGGGTATTTTCTTGCCACAGGCGCGTCTCCATAGTTCCTTTTGGTCTCGAGCTTCTCGTGGACCTGAAAGTGGTTCGGACAAGGTTTGAAGTGGGATATACGACCGTTCTCCAACAAGTTCGTCTGTAGGGCGCCTACGTTGTCGGGTCCTCGTATCCTGTCTATGCATACTTCTCCAACTACCACCCATCCTAGATCGAGCCTTTGGGCGCTTGGGCCGTTGTGGTCCCCATTTCGCTGTTCGCGGATCTTGTGTGCTCTCATGATGTCTCTGCCAAGTAGCAGCAGGATCTGGGCATCTTCGTCTAGTGGTGGGATATGATCGGCAATGGTTTTTAGATGGGGATGGTGTCGCGCCACGTCTGGCGTGGGGATCTCAGTCCTATCTTCCGCCATGTGATTGCACTCGATGAGTGTGGGAAGGGGCATACTCACTTTGCCGTCTATTGAGCATATGGTGTAGCCATTCACTCTTCTCCCTGTAGTCTCCATTCGCCCTGCGCACGTTCTGAGAGTGTAAGGAAAAGTACTGTCTTGTATGCCGAACATATCGAAGAATTCTGACCTGACCAGCGATCGGTTGCTCTGGTCGTCGATGATTGCATACATCCGTTTGGCTCTTTGGGGTTGTCCCTCTGGGTGCACTGCTACCAGACATATTTTAGAGCAATATCTACCGTCGTCTCCTTCTCCGCATACTTCTGTGCATTTGGATGCTACTGACGTCGGGGGGGGTGTGTCTCCCACTTCTTCCTCCCCGCCCTGCTTTGTCAGAGGGTTAGGGGCTTTGCTTGCTTTGGGCTTCATAGCTTCCGGGTGTAGAGCGGCTATGTGCCTGTCGCTATCGCACTCTGTGCATTTCATAGCTTCTTTGCAGTCCTTGAATAAATGAGTTGTGGAAGCACAACATTTGAAACAGGCTCCCCATTCCCTGAGTAGGTTCTTTCGCTCCTCTATGGGTTTCATCCTGAATCCGAAGCACTTGTTAAGTGGATGCGGCTTTTTGTGGATAGGGCATTCTTTGTTAAGGTCTCTTGGTTTTTTGTCCCTGTCGGCTGTCTGGCTGGGACTCGCGTGGGTCGTAGGGGGCACGTCCGTCCTGTGGACCGAGATGGGTGTTCTGGAGTCCTTGCACCTTGCTGTTGACCTTTCGTTCCTCGGGTGGCTGGCGCTGGATGTGGTTTGCGCCCCTAAGATGAAGCTGGGGTCGTTTCTTGTCTTTGCCGCTTCGCAGATGAAGCTCACGAAGAATGAGAATGGGGGGAAGACAACCTGCTTCTCCCTTTTGTATTTGGAACCTTGTGAAAGCCACCTTTCTTGGAGGTTGAAGGGTAGCTTCTCCAGGATGGGTCTCACTCCACGAGCTGAATCTAGGGCGTTGAGACCTATTAAGGAATGGTCTTTCCTTGCGAACTCCAGTTCTTGCAGCAGGTCTCCAAGATCTCGTAACTTCGAGTAGTCTTTACTCGTGATCTTGGGGAAGCTCTCAATTCTTTTGAAGAGTGAATCCTCGACTGCTTCAGGGCTGCCATAGGTCTCTTCTAGCCTTTCCCACACTAGGTCCAGACCTACTTGGGGTTGATGTGCGTTTGCCGTCCGAAGTCTCTGCGCTTGCTCCCTGGATACGTTCCCCAAGAACTTAACTAACAGGTTGAGCTCTTCCCTTGCTGAGAAGTCCAAGCTGTCGATTGCGTCTTTGAACGTGAACTTCCACGTCCTGTAGTTCTCAGGGCGGTCGTCGAAGCTGATGAGTCCTGCGTGCACCAAGTCGCGCCGGATCATGTACTTGGCTATGTCTGTCAGACCTGAGACGTCGGCGCGTTTGCCCCGTTCTGAGGTAGTTGCTGGGACGGTCTGTGCGGTCGCCTCTTCCTTGGCGTGGACGCGTGATGGCTGCTGGCCAGTGTGAGGGGCTGTTTTCTCCCGCGTGGGTGTACCTGGATTACGAGCCTGTTGTGGTGCATCCGTGTGCGCTCTGGCGTGTGGATCACTGTTGCGGCTGTGGCTATCCCAGGCAGCGTGTGCCATTGACGGAGCAACGTCTTCTCCTCGTGGTCCTAGCGAGTCTTCGTTGTCTGTGGTGTCGCTCCCTCCGTGTTGAGATGGTGCGCTGGTGTTTACACTGAAGAGGCTCCTTACGTAGTCTTCAGTGCGTTGGGCTGGATCCTCTGAAGCTATCCGTCTGTACGGTAGCTCCCCGCCGTCCTGTCTCGCAGCTGCTTCTAGGACTTCGGCTTGGGCTATGGCGGCGGCGGCTTCCTTCTCTTGATTAAGTGCCTCTAGATCCGCGTCCAATTCGGCCTTTTTACGCGCCGCGGAAGCGGCGGCATTGGCGGCGGTGGCATTAGCAGCGGCATTGGCAGCGGCGGCAGTGGCAGCGGCGGCAGTGGCAGCGGCGGCGGCATTCTGCTCCTCTTCTTCTATGCGCGCTCTTTCTGCCCTTACGGCTGCCTCTCTCCGACCATATTCGGCCCTGGCACGTGCGGCCTCTGCTGTGGCTCGCGCCTTGGTAGCGCTCGCGCTTGCGCTAGACGCGTGAGATTGCATTGATCTTGCTGACCTTGATGAGTGTCTGGATATGCTTGAGCGCTGCGATGCAGTTTCCAGCAAAAGGTCTTTTCTCTGGTCTTCGGCCTCAGTAATAGTGGTCTGCACGAAGCCGTCACGCTCCAGGTCAGTTGCCTCCTGCTGGTCGCGTTCGCTGAGGCTTTCCTCTGTGTTAATTCTTTTTAGGTAGGCGAGATATGTTTGTGACAGCATTTGGTAACGTTTGTGACTTGACCTCAATTGGGCTATAGCTTGCCTAATTTGTTTCTCCTGATCACTAGTGCTTGCAACGTTACATATTTCACGACCAGTGTCCTCCCAGGCCTTCTCTAACCTTTCGCGGTGTGCTTCAATGTCGCTCTCATATTTTTCGCGGGCCTTTTGTGTCAGTGTGACTGTCCGTTTAGGCCTTGCGCCTGCCTGCGCCTGTTGCAGTTGCGCAGCGGTCTCTGTGTCTGAGAGATCGCTTTCCTGCGTGATGTCTGGTGAGGCTCTGAGTTCTGCCATGCTGTAGGTGTGTGTAGGCCTTTGCCAGTGCGTGTGGCGTGCGGTCTTTTACCTTGTCAGCGATGGGCGTCTGTCTCAGATGATGCCGAGCGGTGTCCTGCAGCGTGCAGCGTTGGGGTAGCTGTACTTACAGATGTCCGTTGGCTCCTCACTGTGGGGCTGAGCAGCGGGTGGACTCAGACAGAGAAAAAGGCAATTAGGTGTTGTGAGAGAAGCACTGTTAGTTGCAAGGCTGTGTGCAGTTTGCTGTATAAAGCTTGCTGCCCTGTCTGGCAGAGTGAAGCTGCTGCTTGTCCTGGGGTGCAGAGACTATTCTGTATAGCATAGAGTCTTTGAGTAGTAGCTGCTGTGTGATTCCTTTGTGTAGTATTAGCAAAGTAAGGCTGCTCACTGTCTTTGCATAAAGCTGTGGTAGTTTGCTGTGTAGAGGCTTGTGGCTCTGTGTAGCAACGTGCTTGTGCAATGTGGTGAGAGACTGCTGTTTATATATTTGCTACGTAAGCTGCTCGCTTGTATCTTTAGCATAAAGGCTGTGGGTAGCAGCTCCTCTGTGTGTATTTCCCAAGGCACACGGTCCTCTTTTTACTATTCTGAAGCCAGGGCACGTTGGTATGAATGGCTCCCGATAGCATTAACACAGTTCCCTTTTAAATCACTCCAAGTCCTGTAATATTTCCTCCACTTTATTGGGAAAAGGTAGCAGGATACATATACTTGTGGATGGTGTGTATTGGTGATTATTAGTTAGGAACCGGTAAAAAGAGATGGCCTCACCAAGGGTTATAAACAGAGAAAGGTTCTTTACTCACTGTCTCCAGGGTTGAAAAGGAAGTGAGGTGCGGTGTGGGCAAAGGAAAAGTCTAGGGGCAGACCATGTCTGAACAAACAGGAGGGGGGGTAGACTAGCCCATTCTGGTGAGGATCTCAGAAACTGCTGTAGCAGCTCACTGATGTCATGCTCGCAGGCAAGGAATGCAACATTGTTGCAAGCCACACAGGCACAGTATGTGTCTGCAGACTCCATGCAGCTGAGAATAAAATCTGACAGGCAGAAGCTGCAAAGGAGAGAGGGGGGTGAGTCAGAAATGTGGCTCTTGTTCCATAACACGCTTCCTAACTCTCCTCCTGCCTTCCTTGGCTCTTTTTCCACGGTCTCAGAGGAGGATCTGTCACTGTTGATCTCCTCTTCTCCCTCTACCACATGCCTTCTTGACCCCATTCCCTCCCATCTCCTAAAACCTCTTGTTCCTACAATAATCCCTACGCTCACACACATTTTTAACTCCTCCCTCTAGTCTGGTACCTTTCCATCCTCCTTCAAACATGCAACAGTTATACCATTACTCAAAAACCGCAAGCTTGACCTACCTGTTTTTCTAACTATCGACCTGTCGCCCTCCTGCCTTTTGCCTCTAAATTACTTGAACATTTTGTATTCTCTCGCTTGTTCCACTTTCTCAACACCTATTACCCTCTACAATCTGGTTTCTGCACTGCTCCCTCGACTGAGACAGCCTCACTAAAATAAGTAATGACCTCCATGCTGCCAAAGACAGAGGTCATTACACTCTGCTCATACTACTTAACCTCTCTGCAGCATTTGACACCAATGTGAATGGATATTCCAGGAAAAAGGTGACACATTGTGTGCTCATTTGCATGTCATTTCCCAGAATCCCTTGCTGCAGTGGGAGCACTGTATGCTAGGTGATAATGGTTGAAAGGTGGGGTTGTAGACCTGTCTACGACGTGAATGTGCTCAGAATTTCTTTATTGGCTATATGCCGGTGGAGCTTTTTTGTTGACTTTTTCAACCACATAACTTAAAATGTATATAATATACATATATATATATAGTACAAGGCTCCTATATAGTACAAGGCAGACCATGAGATCCAGGGAATCCAGGGAACACACAGTAAGGAAGAGGCAGCACACTTGGTAATGTCAAAAAAGTTGTATTCAAAAGCAGGCACAATCACCAACGTTTAGGTCCTAAGGACAGGACATTTTTCAATGGAGTGCTCACTCACTCCATTGATAAAGGGAGTGCTCCCTTGATAAGGTCCTGTCCTTAGGACCGAAGTGTCGTTGATTGTGCCTGCTTTTCAATACAACTTTTTTTGACATTACCAAGTGTGCTGCCTCTTCCTTACTGTGTTCCCTGGATTCCCTGGATCTCATGGTCAGAATGGTAAGGAGCCTGCAAAGTTCACCTTTCCTGTCTTGCCTTTAAATTCTTTATGGGCAAGCTACCCAGCTACCTGAACAAGCTCCTCACCCCTACCACATGCAGCACTTATCACCTGAGATCAGACTCCAAAAGACTGTTCATGGTCCCAACGCTCAACAAAGTATCCGGCCGTTCCTCCTTCTCTTACTGTGCACCCCAAAACTGGAACAACCTACCAGAGACTCTCACATCCACCACCAGTTTAAGTTCTTTCAAATCTAAGGCTGTCTCACATTTTAATCTGGTCTGTAACTGTTTCCTTCGCCCATAACATATATTTTCTTTAACTGTGCATGCAATGTCTTGTATATAATATGTACCCTGTTCATTTATGTAACTGTATTTGTAACCATGTATTATTTGTCTTAACTCTTTGCCCAGGACATACTTGAAAACGAGAGATAACTCTCAATGTATTACTTCCTGGTAAAATATTTTATAAATAAATAAATAATACTTTACTTATGGGACTAGCACCTGCTTACATCTGTATTTGTGTGCCATCTGTTCTCTTATAATATATATATATATATATATATATATATATATATATATATATATATATATATATATATATCAAAAATGAATAGACGATACCGTTCTGTGGCTAACAAAATGCTTTTATTCTTTCGAGATACACTGATCTCTTGTTCCGGCGATGTTATGTATATATATATATATAACAGAAAAAAGCCGTGTTAGTCCAGTTGCGATAGTGCAGAATAAATGAGTTTTTCAGTATTAGGTGATACCTTTTTTATTGGACTAACAATTTATGTCATAGGACAAGCTTTCGAGAGTTCTCCTCTCTTCTTCAGGTCAGTAATACTGATATACATTGGAATCTATGGCTAAAACTGTGTAGAGAGGGAAAAAAAACAGATATGTACTGTAGATAAGGTAGGGTGTTAAAAGTGTTTGAAGCCAGGGGATGGTGACAAGGAAAGATGGGGAAGGATGCTGAGGGGGGGGGGGGGGGGGGGGGAAGAAAGTGTGAATAAGAATAGAGGCAAGCAGGATAATTACAAACAATTTTGATAGGGTGTGAATGGCAAACTACACACATATGTACTGGTATACAAGAAACCAACAGACAGATGCAGTTACATCCACAACTCCAGCTTCCATCCCACTCATACAAGGTATCATACACAGCCAGGCTATAAGATACAACCGCATATGCTCTGACACTGAAGACAGAAACAGGCATCTCACAACCCTGACCGAATCATTCAGACAGAAGGGATACAAACCAAAGACCATTGCCAAAACTATTACATCTGCACTAAAATCTCCACGAGAACACCTGCTACAATACAGACAGAAAGAACCTACCACATGCATACCACTAGTGGCCACATACAACCCTACCCTAGAGGGTATACAAAAAATAATCAAAGATCTGCAACCCATGCTGGCAGAGGATGCAACATTAAAATTAATCTTTCCCGATAAGCTCCGTATCGGTCTAAAATTTGGAGGAGGGCCTGGAGGGTATTCGGCACTCAATAGTCCACAAAGGTACGTGTGCCTACTCAATGTTTTGTTGGTATTACGGTTAAGGTACACCGACAGGTGGAAACATGCTGATAAAGTATTGAATTTTTTTTTTTTGTGTGTTTTGTTTCGTTTTGTCCTTTCTTTTTCCCCCTCCCAGTCTTTTCAGTTAATTTATTGTACTAGTACTGCTGCGGCCGAGTTTATTCGAGCATTTGCCCGTTCTCGGCCGCAGCAGTATCCTGGCGCGCGCCGGAGGGTGCCGGGCGCGTGCCAAAGCAGCGGAAGAGCGCCCTCCGATCGGGGCGCTCTCCCTACCGCTGCCGGGTCCGCCGGGTGCCCCGGAACCCCCTGCCGCCGTCCCCCACATCGCGGGACACCAGGGCTCCCTCGGGGAGCCCCGGACGCGCGTGCTGGGGGCGCAGGCACCCGATGACGCGTGACCGCGCATCGGAGACGCGCGGCACGCCGAGGGGCTGCCACTTGCAAGCCGGGAAATCTCCCGGCTTGCGGAACTGGCCACACTTCAATAAAGTGTGTCGCCAGTGTAATTTGTAGGCTGTCCCTACAGTCTCATTATTGTCTCCCCACTAAACGATGTTATATAACAGGATACAATGCTATGTAACTCAAAAGTAACATCCTCCCCTTTTTATGTTCTGTACCCCATTCCCCATTGATCTTACCAAAAAAAGCAAATAAATAACAAGTTTACAAAAAAAAAAAAATCTTTCCCAAACCTCCCATTCTTGCATTCCGGCAACCACCAAACCTCGAACAGAAATTAGTCAGCAGAAAACTTCACAATTAACTAAAAGACACTGATAATGGCACAAAACCGTGCAACAACAAATGCTGCAAACTATGCAAACATATATGCCAAGATCCCACAGCCAGTCACAACCATAGAACACTCAATGTTAAAGGATCATACAGCTGCACATCCAGGAATATAGTGTATATGATTCAGTGCAACAAATGTGACCAAGGTTGCTATATTGGGGAAACCAGCAAAAAACTACAAGGCAGAATGAATATGCACAGACACTCCATACTCCATCACGAAGAAGGAAGATACTGCTCACCTGTGGGACATCGTTTCTTACAGCCAGATCATTCCATAAATGATTTAAAAATCAAAATCCTCAATGGAATGTTTAAAAGCACCCAAGAACGGAAAACATTTGAACTCAGAATGATAAGACTCTTTGACACCAAAACCAAAGGACTTAATGCGGACATGGGTTTTCTCACACCCTATCAAAATTGTTTGTAATTATCCTGCTTGCCTCTATTCTTATCCACACTTTCTTTCCCTCCCCCCCTACCAGTCCCCAGCATTCCTCCCCCTCCCCACCTTTCCTTGTCACATACCCTGGCTTCAAACACTTTTAACACCCTACCTTATCTACAGTACATATCTGTTTTGGTTTTTTTCCTCTCTACACTGTTTTAGCCATAGATTCCTGTGTATATCATTATTGCTTGACCTGAAGAAGAGAGGAGAACTCTCGAAAGCTTGTCCTATGACATAAATTGTTAGTCCAATAAAAAAGGTATATATATAGTGAAAAATTAACAAGCGCAAATAACACCACTTAAAACCAATAACATTTAAATAATATACTGTCCTTAGAGAGTGCAGCTCCCGACACAGGATTAAGACCATATCCAACCAGCAATCGAAGAAGAAACAGGTGCGCAAATCACATCTGGACATGGAAAGAAAGTAGAGACACAAAATAGTGCAATATTGTCAACCCAACAAATGAAATCAATGTTGAAAGCGATATAAAATTTGCACTCGCGTGTACAACGTGATAGTAAGGCGTTGTGGTTATTAGAAGTTACCAACTTATGTTTTTAGATGGGTACTCCAGATCCATAGAAAATGAAGGGAAATCCATATACAAAAAAAGGAAAAAGCAAAATAGTATAGTACTGCTTTTAATATTAAAAACACAAAGTATTCCACTTACATAAGTGCCTTTGTTGTGAGCATTCAGACCACCCTGGATCATATGAACAGACCGTTGTATTCACAGCAACAGCATCTGCTCCGCAGCCGTCACAGCATACACTGGGCTGAATGAAGTCGTCTTCCACTCTGGATGTCACCAACAAAGTGCCACTCTGTAGTCAATGATTCACTCAACGCGCGTTTCCACTTTAAAAGTCTTCCTCTCTGAGGATGTACGTACTGCTGAAATGTACTGCACGCTGCTGTGCACAAGAAACACCAAGATGAGGGAACCTCTGCTATTACACTTCCAAGCAGCTATGCTACTCACAGCTGACCAGGAGATTCCAAAGCACTGTATGTTTGATGACGTGAGAGTTAGGTAGTGACGACCTCAACGCGTTTCGCGGTGGATCAGCTGTTGAGCCTCTAGTCTGGTATCCCCTCTTCCTGAGTGCTGTGAGCTGGTGTCCGGGGACCTAGTGCACTGGGTCCCATTTGTATATCATCTATGGACTTTCCAGCTCTCACCTGGGACTGCAAGGAGCTCATTTTAACTTTATTTCATGCGAATTGTGATATATGTTTGTGTGTTTTTTTAAATACACCTTCTGCCATTCTCTCTGATGCACTTTTCCTTTTTCCATATAATATATATATATATATATATATATATATAATATATACAGTATATAACAAGACAACAACGCACCAATGCTACATCCAACATGACAAATCATTTAGTACATTACTACTGTATGTATTATATCTATAGTCTCTCCTGATAAATATGAGTCATTTAGTTCAATATTTTTCTTAGACGTTGATGTAATTGTTGCATGTTTCAACACTCAGAAATTCATCCCAGGGAAAACCCCGACCATAATAGTTTTAGAGGTGTAACTGCTTTTTGAGCAGCATGTGGGAGGTTAGTCCCTCCTTTTCAAGGTATGTACAGTAATCTTCCAGTAAGGTCCCTGTAAAGTCACTTTTCACTTTATTTGCATACATGTAAGTATCTTCACTGGTATATACCAGTTTTAACTGCACTAAGTTACATAAGCTTATGCTTAGTTTATTAACCCCTTCGGGGTATATTTCACAGAACATTTGTATGCATTTAGTGTAGGGACCTGCTACTGAGACTTACCTTGACGTTGGTTAGCAGGCTTGTCATTTTTTGATCAAAGGCTGTAAGCAAAAGATTCCTTTGTCTTACAGACTTAGGTTTCACTATGTATATTTCTTTCCCCATTTATTGTTAGCCCAATGGGAGAAGCGCAGAGATTCATTTTCTGTTTTTTTTTTACTATACTTATATAAGTCTATAACTTAATATATTAATCTACTATATATTTCTGAAAGCACTGTATGTCTGCATGGCCTGTGTCCCTCAGGCCAATGAGATTGCTCCCTTGGCCCACCCGCCCCTGCACACCTCTCATTGGCCGGTGTGGTCTAACAGTATATACACACACCTATGTCTCACCCCTCCGGATTGCTCGCCCCCCCCCCCATGGCTCTCATTGGCCGGTGCGCTCTAACCCCTGGCCACACTACTACTACTACTACTGCTGCTGCCGCCTGAGGTGAGGAATTGGTACTGCTGGAGGGGGGGGGGGGAGGGGGGGGAGCTCCGATTTTGACCCCTCCCCCAGCTCCGATTTTGACCCCTCCCCCAGCTCCGATTTTGACCCCTCCCCCAGCTCCGTTTTTGACCCCTCACCCAGCTCCGTTTTTGACCCCTCCCCTGCTCCGTTTTTGACCCCTCACCCAGCTCCGTTTTTGACCTCTCCCCTGCTCCGTTTTTGACTCCTCACCTGCTCCGTTTTTGACTCCTCACCCAGCTCCATTTTTGACCCCTCACCCAGCTCCGTTTTTGACCCCGCCCCCAGCTCTGTTTTGACCCCTCACCCAGCTCCGTTTTTGACCCCTCCCCTGCTCCGTTTTTGACTCCTCACCCAGCTCCGTTTTTGACCCCTCCCCTGCTCCGTTTTTGACTCCTCACCCAGCTCCGTTTTTGACCCCTCCCCTGCTCCGTTTTTGACTCCTCACCCAGCTCCTTTTTTGACCCCTCCTTTGCTCCGTTTTGCACCCCCCTAGCTCCGTTTTTGACCCCTCACCCAGCTCCGTTTTTGACTCCTCCCCAGCTTCGTTTTGGACCCCCCCAGCTCCGTTTTTGACCCCTCCCCCAGCTCCGTTTTTGACCCCTCCCCCAGCTCCGTTTTTGACCCCTCCCCCAGCTCCGATTTTGACCCCTCCCCCAGCTCCATTTTTGACCCCTCACCCAGCTCCGTTTTTGGCCCCTCCCCTGCTCCGTTTTTGACCCCTCACCCAGCTCCGTTTTTGACCCCTCCCCTGCTCCGTTTTTGACTCCTCACCCAGCTCCGTTTTTGACCCCTCCCCTGCTCCGTTTTTGACTCCTCACCCAGCTCCTTTTTTGACCCCTCCTTTGCTCCGTTTTGCACCCCCCTAGCTCCGTTTTTGACCCCTCACCCAGCTCCGTTTTTGGCCCCTCCCCTGCTCCGTTTTTGACCCCTCACCCAGCTCCGTTTTTGACCCCTCCCCTGCTCCGTTTTTGACTCCTCACCCAGCTCCGTTTTTGACCCCTCCCCTGCTCCGTTTTTGACTCCTCACCCAGCTCCTTTTTTGACCCTCCTTTGCTCCGTTTTGCACCCCCCCTAGCTCCGTTTTTGACCCCTCCCCCCAGCTCCGTTTTTGACTCCTCCCCAGCTCCGTTTTGGACCCCCCCAGCTCCGTTTTTGACCCCCCCCAGCTCCGTTTTTGACCCCTCCCCCAGCTCCGTTTTTGACCCCTCCCCAGCTCCATTTTTGACCCCTCCCCCAGCGCCATTTTTGATCACCCCCCCTCAAAACCACCCCACCCCCCGACATACACAGTGACAGACACACTGACACACACAGGGACAGACACACTGACACACACAGGGACAGACACACTGACACACACAGGGACAGAAACAATGACACACACAGGGACAGACACACAGTGACACTCCCCCCCCCCCCCCCACCCCTGCCTTCCCCCCTCTCTCCTGCCACCCCTCCCCCCTCTCCTGCCACCCCCCCTCCCCCTCCCCCTCCCCCCTTTCCCCTCCCCTGCCTTTCCCCCCTCCCCACCCCTCCCCACCTCCCCTGCCTTCCCCCCCTCCACCCCCCTCCCCAACTCCCCTGCCTTCCCCCCCTCCCCCTCTCACCCCCCTTCCCCATCCCCCCTCCCCCCCTTCCCCTCCCACCTCCCCGTCCTTCCCCTTCCTTCCCCCCCCTCCTCCCCTGCCTTCCCCCCCTCCCGCCTTCCCCCCCCTTCCCTGCCTCCCTCCCCCCTCCCTGCCTCCCTCCCCCCCTCCCCTGCCTCCCCTCCCCCCCTCCCCTGCCTCCCCCCCTCCCCTGCCTTCCCCCCCCTCCCCTGCCTTTCCCCCCCTCCCCTGCCTTTCCCCCCCCCTCCCCTGCCTTTCCCCCCGCCCCTGATTTTGCCCCTGCCTCCCCCCCCGCCCCTGCCTCCCCCCGTCCCTGCCTTCCCCCACAGCCCCTGCCTTTCCCTCTCCACCCCTGCCTTTCACCCCCCTCCCCGCCCCTGCCTTTCACCCACCCACCGCACTCCTGCCTCCGCCTTTCACCCACTCGCCGCCCGCCGCCCTCACGCCTTTCACCCACCCACCCGCCGCCCCCACACCACCGCCGCCTCCCGCCTCTGCCTTTCAGCCACCCGCCGCCTCACACCCCTGCACCCCACAGCCGCCGCCCTCACTCAACAGACACCTGCCGCCTCTCACCCACCTGCCACACTCGACACACACCCGCCGCCTCACGCCCCTACGCACCGACATCACTGACTAGCCGCCGCACACACTCACCACCCACCGGCGCCTCCCACCTCACACCCACCCGCCACACTCACACCCCTACGCACCCACATCACTGACCAACCGCGGCACGCTCTCACCAGACACCCGCCGCCTCACACCCGCTCGCACCCTAGCGGGACTCCCACCCACAGCCAGCACTCCACTACCCACCCGCCACCCGTACTGAACACCCACCCGATGCCTCACACCCTAGCGGAACACATACCTCACATTTTTACATCACTTATGTCACCAAAATATACATTGTACTGTGGTGTGTTTACAATAAACCATTTTTAAACAACAATATCGTATTACATTTTCTTCCATGTTTCTTTTCAACTATTTTTAAATAATAATACCTATTACGGATTTACATCCCGGGCAACGCCGGGTATATCAGCTAGTATATAGTAAAAGGCAATTCCAAAGATAATTAACTGTTCTTTCTTTGGTTCTTTAATGGTTAAAATATTTTCATATTAATACAGTGGGCGTTTTTAGTGTCATTACATACTTCCCCCCTAATTACATAGGTGTAATTGTGTATGAACTTTTATAGTTATGAAATACATAAAAATCCTTTTAATTTCCTTTTTTATAATTATGCAATTGTGCTGGGATTTCAGCATTCTTGAAAATCATACAGTATATTGATCAGAAGATCTCTACAGAAAATGCATATTAATATTGTCAACAAATATCATTATTTCTTTGTACCCAGTGGGACCTCCTGCTTTTTGTTATTATTCGTTTTCATAGATATACACATTACCGTTATTATTTAATCATATTAAGGTAACAAATATATTGCATAGATTTAGGAGTAGTTTTATTGTATATTATCTGTCTTAAACACACAGATATTATCTGTCTTACCTTATTGACTAAGATAGATTATATACAATCTGTTGAGTATAATATTTATCCCTAGCAGGTTCAGACCACTGCAATATTTGTCATGGGAAATTAATTATAACAAGACTGACATTCTATAGCACAACACAAATTAAGTTGAAGAAATGAAATTACTAACTGTTTAGTCATCATGAGTCTGTCAAAAAAATGAGATCACAGGACTAAAAGACACTAGATTAACAGATTTATAGCTGCATTGACATGATTTATTGAGATGCAACATGGTATCTTATCATTGCTTTAGAAAGTAAAGTGCATTAAAAAATGTAATTGTGCATGTATAGCTACTCCTGCCGACGACAAATTATCAAATCATTGCTTATCAGAACCAACATTAGAACACTCATCAAACGAGTGGGTTGAGATAGGTAAGATGAGAAACAGGATCGGCTTTATTCCGGATACCGAGAGAGTTAAGAATATGCAGGAGAAAAGAGTGATTGACAGCATGAAAAGCATCAGAGAGATCGAATACGATTAGTAGGGAAAGTGACCTTGAGATTTAACTTCATGTCGATCATTGGCTACTTTAGTAAGCACAGTTTCTGTTCAGTTAGCTGTATGAAAGCCAGATTGTAAAGGGTTCAGGAGGGCATGGGAATTAAGAAAGTTGACCATACTGGAGAACATGAGACGTTCTAGCAATTTAGATGCAAACGGCAGGAGGGATACAGAGCGTTAGTTAGTAAGACACTTGGGTCCAGGTTGTTTTTGAGAATAGGTGTGACCACAGCATGCTTTATGGAAAAGATAAAGTGCCAGAGCCTGTGCAATGTGCCCCACCTAGCCACCACATTTTCTATCTGAAGTAAACCCTCAGACCATATTTGACCTTTGGCTTTTTTTTTTTTTAATATTTGAGATAGTGTTATGTCTTTCCAAAACATGTTTGAATTATTTTTTTTAAAAATTGTCTATTTCCCAAAGGCTCCCAAGTGCAAAATGTGTGTCCAAAGAACAGTACAAGGTTATCAAATAAAACAAAACTCTCTTTAGAGCATTATGATTTTTCACTATTAATTCATTTTGGCCCAGTTTTGCCACTGGAGGAGTTAAGTAGGAATTTAGACACATGCAGTTAATGTGGTCTACTTAGATTTTGCAAAAGCGTTTGATACGGTTCAACATAAGAGGTTAGTTTACCAGTTAAAGCAAATTGGACTTGGCAAAAAATACTTGCTCCTGGTTTGAAAACTGGTTGAAGGATAGACAACACAGAGTAATAATATATTTACATTTTTTAGGTTGGGCTAAAGTTGTGAGAGGAATACCTCAAGGATCGGTACTGAGACCCCAACTTTTTAACTTATTTATTAATGACATTGAAGTTGACATAGAGAGACAAAGTCTCCATCTATGCTGATGACACTAAATTGTGTAAGGTAGTAGAATCAGAGCAGGATGTACTTTCTCTCCAGAAGGACTTGGAGAGACTGTAAACTTGGGCAGGTAAATGGCCGATGAGATTTAATACAGATAAATTTAAGGTTATGCATTTGGCAAACAAAAATAAACAGACAACTTACAAATTAAATAGGGATAAATTAGGTGAGTCCTTGATGGAGAAGGGTTTAGGAGTGCTTGTAGATCTCAGGCTTGGCAATAGTGCCCAATGACATGCAGTAGCTCCAGAGGCAAACAAGATCATATCTTGCATTAAACGGACAATAGATGGAAGGGAAGCAAACATAATTATGCCCCTTTATAAAGCATTAGTAAGACCACACCTTAAATATGAAGTATAATTTTGGGCACCACTCCTTAGAAAAGATATTATGGTACTAGATAAAGTGCAGAGAGGAGTCACCAAATGAATAAACTTGATGGATGATCTGACTTATGAGAGGCTAGCTAAATAAGATTTATTTACATTCGGAAAGAGACGTCTAAGAGGGAATATGGTAACTACCGGTATATACAAATATTTTCGGGGACAATACAAGGAGCTTTCAAAAGAACTATTCATCCCAAGGGCAGTACAAAGGACACAGGGTCATCCCTTAAGTCTAGGAAAGGAGATTTCACAAAGGAAAGGGCTCTTTACAGTAAGGGCAGTTATAACAATAATACAAAAATGCAATGACCCGGCGCTCCAGGCTACAACAATACCCCAGTCCAATGATTAGTCCAAATGGATATGGAAAGTTCTTTTCAATATTCCAGCTGATGGAGAGATGATGATCCAATTCCTGGCTGTTAGTTCCGGACTCCTCCTAGTGAATAATAGACAAAAAGGAAAAGACCATTGCGCAGCCACAAGAACCAATAAATGACTCCACGACAGATTAAAGTAATGAATTTACAGACTTTCTGTGTTTTTGTTCCTTTGAGACAATCTGTGCTTTGAACCTCTTCTCTTTCAGATATCACGAATCCCACGTGATGTATGTCATTCATCCAGGTTTTCTATCTGTTCACAGCATTACCACTCAGACATGGTTCCCATGTGTTCCCAGAAAGGAGATAACATAGAAGATGATGGTGCAGATTGATAAAAATTTAATACAATGAAAAATAAAAACAGCCAAAGGCTTACTCACATAAACCAGGCTGTGTTAAAACAGCTGACAACGTGCCGTCCGCAGCTTGATACAATCAGGTATAGCAGGCTTCTGGGATGATGGCACTTTTGTTATTTGCAAACACTGGAGTGGCATTTATCTCTATGCAGTTGCTCTGCGAGATCCGCCCCCTCTATTTGCTATTGCTTTCTCTATCTCAGGTTGAGGTGGCCAGCACGACACACTGTGCTCTGCTCTCCTCTCTGAGTAACTGCTGTCAGCCCGCGCGCAGCCCTATGGAGAGGGAGGAGCTAGAACTGACACGGTCATCAGGAGCAGAGAGATCAGGAGTGACGCCATAGTGTGACGTCACTGAGCTGCGCGCGGGCTGACGGCAGTTACTCAGAGAGGAGAGCAGAGCACAGTGTGTAGTGCTGGCCACCTCAAGCTGAGATAGAGATAGCAATAGCAAATAGAGGGGGCGGATCTCGCAAAGCAACTGCATAGAGATAGATGCCACTCCAGGGTTTGCAAATAACAAAAGTGCCATCATCCCAGAAGCCTGCTATACCTGATTGTATCAAGCTGCGGACGGCACGTTGTCAGCTGTTTTAACACAGCCTGGTTTATGTGAGTAAGGCTTTGGCTGTTTTTATTTTTCATTGTAATAAATTTTTATCAATCTGCACCATCATCTTCTATGTTATCTCCTTTCTGGGAACACATGGGAACCATGTCTGAGTGGTAATGCTGTGAACAGATAGAAAACTTGGATGAATGACATACATCATGTGGGATTCGTGATATCTGAAAGAGAAGAGGTTCAAAGCACAGATTGTCTCAAAGGAACAACAACACAGAAAGTCTGTAAGTTCATTACTTTAATCTGTCGTGGAGTCATTTATTGGTTCTTGTGGCTGCGCAAAGGTCTTTTCCTTTTTGTCTATTATTCACTAGGAGGAGTCCGGAACTAACAGCCAGGAATTGGATCATCATCTCTCCATCAGCTGGAATATTGAAAAGAACTTTCCATATCCATTTGGACTAATCATTGGACTGGGGTATTGTTGTAGCCTGGAGCGCCGGGTCATTGCATTTTTGTATTATTGTCTGAAATGAGTCTGTGAGGAATTTGTTAGGCAGAGACCCTTTGGCAGCTTTCACTTAGCAGTAAGCGTATTATTCACTTATTGTATTTACACACTTATATATATGTTTTTGCGCTGAGATATAGGGTTAATCATTTTTTAGTTAATTTTTATCAAGGGCAGTTATAATGTGGAATTCATTACCCATGGAGACGGTGATGGCAGATACAATAGATATCTTTAAAAAAAAAAGTTGGACATCTTTTTAGAAAGGAAAGATATACAGGGGTATACCAAATAAGTAAACATGGGAAGGATGTTGATCCAGGGAGTAATCTGATTGGCAATATTTGGAGTCAGGACGGAATTTATTTTTCCCCTTCTGAGATATCATTAGATGATAGTTCACTGGGGGGTTTTGTTTGCCTTCCTCTGGATCAATATACTGTAAGTACAACTATAGGATAAAGTATCTGTCATATACATTTGGCATAGGTTGAACTTGAGGAAGGAATGCCTTTTTTCAACCTCATCTACTATGTAACTATTCAACTATGTATTTGGGTATGTAAAAAGTAACTTCCACAGACTATAGTAAGTTAACATTTTGTGAGTCATATATCAAAAAGATGTTTTACAGTTCAGATTTACAATAGAAAATTATCCATTATAATTTTGTAAAGATAACATGATTGAGGTTTCTTCCCTAATAGAACACAATTAAGGGCTATATGATCAAAGTTTTCAGTTTGGGAAGTTTCAGGCTTACTCAAGAAAAATGTCTGCAAATCGGTCCCTTAAAACCGTGCTGTACATTTTTGCAATTGAAATGGATGTGTCAAAAAGGATTGCACCTTAATGTGCCTAAAACTATTTTTTAAATGATTGGAAATTAAAATATTGTATTAATATAATTATTATTAATATTGTCATTATCATTTTCCTCATTATTACTGTGTCTGACTAAGCAACACAAGTATATGTTAGTGTAATATTTGGATGCGATGTGTTCATTATAGTATATGTGCGGATTCAGTCAGTTTTTTTCCAATCCAGGTTAAAATATATAAACCACTCAGTCTATACAGGCATCTAAAACCCATGATGAAAGCACCAAGAAAATTATACATGGGGATGATATTCTGAGAGCCATTTATCACAATATACAGTATATGGATTATTTGTCAAAACTGTATTCTGAGGATCCAACTTCTAAAGCTTATATTTGCACCATCATACCAATAGAAAGTATTTATTTGTGTTAGCAATATGGAGAGAGATCACTCACTATTACTGAAGATCTATCACTGCATATAATGTCAGGAAACAACTGAAGTAGTACAGTACATGAAGAATAGATCACAGCACTCACATGGGCTTGCTCTTAAGGAAAATGTATTTATTACACTGTATAATCAACACTTTGATCCCTGCATCATCTTGACATAGGTCCACGCAGAGATCAAAACATTGAACATATGTAATAAATAACTTTTTCTTAAGCATATATTTGTATTAGGCCACTGAAACAATATTCAAATTATTGTGCTAACTGAATTTTGAGAGGAAACTGAAATGCTGCTTTAAATGTCGCATTGTTTGTGGTATATATCTGTCATATGCACAGTTTAAATCATTATACAAAAAGAAAACTAGTTTTGCTCATCCCAAAATATATATGATACGTTTTCATCCGCTTAATTCCTCATATTATACTGCAAATTGTGTTAATCTGCAGAAAGGGAGAGGTACTAACTACTTCAAAGACCCCAAATATATGTGCGTGGGCGCAACCTGGAGGTGGGACCCTCCCCTTCCGTATTAAGAAAAGTGTTGGATGCGCGCTTGCGCGCAGTGCTGCTGAGGGTAAACGCGGGTGCCAACAATGTGCCACAAGGAGCGCAACCTCCGATCGTAGTCTGAGGTAAGGCGGGAGCGCACCGAGGGTGGCATGACTCCCGAATCCTTACAGTACCCCCCCTTCAGGAGCGACCTCCGGGCGACTCCAGGAAGGCTTGAGAGGATATCTCAGATGGAAGAGCCGTACGAGCCTGGGGGCATGGAGCCGGTGGCGAGGAATCCAGGAACGTTCTTCAGGTCCAAAAACCTTCCAATGCACCAGATACTGGATTGATCCTCTGGAGATCCTGGAGTCCAAGATGGACTGAACCTCGTACTATTTTTGCCCCTGTACATGGAGAGGTGCTGGAGGTAATGAGGCGTTGGAAAATCAAGAGCTCTGGAAGACTGGTTTCAGTAGGGAGACATGAAACACTGGGGAATCCTCATTGACGGAGGAAGGTGTATACGATATGCCACCAGATTGATCTTCTCCACTATGGAATAGTGTCCAAGGAACTTGGGTGCCAGTTTGAGCGTGGGCCCCTTGAGACGTATGTTTTTGGAAGATAACCACACCCTGTCTCCAGGGCTAAATTTCTGGATCTTGCGATGGTGATGGTCTGCCTGGAGCTTCTGTCTAGAGGTTGCGGTTTAAGATTCTCCTGGATCCCTTTCCATGAATCCTGTAGGAGATGAATTCTGTTGTCCGCCACTGGTACCCCAGAAGAGGATGTGACCATCGAAAGTCCGGATGGATGGAATCCATAATTTATGAAAAAAGGCGACTCTCGGGTGGATTCATTGCGCAGCAAATTGTGTGCAAATTCAGCCCAGGGAAGAAGGTCCACCCAGTTATCCTGGGTGTCCGAGATGAAACATAGCTGGTACTGCTCCATGGTTTGGTTGGTTCTCTCAGTCTGACCACTGGTTTGGGGATGATACCCTGAACAAAAATGTAACAAGATGCCCATCCTTTGAGAAAAAGAACGCCAGAACCTGGAAATGAATTGTGACCCTCTGTCTGAGATGATGGTCTGTGGTACCCCATGCAGGCGAAAGATCTTCTTGACAAAAATATCTGCTAGCTTGGAAGAATTGTGAAGTCCTCTCAATGGGATGAAGTGCGTCTGCTTCGAAAAGCGGTCAACGATGACAAGAGTGGTGTTCAACCCCTTGGAAGCAGGTAGTTCTACTATAAAGTCCATAGACAAATGGTTCCAAGAGTGATCTGGGATGGGAAGAGGGTGTAAGAGTCCAGGTGGTTTGCTCCGGGGAGTCTTGTTATGAGCACACGTCGAACATGCTTTGACAAATTCTTTAATGTCCCGTTGAATGCAGGGCCACCAGAAGGTTCGTTCAACAAGATCGGTGGTTCTTCTGGAACCTGGGTGTCCAGGTGATTTGGAAGAATGACCCCATTCTAGAACTTTCCTCCTGTATAGTGGAAAGGTGAAAAGGCGACCCTCCGGGACTCCGGGACCCTCCGGCGACCCTCTGGAATACGAGATTGGTCCAGTAGAATGTCATCCAGTTCGTCAAATGGAGAGTATGTACAGTACTTAGAAGGAAGATTTGTCTCTAGATGATCCTTGGACTTATATTCAGCTAGAAACTATCTGGTGAAAGAGCATCATCTTTCAGGTTTCTGGTACAAAGGAGATAATGTAATTAAAGCGGGAGAAAAAGAGCGACCAGCGAGCTTCTCGAGCACCTAGGCGACATAGGTGCCTTCTATGTAGACCAGATTTCTGTGGTCCGTTAAGATTGTGATAGGGTTCTCCGTACCTTCTAGCAGGTGTCTCCATTCTTTGAGAGCAAGCTTGATGGCCAGGAGTTCTCGGTTACCTACGTCATAATTCTGCTCGGCAGAAGAATTTTTTTTTGTTAAAAGGCACAGGGGTAGAGCCTGGCCTGAGGTGACTTCCTTTGAGATAGAATGGCTCTGGCTCATGACATCAGATGCGTCTACCTCCAAGGTACTGTAAATGGTAGTTTGGGATCTGGATGTATGAGGATGGGGCAGACACAAAGGCTTTTTTCAGTGGTCGAAAGCTTCAATGGCGACTGGTGGCCAAGAAGCCGAATCCACACCTTTCTTGGTCAAGGCTGTGATGGGGGCTACCATAGATGAGAAATTCCAAATAAACCTGTGATAATAATTCGAAAAAAGGCCAAAAAACATTGTACGGCCTCGAGAGTCGTAGGCCAAGGCCAGTGCAGGACAGCCTTGAGTTTAGCTGGATCCATGGAGAACCTGAGTCGGAGATGATATATCCCAAGAATGCCGTGGAAGTTTGATGGAACTGGCATTTCTCCAATTTGCAGAAGAGATGATTTTCGCGAAGGCGGAATAGTACCTGTTTGACATGGCCGATGAGTTCTTGAACAGATTTGGAAAAAATCATAATGTTGTCCAAGCAGACAATACGAAACTGGTTGAGGAGGTCCCGGAAGATCTCATTGACGAAGTCTTAGAAGACAGCAGGAGCGTTGCAGAGACCAAAGGGCATGATGAGGTACTCATAATGACCATCGTATGTTGAAGTTCGTTTTCAACTCGTCCCCCTGGCGAATTCTCACCAAATTGTAAGCACCACGCAAGTCCCACTTGGTGAAGATGGTTGACCCTTGAAGATGGTCGAAAAGTTCTGAGATCATAGGTAAAGGGTAATGGTTCTTGAGAGTAATCTTATTAAGACCTCTATATTCGATGCATGAGCGAAGGGATCCGTCATTTTTTTTAACAAAAAAGAATCCTGCTCCGACTGGAGATGAAGACTTCCGAATGAACCCCCTTTAAAGATTTTCCTGGCTTTAGTCTCCGGGAGTGAGAGTGGATAAGACCTTCCCCTGGGAAGAGCAGAACAGGCAAAAGTCAATAGGACAATCAAATGGACGATGTGGCGGTAGGACCTCAGATCGAGCCTTGTCAAAAACATCACGGAATTCGGCGTATATCTCAGGAAGGAAACTCGTCTCCTCTCCGGGGGTGACCAACCCACATATCTTATGGACGGGAACCGCACAGCTCTCTGCACAAAGGGTACTCCACAGGATAGGTTCTTTATTTGTCTAGTCGATCCAGGGATTATGGTGTTAAAGCCATGGAAGGCCCAAGATCACTTAAACGGAAGGGTTGTGAATCACGTCCACATGGATCTCCTGCCTGTGGTCCTCCCCTGTCAGTAAGTGGAAAGGAATGGTCTGCAGGGAAATGAAGGCTGGCTGTAATGGTTGACCTTCGATGACTTCCAAACCTACTGGAACCCTTTTGCGGATAAGCGGGATGTTGTTCCTCTCCGTGAAGCTTTGGTCGATAAAATTGCCTCCAGACCCTGAATCCACCAATTCCAGTTCAGTGGCACAAAAACTCTCACCAGTAAGAGAAACTGGAATAAAAATCCTGGTCGGTAAGATCTCTTTGGTGATAAGGGAGACGGCGAGTGTTCCCAATGAGATTCCCCTGGACCTCATTGGGAGTTGGCTTTTCCTGACTTGTGAGGACAAAGGAGCATTTGATGCCCGGGATTGTCACAAAACAGACAGAGTGCGGCGCTGCATCGGCGTTGCTTCTCAGAAGGGGGCAACTTATTACCACCCAGTTGCATGGGTTAAGGAGAGTTGGAGTGAGAAGATTTTGGTGTAGCGAAGTGGAGAGAAGGCGATATGGGCGCCATTTTGCCATGACAGGAATGTTCGGTTCTCCTTTCTTGCAACCATTGGTCTACACGGATGCAAACAGTGAGTCGGGCGCTCTTGTGCGGCAAGTTCATCCTTTAGTGACTCCGAAAGGCCCTGCCAAAAGCAGACGACAATGCTTCATTTTTCCATCCAGTCTCTGCAGCAATGGTACGAAACTCTAGAGCGTATCTGGCGACTGGCCGGTTTCCCTGGGAGATATTAAAAAGAGAAGAGGCAGCGGTTACCTTGCGCCCAGGTGTTTCAAAGACTCAACGGGATTCCCTGGTGAATAGCCGATGTCTTTTGTTAGGTCCAACCTTTGTTTCCAGATGGGGGAAGCCCAAGCCAGGGCGTTGTCTGTGAGTAGTGAGATGATGTATGCCACGGTTGAACTTTGGGAAGGAAAGCGAGAAGGCATGATCTCAAACTGGATGAAGCATTGGTTCAAGAACCCTCTACACCCATGAGGGTCTCCAGCATAGCGGTTGGGAGTCGGGAGTCGGGGTTCAGAAGTATTAGTTGTAGACAAAAGTGTAGTTGTGGGGGTGCAAGGACCTGACGGAGTGGCGCTAGGAGGAGGAGTTTGCGCCTGGACAGTGAGAGAGAGAGAAGGTTCTGCTGTAGCAGGTCCATCCGTCGGTCGTTCTGTTCTAGATATTTCTCTAGTTTAGAGAACATGTTGGCGTGTGAGGTCAAGGCAGGCTTGCCCCACCTCAGCGGGGTCCATGTTTTTAGGACTGAGCATACTGTCACGCTGTGCTCACCACAAACGAGGCGGGACCTGATGGATAGAAACGCCACCCACAGCCACGAAGGCGCGTCTGGAGTGTAGGTTGGTCGAGGTAGCTGGATCGGAGTTGGAGAGGTACAGATAGTCGGTATATTTGCCAGGGTCTGGATTGGAGAGGTATGGATCGTTGTTATTAGCCGTGGTCTGGGTTGGAGAGGTGAGAATGGTTGTTGTCTGGGTGCTGAGGTCAGTATTAGAGAGAGGAGAATAGTTGTAGGGCTGGGGTCAGGAGTACGAAAGAGCGGAGTCCAAAAGCGAAGCCAGGTTGGTACACAGAGCAGCGAGGATGTAGAGGAGCACAGCAGCGTTTCTTGGCAGCATACCAGCTAGTGGATCGCCAAAATGAGGGTAACTCCAAACAGGGATAAGTATTAAAAGGGTACTTTAATGGTCAGTGCAAAAAAACAATGGTAGGAACGCACCTACGCGTTTCATCCGTAAAGGACTTTCTAATAATTTTAATCTTAAATTCACATACACTTTCAACTATCATCACATACACTACCTAGACTTATATTTATATATCAATAATTCACTCAAAATTAACACTGATGTATTCCGAAAACCGAATTCTCGGAATACCTTTTTGCGCGCTAACAGCTGCCACCCCAAAGCCCTAATCAGAAGTATACCAAAGGGCCAACTAATACGACTCCGACGCAATTGTTCCACTAATGAGTCTTTCAATATCCAGGTCAAGGATTTATATGACCGCTTTATCAAGCGGGGCTACAATCACCATGACCTGGTTAAAACAATTAACGAGGTCTCAGCCATGGACAGGAGAGACCTGCTCCAGCGGTCCCCTAGGAAGCCCACCCTGGATGATTGCCCACTCTTTATTACCCCTTACAGTAAACAGGGAGAACAGATAAGGAATATCTTGAAATAACATTGGTCTGTTCTCTGCCTAGATCCTGTTTTAAGACCAATAGTCTCATCAGGTCCAAGAGTTGTCTTCAAAAAGGCTAGAACTCTAGCCAATACCCTCTCACCAAGCCTCTTTAACAATGTTATTGCAAAACACCCAAACCTACCAAAAGGGACATTCAAATGTAACAAATGCAAGATATGTCCAAAGATGATACAAGGTAATACTTTTACGTCTACCGTGAACAGAACGATTCATAAAAATAGGATGTTTATTAACTGCAACGCAACTTTTGTTGTTTATCTGATCACGTGTGGGTGCGGGTGCCAGTACGTAGGCCGTACGACCAGATGTCTCAAGACCAGGATGATGGAGCACTTCAGGCTCATATCCAAAGAAGATCTTAGTCACCCTGTCTCCAAACACTTTTCATGCTGCAATAGAGGGGGTCCCACTAATTTTTCTTTTCAAGATATTGAAATAGTTACTCCCTCAATCCGAGGGGGTGACAGAACCCTGCAGTTGGATCGCCGTGAGGCATTCTGGATCTTCACATTACGGACCAGGGTGCCTCACGGTATGAACACTGACTGGGATCTCACGCATTTTCTGTAGTTACTCTTTTCAGTTTATTAATACATATATGAGTCTGAAGTGCTTATGATCACTCTGGTCAATTTATCTTCAATATTTGAGGATAAGGATATTTATATCTTCTCTTTCTAATGATTATGTATAATCACAGGATGATGTTTCCTTTATATACACTGGCGACACACTTTATTCGAGCTCGGCTAGTCCCACAAATTCGGGTATACCCGGGTGTATTGAGGTTTGTGACTGTTTTCTGCCCGAGTGCATTGAGGTATTTCAGGCAGGGATTGAAGCATTTTATTCCCGCTGGCTGCAATACTGCACAGTATATATATATATATACTGCATTACAATTCATGAATTTATGCCATCTGGTAGACACGCGAAGCATTGCAGCCTATTAAATCCTAATCATTATCATTTAACAGATCAGCCGCCCGTCAGCCAGGCATGAACCCAGGCTGGGAAGGCAAACGCAACGGGGCTTGTCAGAGGTGAGGAGCGGCGCATTCCAGGTATCTGCCAGGTACATACCGGGTATTTGCTCGAATAAAGTGTGTCGGTGCAGTATGTTTGCGTTTCTGGTCTTTTCTAATGACTATACATTTATGGTATGATGTCTCTGTTATATATGCTTATGCCAAAGCACAATTAAGCATCATCAAGGGTCTAATTGTTTGTTCTTTTTAAACTTTTTGATAATTATGGAGATTACATTCTCTTTTAATAATACTGGTCATATCTAAATATCAACATGTGTAACACACATGAGATATATATATTATTACCATATACCATAGGTATCAATATCCGGTATTTCTTTTTTCCCCCATTTTCTTTCTCCTTAATTATTTATTTTTTTTGATTAGTTTTTACTACATAACACCTTGAGAAAGTCCTTTACGGACGAAACGCGTAGGTGCGTTCCTACCATTGTTTTTTTGCACTGACCATTAAAGTACCCTTTTAATACTTATCCCTGTTTGGAGTTACCCTCATTTTGGCGATCCACTAGCTGGTATGCTGCTAAGAAACGCTGCTGTGCTCCTCTACATCCTCGCTGCTTGTGTTTACCCTGAGAGGACTGCACACTGGAACGGATCCACCCATCAAGGACACCACTAAGGAAGGTAAAGGGCCTTGGCCCATTATAGTATTACCCTCCAGTGCTGGACTGATTGAGTTATTTCCCCATAATGGTGTAGTACACCATTATTAGGAGACCTATTTTGGGGTACCCGCGTGTGACCACCAGGCCTCTGGTTTCTCACCCTGGGATGTTATGGATTATACTCTATGTCCTTGAACCTGGATCCATTATGGTATATGGAATTATCACTATATCAATGAGCTATCTATGGTGATGCACCAAAACACCACTTATCTATCCTGGTACACAGAGCGAGGAACAGCAGGACAAGGCAAGACTGTGGAGGCAGAGGAGAGGTAAACACAACGCAACTATGATTATGCTCAGCCAATGTGCCAGTGGCACAGCTGAGCATATATGAGGGAGAGGCACTAATGAGAGGAGAGGCAAGGCGGAGGTGCGTCCTCAGCGCAAGCAGAGATTGGGTATAGCGGTGCAAGAGACAGGTGCTGACTGAATTGCCGACGACATCAGTTGACGCGGAGCTTGCGTGCACTGTGCGCGCATCACTTGCGTGCACCGTGCGCTGATGGCATTTTTCCGTGGGCGCAACCTGGAGGCGGGACCCTCCCCTTCCGTATTAAGCAGAGTGTTGGATGTGCGCTTGCGCGCAGTTCTGCAGAGGGTAGACGCGGGTCCCGGCGACGTGCCGCAAGGATCGTAACCTCCGATATTAGTCTGAAGTAAGGCGGGAACTCGCGCCGAGGATTTGACTCCCGGATCCTTACAGTGCTTTAATGACCCCACAATCCCAGAGCTGGTCATCCTTACTGTATATAACCCCACTTTAAGACAAACACAAAAAAAACACAGGTCGGGGGCATTAGCCTGATCTGCCATAAACCAATACGATGTATTTTTAAGATGCAACTTGTAACTCAAATTAACCTATTGCCAGATGATTACAATATTGAATATTGTAATGTGGTCTTATTATGACCATAGTGGGGGGGGGGAAAGGAAAAACTAGGTACTTGCTGCATACTCTGTGGATGAATAAATACATTTATTATGTTAATATAAGAAAAAGAAGGAATTATCTTATTGCAAAAATCAATATTTCCTATTATCAATATTAATCTGAAAATAAAATATAGAAAAAGAACATAGAATAACAAAAATAGACATTACTAAACCACAACTAATGAAAGACTCACCAAGGCTTTGAAATATTAGTGCAAATAGATTTGAGATATTTCAAACAGTCTTTGTCAATGTGCAAGATTAGCAAAGTAACTTTATATACTGTAGTCCCGCAAATAAAATAACTCTGGTGGTCATGATTTCAAGAATGGAAGAAGTTGTGTTGTGTATAATAAAGTCATCTGGTAATAACAAACCTTGTTGCAATTTCATTGGAACCTCCAATATTGATTTTTTACTTTATTAAACTACTGTATTATTATATACCCACAGTTTTCCTATGTGAGTTTGTTTAGAAGTCCTATGACTTTCATGTTCTCCCTGATCTCTGTGTTTGCTGTTTTTCAATGTCTCTGACATCTGACTATCTCCACTGCTGTTTACAGATCCTATTAGGAAGACTAATTTATCATTGGAAGTAAATAGGTATAAGTGACCAAGTTTTAATGGAGAAAATAATGTCAAGTGAGAGATTCTTGTGCAGGTCATCTCTATTGTTTTTCTCACAGATGTTTTTCTTCACAAGTGTTATAATTTTGTATTTCTGCATCAACATATTTATTCACTCTAGATGTATGTTTTTCAGAGTCTTTTCTTTTTCAAAATACAAATCCTCCATGTTTTTAAGTCGTGTTTGTGGCATCCATACCACTCACTTTACTTCTTGCAGAGATATTGTTTATTTTGCTTCTTGCACAGACGCCATTACAGTCTTATGTGGATGAGCATGCATAACACCAATGCGTTTTTTGCAGCCTCCATTGATTCCAACAACAGAACGCCTTCTCGCTCCTCCATGGGGAAATGCCCAGTAGCTGCCGTGTTGCCAGATTGCACCACTTACCCAGCCACTCTGCACTCTGGAGTAACCCCCACACAGGAAGTCCCATGGCATCATGTATTTTCTGGAGGTTGGTGCCCAGAAATTGGTATGATGTGAATTGTGTCTAGCGGACGGGGAAAGTTATAACAATGGTGGGTGGGGCGCCCTATGATCTTTAAGGAGGAAAACGAGGCTTACAGTATATATGGCACACTGATAAATTTGTCTTTGGAGTGGGAGTCCCAGACACATGAAAGGTTACATAAGGTACTGTAGGGAAACCAGTGAGAGGCATAGTCTTTGAAATAGGAATCTCAGTCAGTTATAGATACTTCAGACACTGCAGTAAAATCAGTGATACTTAAACTTGTCTTTGAAATGGGAGTTCCAGAGCCATCAATGGGTATAACAGGCACTGCAGAGGAATCAGTGAAATATATGCTTCTGGGTGTCTGAGAATCAACAGTAGTTATACTAGGTACTGCAGATGGATCAGAGAAAGATACTGTACGCTTGTCTCTGAAGTGGGTGACTGAGAATAAACAATATGTATATCAAATACGGTGGAGAACTTTGAGGGAAAAGCCTGAGAATCAAAGATAGGGGTATCAAACATTGCAGGAAACCCATAAGTAAGGGACGTTGTCATAGAATAATCAGAAATAGGTATATTTAACCCTGAGGGGGGTCGTGGTTCCGAAGAGGCGTGGGCGAAGACCGGCTCCGGAACTACAACTGCGTTGGGAGCAGGGGCCACCAATGAACACTGTACCTGTTCTTATGCTGACTGTACGATGGTCTGTAGCTGATCCATCCATTTCTGTTTCCGGTCCAGGTACAGCTACAGTTTATGGAACAGGTTTGTGTGCGGGGCCAGGACTCAACCCACCTCAGTGGGGTCTGTGTTTGCAGGGCTGAGCATACTGTACAGCAGAGCTTTCCACACTTTTCATGTTGAGGACACACTTTTTAGACATGCATCATTTCGCGACACAGTAATTCAGTTTTACTAGCAAATCGGAGGTTAAACTAACCCCTAATAAGAGATACGGACACATACATATCTCATGAAAACCCTTTGTTTATATTTTAAAATATACTGTATATGATTTGTAAGATAACATACATTTCCAAGATTGTTGTTATTTATGAGTAACAATATGTAAATATGTGCAAGAATTTAAAAAATTTGAATAATACCAATAACTACTTACCATTTTAATGAGATGTATGAGGTTGATGGGATGAACACAGCTTTTGAATATTTGGTGGAATATTAGATAAAGACACTTGCATTTCGTCATCAAACATTTTTAAGCTTCCACGTTTCAGTGTCTTTAAGTTTGTCATCGTTGAAAAGAATACTTCACAAATGTATGTAGATGAAAACTGCAGAATAATTTTTTTTTGTTTGTTTCAATCTTTTTTATTGTATTTTTTGAGACAGACTTCAGAATTCAAAGTGGATTGAGAAGATAAGACAGAAAAAAGAAGGAGGGGAGGAACTTAGTAGAGTGATTGGCGCTGGGACTTATTCTCCCCTTCTTATCTTTGGAGCCAAGGCTCCCATGTTCGGTAGAACTGATCCATGGTTTGTTTTAGTTGGGCAGTCAGCTTCTCCATGTACATAACTTTGTTTATTCTTTTATGCACTGTTTCTCTTGATGGGGTGTGTGGCAGGACGGCCTGTAACCGAGGTCAGACAATAGTCCACCCATGTATTTTTAGGTTTAGAGCAAACGTTGAATGGCTTTATTGCTCCACAGCATAACTAAACATGTGGGCACACTGTCCCTTTAAGGCATAAAGAAAACATTGCAAAATAAAACCTGCTCCACATTGGGAGAGTTTACTAACACTGCAAGCCTATCTATCAGGCTGGCTGGCTAATCCTTAACCAAACCGCTAACATATAACAAACAGTCTGAAAACAATATGAACAGTTCTTACTGTGGTTTAGAGAGATACTTGTGAATCCATCTGCATAGCAGCTTGTCTAGGATCTTGTCTAAGAGCGAGCCACCTGATTACCAGCAATGACTTCCTTATATGTCATGCTGGTTGTCAGGTGTGTTAGTTCCCTTCCTCAACCCTTCCTCCTGGTTAACCCTCTGAGTGCTAGATGAAGCACTCAGGCATATGTCTCCCAGGCATAACTGTTAGTGGCTGACTTCACCCTGACACAGGGTTTTAATCTTTTTCCAAGTCGCAGGTAAGGAACATCTCGCTGCGGTTACGATGAAAGAGATCATTTTCTTCATGGGGGACAGGATATTTTCCACTGGTTTGGCCAGCACAAGGGTCAGCAGGTCCAGAGGAATCCTCAGTTCCATAATCTCTAGCAGAAGAATTTTTAACGCTTTTTTACCTATGTTTGGATGCATTTTTGAGAAGAGAGAGAGGGAGAGGGAGAGGGAAAGGGTGAGGGAGGGTGAGGGAGGGTGGTGTGAGAGGGTGAGAGAGGGTGGGTGAGATAGGGTGGGTGACAGAGAGACGGAGAGGGTGGGTGACAGACACTGGGGTGCGTGGGTGGGTGACTATGACTGACTGTGGATTAGTGTCTGTATTCATTCACACATTCACACAATCTTACTCTTACACTCTCTCTCTCTCACACACACATACTTTCTCACAGACACACACACACTTTTACACTCTCACAGACACACATACATAAGCGGGGATTGGACACACGGGGGGGGGCAAATTGATGCAGGGGGCCAAAATCGGAAATGGGGGGGGGGGCAAATCAGACATGAGGGGGGGGGGAATCAGAGCTAAAGGAGGCATATTGCTGTACTTACCTTACTCGCTCCATGCAGGAAAAGTCGCCTCCTCACTGTGCAGCTCGGATAGAGATTGGCTGCGTGCCAACCAATCAGGTGGGGGATTTTTATTTATTTTCCCCCAGCGCGCGCCTGTCACCCTGGGGTGACCAGTTTTGTCGAGGTGACGGCACACAGCCCGGCAAACCCCCTGTTGGTGACCCTGACTGCCCTTGTCCCCCCTAAATAATCTTGCACCCTTCAGGGCCCCAGTTTGCACACCACTCAGAGGTTTCACGTGACACACTTACACACTGCAGCCGACACACTAACGTGTCGCGACACACAGTTTGGAAAGCTCTGCTGTACAAAGTGCTTGCCACAAACGGGACGGGACCACAGGGCCGATGTAGGGATATTGACACATTGACCTGGAGCCGCAAAGCTGTGTCCCAATGCGGGACTCATTGTCGTGGGTTACCGGGTCAGGGTATGAAAGATCAGCGTAGTTGGAAAGCAAGGAGGAGTGGAGAGTTATGAATAGTAGGGGTTAAGACTGGGGTCACACCAGGGAATCAACAGGTACAAAAACTATACAGGAACTGCACAGGAACAGGGACTGCACAGGGACTGGACAGGAACACAAAAGGAGTATGCTCAGCCACTTCCTGGTGGAAGAGGCTGACCCAAAATAGCAAGGAGACCTAAACAGGTGCAGGAACAAGGCACGCTCAGGAACAGGTGCAGCACATTACTAAGGCCAGAAAGAGATTTGCCAGGAACCAAGATGGCCACAACAGCCATGTAAGTTCCAGCAAAACCCTGGACTGGAACCTTTAAAGCATTATCCCGGTAAGGCTAAGTCCATTGGGAATCCCAGTGGTCCTATACAAGTGACCCCATTACCTTTTGTCAGTGTAGGAAATGCCACTTCCCTGCAGCCAGAGAGGATTGTAAACATAGATCCACGGTTAGAGCCGATTCGTTGACACCCATGAGTCCTCATTACAGAGGCCCTGTGTGGCATGCCATTTTCATACTTCGTATCTTAGATTGGACTCCCTTAATTTTCTTCTGGGATCCTATCTTAACAAGGGTACTGTCCGTAGCTACAACATAATAAAGTAGAGGGGGAGCTGCTCTGTACTATTATATTATCAACATCCCTATCTCTCCTCCCTGAGGCTCTCTCCTCTTGTGCTGCTGGAACCTACCTTCTCGAACTTCCCCCCTCCTCCCCCCCCCCTCCACACCCTTATGTACTCTCTGTGATGTCATGAGCCCATGGCAACAAAGGATGGGGCCTGGTACACGCTAACGATACTAGTAACTCTTTAGAGGGGGATTACATGTATATCAAGTATGGGAGCAAATCTAGATAACCATTGAATGGCAATTACAGTGCAATTTGGATGTTCGCAGAGGAAAGAAACTATTTGAAAAATTGTAAGGCTACATGTGATATTTTTATTTCCTAAGGCTACTCAAAGATTTTATCATTGGAAATACGTCACAATTCTCTCAGGCAGAATTCCTATTCATAAGCTAATCGGCATCAGGTCAGCAAATCTGCTTCAAGCAATATTGTTTAGATTCCTGTGAGCTGATCCTACATGGCCTCACCCATGGTCGCTGATTGGTAAATTGGAGAACTACAGGAATTAGTCTATATCTCTGTGTATATTAGCGCATGTTTCCCCCTCCAGTATCTAAGTCATTGCATTCTTTCAACAATGGTCCAGCAGGAATAAATAGAAGAATTGCATCCTCTTGTGGCTGAGGCCTCTAAGCAGAATTGGGTTGCTATGGAAACCCGGTGCCAGCTTTCTTCAAGAGGCAGACACAAGCTTGTTTTAATGAGGGTCAGTTAGTGTAGCAACAATTGAAGAAGGCCGGTTAGGGACTGGAAGTTGGAAGATGGAGAAGAAAGAGAATAGACTGGAGAGAACTGACAGGGGAGTGGATAAGGAAAATAAAGACAATGTTAGGAATTTAGTGGGAATATGTCATGGAAATGAATATAAAGGATATGCCTAAATAAAATAAAAGTAGGAACAGGCAGCATAATACAAGCATTATGGTCTTTAGAGAAGTATTGTTAAGACCAGTATAAAGGCAGTTGGAGCTTGAAACTTGATTACCATGGACCACTTTCACTGGAGCTAGGTCAGGACCTGTTGCAGCCCAATTATAGTGTACATGAAACAAAATAGATTGTACCAAGTCCACCATTTCGCCCAAGGAGCAGCAAAACACCCCAAACAGCATCAGAGGCCATAAGTGACACACTGTGCACCTCATCTTCCATTAAACATGCCACTAGAAAAAGCAGTCAGCTTTCAAAAATCCAATTCTTTCTTACATGAGCCTCATTGCCATATTAATATCAGAATTTTAGCTGGAGAATTTCTAAATCAGAGATTTTTCTGAATGGAGAAGAAAAATCTATTAAAACAAATGATGGGAGAAGGAGCGGCTTAGTGAGTAAAGACACTGACTGGCACTGAGTTTGAAGCAGGGGCTCCTTGTGACTTTGGGCAAGTCACCTTACTGTATCTCCCTGTGCCTCAGGCACCAAAAAACATAGATTGTAAGCTCTATGGGCAGAGACTGTGTCTGCAAAATGTCTCTGTAAAGCACTATGTAAAACTAGCAGTGCTATACAAGAACAAACAATTATTCTTATTATTACAACCTGGCCTGTACTAGAACTATCTAGTGTAAATAGGGGTTTTAAAGACATTTTGTAATACCAAGAGAGGACAACATGTTATTTTAAATACTGTAGGATATGGGTGTATATTATTAACTGTATGTGTTACTGGAATCCACAGTGTAGTTTCTTTCATGTTAGTGTCTTTAAATTGTTATTGTTTTATTTGATTTTTCACCCAATGTTCTGCATCTGTTCTGCTCTTCTATCTGCGGTGTGTACAGTACCTTTCAAACATTCGTCTCTCAGTCTTTTCTCGTATATTTACAGAAAAATATTTATTCCTGCTACATACAGGCATACCCTGCATTAAAGTACGTGTAGCCCTGCTTCCTATCGCTTGCAGGCCGCTACTATGTGCTGTATCACCTGTAGGCTCACAGGGCCTAAGTCTCTGCCACGGAGAGCTCGGGGTACTCGTGTAATAACTATACCGGGTGCAGCGCCTCCACCTGCGACAGCTCCCACCAGAGGGGGAGTGGATCTTCGCAGTACATATATGTATACAGCAATCACTAACAGAAAGCCTATAACTGTAACCAACTTCTTTTACTTGCATTTGAACTCTCACATGAATATACATGCAATACACTCCCTCCGGAGACACTCAACACTGCGCCACGGCGGACGCCAACACTCCCCGATCCCTCCACCGGGTGATCCCACCCCGTGTCCGATCCCTCAAGGGATAAGTCCTCCCGCGTCCAAGTGAGCCAAATATGTGTATTTGTATGTGTGTGACTGCGCAGCCACTGAGTCCCGAATGAATGGATGGCACCGTTGGTGCACTTGTTGAAATGCCTGCCGAGTACTCCGGTACCCGGGATTGCTACTCTCTTCACAAAGGATCCACCCGAGGCAGAAGTCGTCCTCCCACCCACGCGGTGATCCAGGGCGATCCCACCCGGACACTCGAGATCGAATAGCGGGGTCTGAGCCCAGACCTCCCGCCAATTTGGACAGTCCTGCTCCACTCGACTGATACTAAGGGGAATCAGGAACCTCACTATGGCAATCCCTAGCTCTGCTTGTCTCTACCGTGACTCAGGGCCTAACTGGGCCGGGGGCACGCGACCTGCGCAGGGGGCTTAGGGGCCTCCCCTACACAGAAGCTCCGTCTCCTCTCCTCTCCTGCTCCTCTCCTGCTCTGCTCCACGTGCGCGCAACCACCTCCCTTATCCTCCTCCACACCCTACTCCCATTGGATCAACCCTGTCACAAGGTACCCGCGGGGCTGCTGGGTCAAGGCCCTCGCCACCTCCCACCAATTAGCACTCTCTTCCTTCGCGGGCTTGGCAACGCACACTCGCGCAGGCGCAACCTCCCTCCACTAGCAAGGGTAAAAAAGGGGGTCCCGGCTACATCCTCGCCCCTGTGGATTCCAGCGTCCCGCTTGGACAACGAGAACAGTATAACCATTATATAATGAAAAACAGCTAATACATAGGTCTCTAAATCAACTTGTACATCTCACTGAACATGATAATAACGGATTGGACGCGATTGCGAGCCCACTGCTGAGCCTCATAATGGGGTGCCCCAAAGTGATCGTAAGCCAGCCTCTTTGGAGGTTGACCAGCTCTTTGGCTTCTGCGAATTTGTTCTTCAGCTACCTCTTCTGGAGAGTAACAATTTTCATTTGGTATCTCCAACTCGGCCCTTGAGGGGCTGGGTATATCTGCAAAGTCTCTTTGTGGCACAAAGCACGGGCTCTGTGGATCTAGCGGCTGGCTCATTGGAGTCAGCGTCTCTGTCGTTGGACCAAGGGGCTCTTTACCCATAGCTCCTTCGGGAGATGCCCCCGCGGCCGGAAGGCCCCCTTGAGAGGTTCCTTCCTGTGGATCTTCCAGGTTTTCCCCGTTCTCGACTTTTTCTCCTGATGACATTTCTCCACTCAGGGGAGCTGTAGGCCACTCTAATTCTCCTTCTTCTATTTGGGGAATAGGGAGCAGGTGATTACGATGCCAGGTCTTCACCCGGCCCTCTGTGTCCTTGATACGGTAGACTGGAAGGCCGGGCAATTGAGAAATCACCTCGTACACTCCTTCCCGCCATCGGTCGGCCAGCTTGTTTTCCCGGTACTCCCAGGTTGCGGAGAAATACGGCATCGCCAGGCTTAATGTCTCTGTGCTTCACTTTATGATCGTACCGTCTCTTGTTTCCAGCATTCAATTTTTCGGTGGATTTCTCAGCTTGACCGTAGGCCCACTGCAGACTCTCCTGTAGTCTCTGTACATATCGGAAGTGGGCCATATTGGGAACCCCATCGGTGGCGACTCTCAACTGTATATCCACCGGTGGTCTGGCTTCTCGGCCGAACATGAGGAAGTATGGCGAGAACCCGGTAGAGTCGTGTCAAGTACAATTATAGGCATGAACGAGAGTTTCCACATGGCGACTCCATTTAGTCTTCTCCACCCCATTTAACGTGCCCAACATATCTAGCAGAGTGCGGTTGAAGCGTTCCGGTAAGGCATCCCCCTCAGGGTGGTACGGCGTGGTACGGGACTTTTTGATGTGTAGGAGGTTCAGCAATTCTTTTATTAACTTGCTTTCGAAATCCCGTCCTTGGTCAGAGTGTAGACGTTGAGGAAGCCCATAATGCATGAAATACTTCTCCCAGAGTACTTTAGCCACCGTAATGGCCCTTTGGTCTTTCGTCGGGAAGGTCTGAGCGTAGCGGGTGTAATGATCAGTGATGACCAGCACGTTCCCTATGCCCTGATATTATACCACTCGGTATAGCAGTTTCTCTTGAATCTCGAATCTGTCCGCCTCTCGCATTAGTATGCCTCCTACATCCCCCGGAGTCTGGCGAAGGAAGTCCCGGCGATTGTGTCGAATGGCATAACGGATAGCCCCTGTGACCGGGTCTTGCTCTTGGTACCGCACCATATCTTTCCAGGCAATAATCTGGTTGGGGGTGGCATGCATTCCACTCGGGTCATGATAGGCTTCGGGTATAGCGGTGGAGGCGCACCCTAGAGAGTCAGCTACTCGTAACTCCGAAAATGCAACCTGATCATCTATAATGGCGGCAGTGCAACATAGAGCTCTTATTCCCGGCCCCCGGGATCTCTTCCCACTGATCTTCATCGGCGATAGCAGCCAACCCCGGTCGTCTAGACAAGGCGTCCGCTCCTATGTTAAGGGGCCCCAGTTTTTATTTCAAGGTGAAATTGTAATTGAAGAGAGCTGCTAACCAGCGATGCCCGGCCGCGTCACGTTTGGCGGAGGTCAAGATATAGGTGAGAGGATTATTATCGGTCCGCACCTCGAACGACACCCCGTACAGATAGTCCCGAAGTTTATCTACAATGGCCCACTTAAGGGCCAAGAACTCGAGCTTGTGCACAGGATAGTTCTGCTCACTGGTCGTGAGACTGCGGCTGATGTACGCAATGGGTCGCAATCCTTCAGGATTTTTTTGATGTAACACGGCCCCTAGACCACTCAGGCTGGCGCCACATGTAGTATGTGGCAGGCAAATATATCAAAAAGTGGCGCTCCAAAATTATAAACACAGATGTGAAAAAATGTGATACTTATACAAACATGAATTAATGCTGCTTAACCCAGTGTGGGGTCGTTCTCTCGATCCCGTGGACAGTGAAGAGGTGAAGATCATCAGGAAGCGCAATGTCATGTAAAAAACAGAAGAAAATTCCCTGATGGTGCAGTATTGTGATTGATATGTGATAAATATCAAGGTGCAGTGTGCTGGATACTCACAAGTGTAGAGTGAGCAATGTTCCCATAAAGGTTTCTTTATGTGTGTCAGCCCGTTGGACCGTCAGACAGGTAAGTGGAATGGTAAGTGCTGGAGACCTTAAGTGAATAATAAAACGGACATAGTGCAGACTGTACAAAATATCTTTAAAAGTAAGTATATGTGCAATACACTCACATGGTTTTAAAAGGTAACAAGCGTTTAGATCACACAGGTTGGATCTCAGCAATGAATGAGCTGTTCTCTGTCCCCCCTCTGCCTCGGCAGGCTTGCGTGTCACCGGTGCGTCTCACCCTAACCGGAAACCGGAAGTGACGTCATCTGCTCTGGGGGACGCCGATCCTGTGGGAGTTTTTCTCATCAGCCTCACTCTACGCGTTTCTCCGTATTGCGGTTTCTTCAGGAGTGTATGGCTGACATGCTCTAGGAGGATTTTATACGCTATGCTCAGATCCCATTGGTGGGCAATTAAGTATGGTAATCCAAATCACTAATTAGGGCAGGGATTACAGGTGTAAACAGGCAATATTTGTACAACTCATATCAATTATGAGTATAAACAGACATAAAAGTTATAAGACTCATATCATACATATATGAGTCTTCCAAAAGAATTTTAATAAAATGAACTTAAAATTAACGATATACACATATTAGTTAAAATGGTTAAAATAATTAAAATAAATTAAATTAACCGCTACAACATGATTAACCCCTAAATAAACTGAGCTAGTCATATAATAGCAGACATGGTGATGTAGTTTATCTAGTGGAGAAAAGACAGGCATGTTAGAATCATTCACAGAAAAGGTTTTATGTCGAACTCAAGATTTAAACCTTGGGGGGAAATGGTTTTTAGCTCGAATATCCAGAATGATTCCCTCTTGATTAAATTTATTTTAATTATTTTAACCATTTTAACTAATATGTGTATATCGTTAATTTTAAGTTCATTTTATTAAAATTCTTTTGGAAGACTCATATATGTATGATATGAGTCTTATAACTTTTATGTCTGTTTATACTCATAATTGATATGAGTTGTACAAATATTGCCTGTTTACACCTGTAATCCCTGCCCTAATTAGTGATTTGGATTACCATACTTAATTGCCCACCAATGGGATCTGAGCATAGCGTATAAAATCCTCCTAGAGCATGTCAGCCATACACTCCTGAAGAAACCGCAATACGGAGAAACGCGTAGAGTGAGGCTGATGAGAAAAACTCCCACAGGATCGGCGTCCCCCAGAGCAGATGACGTCACTTCCGGTTTCCGGTTAGGGTGAGACGCACCGGTGACACGCAAGCCTGCCGAGGCAGAGGGGGGACAGAGAACAGCTCATTCATTGCTGAGATCCAACCTGTGTGATCTAAACGCTTGTTACCTTTTAAAACCATGTGAGTGTATTGCACATATACTTACTTTTAAAGATATTTTGTACAGTCTGCACTATGTCCGTTTTATTATTCACTTAAGGTCTCCAGCACTTACCATTCCACTTACCTGTCTGACGGTCCAACGGGCTGACACACATAAAGAAACCTTTATGGGAACATTGCTCACTCTACACTTGTGAGTATCCAGCACACTGCACCTTGATATTTATCACATATCAATCACAATACTGCACCATCAGGGAATTTTCTTCTGTTTTTTACATGACATTGCGCTTCCTGATGATCTTCACCTCGCCACATGTAGTATGTAGGGCTGGTCAGGATTGGCGTAGGCCAGCACCGGGGCCACCGTCAGGCTCCGTTTCAAGTCGTTGAAGGCTTGTTCACACTTGGGGGTCCATTTGTCCCTGAAAGGCTGTTGGGCGGGATTTGCCTTTTGGCCCGCATCCACCGGGTATATTCTGAGTAGATTGTTGAGGGCTTTGGCCCTGCGGGAATACCCCTCCACAAATCTGCGATAATAGTCGCAAAATCCCAGGAATGAGCGCAATTCTCCCACATTCTCAGGACGGGGCCAGTTGACGACAGCTTCTATTTTGGCAGGGTCAGTGGCCACTCCTTGGCCGGACACTATGTGCCCTACGTACGTCACGGAGGTCCGGCAGAACCAGCATTTGTCCAAGGAGAGTTTGAGACCTTCCTGGGACAGTCTATCCAGTACCTTCAAGAGCCGAGCCTCGTGCTCTTCCAGGGTCTTCCCGAAGACGATGATGTCATCTAGATACACCAGGCATTCTCGGGGGTTCAGGTCCCCTAGAGTCTTCTCCATTAGCCACTGGAAGGTGGCAGGGGCCCCACATATGCCTTGGGGCATATGGGTGAATTGATAAAACCCTAGCGGGCAGATGAACGCGGTCTTTTCTTGATCCGCGGGGCTCATAGGGACTTGGTAGTATCCGGACCTCAAGTCCAGTACGCTGAACCACTGACTCCCGTATAAGGTATCCAAGATTTCCTCTATGCGGGGGAGATTGTACTGGTCCGGTACCGTCCGATTGTTCAGTGTCCGATAATCCACACATAACCTCACTGTACCATTCTTTTAAGCACCACTACGATAGGGGAAGCATAAGGGCTTCGGGACTCCTTTACAATTCCGGCCGCTTCCATCTCGTGGATAGCCGTCCGCACATCCTCCATGTCCCAGGGAGCGAGGCAATGAGAACGCTCCCTGAAGGGCTTCTCATCAGTCATCCGTATGGTGTGTTGGGCATTGCGACTACTCCCCACATCTATCTCACTGGTAGAGAATACGGTTTGTCTTTGCTCCAGTTGCACTCGTAATCGCTCCTTCCAGGCTTCCGGCAACTCGGAGGAGCCAAAGTCAAAGTCTAGTGCTGCCCCGGTTTCTTCCACTCGGGTCGCGTTCACTCGCACGGCATCTTCTACTGAGCTTACAGGATAAATCCTCCCTATCCGTTGACCCACATCGATGGCCATTGGGAAGGGCGACAGGTTCTGTACCATTACGAAAATCCATCGAGGAATGGTGGCGGGCCAATGTTGAAATTCAGGTATGAGGCGATATCCCCGGCACACATCCTCTTCTGGGGTGCTTTCTAGCGAGAACTGTTGCTCTTCGTCTAGCCTGTCCGCGTAGGCACACCAAGCAGGGACCCTCTGCGTCTCTCCTGGAAAAAGTCGTGTCAGCCCTCCCCGGCCACAAAACAACAGCCCGTAGTCATCCGAAGGGGATGTGGGAGGGGCTGGGTCGGCTTGAACCAGCTGTAACTGCAGGCTAGACATGGGGAGCTCGTTAGTTTCATGTAGATAGGCCCGGATGACAGCCTGCACGATATCAGCATTCGGACCGAGGATGATGGGATATTTGGGGGTATCTCTCGGTTCTGGACACACCAAGGCGTCCACCTTCATGGGGTGAGATTTTCCCGTGTGGAGCTGTTGTATTTCCAAGTCCACGGTCACCATGCCGTCGATGGGATAGTCGTCATTACTTAGGGCGCGTACCTTGATATGTTCAGCCGGTCGCAGAGGCCGCTTCTGAAGATGGCGATCATAAAAACCCCTGTATATGATGGTGACTTGGGACCCCGTGTCTAATAGGGCAGAGGAGTAGATCCCGTCCACTAGCACTCGGATCAAGGCTACTAGTCCCACATGGTTGCCATCTTCTGCCGGGTAGTCTCCGCCTTGGAGGGTCCCGGGCGTGTCGGTATCGGCCGCATACACTCCGCAAACCATAGCCTGAGGCGGGAATTTCTTAGGAGATGGACTCCGGTGTCGAGAATCACCCATCCTACAGTCGTACGATATGTGTCCCTTCTTTCCACATTTATAACAGGAAATGTCTCTGGGGGTTGCACGGCGATCGGGCGGAGGCGAAGACCGTCCCGCGTATTTCGGCTTTTGTGATCCAGGCTTGTCGGGAGGTTCCTCCTTCTTTTCAGCACTCCCCTTGGGTTTAGTTCTAGATTTCTGAGAGGAGTGTAGCATCAGATGCGTCTCGTGTTCTTTTACCTGCTGCAGGAGTTGGATGAACGAAGGGGGGGTCCCCGTGTGAGGTGACCACGAATCATGCTGGCTAGAGGGTGAGTAGGGCTGGACCCGCGGAAGTATGGCTTACGGAGATATTCGTTCATCTGGGAGGGTATCACATATTTATGATGCAGCCCTCCCTTTGATTTATGGCATAGTACTTGGCCCACAATGCACCATCGTCCTCTTTGACGCTATATGCTTCAACTAGGAACTCGATCATTAGACGCGAGGTTAGTTCGGGGTGTTGTTCGCGATGAATGCTGATCAGACTGGACGCTGGGGGCCGCAGGCACTCCGTGAGCTGCTGCCACTTCACCACGTCGGTGCAGGACCACTCTTCCATTACTCCCCGAGTGTGTTCCTTCCATGTCTCTATCCCGTCCTCACCGGTAGGCACACGGAGTGTCCCTGAGAAGGCTTTTAACTTACGGTAGTTTTGGGCATGCGTGGCTAGGGTGAGCGCTTCTACTAGCATGTCACCGCGCACTCCGGCTTCGGCGGATGCGCTTGACCAGGGATAACTGGATCCTGACTGACAACTACCGGCCTCGCTCTCGGCGTAGTGAGCAAAGGGAAGGGTGGGGTTGTCTTCAGTCAGCGGTCGTACGGGGGGGTCTGGAAGGGGGTAGACAAAAGGGCTACCGCCAGGCGGGGCATCGGGCAGCGGTAGGTATTGGGGGACGCCGGGTTCGAGCAATACTAGGTCGCGCCGACAGTCCACAAGTAAGGTGTTCCATTTAGAGTCTTGATCTACGAGTACATCTACCAGGCGGGCTTTGGCAAAACCCGGAAGTTGTCGCAAGGTCGTTTGCAAAGTCTCTAAGGGTAAGGCCATGGGTACTCGGGTCACAGCTACAGCGCGACGGGCAGGTGTACGCATTTGGCGCATCCAGTCTCGTATCTCTTGGCGGGTAGGCAGGGCCATGGTGACAATAATTTAACTTTGAGGGGCACCCCAGGTCTAAGATCTCAGCTGCGCCTCCAAATGTAGCCCTGTTTCCTATCGCTTGCAGGCCGCTACTATGTGCTGTATCACCTGTAGGCTCACAGGGCCTAAGTCTCTGCCACGGAGAGCCTGGGGTACTCGCGTAATAACTATACCGGGTGCAGCGCTTCCACCTGCGACAGCTCTCACCAGAGGGGGAGTGGATCTTCGCAGGACATATACGTATACAGCAATCACTAACACAAAGCCTATTACTGTAACCAACTTATTTTACTTGCATTTGAACTCTCACATGAATATACATGCAATACACTCCCTCCGGAGACACTCAACACTGCGCCACGGCGGACGCCAACACTCCCCGATCCCTCCACCGGGTGATCCCACCCCGTGTCCGATCCCTCAAGGGATAAGTCCTCCCGCGTCCAAGTGAGCCAAATATGTGTATTTGTATGTGTGTGACTGCGCAGCCACTGAGTCCCGAATGAATGGATGGCACCGTTGGTGCACTTGTTGAAATACCTGACGAATACTCCGGTACCCGGGACTGCTACTCTCTTCACAAAGGATCCACCCGAGGCAGAAGTCGTTCTCCCACCAACGCGGTGATCCAGGGCGATCCCACCCGGACACTCGAGATCGAATAGCGGGGTCTGAGCCCAGACCTCCCGCCAATTTGGACAGTCCTGCTCCACTCGACTGATACTAAGGGGAATCAGGAACCTCACTACGGCAATCCCTAGCTCTGCTTGTCTCTACCGTGACTCAGGGCCTAACTGGGCCGGGGGCACGCGACCTGCGCAGGGGGCTTAGGGGCCTCCCCTACACAGAAGCTCCGTCTCCTCTCCTCTCCTGCTCCTCTCCTGCTCTGCTCCACGTGCGCGCAACCACCTCCCTTATCCTCCTCCACACCCTACTCCCATTGGATCAACCCTGTCACAAGGTACCCGCGGGGCTGCTGGGTCAACGCCCTCGCCACCTCCCACCAATTAGCACTCTTCCTTCGCGGGCTTGGCAACGCACATTCGCGCAGGTGCAACCTCCCTCCACTAGCAAGGGTGAAAAAGGGGGTCCCGGCTACATACGCAATGTGACCAGAGCATGTATGTAAAGCGAAAATGTACTTAAAGTGAAGCACTATCTTTTTCCCACTTATCGATGCATGTACTGTACTGCAATCGTCATATACGTGCATAACAGATGTAAATAACATGTGTAACAGGCTCTATAGTCTCCCCGCTTGCGCACAGCTTCGGTACAGGTAGGGAGCCAGTATTGCTTTTCAGGACGTGCTGACAGGCGCATACATGAGCTGCCGTTTGCCTATTGAGAGATATGTACTTACTCGCGAGTGTACTTAAAGTGAGTGTCCTTAAACCGGGGTATGCCTGTATGTATCTTCTTGCATAAACTGGTAATATGTTACATAAGTTACTTATAAACACTCATTAAAAAAAATATGAAATTGCATACAGTATAAATAGACTTATAAAAGCTATTTGTAGCTTTTGTGAATATATTTGTAAGTATGTGCCAGATGTTTGGCTGTTTACTACAGTATACGTACTGTACAATGTAAAATTAAGAGAAACAAGCGTTGATCTCACAGACTCCTTACAACATTAATGCTCATAATGTACTTACTTACAGGTTGGGAGCGAAAAATGTGTATAACCAGTGTTCGACAAATCACCCAAAAATCTACTCGCCCAACCAAAAAATCTACTCGCCACCTAGTCCCGCCCCCAACCCTGTCCCTAGTCCCACCCCCAACCCCGCTTTAAAATAAAACATAAAAATAAAATACATTTAATAAATTCCTAGTCAGAACAACATTCGTTTTTGACATAAATGTATTTATTGTATTACATTATACTACAATTAGTCCTTGTTACGTGTGTGTGTGTCCGTGCGTGCGTGCGTGCGTGCGTGTGTGTGTGTGTGTGTGTAAATGTCGGATCTAGAAATAAAAGCCAGGTGTGAATGACTAGTTTCCTGAACCCCTTAACCAGTGTCTGGACGTCCCCGCTTCACAATATCTAAAGCAGCTCCCGCCTGGGATCTTACCTGATCTGCAGTCCCTCAATGTTCAGGTACCCTCATTCCCGCAATGTTATATATTGGAGGGGATGTGTTCCCTACCTGTCTTCTGGGTTAGGGGGGGTTCCGATGTTTCCTGTGTGAAGCTTGTCAGATCTGGCAGAAAGCAGTATAGGTTATTTCGGTGTAGAATAGAGCAGTTAAGATATCCAGAGCCAGAGTGTGAGAGAGTGTGGGGGAGACAGAGAGGGAGAGAGAGAGAGAGAGAGAGAGAGAGAGGGAGAGAGTGTGGGGGAGAGAGAGGGAGAGAGTGTGGGGGAGAGAGAGGGAGAGAGTGTGGGGGAGAGAGGGAGAGAGTGTGGGGGAGAGGGAGGGAGAGAGTGTGGGGGAGAGAGAGGGAGAGAGTGTGGGGGAGAGAGAGGGAGAGAGTGTGGGGGAGAGGGAGGGAGAGAGTGTGGGGGAGAGAGAGTGGGGGAGAGAGAGTGTGGGGGAGTGTGGCAGGACGGCCTGTAGCCGAGGTCAGGGAACAGTCCACACGTACAGTATAGTTTCAGGATAAATAAAAACGTTCAGTGGCTTTATTTCTCCACAGTAACATTACATGCGGGTACACTGTCCCTTTAACAAAATAAATCCTGCTCCACTTTGGGAGAAAAACTGACTAATAACACAGCAGACCTATCTAGCAGGCTGGCTGGCTAAACCAGAACCAAACCATAAGGGTACTTTAAGCAGTCAGTAAAAAAACGAATAATTCTTACTTTAGTTGAAGTAGTCTTTGGTGAAATCCCTCTGGCTAAGGGCTCACGCAGCAGTGTGCTTCTCTCTCTCTCTCTCTCTGGCAGCTACTGCCAGTCACATGATCCTTTTTCTACCTTGCTGGCTCTCAGGTGTCAGCTAAAGAGTTCTGATTTCCTAACTTCCACCTGAGTTAACCCTTATGAGTGCTGGATGAAGCACTCAGACATATGTCTCCCAGGCGTAACTGATAGGAGTTGACTTCACTCTGTCACATACCTCCCCTGTTTGTGTGTGGCTAGTGTCCCACACGGCTGAAGCCCGACCCTCCACTCCTTTCCTTGTCAAAAAATCAGCATTTCCATGGTCCTTTCCAGTTCTATGCTGAATATCAAAAGAGAAGGGTTGGAGGGCAATATACCACCTGGTCAACCTTGGATTTGTGTCCTTCATGGTGTTTAACCACTTCAAGGGCGCATGGTCAGTGACCAGGGTGAAGTGTACTCCGGCGACATTATGTCTCAAGGCCTCAATTGCCCATTTTACAGCGAGACACTCCTTCTCAATAACGGAATACCTCACTTCCCTTGGGAACAGCTTCCGGCTGATGAACAGTATGGGGTGTTCAACACCATCAAATTGCTGAGACAGCACTGCTCCCAGTCCTACCTCTGAGGCATCCGTCTGGATGATGAACGGCTCTTTAAAATCTGGGCTCCGAAGAGCGGGGCCCTCTGACAGGCACTGTTTTAGCATGTCAAAGGCGTCTTGGCACTCCCAAGACCATTTAACTTGGGTCGGGGCACTCTTTTTTGTCAGATCTGTTAGGGGTGCAGATATTTCTGAAAAATTGGGGATAAACCGCCGGTAATACCCTGCTAACCCCATAAGGGAGCGGACTTGTGTCTTTGTCTGTGGGGTGGGGACTTCCTTTATGGCGGCCACCTTGCTAGCTAGTGGCCTTACTATCCCTCCCCCAACGGCATAGCCCAAGTACTTTGTAGTGGATTTACCCAGGGCACATTTTTTTGGATTTGCAGTGAGCCCTGCTTCTCTTAAGGACGTTAGGACTGCCCTTAACCTTTTTATATGAGACTGCCAGTGTCTGCTATAGATGACAATGTCATCCAAGTAGGCCGCGGCATATGCCCTATGGGGTCGTAGTACCTTGTCCATTAACCTTTGGAACGTGGCAGGAGCCCCATGTAACCCAAATGGCATAGTGACGAATTGGTATAAACCGAGAGGGATGGCGAAGGCAGTTTTGCATTTGGATTCTTCCACTAGAGGTATCTGCCAATATCCTTTCGTGAGATCTAGGGTGGAGATATACTCTGCTTTACCAAGTGAATCAAGCAATTCATCCACCCTAGGCATTGGATATGCATCAAATCTGGATACAGCATTTACCTTTCTCAAATCCACGCAAAACCTCACCTTCCCATCTGGTTTAGGGACCAACACGATAGGGCTACACCATTCGCTGTGGGACTCCTCGATCACGCCCAATTCCAACATGTCTATTATCTCCCTCTCTACCAGGTCTTTTCGGCCCTCTGGCAATCTATAGGGACGGGACCGTACTTTTACGCCAGGTTCAGTCTCAATCCTATGGGACACTAAATCAGTCTGCCCTGGCAGCTCAGAGAAAACATCTGGGAACTGGTCGCATACATCAAGTAGGTCTGACCATTGTTCCGTTGTTAACTGTTCTCCCATGGGAACCTGATGGTCAGTGTACGTACTACCCTTTGGAAGCTTTGGACCCAAATCCGTCTCTCCTTCCCGAGGGTGAATGAACACCGATCTCATCATTTTCCAGGGTTTCAGGAGGTTCACGTGGTAGATTTGTTTACCCTTCCTGGACCCTGGTTGAGAGATCTCATAGTTCACCTCCCCGGTGCGGTGGAGAACTTGGAAAGGACCCTGCCACTTCGCAAGGAGTTTACTCTCTGATGTCGGTAGTAGTAGCATCACTTGGTCCCCAGGTTGGAAGACCCTCAAGCGAGCATTTTGGTTGTACTGTTGTACTGCCTCTCTTGACCTTCTTGAGCAGATTTGAGGTTTTCCTTCGCAAACCGACCTATCATGTCTAGGCGGTTTCTAAGGTCTATGACATACTGAAGGGTATTCTTGGAGGGGGAGGGCTCCTCCTTCCAGGATTCCTTCAGTAGGTCGAGAATACCCCGAGGTTGGCGTCCATATAGGAGCTCAAACGGGGAGAAGCCTGTGGATGATTGGGGAACTTCTCGTACCGCAAACAACAGGAAAGGGAGAAGTTCATCCCAAGCTCGCTTTTCAGTGTCCACAAACTTCCTAAGCATAGTTTTTAAAGTACGGTTAAATCTCTCTACCAATCCATCAGTCTGAGGATGGTAGACCGAGGTCCAGACGGATTTTACCTCCAATAACTTCAGGACATCCTGCATTAACTTTGCCATGAAATTTGTTCCCTGGTCAGTTAACATTACTTGTGGAAGTCCTACCCTAGAAAACAGTTCTAACAGCCTGTGAACAACCTGTTTAGCAGTGGCTGATCTCAGAGGGAAGGCCTCAGGATACCTGGTGGCATAATCAACAACAACGAGTATACATTTATTTCCCTTCGCAGAGGGTTCTAAAGGTCCGACCAGATCTACCCCAATTCTCTCGAATGGGACGGCTACCAAGGGCAGAGGAACCAAAGGAGCCGGCTTCTGTCCTTTTTGGCTAGTTAACTGGCATTCAGGACATGTCTCACATAGTTTCATGATGTCACCATATATGCCTGGCCAGTAAAACCGGGACGAGATGCGGTCCGTGGTCTTATCTCTGCCCAAATGACCACCCCATGGGAGAGTATGGGCTAGGGTAAACACTGTTTTAATCAACCCTTTAGGGACTTGCATCTGTCGAATGACCTCCCCTGTTTGTGTAACCTTATTCACACGATATAGTATGTCATTCAACAGTTCAAAATGTGGAAACACTTTTACACCTTGTTCATCTATTATCTTGTTGTTGACCTGTACCACCTTCTCATATTGTCTAGCCAGAGCTGGGTCCTCCCTCTGCCTCTGACGGAAGTCAGGAAGATCCAGGTCTGGCAACACTCCCGTATCTATCTGTTCCCCACCCTGGTCATCCCCGGCCATGACCTGCAGTCCTTTGGGCTGACTAATGTTACCAAAAGTCCCAGCCTTTCTTAACCAGTCCTCTTTTTCCGCACGTCTCTGTTTACGTGTCTTTGGGACATGGTGTCTACGGGGGAAAATCTCTGGGGAAAAAGGGAACAAGTCTCCGGGCTTCTCCGGTACCAGAGAAGTAGGCTCTGTAGGAGTAGGGGCCAACAATGTTTCGAGGTAGGGCCAGTCTCGGCCAAGTAGAACAGGAGCAGGTAGCCAGGGAGCAACTCCCACTAGTAGGCTAGCCTCTTGATCCTGGATACGCAGTGTAACGTTCGCCGTCGGGTATCTCTTTGTATCCCCATGGATACACTCGATATTCCAAGGAGAGTCATAAGATAGTCTATTGCTTGGAATTAGGCCCTTTAGGATCAGGGTTTTTCCAGAGCCCGAGTCCAGCATGGCGTTTACTTTTGTCCCCTCCAGAGATGCTGGGACTAACCACGGATTGTGGTCCCCTCCGAGACAAGCTGTGGCAGTGGTTCTGCCATATGAACAGTCCATTTCCTCATCTCCTGAGTCTGCAAACTCGGTCGTCCGCGGAAGCTCTCGACGGGGCTCGGTGTTTGGACCTCTCCGCTGTTGGATGGGGTCCTCCCTTCTGGTTGGTGGGGTTATCCTCTCCACCGGGTGGGTGACAGGAGTCCAGGTTCTCGGGGAATACTGTGGGTGGCGGCCTCCCTTGAGCGATCCAGTGGCCTCGGACCCAGGATGGGCGTCTCTGCGGGAGTTTGCACCAGGAACCCTCCGAGATGGGAAAGGGTCTTCCGATCGGGTTGACTGGATCTCCCGAGCTGGCGGGTTGTAGACCCCTCGATTGTCTGCTCTCCTGCCTCTAGTATCACCGGAAGCAACTGGTGTTTGCACCGGCCATTCCCAGCTATCCTGTTGGGTGTCGTCGCCCAGGAATTTTTCCACCAAGCGGACCGCTGAATCCAGGGAAAATGCAGCGTGTCTTTTTACCCAGGAGCGGGAGGAGGGGGGCAGTATCTGTATGAACTGCTCGAGCACAAACTGTTCAAGGATCTCTGCCTTGTCATGTTTTTCCGGTTGTATCCACGTGGCACATAAGTCTACTAAGCGGTGGGCTACGACCCGGGGTCTGTCTCGGTTTGTATATTTGAACTGTCCGGAACCGCTGTCTGTAGGTCTCAGGCGTGAGGCCTAGGCGATCCAGAATAGCAGCCTTTAGTTTCTGATAGTCTATGGCCTCGTCCGCTGGAAGAGCCTGGTAGGCTGCCTGAGCTTCCCCTATGAGGAGTGGAGCCAGAGTCGTTACCCAGCGATCCACTGTCCAGCTGTGGGCTGTGGCTACCCTTTCAAAAGTGAGGAGAAATGCCTCTGGGTCTTCGTTTGGCTTCATTTTAGGCAGCATCACCGGTGGGTTATTTGGAATCCCTGGTCTGCCTGGGGTTGGGCTTTCGACCAGCAGTTGTAGTAGCTTTTCCTCTCGCCGGGCCTGTTGCTCATCTTGCTGGGCTTGTCGCTCAGCTTGCTGGGCTTGTCGCTCATCTTGCTGGGCTTGTCGCTCTGCTTGCTTCTCTGCTAGCTGGAGCTGTTGCTCAAGGAACTGAGAAAAAAAATTCTCCATTTTTTTTTGTGTGGCCCTTCAGATACAGGAGCCGTCCGATGTCCCACTTCTGACACCACCTGTGGCAGGACGGCCTGTAGCCGAGGTCTCCACAGTAACATAACATGCGGGTACACTGTCCCTTTAACAAAATAAATCCTGCTCCACTTTGGGAGAAAAACTGACTAATAACACAGCAGACCTATCTAGCAGGCTGGCTGGCTAAACCAGAACCAAACCATAAGGGTACTTTAAGCAGTCAGTAAAAAAACGAATAATTCTTACTTTAGTTGAAGTAGTCTTTGGTGAAATCCCTCTGGCTAAGGGCTCACGCAGCAGTGTGCTTCTCTCTCTCTCTCTCTCTGGCAGCTACTGCCAGTCACATGATCCTTTTTCTACCTTGCTGGCTCTCAGGTGTCAGCTAAAGAGTTCTGATTTCCTAACTTCCACCTGAGTTAACCCTTATGAGTGCTGGATGAAGCACTCAGACATATGTCTCCCAGGCGTAACTGATAGGAGTTGACTTCACTCTGTCACAGGGAGGGAGAGGGAGAGAGTGTGGGAGAGAGTGTGGGAGAGAGAGAGGGAGAGGGAGAGAGTGTGGGGGAGAGAGAGGGAGAGAGTGTGGGGGAAAGAGAGGGAGGGGGAGAGAGTGTGGGGAAGAGAGAGTGTTGGGGAGAGAGTGAGTGTAGGGGAGAGTGTGGGGGAGAGAGAGAGAGACAGAGACACACACACACAGAAAAAGAGACGCACACACACAGAAAAAGAGACACACACACAGAAAAACAGACACACACACAGAAAAAGAGACACACACAAAAATAGAGACACACACACAGAAAAAGACACACACACAGAAAAAGAGACATACACACAGAAAAAGAGACACAGAAAAAGAGACACACAGAGAGACAGAGAGACACACACACACACAGACACACACAGAGAAAAAGAGACACACAGAGAAAGAGAGAAAGAGAGACAGAGAGACACATACACACAGAAAAAAAGACACACAGAAAAAGAGACACAGAGAAAGAGAGACACTGAGAGAGAGAGAGCACGCACACAGAGAGAATGAGAGACAAAGACAGAGAGAGTGCGAGGGCGAGAGTGCGAGGGCGACACAGGGAGGGTGACTCAGGGAGAGGGAGAGGGTGACACACTCACAGACACACACACTCACACACTCACTCACAGACACACACTCAAACACACACACACAGACACACACTCACACACTCTCACACACACAGACACACTCTCACACACACACAGACACACTCTCAAACACTCACTCACACACTCTCATTCACACACTCTCACTCATACACTCTTACTCACACACTCTCACTCACACTCTCACTCATACACTCACATTCACACACACACTCACTCTGACACACACTCACTCTCACACGCAGAGACACAAATGCAGAGACACACTCACTCAGAGACACACTCACTGAGATAAACACTCACTCAGAGACATACTCATTCACAGAGACAATCACTCACAGAGACAATCACTCACAGAGACACTCACTCACAGAGACTCACAGACACACTCACTCACAGACACGCTCACTCAGACACACACTCACTCAGACACACACTCACTCAGACACACACTCACTCACAGACACACACATTCAAACACACACTCACATACACACACTCACTGACACACAGACACACACTCAGACACACTCACAGACACAGACACTCACAGACACACACACAGTCACTCAGTCTGTCACTCACACACACACACTCACCGTGTCGCTCGTGGCAGCAGTGGGGCCTCCGCATGGCAGTGTGCCCTCCACACGGCAGGAGGGACTTTGCAAGGCAGGGGGGTCACACATCGCAGCAGGGGCCTCCGCAAGGCAGCAGCAGCAGCCCTCCCCCCCCCGAAGCGGCCGACGCCGCAGCACGGTCCGCGGACACTCCCGGGCAGGAAGCGGGGAGCGGGGGCAGGAGATTAGGGGGAGGAGATCAGGGGCAGGAGGCGGCCTGGCGCAGGAGGCACGCACGGGGGAAGCTGGGTTGGCGCTTCCCCCTCCGTATCAGGGTAGGGGCTGGGTTGCGCAGAGAGCTTGTGTTGGCGCTTCCCCCTCCGTCCCACGTGGGGTGTGGGGGGGCTGGGTTGCGCTCGGGGCTTGTTTTGGGCTGCCCCCTCTGTCCCACGTGGGGAGCGTGGGGGCCTGGGTTGCACGCGGGGCTTGTTTTGGGCTTCCCCCTCCGTCCCACGTGGGGAGTGGGGGGGAGGGGAGTGTGGGGGGAAGTGTGGGGGGGGCTGGGTTTCTGGGGGGAACAGGCAGCGGGCCCACAGGCAGCGCAGAGGGCAGGAAACCCTGTTTGCCCTGTGCATGCGCGCCGGGACCACGGGAATCGCCGCCATTTTTTTCAACTTTTTTTTAAAATGTAATTAACTGGCGCCCGGCTGGGCACCCCCTGATTCACGGGAGGGGATCAGGAGGGGGAGGAGATCAGGAGGGGGAGGAGATCAGAGAAAGGGGCTCTTCCCCGTGTTAACCCAATCAGGGAGGGGGATTATTTATTTATTTTAAAAAAAAAATTGGCACAAGCAGGGGAATTCATAGAGCCGCAGCACGGCTTGCCAGCGGCCTAAATCCACTCGCCACGGGCGAGTGGTTATCATTATTTGTCGAACACTGTGTATAACCATATGTTTAACAGTGAGTAAAGAGTATGGATCTATTGTTAGCAGCTACTGGGTAAGATTTACCAGTGAAAGTAATGGGGTTATTGATTACAAAATAGATATATCTATGTTATAAACGTATAGGAAGAAAAAATGTACACACTCAGGGGAGATTCATTTAGCATCACTGCATGGTACTGCACTCCTATCCAGCATGTAAGTCATCATCGCTTAGAAAATCCCAGCGCCTGAGTGTTCTAAAGTTTTAACAACAATACCTGGGAACCACCATTTTCCTCCAATGTTGTGTGTATGATTTGTATTGTTTAACTGACTCAACAAATGTCAACTATAATGTAGAATCCTGTGAGAGAGAATATATTCACATTGGTAATTGCTATACAATAAATATAAAAGAATATGGTTAGAATCTAATTATTTACCCATGCACTGCCTTAGAGACCTGCAATGCTTCAAAAAGAAATGTGTTCCTTGCCACTCTTACAGTGACATTTTTAAGAAGACTAAGTTATGTTAAAATATTGAAGCCGAGTTCCCTATATACCACCATTTTAAATTATGCTATATGTTTGTGCCCTTAGTGAATCTGGTCCTACCAATGCCAACATTCAGGACCTCAGATGAAACAATGTGTGAGTACTCAAGGGATTGCTAGCTGAATGGATGTGCAGTGAAATTCCGAGCATCTGAATGGCATATGTTTATCTTTAGAACAAAACAAGTAGGACTCGTGAAGCATTCATGGTGGACAAAAAGTGTTTCAAATAAATAGTATGACAGAGTGAAGAAAAGTACAAGTCCTTGTACTTATAAGATAAAAGCTATAAAAAAAAACAGATAGCCCAATATTCTTCTGTAATTTTAATAGTTCTGGATAACCAGAAGGAAGTAATTGGTCCTACTCACAAGATACCATGGGCCAGTAACAGGGAGTGCCAAAAAGAGCATGAGGGCGTACTGTACAATCTGCATTGTGGATACAGAAAACATAGTCACCGGCACTGCTACTGAACACGATCCCAGGTTCTCCTACTCTTTTGAGTAGCAGTGATTACTTTATTCTGGTTATGCAGATGTATTAAAACGGCTGCACAATTGAGTTCTCTGTTTTTTGCACTTTTATCTTTTAAGATTGCATTCATTATATGGTGCCAAGTGGTAATCTAGGTGTAGAAGCTGCACAGAGTTGCCATTGTTTCACGAGATCTTTTAATGCATTTTGTCATATTGTATTTACTCCTGTGTTTGTTTTTGGTCTATTTGATTTATTGAGCTGTTTCATTATTTTTATATGTTTATGGAGTTGTTTTATGTGCATTTCTTTTTGATCAGTCACAAACCAATTTGTATTATACTTGTAACCCTGCTTCCTATCACTTGGCAAGCTGTTACTCTGTGCTGTGTTACCTGCTGACTCACAGGGCCTGAGCCTCTGCCACGGAGAGCCCGGGGTGCATACAATATATATATATAGGTTCGGTGCAGCACCTCGACCTGCGACAGATCCCGCCAAAGGGGGAGTTAGTCTTCGCAGGACATCTATTCAAGAATTTCTCTCCCACGACCATGTTACTGTATAAAACCAATCTCGTTTACTGATAAGTCAACCTTACGATACATTACATGCCATGACATTCCAATACACTGGTACACAACATTTAACACGCCACGGAGGACGTCCACATTTATGCGCCTCGGCGGACGCCAACAATAACTTGCGCCTCGGCGGACGCCAACAGTATTTTCTCCCAATCCCACCACCGGGTGTTCCCACCCCGTGTCCAAATACGTTAATCAGTTCTCTCGCTCCCAACGGCCGTGTGTATGTGTAGGGGTGACTGCGCAGCCACTAGGTCCTAGGTGATTGAAAGAGTAAAGTTGGTGCACTTGATGAAGTACCTGCCGAGCACTTGGTGCTCGGAACTGCTTTGGTTCTTCAAAAAGAGTCTCTGAGGGTCCCGCGCTACGATACGGGGCGCTTCTCCTCGATAGGGTAGTCCCGAACACAGCAATAGTTTAGGGTGTAAAGCCCTTACTAAGGGTGTCCCTAGCTCAGCTTGTCTCTATGGTGACTCCGGGCTAACTGGGCCGGGGGCACCTTGCCTGCGCCTGGGGGGTACAACCTCCCAGCGCAGTATCTCCATCTCCTCGTCTCTCCACAATGCTCTAACTCACGTGCGCGCAACCACTGCCTATATCTCTGGCAACTCCTCTGCCCATAGGCTAGGCGCGCTCACCTGACCCTCCCCGTGGGGGCTGCTGGGTCAAGGGACTGCTCCTTTCCCGCCAATATGTATATCCCTCCTTCGCGGGCTTTTGCAACTACTCCTTGCAAGCGCAACTTCTCATACTCGGGGTGAATCAGGGGTCACGGCTACATCCTCCCCCCTGTGGATTCCAACGGCCCCGCTTGGAGAACGACAACAACACAGCCATTTACATAATGAAAAACACTAATACATTGGTTCCTCTATCAACTTGTACATTTCACTGAACATTATAATCACTGATTGCACCTGGCTGCGAGCCCACTGCTGAGACTCGTAATGAGGTGCCCTGAACTGATCATAAACCAACCTCATGGGAGGTTGGCGGGCTCTTTGGCTTCTGCGAATTGGCTTTTCCGCTACCTCCTTGGGGGAGTAGCAGGACTCATCGGGAGTCTCCAACTCGGCCCTTGAGGGGCGGGTTAGATCTGTAAAGTCTCTTTGTGATACAAAGCATGGGCTCTGGGGATTTAGTGGCGGACTCACTGGAGTCAGTGTCTCTGTCATGGGGCCAAGGGGCTCTTTACCCGTAGCTCCTTCGGGAGATGCCCCCGCGGCCGTAAGGCCCCTTTGAGAGGTTCCTTCCTGTGGATCGTCCGGACTATCATGTCCGGATGACAGTTCCCCACTTAGGGGAGATGTAGGCCACTCTAACACGCCTTCTTCTAGTTAGGGAATGGGGAGCAGGTGATTTCGATGCCAAGTCTTTATCTGACCCTTCGAGTCTTTTATCCGGTAGACTGGAAGGCCAGGCATTTGAGAAACCACTTCGTATACCCCTTCTCGCCAGCGGTCAGCCAATTTATGCTTTCCCGGTACTCCCAGGTTGCGCAGCAGCACGGCGTCGCCAGTTTTAATGTCTCTATGTTTTACTTTGTGATCATAGCGCCTTTTGTACCGGCATTCAACTTTTCAGTGGATCTTTCGGCTTTCCCATAGGCCTTCTGCAAATTCTCTTGTAATCTTTGTACATAGCGAAAATGGTTGGAATTGGGCACCCCATCGGTGGAGACTCTTAACTGTATATCCACTGGCAAGCGGGCTTCACGGCCAAACATAAGAAAGTAGGGGGAGAACCCGGTAGATTCATGCCGGGTGCAATTGTAAGCATGGACTAGAGTTTCCACATGGCGACTCCACTTAGTCTTCTCGACACCTGTTAGTGTGCCCAGCATGTCCAGCAGAGTGCGATTGAAACGATCAGGCAAAGCATCCACTTCTGGATGGTATGGAGTGGTACGGGACTTGTTAATGTGCAGGAGGTTCAGCAATTCTTTTATTAGTCTACTTTCAAAGTCCCGGCCCTGGTCGGAATGCAGGCGTTGAGGTAGTCCATAATGCATGAAATATTTTTCCCAGAGGACTTTAGCCACCGTAATAGCTTTTTGATCCTTGGTCGGAAATGCTTGGGCGTAGCGGGTATAATGATCAGTGATGACCAACATGTTCCCTATACCATGGGTGTCAGGTTCGATGCACAAGAAGTCCATGCAGACTAAATCCATAGGTCCCTTACTCTTTAGATGACCCATGGGGGCAGCTCGGGTTGGCAGAGTCTTGCGTTGGATACACCGCACACACCTATGACAGTGATGCTCTACGGATTCTCTCATTTTTGGCCAAAAAAATCTATCTCTTACTAGTCCGAAAGTCTTGTCCACCCCCAAATGCCCGTGTTCATCATGGAGAGTTTTCAACTAGTGGTGAAAAAATGCAACTAAAAACATATAATCAGCGCTCAAAGCTATAAACCCTAAACCTATATACTAATTAAAATAAACAGGTGCTCTACAAACAAAGGGAAATCCCCTATATGGGAAACCCTATAAGTGATCCCTCACAAACTATTTTGGTAGAAAGGGGAATGGCTGCCTCAGGAATAAAAACAGACCTATCCACAAGGCATGTATACAGAGCATGAACAAGAAACAAAACGCACAAATAACATACAATACAGACAATGATTCCCTGGCGCACTAACAGATATTAAACCTGACAGAAGAATGCAGTCCCATGAATCAATTGATGAGAAATAATGAGATCCACAGTCCACAATGTCCCGTTCCTTTTAGATTGGAGACTTGTCTGGAAATAAAAACAAAACAACCATTGCGCAGTACCCTATGGTCAGTTCTATACACCCCCACCGTTGCTATCTACTTACTTAAAAATAGATAGAAATGGGCCTCAAAAGGTTTCTTTACTCTCCTCGCGGTTGGCTCCGACTTATTCCTGCTGCTGGTGACGTGATCCTTACTTCCAGCGTCAGCACCACCATAGACCGAGTGGAAATAGAAATGGGCGCCAATAGTGTGATACCATAAACATTTATTAATAAAATAACAGGGTTAAAAAACATGCACTCACATGCCGTATTGCCCTATGTGTGTCCTACAACGTGCCGTCCGCTTACATGGGAGGATGCCGAGGGATTGCAGGAGGAGGCTGGAGTCGGCGTGGATCCCCGCTTCGTGGCCGCGACTCGGAGCGCCTGGTCCCTCCTCCGAACGTCATCGTCCCATGTAAGCGGACGGCACGTTGTAGGACACACATAGGGCAATACGGCATGTGAGTGCATGTTTTTTAACCCTGTTATTTTATTAATAAATGTTTATGGTATCACACTATTGGCGCCCATTTCTATTTCCACTCGGTCTATGGTGGTGCTGACGCTGGAAGTAAGGATCACGTCACCAGCAGCAGGAATAAGTCGGAGCCAACCGCGAGGAGAGTAAAGAAACCTTTTGAGGCCCATTTCTATCTATTTTTAAGTAAGTAGATAGCAACGGTGGGGGTGTATAGAACTGACCATAGGGTACTGCGCAATGGTTGTTTTGTTTTTATTTCCAGACAAGTCTCCAATCTAAAAGGAACGGGACATTGTGGACTGTGGATCTCATTATTTCTCATCAATTGATTCATGGGACTGCATTCTTCTGTAAGGTTTAATATCTGTTAGTGCGCCAGGGAATCATTGTCTGTATTGTATGTTATTTGTGCGTTTTGTTTCTTGTTCATGGAGAGTTTTCAGCACTAAGTATTGTAGTCGTTTTGGCAACACTAGTTGGCGGCGATCCGGGTGATAGTGATACTTCACTACTCGGTATAACAATCGATCTTGAATTTCAAATTTGTCTGCCTCCCGCATTAGGATACCTCCTACATCCCTCGGAGCCTGGCAAAGCAGTTGCGGTCGCTTTTGTCGAAGGGCCTCCCGGATTATTCCTGCGACTGGATCCTGTTCTTGATAACGTACCATATCTTCCCAAGCAATGATCTGGTCGGGGCGACATGCATTCCACTCAAGTCTCGATAGGCTGCCGGTATAGCGGTGGGTGCACACCCTAGGGAGTCAGCCACTCGTAACTCCGAAAAGGCTACTTGCTCATCTATGATGGCTGCCGTGCCGCAGTGGGCTCTTATTCCCGGTACGGGGATCTCTTCCCACTGATCTTCGTCGTTGGCAGGGACCAACCCCAGTCATCTCGACAAAGCGTCTGCCCCAATGTTTAAAGGCCCAGGTTTGTATTTTAAGGTGAAGTTGTAATTGAAAAGCGCGGCCAACCAACGATGTCCGGTCGCATCCAGTTTGGCTGAGGTCATGATGTAGGTTAGAGGATTATTGTCGGTACGTACTTCGAACGTCACCCCGTACAGGTAGTCCCGCAGTTTATCCACTATGGCCCACTTAAGGGCCAAGAATTCGAGCTTGTGTACCGGATAGTTCTGTTCACTGGGGGTGAGATTGCGGCTGATGTACGCTATGGGCCGTAACCCCTCAGGATATTTCTGATGCAACACGGCTCCTAAGCCACTCTGTCTGGCGTCCACGTGCAGGATGTAGGGTTGATCGGGGTTGGCGTAGGCCAAGACCGGAGCAGCCGTCAGGCTCTGCTTCAGGTCGTGGAAGGCTTGGTCACACTCGGGGGTCCATTTGTCCCTGAAGGGCTGTTTGGTCGAGTGGGTCTTCTGGCCCATTTCAGATGGGTATATGCGGAGCAGACTGTTGAGGGCTTGGCCCTTCGTGAATACCCCATCCACAAAATGCCGATAATAGCCGCAGAAACCCAGGAACGAGCGTAGCTCCTCCACATTCTCGGGACGAGGCAAGCTAACGACAGCTTCTATTTTAGCGGGATCAGTGGCGATTCCGGCGCCGGACACTATGTGCCGCACATACGTTACTGAGGTCCGACAGAACCGACATATGTCCAGAGAGAGTTTGAGGCCTTCTGCGGACAACCTATCTAATACCTTCACGAGACGATTCTCATGCTCCTCCAAAGTTTTCCCGAAGACTATGATGTCATCCAGGTATACCAAGAATTCTCGGGGGTTGAGGTCACCCAACGTTTTTTCCATTAGTCGCTGGAAGGTGGCGGGCGCTCCGCATATGGCTTGAGGCATGCGAGTGAAATGATAAAACCCAAGGGGGCAGACGAAGGCAGTCTTTTCCTGATCTTCTGGGCTCATCGGGACTTGATAGTATCCAGACCGTAGGTCCAGTACGCTGAACCACTGGCTCCCGTGTAGAGCATCCAGGATCTCTTCTATACGAGGGAGGTTGTACTGATCCGGTACCGTCCGATTGTTCAATGTCCGGTAATCTACACACAGCATCACAGTTCCATTTTTCTTTCTCACCACCACGATGGGGGAGGCGTAGGGGCTTCGGACTCAGTGACAATTCCGGCAGCCTCCATGTCATGGAAAGCAGCTCTCACATCCTCCACATCCCTCGGAGCGAGTCGGCGTGAACGTTCTCTGAAGGGCTTCTCATCTATCATGCGAATGGTATGCTGGGCGTTGCGGCTGCACCCCACATCCATCTCCTCGGTGGAGAATACGGACCATCTTTTTGCGACCTTCTAGTTGCGCCCGTAACCGATTCTTCCAGGTTCCAGGCAATTCGGCAGAGCCGAAATCGAAGTCCAGGGCCGTCCCTGTTTCTTTCACTCGAGTCGTATTTGCTTATACTGCCTCTTCCACGGAACTAACCGGATAGATTCTTCCTATCTGCTGGCCCACATCAATGGCCAGGGGGAAGGGTGATAGATTCTGCACCATCACATCAATCCGCCTAGGGATGGTTCCCTGCCAATAGCGAAATTCGGGTACGAGCCGATATCCTCGCCTCACATCTTACCCGGGAGTACTTTCAAGTGAGAATTGTTGGTCTTCGGCTAGACGCTCTGCATAAGCACACCAGACGGACATTCTTTGCGTTTCTCCTGGACACAGCTTTGTCCACCCCTTTCGCCCACAGAACAGCAGTCCGTAGTCATCTGGAGGAGGGGAAGGCTGGGCTGGATCGGATTGAACCAATTGCAGCTGCAGACTGGACATGGGGAGCTCTTTAGTTTCATGTAGATAAGCCCGGATGACCGCTTGTACGATATCGGCATTGGTGCCTAGGATAATAGGGTACTTGGGGGTGTCTTGGTGTTCCGGGCACACCAAGGCATCTACCTTCATGGGGTGAGACTTCCCCGTGTTGAGCTGTTGGATTTCCAGATCCACGGTCACTAACCCATCGATGGGATAGTCGTCGTTGCTCAACCCGCGTACCTTGATGTGATCTGCCGGTCGTAGCGGTCGCTTCTGAAGATGACGATCATAGAACCCTCGGTATATGATGGTGACTTGGGATCCGGTGTCTAGTAGGGCCGAAGAGTAGATTCCATCCACTAAAACTCGGATCAGCGCTACCAGTCCCACTCGATTCCCATCTTCGAGGGATTCAGCCCCTCCAGACGGGGGCCCGTCTGTATCAGCATCCGTCGCATACACCCCACAGACCAAAGACTGGGACAGAAACTTCAGGGGTGAAGGGCTCCGAGGGCAAGAAGTGCCCAGGCGACAATCGTAGGATAGATGGCCCCGCTTTCCGCACTTGTAGCAGGACATATCTCGGGGGATAGCCCGGCGATCCAACGGAGGGGGCGACCGTCCCGCGGAAGGTGATTTCTCAGAACCAGGCTGGTCCGGTAGTTCCTCTTTCTTCTCTGTACTTCCTCTGGATTTAGCGCCGCCACTAACTTTCAGTTTCGGAGGGGAGTGTAGCATTAGATGCGTCTCGTGTTCCTCCACCTGTTGCAGTAGTTGGATGAACGAAGGGGGAGGGCCCCGAGTGAGGTGATCTCGAATCATGGTGGCTATTGGGTGAGACGGACTGGATCCGCGGAGGTACTGCTTCCGGAGATACTCATCCATCTGGAATGGGAGTACGTATTTATAATGCAGTAGCGGGCCGAGGGATATTTGCACACGGTGTATATAGGCGGATAGCTCTTCCACATCCTTCTGGTTTACGGCATAATACTTGGCCCACAAGGCCCCGTCATCCTCCTTTGCACTATAGGCTTCGGCCAGGAATTCTATCATCAAGCGAGAGGTTAAGTCGGGGTGCTGTTCGCGGTGTATTCCGATTAGCGTGGCAGCCGGGGGCCGCAGACACTCCATGAGCCGCTGGCGTTTTACTACATCTGTGCAAGACCACTCTTCCATCACTCCCTGCATGTACTCTTTCCACGTCTCTACCCCATCTTCCCTGGCAGGCACCGGGAGGGTCCCCGAAAAGGCTTTTAGCTTCCGGTAGTTCTGAGCGTGGGTGGCTAAGGTAAGCGCTTCGACTAGCGGCAGCAAACTGGGGGGACTAGATAGCAGATCTATTTTGTCATTCAGTTTCTTTAGTAGGTTACTACTCACTCCCGCTTCCATAGAGGCACTGGATTCCGGGTTACTGGACAGAGAGCGGCAGCTACCGAGCTCACTCTCGGCAAAGTGAATCAACGGAAGGGTGGGGTCGTCCTCCCCCAACGGGCATACGAAGGGGCTTCGAAGGGGGTAGACGAAAGGACTACCGCCGAGCGGTGCGTCGGGCAAGACCAGGGATTGTGGAACGGCAGTTTCTAACACCAACAGGTTATGCCGACAGTCTACAAGTAAGGTATTCCACTTGGAGTTTTGGTCTATCATTACATCTACCAGGCGAGCTTTGGCAAACCCCGGGAGTTGTCGCAAGGCCGTCTGTAAAGTCTCTAGGGGCAAGGCCATGGGTACTCGGGCCAACGCTACGGCGTGACGAGTGGGAGTGCGGACTTGGCGGGCCCAGTTTCGTATCTCTTGACGGGTGGGTAAAGCCATGGTGATCACAATTTAGGTTCGAGGGGCACCCCAGGTCTAAAATCTCAGCAGCGCCTCCAAATCTAACCCTGCTTCCTATCACTTGGCAAGCTGTTACTCTGTGCTGTGTTACCTGCTGACTCACAGGGCCTGAGCCTCTGCCACGGAGAGCCCGGGGTGCATACAATATATATATATATATATATATATAGATAGGTTCGGTGCAGCGCCTCCACCTGCGACAGGTCCCGCCAAAAGGGGAGTTAGTCTTCGCAGGACCTCTATACAAGAATTTCTCTCCCACGACCATGTTATAAAACCAATCTCGTTTACTGATAAGTCAACCTTACGATACATTACATGCCATGACATTCCAATACGCTGGTAAAAACATTTAACACGCCACGGAGGACGTCCACATTTATGCGCCTCGGCGGATGCCAACAATAACTTGCGCCTCGGCGGACGCCAACAGTACTTTCCCCCAATCCCACCACCGGGTGTTCCCACCCCGTGTCCAAATACGTTAATCAGTTCTCTCGCTCCCAATGGCCGTGTGTATGTGTAGGGGTGACTGCGCAGCCACTAGGTCTTAGGTGATTGAAAGAGTAAAGTTGGTGCACTTGATGAAGTACCTGCCGAGCACTTGGTGCTCGGAACTGCTTTGGTTCTTCAAAAAGAGTCTCTGAGGGTCCCGCGCTACGATACGGGGCGCTTCTCCTCGATAGGGTAGTCCCGAACACAGCAATAGTTTAGGGTGTAAAGCCCTTACTAAGGGTGTCCCTAGCTCAGCTTGTCTCTACGGTGACTCTGGGCTTACTGGGCCGGGGGCACCTTGCCTGCGCCTGGGGGTACAACCTCCCAGCGCAGTATCTCCGTCTCCTCGTCTCTCCCCAATGCTCTAACTCACGTGCGCGCAACCACTGCCTATATCTCTGGCAACTCCTCCGCCCATAGGCTAGGCGCGCTCACCTGACCCTCCCCGTGGGGGCTGCTGAGTCAAGGGACTGCTCCTTTCCCGCCAATATTTATTTCCCTCCTTCGCGGGCTTTTGCAACTACTCTTTGCAAGCGCAACCTCTCATACTCGGGGTGAATCAGGGGTCACGGCTACATACTATTAATTTTACACATGTCTACACCATATACCTTTACTCTATATATTGCTAAAAAATATATTTTTACACATATCACTTGTGTGCAATTTATTTATTGTAATTTGAACGGAGAAAGCGTAAGTAAACACAGTCAAAGAAATGCTTTGTACAAACCAAACTAGGGAGTGCAGATGCAGAAAAAGTCCAGAACGGATCTACTGTACAGTAAAAAAGAAGTATGAGGGACAATGCATGGCACAATGAGAAACTAGCTTCTAATTATTACAGCTAGCAAATGGGGCAGGGGAGTATTTGATATTTGATATTTTGATATCAGCTGTAATTGATTAATCAGCTTTCTACAAGAGAGACTGAAAGCCTAAACTGGCAGTGCTACTCCCTCACATGACAAATACAGGTTATAGTCTTCCAATTATCTGAAACATGTTTTGTATTCTTTATTTTTTATATTTTAATTACATTTGTTTCTACATTTATTAATCGGAAGTGGCCAGTAAGAAATCCTGAATAAGGGATACAGAGAAATCTAATGACACCAGCACATCAGCAACTATTCTAATTCAATAAAGTAAACATTTTTAATATAAATTTGTCTTGTGCTTTGATAAGCAAACTGTTCTCAAACTCTTCATAACTTTTCTATTTTTTGTAAAAGTCATAATGCTATGACACCATCACTTTTCTAAGTAGGATATAAATCAGTCTTCTTACTTTTTAATGTTGCATAAATCAATTGTGCCTGTCCAAAAATCTACTACTCATTAATCACTTAATGTAAACTGCATGCTTGAACAGCTTCTGAGATTCTCTCCCTGTAAAAAAAAAAATAATAATAATTTATATGTCTGACACATCTAAAGGGCTTTTAACTTCAGAGTTTCAGCAGCCAAATGTTAAATGCATTTGTTAATTTTATAACAGCCTTACCTAAAACAAGTTACCACATCAGTTAAAATTAAAAGTCCAGGACTACAGTATTAACAAGTGGTATCCTTATTCAAAATAGCTGTATTCCATTTCTTACCTCCATTTCAAAGTTCATTATAGTGTAATCAAATACAGTGCAAATGAAACATTTACAAGCTGTATATAAGCTACAAAAGTCCCAAACCATTTTATATACATATCATTCCCCATTATACCCATCAGATTGTCAGATGACTAGTAAGAACATAATGCATTTAACATTAGCAAATAATCAATGAAAAATGTGTAAGTACTTAATTAAAATCAGCAAATCATCAGTCCATTATAGCACCAAAGACCATAGGAGAGCTTACTTACTGTAGCCTCACTGGCATTGAATGGCTTAATGTCACCTTTAATTTACATACTTGTGGTTATTATGAAGGGAGATCCAGAAGAAGGAAAAAACGGAGCACAACAGTTCCAAAAACTCTGGGGCTTAAGCAAGATATGCAGTTAAAAAAAATACTTTTATTGCTTGGCAGACATCATGGTGGTATACAGTGCCACCTCTGAACGGTTTAGCGCTAAAAATAGCACTTTAACAATGAGTGTATATATAATGTATATATAATTTTATTTTTATTATTACATTTATATTTGTAAATATTTGATAAGTAATAGTGTCAGGAGAGTTTGCTGGCTCCCCATTGGCTATTTTCCGGCGCCTCTATCTATTTAGATGTGCTCTGGGACTGGCCACTTTGGGATTCCACCAATCACCCCTGACGTATAGGTATAAATACACAGTCCTCCTTGGTCTTGTCATTCCCTTTGACAAAGTCGATCGAGTTTGACGAAACACATCAGGGTACGCAATTGCGACATTACATCATCACGCAAGTGCACGCTTTACTGATGGAGCGTGCAAGGAGCTGGATTGAGGCTGTTTTACTCGTAAGCTGTATTAGAAGCAGACATGCGGGGCACTATCTGCGGAACTATCAGAGGATGAACTTGTACTGGTGAACAGACGAGAATTATTCATCTGGACTGTCGGTGTGATCCGGGACGGTGCAAACCTCGCTGCGTTGATTATTATCATAAATCGCTTGATTTTTCATTACTTTTGTGAGTGTTCCTTTTCCCTCCCCCAATCCCTATTTTTATTAAATGTACAATTTTACGCTATGGGACGTGCTCTCTCTGTTTTCTTTTCGTGTATATATATATATATATATATACATACAAACAAATAAATAAATACATTTAAATGAACTGCGCTAACCCAGTAGATGTATCAGTGTAGATTAGAACACAGGTGTTAACAACTTTATTAATAATTATTAGATGAGATACAAGAGAAGTTAATAGGAGAGGAGATATCAGATTGCTAGATGACGCAAATAAAAAGAACCCAATCATACAAATGAATAAAATGTACATACAATATGTTGGTGCTAGAATGGGGTGTCCCCGTGCAGCTCCTTTGAGGGAAAACAACTTCATTTCCTCCATACCAAAAATGCTACTATGTTTCATATCCGATTTCCAGGATGATTGGGCTCAACTCCTCTCTTGGGCAGAGTATGCCGTCAATTCTGCCAAAAACGAGTCCACCCGGGAGTCGCCCTTCTTTATAAATTATGGGTTCCACCCTCCCTGTCTTCCAATCCCCAACATTCCTTCTGGAGTACCAGCCGTAGATGAACGCATTTCTTCCCTCCAAACCGCATGGTCCAGGATTCAGTCTACCCTTCTCAACTCCTCCCGCAGATCGAAACTACAGGCCGATCATCGTCGTCGTTCAGCGCCCAGTTACAAATCAGGGGATTTGGTATGGCTCTCCTCTAAGAATATCCACCTCAAGGTACCATCTCCTAAACTGGCACCTAAGTTCCTGGGTCCCTTCCCTATTTGTGAACAAATCAATCCCGTGGCATACCGGCTCCAACTACCATCCAGTATGAAGATTCCCAATGTCTTTCAATGATTTTTATTGGGTCCTTATTATGTACATTAAAGAAATGATACGAAACACCATGTTATAGAAAACTATTTTTGATGTCTCTCCGGTGTTCTAGGATGCGCTCTTTCAGTATTCTTATCGTGCGGCCTATATACACATACTCTAATGCACCTGTACAGGTAAGCATATAGACCACAAAGGTGGTATTACAGTTACTAAAGCTTTCTATCTTAAACAACTAATTTGTGACTCTTGATTTAATTTATTTTTTCTTGCTCAAATGAGTACAGTAGTCAGACATTTAGTATGTCCGCATTTGAAACATCCTAATTACATATTTGGGAGCCACTTCTCTATGTTTTCATTCTTTTCCACATACATAATTCTTTCCTCAACATACAGCTCAACCCCATTATAACACGATCCGTTACAACGCGAATCTGCTTATAACACGATGCAAGCGTGGCTCCCAATTTATGTATTTATGAATACTTTACAACACGATTATTGGTATCTTAAATACTTTATTGTACAATGCATACAATTGTACATTATTTCTAACGCGATCTGCTTATAGCGCATTGTGATTCTTTGTACCCCAAGCATAGCGTTATAAGGGGGTTGAGCTGTACTTTGTGCTAAGACATTATTAAGGCTCCTAGCTCACTTAAAGACTACTATTGGTTCTTTTCTTAATTCATCTTTTAAGACCGGATTTTTCTCAAGAATCTTTGGGTGCTTTTTTTATAATTCTCTGTATACTGTAGCACTAGCAGCGCTGTTGTATTTTGTAATGAAAAGCCATTTCTCTGTACATGCATCTTCATTTGTTCCATTGGGCTCCATATTTATAAGAGCAAGTCTGTATTTTTCTCTTGCTCTCTTTAGGAATTCATTGGTATTATAACTCTTATACCCGTTATTTTACAATTTGTTCACTAGAAGCTCCTGACTGTTCTTCAAAATCACTATCTTTCGTGCAGTTTTTTCTCAGTCCTAAAAATTGCCCATATGGAATATTCCTTTTCCAGACATATAAAAAATTACTTTTAAAATCTATGTACTGCTGCGGCGCATCTGAGTCTAACACATCGCTGGTTTTTCCCTGGCTTTTTCCTGGAATTCGACGCACTTCACCTGGAGCATGCCGCATTAATTTTGCGTTCTCAGCCACGGGTCAGGCGCGGTTGACGCGCGGTTGATGCGTTTATTGAGAATGGTTCGGATTTAATAGGTTGCAATTCTTTGCGTGTCCGCCAGATGGCAGATATTCATGAATTGTAATGCGCATGCGCTTCAGTAATGTGTCGACTTGCAGGTGTTTCGTTTAAAAAGATACCACAGTGTGCTATGGTAACTTTGCCTTGAGACTGAAGGAAGAGGTTGCAAAAATGTATCAATTTAGGCTTATCATATTAAAGAAAGACAAAGACCAGTTTCGGTGACAGTATTCTCCAGAGACCCGCCGCCCGCCATGAGTGTTCAAATGCAGCCCGTTTTCCAAAAACCGACAGAAGTTACGCGTATTTGATATGGGCCGCGATTAATGCAACAGATGATAAGATGGCAACAGTTGTTCAAATTTATCAGTATTTTATCGAAAACTATGACTTTTACAAATTTTCGCCAGCTCCTCATACGTGCAAGCGTGCAATAAGGAAAAGGTTAGTATTGGTGTGTATCACCGGCTTTTTCCTGTATCTATGATAATGCAGACGGCAAAAGGCGAAGTGTCGTGTTAAAACCAACTAAGAAACGACAGTCGCTGCCAAGCAATGCACCGGCACCGTCTTCCGATAACGGTCCCACCGCCAGTGACAACCCTGAGCCTGAGTCAAATTTCGCGTGCAGTTTCGATCAAGCTTGCATGTACCTAAGCAATTTCCAGCCTCATCAGCTGACTACAGGTGGACTAGTCCCGCTGCAAACTATCGACGTGGATGATCAAGAACACTGGGCTGGCAGTGGACCGGTGCCGGCGCCAGCTGAATAGGAAATTCTATGGTGAGTATTGTTGCCGTATTATTTTCTGTGTTTTTTTTTTTTGACAATACAGTATCAATATCGGTGCGATACAAAAGTCAAGCGATTCTCCTGTAAACAATATCATTGGCTGAGCGGCTTCTACAGTACTGAACTGCAGATACTGAACAATTGGTGGAACGCTAGTCGCATGCGCATTGGAACCTTGTTGAAATGCATATGTGTGTCATTACATCGATGGTAGGCGCATGTGCATGTGAACAGGAGACGCCCCCCGAGAAAATTATTGGTGGGACTGGCTGGGAACGTCTGTAGGGGACTGACCATTACAGTAAAACTTTTCTTTTTGTTTTTCCTCAGATATTTCGATGGATAATATCGCTTTGTGTAACAATGCCTGCACATTGCTGAATCGGATTTAAAAAGCCACGTAACGGAGTCGACAGTTTAGTGGCCGTTGTTATTGATTAGGATAGAATACTGTACCTGAAACAGTATCCTGATGTTTTCCGGCCGTACAGTACAATACTTTTTTATATACGGTATACTGTGTAATAAACCCGAAAAAATAAAAACTATGCATTTATTCTACATGTATTACAGTACTGTACATACAGTATGTGTCTTCTATACAGGGCCAGTACATACAGTACAATACAGTATGTGTCTACTATTTTTTTTAATACTCTTATACTGAGCATGCCTACAGTATACAGTGCAGTATGCCTCGACATTCTAGAAACACTGTATTTTGTTACAGTAGCAAAGGAGCCAATGGAACAATGTAAAACAAATAAACATGTTCTTTTATTGGTGGAGTAAGTACAAAAACATTTATTTACAAATACTGTACAATGTAGAAACATTTTAAGTGCACAGCAATTCAAAACATCAACAGGTGTATGGTTTACTGCTACAGTAGTGAAAACATTTATTTATGTGTAGAAAGTAAAAACATTTACAGTCAGTCAGTATGGTTTACAGTCACATGTTTTAAAAACAAATTCTTTATTCATAAAATATACAAAACCCAACATCTCCTTTATTAAAGTCAAAACATATACAGTGGGATGGTCTGCAAAACAGTCTGCACCAGTACAGTCCTCGAGGGCAGCAGACAGGCCCGGGTTTTCAGGAGAACCTTGAAAACCGTGCCTGTTTGCGGCCCTCAGGGACTGGAATTGTGCAGGTCCTGTGTGTGTGTGTACAGCAAGTTAAAACATTTCTGCATAAATACAAGTTAAAAAAACACACAACATCTCCTTTATTTAAGTACAGCAGGTCAAAACATGTACAATACAGTTCAACACAACAGTATGCTCTTACCTGTGATTAAAAAAAATCTTTATTCATAAAATGCAGTATACAAAACTCAACATCTCCTTTATTAAACAAACATACAGTATACAGTACAGTGGGATGGTGTGCAAAACAGTCAGTCAGGCCTGCACCACTCCAGTCCTCGAGGGCAGCAGACAGGCCCGGTTTTCAGGACAACCTTGAAAACCGTGCCTGTTTGCGGTCCTAAGGGACTGTAATTGTGCAGGTCCTGTGTGTGTACAGCAAGTTAAAACAGTAAGTTAAATACAGTACAGCAGGTCAAAACATCTCCTTTATTTAAGTTCAGCAGGTCAAAACATGTACAGCACAGTTCAGCACAACAGTATGGTCTTACAGTTCCCGTGATTAAACCAGAAAGTCCTCAACATTGTCCGTCCATGGCCGATTCCTTGCATGGCGCAAAACCCCATTAATGCAGTCTCGAACGCCTTTCATTACAGGATCTGTAATTGGATAAAAGCGCCGCATTTCATCCAGAATGTTCTTTCTTAATTTGGCAGGAAGCGCCTTTTTACGCGATGTCCTTTGTAGTTCACTCTGAAGGCCCAGTCGCAGTACAACGAGTAGGGAACATGGTGCTTAAAAAGTAACAAGGCATACTTGTGGGGTGCACCAGCACTCTTCACCCTATACTTCTCCCTGAGCGCCGGTGGCAGATCGCACAGGGTGATGTCAGGCACCGTATCGATGCGAGCGAATGTAGGTCTTTTGGGAGCGGGTGTGCTTGAGGCGACGGGCGATGGTAGGTTGTCGGGGAGGAAGCTTTCCTCCGGTCTTGGTTGCCGTGTTGTCTCCTGGCGTGGTCTTGACGGGATTGTCATGTCCTCCTCAACCGCATACATGTACACTACATCTTCTGGTGGAGGGGGTGCGCTTGGGAATGGAAGGGGGTCGAAGGTTGCATTCATTACATCCATGTCACCCCCTGCTCCAGCGTCGGGGAAACAGGGGCATTAACACCGAGCAAATGATGTATACCCGCTATGTCAGCCTCTATCTTCTCCATCCGTCGATCCATCCGTTGATCCATATCTAGCATCCGTTGATCCATAAGTATAATCCGTTGATCCATATGTAGCATCCGTTGCTCCACATTTAACATGGTCTCCAGAAGCAAATCTATCTTTGCTAGCACAATAGAGTTCCCGGGGAGATCCACACTTATCCCATTCAGCATCTGGTCTAACGAGCTGTTTCTTGTGCATGGCGTGTGGACATCTGGGTGGATGGGTGCAACGGAGGATGAGATGGGGGTTCCATGGAGAGAAGCGGCAGCGACGTCGAAGAAGGGTGGAGGAGGTGACCTGTGGATATACAGTAGAGGAGAAGCGGCAGCATCGTCGAAGAGGGATGGAGAAAGTGACCTTTGGATTTCCGGGCGAGAAGCAAAGTCGTCTAAGAGCAAAGGAGAAAGTGACCCGTGGATTTCAGAGGCGGCAGCGTCGTCGGATAGAACCGGAGAAGATGGCCTGTGGGTTTCCGGGACAGCGGCAGCAGAGTCGTCGAAGCATATGGGAGGAAGTGGTCTGCGGGTTCGATGGGTTGGGTTCTAATCGTTTTGCGTCGAGAGTACATCACCGTATATCTTCTAGACATAATAAGGCTGATGTCTATGAAAACCCTTAGCGTTTGGGGTCAGCAGAATGTTTTCTTTATTGGCCTTAGCCTGTCGCTTTTGCCTTGGCGTGGAAACGGCAACTGCCTTTCGCTTTTTCTGCTTGACAGGCACGGCAGAGGCGAGTGGGTTCTTGCGTCCGTAGAATAGGGGTTGCTCCATGGAAGCAGGTGGCACAATGCAGTATCTGGACAAGGGCAAGTTCAGATAAAGATCATCGAGTGGTGGGCTATGCAAAGTGTGTAACCTTTTATGCATGGTAGCGAGGTACAGGTGTTGAAAGTGGGCGTACTCTAATGTGAGTCATTACCGTATAAATACACCATCCATTTTGTGGATTCACTGCACATTGAATACACATCGACTAAACATCGAATATACATTCTTGTGTTTGTATTTCTTTCTACTCGCAGCAATGGTTGTTAAAAAGATTTTCAAGGATCTCAGCATGCGAATTAAGGAGATGTACACGAGCGGACACCGAATTGCTGCTATCCAACGCTGGTTAGCTACTTCTGGCCTCGTTGTTCCAGCAACCACCGTTAGCTGTCATGCACACGGAAAAAACAGAGACCGCAAAAGGGCACCAAGGGTATCTGACGCGTAAGTATATTTATAACACTTTTAAAAATTTAGATCCAAAAATGTACTGTACATCTACAGTACTGTATCTAATATTTTTGTTACTGTATTTCTGTAGATTTATATTACAATAGTATATATATTTTGTATATTTATATTTATATTACAACAGTATATATGTTTTGTATATTTATATTTATATTACAATAGTACTGTATATATTTTGTATATTTATATTTCTATTACAACAGTATACTGTATATAATTTGTATATTTATATTTATATTACAACAGTATACTATATTTATTTTGTATATTTATATTTATATTACAACAGTATATATATTTTGTATATTTATATTTATATTACAACAGTATACTGTATATATTTTGTATATTTATATTACAACAGTATACTGTATATTTTGTATATTTATATTTATATTACAACAGTATACTGTATATAATTTGTATATTTATATTACAACAGTATACTGTGTATATTTTGAATATTTATATTTATATTACAACAGTATATATTTTGTATATTTATATTTATATTACAACAGTATACTGTGTATATTTTGTATATTTATATTTATATTACAACAGTATACTGTATATATTTTGTATATTTATATTTATATTACAACAGTATATATATTTTGTATATTTATATTTATATTACAACAGTATATATATTTTTTATATTTAGATTACAACAGTATATATTATTTATATTTATATTACAACAGTATACAGTATATATTTTGTATATTTATATTTAGATTACAACAGTATACTGTACAGAATATATTTTGTATATTTATATTACAACAGTATATATTTTTTTATATTTATATTTATATTACAACAGTATATATAATTTTTATATTGCTGCATATTAATAAAACAATATATTTTCTTTACATTGTAGGGAGACAACTCTTCTGGTGGACAAAATTAGTGAGGAGAATGATGAGAAGAGTGCATTAAGGGTCAAATACACTCTGCAGGAAAAGCACAATCTGACTGTATCCGAGACCAGCATAAAGAAGATGAGACGCAGCATTGGATGGAAATATGGACGTGTGATGTTAGTACTGGACAGTACAGGAGGTAAAAGTGTTGTTTAGGAAACTGTACTGTACCGCTAAAATTATTTATTCGTTGTCATTACAGAGCGTACCCCATGATACGGGACGCAAACAAAATCAAAAGAGTGGTCCAGGCCCACGCATGGATCGACAGTGGGGAAACTTTCCAGGAATGCATCTTCACTGATGAGTCTACTGTGTCGCTGGAGAGATTTGCAAGCTTTGCATTCCACAAAAAAGGCCGCATATCTTTGAAGCCGTGGCCAAAACACCCCGTGAAGCTGCATATGTGGGGTGCCATCTCTAGGCGTGGACCAGGATGCATTGTCATCTTTGAAGGTAAAATATATCAAATATAATGTAGCCTTATGCACTGTACTTTACTAGTGTAGCCTTACTGTATGCACTGTACTGTACTATTGTGCAGTTTTTTGAGCACTTTTCTTTTCTTGCTATAGGAACCATGAATAAAGATTTCTTCCAAGACAACATTGTCCCTGAGTGCAATACATCACACGCGAGTTCCCGAATGGTCACCGCTTCTACCAGGACAACTATCCAAAGCACATCGCGTCAACAGCGCATTTCCTTGAGCGCGGTATCAACCGGGTGAAGTGCAGTAGACCGTGTCTCATTTTTCCCCCACTGTTTTTACTGTGTACTGTATCTCTTAAACTAATTGTCCTTTTTGTCCAATGACAGATCGCCAGACTTCAATCCGATCGAAATGGTCTGGCATCAGCTGAAGGATCATATCCGGAAAGTGGTGAAACCCTCCAAAAAGGACGAGTTGTTGAAAGGCATAATGAGTTTTTGGAACGATGTACTCAACGTGGAACGCTGCAATAAATATATAGACCATATTGCCACTGTGTTGCCCATTGTGATCGCGCGTAATGGGCAAGCATAAGGAAAGTAGTACTGTGCTGTAGTATTGTAAGTACAGTATGATACAGTTAAGTATGGCACAGATTTTTTCTTTCCCAATAGTCAGAGTATACAGTTGTTACAGTTTTTTTCTTTACAGAGAGAGCAGCACCAGCCATCAGGTTACAGTACATACTGTAGTATTTAACAGTAGTCAGAGTATACAGTAGTTCCAGTGTACCGTAGACTAGTTTGACAGTACTACAGTAACTGCCTACTAACGGCTCAATTTTTTTTTCAGAGAAAGCAGCACGAGCCATGTACAGTAGTACTACAAATCACACAATGCCATAATACAGTACACAAATAACTGCACTAATTTTTTGTTTTCTTGTCGTTTCAGGAAAAAGGGTGGCCTGGGGGGAGGTGGGGTGTTGTGTCCAGTCTAATCTGCTTGTACAGTCAAATGTACAGTATATAAATAGCAGTAATGATGTACACAAAACCTCTCCTCTCTCAATGAACTACTGTACTGTACACAGAATGAGGAACAAGATAAAGACGGAAAAAATAATATTACTATATATATATATATTATACATTACAGTAAATATTATTAAATAATATTCTTATAAATGTGCATTATTCATGTTTCCCCATGTTTTACAAATGTTTTCTAAATGTTTATCCAATTTCAATCTGCCAGAAGAACTTAATAAAGACAGCATTATGTATTATTCATGATTATTTTTATATTTGTATTTTTTGGTTCCTGATAAAATAAAATGAATATTTATTCACATTCCTGCTAATCATAATCATTGACAACAACCACAACCCCCCCCCCCAACCCCTTCAGTACACCAATGAATAAGAATGAATGACAAAACAACATGAATCAGTTAATGGTTTATTTAACACTCAATTTTCACAATACTGTGCAAATCAGATTTAAATTTCAAAATTGAGAAGGGATTTTCCAAAGCGTTACCGTAAACTAAGCCTCAAAGGGTTGGGGGGGGGGGTTGGGTGAGTCATGTGCAGTAATCAGCTAGCTCCCATCTCAAAGAGGATTACACAATGGCAAAATTCAGAAAATTAATGACTCTGTGGAGAGAGGGGGTTGGGTGACTCATGCGCAGTAAGCAGCAAGCTCCCATCTCTTAAAGGATTAGAGAACACGCAGGCGCAGTGAGGCGATTGACGCTCGGCTAGGGACGGATTAAAAACACAATGACTAACTAACTTCAGAAAATTAATGACTCTGTGGAGAGAGGGGGTTGGGTGACTCATGCGCAGTAAGCAGCAAGCTCCCATCTCCAAAAGGATTAGAGTACACACAGGCTCAGTGAGGCGATTGACGCTCGGTTAGGGACGGATTAAAAACACAATGACTAACTAACTTCAGAAAATTAATGACTCTGTGGAGGTGTCTGTTGATAAGAGTTTGTGTGTGCGTGGGGGAGGGATGAAGGATTAGTCGTGCAGCAGTTCAAAGAAATAACATACAGTACTGTACTGTAGAGTACAGTAATTTCAAAAGGCAGTTCATAATAATACTGTAATTTGATCCCTACACCCCCCAAATACAGTACATAAAAAGCACACAAATCAACCATGTGCAGGCAAACGCACAGATCTAATATCATAATATCAAGATTGTTTTTGCAGGCGTGTGGATAAAATAACAGTTAAAAGTTACAGGCGCATGAGCAGGAATAAACTAGCTCCCATCCGAAAGAGGATAACACACAGGCGCATAGAGAGGTGATGCTCTGTGCAAATCACATTCGCGAAGGGATTTTCCAAAGCATTGCCGTAAACAAAGCCCCAAAATTCCCATCTCAAAGAGAATTACACGCAGACGCAGTGAGGCTTTGTAGCTCGGCTATGGACGGATTAATGTGTGACATTCCCCTCCCCTCCTCGGTATTAGTGACTCATCTGTAGCTTAGTGAGCTCATTGGTCCATGCGTTGGGCCAATCAGATCGTACCGTGACGATTTCGCGCCAATTACATGACACGTCATTAATCAGCTGGAGGCAGGGGAACTCCTATATCAGCTGCGGTAGCTGCAGTCTGTAAAATATTCTCGTTGACAAAGGGCGACGGCCCGAAACGCGTTCGAGATTTTATCTTATCCCATGCCATGATGTCTACCATGGAATAAAGGACTTTTAACTACCGGTATCTAGCCCCCTCATTTTTGCAGTTGCTGTGCTCCGTTTTCCCGTGTGGATACTTTTTGCTGCTCATCTCTACGTGATGCACGCCGTGGGATTCACCCTACAGGACAACTCTCTATTGTGAGTAACCCTATCTGCTCATTAAGGTCTGGGTGTTATATCATTGTTGTCTCTTCTCCAGGGGGACGTTATGCTTTGTGTTACTGGGAGGTCAGAGATTTATTACTGACACTCACCAAACAGCACAGTTTCCCCACATATTAGGAGATATGCTAAGAGACACAAATCACATATGTTTTGCCAGAGAGTGGTGTTTTCCTGTTCTCCTCATTTAGAGGTTACATACTAGATGGCATCTAGTGATTTCCTACAGCTGAGCACGGTACACTAGGAACGCGGTTTCCTAGTATCTACAAATACTCTCACTACATCACTTGCTGGCTTGGAAGATCAATTATTCTATGAACTGTGTATAAATCCTTTTTGGGGGCTAGAAATTACCATTTTGATTTTTTATATTGGATTGGGAACATCTGGCTATGCTCTGAGATGGAGGAAGCAATAGAGGAGGATATCGCAGTGAAACATATTGAACCAAATACAACATTTGTACAAAACTGTGCAGACAATACAGGTCGCAAGAGAAGGGCGGCACATGTATTTGAGAACACCATTTCTAATATCTGTGAGGATGAAACTGATTTGAATTTATATTTTCTGAAACTAGAAAAAGCATTATCCCTAAATGTTGGGACATTACGACCTTGGATAACTACTTAGTAGTTAAAAGAATACCCAGAGGGTTACGTATCAAAAAAACACCATCTTTTGGCTTTCCCTCAAAAGAATTTGAAAATGAATGGGTCCATATTCTGAATGAATGCTCAGAAAAACTTATTGAGCTCATTATTAAAACCAAAATCCAAGAAAGGAATTTAGTAAAGAAAACAATTAAAGATTTACAATCTAATTTAAAAACATATAGAGATATGGACAATTTTGATACCCTAGATAAAAATCTCTCCAAATCTGTTAATAAAATCGAGGAAACAATAATGACAAAAAAACAGATAAAATTTGACCGAGATAGAATTGACTATGAAAAGAACCAAATCTATGCGTGGCAAAAACCACCTCCACTGAGGATGAGTTACCAACAAGACCATACACAGAAAAAAGATACCTACAGGAGACCATCATATCCTAGGAAGTCAACCCCAAAAAAGTCTATCTTGAAGAAAACAACATCAGGAACTTCCAGTATGTCTGATGTCTCAGATTTGGATAACCGCACCTCAGCGGTCTCTTTTACCACAGATGAAGAAACTGACAGATACTGTACAGTGACCGTACAGATTCAGAAGATAGACAAAGAAAAGATCCTCCACATCATCAGGGGGCAGCGTCAACTTCATACGATCTACGGGATCTTAAGGAGTCAAAAAACTCCCTAAAAGGACGCGGCGCTCGCCCAAAAGAAGGGCCCATAAAAAAGAGGAAAATGGATCATTGATTATGGAGAATAATGTTGTGAATATCTCAGGGATAGACTTGTCAGAGGGGGAATTGAACATTCTTAACAAAGGTCTCAATTTTGCTATCCAGGACAATTTTGATCTGTTCAGTACGGTGATAGACCTACAGAAGTATATTCGTAAATTGTCATTAAAAAAGTTTTTCCACTCTAAGCAGCCTGTTGTGGGTGTCGCTCCCCCGCTAGATGCCCCAGATGATATAGATCTGGGTCCTCCGGCGGATGATCTCATCAACCGCAGGCTGTCTTTTAGAGAGTATACTGCAATACAGGACATGGAGGATTTATACACTGAGCAAGATAATACTGATATGCAGAATATAGGGGCGGAAGAACAATTTCTATTTCTGACAAATACGAAACATACATCCCTCAAGAATAAATCCATATTCTGTCCGGAATTTTCTAAAGGTCCACATTTAGAGACTTATGAGAGATTAGTGGAAAGAGATCTGCAGCTTTTGGCCAAGGGCTATAATTTCTCAACTTCAGAGTACAATAATCTGTCAAGAGAGGAACATCAGCATTTCTCTATCCTAAAGAAAAGGAGTGATATAATAATAAAGAATGCAGACAAAGGGGGAGCGTTAGTGGTCTTGAGTTCTGAAATGTACCATACTGAAGCCTTAAGACAGCTCGATAACATCGAGGCTTATTGTAAACTCACTACAGACCCCACACAAATGTATCTCAAAGAAGTTGGGAAACTTATAGATTTAGGTAGGGAGTTGCGGGTTTTGTCCAAACAGGAAGCAGATTTTCTTATCAATCCTTTTCCCACTGTACCTGTTTTTCACCGTCTCCCAAAGATTCATAAGTTACTTACATGCCCTCCAGGCAGACCAATCATTTCCAGCATTGGATCTTTGGGAGATGGTGTATCCAGGTATGTGGACTTATTTTTGCAACCATTGGTTCAAAGATTACCCTCTTTTTTAAGAGATTCTTTTGATTTACTTACAGACATTGGACAAATCACATGGTGTCACTCGTACATATGGGTCACATTAGATGTGACCTCACTCTACACTATCATTGAACACTCTAAGGGGATAAAAGCAGTTAGTCACTTTCTTAATTCGTCTAATCTTCACTTGGCACAAATCACTTTCATTATGGATTTCATCTTGTTTTTATTGCAACATAATTACTTCACTTTTGACGATCAATATTTTTTACAGACACAGGGGACGGCTATGGGCACATCATTTGCACCTTCATACGCCAATTTGTTTATGGGATTTTGGGAGACTTATCACGTTTTCGGTGACAATAATCCTTATAGACAGTATATTAAATTCTATCGTCGTTATATCGATGACTTACTTTTGATTTGGTGTGGGGACACTCAGACACTTGCATCATTTTTAGATTATATTAACGCCAATGACTGTAATCTCAAATTTACTTATACAATACATGATCATCATATTGATTACTTGGATCTGCATCTATATGTCGATACTAATTTACAGATACAAACAGACATATATAGAAAGGAGAACTCTCGCAACTCCCTGTTGAGAGCTAATAGTGCACATCCGAGACCACTGCTCAATGGTATCCCTAAAAGTCAGTTTTTACGACTGAGAAGGATTTGCTCTACTGAAGAATCCTTTGATGTTCAAGATGAAAATCTCAGATTAAGATTTAAAGCTCGGGGATACTCAGACAGTGTTCTGGAGAGTGCACTTAGTAATGTGAAAAAGCTCAAGAGGACAGATCTCTTACATAGATCTAAAAAGAACGAAAAAAGACAAGAGAATTATGATACAGAGGCACCGCTCTGTATTACCACCTATTCCAGACAAGCTGGTATCATTAGGTCTATTCTGAACAAACATTGGGAGGTACTCAGATTAGATAAAGATCTGGAAAAATACACTAAATCCAACCCTAGAATAGTGTATAGGAAAGCAAAGACATTGGGTACTCATCTCTCACCGAGTATGTATAGAACAAAAAAACCCACTAAAAGTACCATCCCCAATGGGTTTTATAAATGTGGATCCTGTAATTTTTGCAAATATGCCCTACCTATCAAATTCATGAAAAATATACACACAGGCCAAAAATTTAGGATTAATTCCTTTCTTACATGCAATACAAAATATGTGATATACATTCTGAGATGTGCATGTGGTTGCAGTTATATAGGTAGAATGATTAGACCTTTGAAAATAAGAATCAGTGAACATATCAGAACCATCAAGAATAAAGATGAGAAATTTCCAGTCGCAAGACATTTCAATCAATGCTCAATGGGCTCAATAGACCAACTTACATTTAGCGCCATTGAACATATTGCATTACATCCGAGAGGTGGAGATAGAGAATCTCTTCTCAACTGCCGGGAGATGCATTGGATTAATACCCTTGGGACTTTGATGCCCAAGGGTATGAATACTGACTGGGAACTCAAACATTTCCTTAAATGAATTTTGTTAGACATTCGATGTATTAGTATGTCTTCTTCCATTTGCATTCCCTTCTCCCCCCTCCCCCCCTATCCCTCCCTCTTCCCCCCCTTCCTCCCCTTCCTCTCCTTCCCCCCCTCTCCTCCCCCCTCCCCTTCCCCCCCACTTCTTCCCCCCTCCCTCCCCCCCTCTTCCCCTTCCCCCTCCTTCCCCTTCTCCCTTTCCCCCTCCCCTGTCCCCACCCCCCTTCCCCCTCCTTCCCCCTCCCCCCTCCCCTTCCCACCCCCCCGTTCCCCCCTCCCCCCTCCTCCCCCCTCTCTCCCTTTTCTCCATGATGCGTTCATAACTCATTTTAGGCATGTCTTACTTAGTTTAACTATTTTCTTATATTCCAATCTGTATATCCTTGTATAATTATTTTCACTTATGTATAATGAGTTAGGCTCAACTTTCCAATTCCTACGTTCACTGCGACCTATACAAATGTTGTAGAAATATCATTTTCTCGTTCACTATATAATTATGTCTTTAGGATTGCAATTTTCCTATGTATCTGTATGTATCAATGATATTTATTTATTTATTTATAAAATATTTTACCAGGAAGTAATACATTGAGAGTTACCTCTCGTTTTCAAGTATGTCCTGGGCACAGAGTAAAACAAAATAATACATGGTTACAAATACAGTTACATAAATGAACAAGGTATACATTATATACAAGACATTGCATGCACAGTTAAAGAAAATATATATTATGAGCGTATGAAACAGTTACAGACCAGATTAAAGTGTGAGACAGCCTTAGATTTGAAAGAACTTAAGCTGGTGGTGGATGTGAGAGTCTCTGGTAGGTTGTTCCAGTTTTGGGGTGCACAGAAGGAGAAGGAGGAACGTCCGGATACTTTGTTGAGTCTTGGGACCATGAATAGTCTTTTGGAGTCTGATCTCAGGTGATAGGTGCTGCATGTGGTAGGGGTGAGGAGCTTGTTCAGGTAGCTGGGTAGCTTGCCTAGAAAGTATTTGAGGGTGAGACAGGAAAGGTGAACTTTGCGCCTAGACTCTAGTGATGACCAATCTAGTTCTTTGAGCATTTCGCAGTGATGTGTGTTGTAGTTGCATTGGAGAACAAAATGACAAATTGAATTGTAGAGGGTGTCAAGTTTGCTAAGGTGGGTTTGAGGAGCCGAGCCATATACTATGTCTCCATAGTCAATAATTGGCATTAGCATCTGCTGTGCAATACGCTTTCTGACCAGGAGACTTAGGGAGGATTTGTTCCTGTAAAGTAGCCCTAGTTTGGCATAGGTCTTGGTTGTCAGGGTATCAATGTGCATCCCGAATGTTAAGTGGGAGTCAAACCATAAGCCCAGGTATTTAAAACTAGTGACAGGTGTTAGGGTGGTTTTAGCGTTGGTTCTAATCAGGAGCTCAGTCACTGGAAGCTTTACAAATTTAGTCTTGGTCCCAAATACCATTGTTACAGTCTTGTCAGTGTTTAAAAACAGTTTGTTTTGGGAAATCCAGTTTTCGAGTCTCAAAAAGTCAGACTGAAGTATGTGTTGAAGGTCAGAGAGGCTATGGCTGTGTGCATACAGGATTGTGTCATCTGCATACATGTGTATTGAGGCTTCCTTACAAGCTGTGGGAAGATCATTAATGAACACTGAGAAGAGTAGGGGCCCCAGAACAGAGCCTTGCGGGACACCACAGGATTATGGATTATGATTCATATGCTTATACACTGTGAATAATCATTTCATCTATTCCACCACTTCAGCGTTCAAGATTGCTTTTAACATGTTTATATGCTTTTGTTTTTAATATTGCATGATCTGTACCAGTGTATGCTGATTCTTCAACATACGCATGCTGCGCATATGATATGTGTGACATTCCCCTCCCCTCCTCGGTAATAGTGACTCATCTGTAGCTTAGTGAGCTCATTGGTCCATGCGTTGGGCCAATCAGATCGTACCGTGACGATTTCGCGCCAATTACATGACACGTCATTAATCAGCTGGAGGCAGGGGAACTCCTATATCAGCTGCGGTAGCTGCAGTCTGTAAAATATTCTCGTTGACAAAGGGCGACGGCCCGAAACGCGTTCGAGATTTTATCTTATCCCATGCCATGATGTCTACCATGGAATAAAGGACTTTTAACTACCGGTATCTAGCCCCCTCATTTTTGCAGTTGCTGTGCTCCGTTTTCCCGTGTGGATACTTTTGCTGCTCATCTCTACGTCATGCACGCCGTGGGATTCACCCTACAGGACAACTCTCTATTGTGAGTAACCCTATCTGCTCATTAAGGTCTGGGTGTTATACCATTGTTGTCTCTTCTCCAGGGGGACGTTATGCTTTGTGTTACTGGGAGATCAGAGATTTATTACTGACACTCACCAAACAGCACAGTTTCCCCACATATTAGGAGATATGCTAAGAGACACAAATCACATATGTTTTGCCAGAGAGTGGTGTTTTCCTGTTCTCCTCATTTAGAGGTTACATACTAGATGGCATCTAGTGATTTCCTACAGCTGAGCACGGTACACTAGGAACGCGGTTTCCTAGTATCTACAAATATGGACGGATTAAGAACACAATGGCAAGATTCAGAAAATTAACGACTCTGTGGAGAGGGGGGGGTTGGGTGACTCATGCGCAGTAAGCAGCTAGCTCCCATCTCAAAGAGAATTACACGCAGGCGCAGTGAGACTTTGAAGCTCGGCTATGGACGGATTAAGAACACAATGGAATGATTCAGAAAATTAACGACTCCGTGGAATTTCAAATCCTTGAGCTAGCGTTCGTGGGGGAGCGGGCTACAGATACAGCTGCATGAAGTTCAAAGCTAAAGACATACTTTAATTTCAAAAGGCAGTTAGTTCATCATAATAATACACCCCCAAATACAATACGTAAAAAGCACACAAATCAACCATGTGCAGTCAAATGCACAGTGTCGCAGTCAAAAGCGACAGCACAGATTGAATATCGTAATACAGTAAGATGTTTTTTGCAGGCTTGGGAAGAAAAAAAATTTACAATAAAAAAACATTTTTACATTTTTTTTTGGTCACTCACTCAGGCAAGCAAGCAGTGGCGGGCGAAGTTACAGGCGCATGCGCAGTAAATTCCTGCTGTCAAACAGGAATGTGATTGAAACCAGACACACGTTCAAAGGAATGGTATGGGAGAGATGTACTGCATTGCACAGAAGATAAGAAGTTGAAATACCCTGCAGTGCAGTTAATTATCCTGAGCGAGGGGAATGCGCTGCATATGCTGAAATGTGACACTGTTACAGTACTGTACACGCCTATGCGTTTCAACAATTTTCAAATGAGACATACTGTACAGCAGCACAGCACTGCAAATGCATGTATACTTTAAATATGCAAATTTACAATTACTGCGCGCGCACACACAGACTGTGTACTGACATAGGTTGAACCGCAAAGGTATTAGACTTCCAAGACAACAGCTCGCAAACGCCCCCCTGAGTTTTTACACGGCATTGCAGTATTGCAGACAGCGAGAATAAAATGCTAATATCACAAGCGCGAAAATAACGCAGTTCACTCCGGGCGAAAACGAAAAAAAACGCACCTAACCTCTGGTAAATTAATTTCAAATTCATGTCATTGTTATTTAAAAAAAAAAAAAAAAAAAAAAAATTCTACCAGGGTTCCTGTACCTATCGCAAATCATTTTGGGGCTTTACCTAAGAATAGACTGAAAGAGAATATTAGGCAGTATTCAGTGTATAGGCCGCATGAAAAGAACACCCGAGAAACATCAAAATTCGTTTTCTATGACATGGTGTTTTGCATAATTTCTTTAATATACATAATAAGGACCCAACACAAATCTCCCTTATGGGGATTGAACAGGTAAAAGCAGGGTCACTTAGAGGTTATCTAGGATGCATAAACAAGAGACCTATTGGATTTTTACACTCCAAACGTTAAACCCTTGAAGCCTCAATGAGGATTTAGCTCTAGTAGCTTTTCAATAAGAATTTTCAATGAGAATTCCCTTATGCCATTGGTTTTATAAACATATATATTTTTTATTTTACTTATGTTTTTCAAGTGTCTTTATATATATATATATATATATATATATATATATATATATATATATATATATATATATATATATATATATATATATATATATATATATATAAATATACCAAAAAGAAAGAATGCTAGAGAGCAGGAGCGTTTGAAAAACGCAGATGAAATATTCTTTATGGCTGATGTTAGCCACATTCAGGCACCACAATTGGTAATAGCTGGGGGTAGAGACAATATTAAACTTCTCAATGCCCTAATGCGCAAACGGGCAAGAGTCTGGTGGAATAAAACTGCCCTAGAGAGATATTTAGATCACAAACTCATACCGAGGGGTCTAAGAATTAAAACTTTCCCTGCATTTCAATTTAGTGATCCAAATCATAAAGTCAGATGGGAGGGAGTACTCAATCAATGTTCATTTGAATTGATGTCTATTCTAATTGAACATGACTCCAATACCTTCAAAGAGGTCACTCTAGAAATAGAGGAGATTTACAAGAATCTTGACCAAACTGACTTGCAATTTGTTAAAACTATTGAGGAGGACATTGTTAAATACGAAATCGAAATTACTGATGTTAAGAAAGTGAAATTTAACCGTGACTCTGTTGATTATCAGACGGACAAAGTATACAACTGGCAGCACGGAAAGAAAACAACAAAGAAACCAAGATCAAGGAATGTAATTAATCCGTCTGCTGTATCCGGTGCAACATCAACAGATATTGACTCGTCGGACTATGAATCTAGGCAGTCAGTGGAAGGCGACGCCGGTCCTTCAACTTCTTTTTTAGGACAAAGCCACGGACAAGATCAAGCGCCAGGAGGACGAGACGTGGTAAATCGTCAGCTACGCGACAGAATCAGATATGGATACAGAGGCAAGAAGCGAAGGGGCAATCATGCCAAGTGGTGAGTGATGAGCTTAATATCATTAATCTTTCAGATGTAGTCCTTACCGAGGAACAATTATTTGTTCTTCGGAAAGGGCTATCTTTTTCTCCCACATATCATATCAACAAGTTTAGGAAGAAAAAACCAGGGGAGCGTAGATACCTTTAAAAAGAAAAAAAGACAAACATAGTGCAACCTGTAGCAAAATATGTTATAAGGAGCTCCCAGCTGGGCACCACATACTAAGGCCAATGCCTAATGGGATATATCAGCAGGAACAATTCGGAGGAGATAATCTTTAGAAAAGAGAAGCACACATGCAGTATCCAATAAAATACAGTTTATCCAAAAATGATAAAAGTGGAGGCTTACAGAATCCCAAGGGGAAAACAGCATTGACGGTGGTGATCTCAAGACCACATCACAGCGTCTCTGTGTCAGCAAACCGCCACGGTACACTTCAGCCTGGAGCCGTCTCGTCACTTCCGGTCTTGGGGCCGTCACGTCACTTCCGGTTGCGCCGCCGGTAGGAAAACAGCTACGGATACCCAGGCACTCTTTCCTTCTTGATTAAGAGGTCACGCTCAACGCGTTTCGCCGTTCTTGCAGACGGCTTCGTCAGGAGTAGCAGTGACCTGTCCTGGGTGTCTTATTTATACCCATACTGCTATCAAACTCCCCTCCTCCATAGGATGATTGATAGAACATCCCCCAAAGTCACGGGCCAATTACATGCATGTGACCGCACACAGGGAAATACATATACTTAAAAACAGTGATAAACATTTAATTATACAATTATAATAAAATAGTTTAATAGTACCAAAGCATATTTTAAAAACATATTAAAAATAATAATCCTAACTCATAATAAAATACACATTAAAGTATATAAAAAAACACATCAGCTATCCTACTCTTTCTTAGTCATATTGAGCAGACGATAGATGAATCTTAAAAAGACAAAGAAATTAGGTTAGAGTACAACATCAAATTCCAATAATCTTATGAAATGAGGCAAAATTATAAGGACATCTTGACTATTTTAGACATAGATCGGACCACAAAGACTGAACACCAGTCAATAAAAAATGCTCTCAAAAATTATATAAAAGGTGCAATCCCATCTAAATCCTATAAAAATATGAAATTTACAGAAAAAATAGAAAAAACACCAGGTTAAAGAAAAACACCAAATTTAAAGAAAAACACCAAGTTCAAAGTCCACATTCAGGCCTTGTGGCACTAAGGTTTTGAGAGAAAAGATCCAAAAACTCTCTCTTTTCTTCAGTGCAACATTTCTGTCCCCACCTCTCCAGTGGGGCAGAACATGTTCAAGCACTGTAAACCTTAGTCCTGAAGTGTCACCTTGGTGTATATTGATGAAGTGATTGGATAAAAAGTGAGTAGTGACACCTCTACGCACATTACCAATGTGTTCCAGAATACGTGTTTTAACTGGCCTAGTGGTCTGGCCTACGTATTGAAGCCCACAAGGGCACTGTATTAGGTAAACCACGTATTCTGATCTACACGTAATGTGTTGTTTTATGAAAAACTTTTCTTTGGTAATATTAGACTGGAATCCAAACTTATCGTCCGATCTATGTCTACATGCCAGGCATGTGGTACACCCAAAAAACCCCTTTATTTGGGGTAACCACCTATTACTCTCTTTACAGACCTTTTGTAAGGCACTAGGTGCAAGTGCATTTTTTAGTGAATTAGCTTTTTTTAAAATGACTGTCGGTCTTTCAGGTACTATTTCACCTAGGATAGAGTCATTTTGGACAATATGCCAGTGTTTGCGTATTATTTTAGTTATTTTTTCGGATTGTCTATTATAGTTTGTGAGAAAAGAGAAGTCAAAGTTCTTTTTAGTTTTAACTTTTTCTGTGTTCTTTATAAGATCTTTCCTTTCTAGACATCCTACTTTTTCTACTGCATCTTGAATAACTTGCTCTTCATATTTCTTTTCCCTAAACCTTTCTTGCATAAATTGAGATTGTGTATTAAACACGTCATCATTCGAACAGTTCCTCTTGACCCTTCGTATTTGACCATATGGTACATTTTGTAGCCATTTCGGGTGATGGCAACTGGAAGGTGTGATAAAGTTATTGATATCGACGTCTTTGAAGAAGGTTTGAGTACTAATCTCTCCCTCTTCTATGAGTACAGTCAGGTCCAGGAAGTTAACCCTTTCCCGACTGTACTCACAGTTGAATTTGAGGTTGAGTAGGTTATCATTAAGATAGTTTATAAATCTTTTGAGACTTTCCTCGTCCCCTCTCCAAATAAAGAATAAATCGTCGATATATCTCCGCCACAGGCACAAATCCACACCCAGCTCTGCAATAGACCAAATATGGTCTTCCTCCCATGCACCCATGAGAAGATTTGCATAGCTGGGTGCAAATTTCGTGCCCATGGCGGTACCACACTTCTGAAGGTAGTATACTCCTTCAAACAGGAAATAGTTGTGCTCTAGGATAAATTTTATCCCGTCTAGGATAAAGTTTGCCTGTTCAGGAGGCATATTTGTATCCTTAGATAACGCTCTGTCTATGGCATCATGTCCATCTTTATGACTGATACACGTATATAACGAAGTTATATCACATGTGGCAAGAAACCATCCTTCTTCCCATCTTTGGTTATTTATAACTTGCAGAATATCTGTAGTGTCTTTCAGATATGACGGAAGTTCTTTCACATATTTCTGCAGATACGTGTCTATGTATGCCGACAAGTTTGACGTCAGGGAATCCATACCTGCTATTATTGGTCTTCCTGGGGGATTTACTAAACTCTTATGGAGTTTAGGGAGATAGTAAAAGATGGGTCTAATAGGATGTTCTTTATGCAAAAACTTGTATTCGCTCTCATTTATGACTCCATCTTGTTTCCCCTTGTCCAGCAAAGTTTTTAATTTACACAGAAAGTCTGAGGTTGGGTCCTTTTTTAGAGGTGTGTAAGTATTTTTATCACCTAAAATCCGATGTGCCTCAGATATATAGTCTTCCCTGTTGAGAATGGCCACTCCTCCTCCCTTGTCAGCTTGTTTAATTACAATGCTAGTGTCTTTCTGCAGGATTTTGAGGGCATCTCTTTCGTTTTTACTCAAATTATTCTCAAATTTCTGATCAGAACTAGCTAGCTTTTCGAAATCTTTCTGAACTAGTTGTGTAAAGACATCTAGGTTTTTACCTTTCATATGTTTTGGGTAAAAGGTAGAGGATGGTTTTAGACCTGAATGTATCACAATATGTGCATTTTCTTGTGATAGTGTCATATCTCTTTTAGGTTGAGTGTCAACTTCTTTAGGATCTATCTTAGAATCTATTTTCGAGTTTTCACTGGTTCTAAGCTCAACCTCCTTCTGCCTAAAGAATCTTTTGATAGTTAGTTTCCTTAAAAATCTTTGGGCATCCAAAAAAAGGCCAAAATTACTAGAGCTTACAGTGGGGGCGAACTTTAAACCTTTGGAAATAAGGGACTCTTCGGGTTTGGTTAATACCCTAGAGCTCAAGTTGAATATGTTTTTACCTATTTCTTGGGTTTCTTTTGGTATTTCTTTCTGTCCCCTTCCCCGTTTTCGTCGGTTTTTTCCCTTTTTCTTTTTTCCGAGGAGTGATCCCTTCTCATCAGTGGGGCATATGAATTTATTCCCTGAAAAGAAGTTGACCCCCCCTCCCCTAAAAAATCCTTCTTGTTGTTAAACTTAAGGCCACCTTTCTGAAACATTTTATCTCTTTGGGTTTCTCGTTGTTCTTTTCTATTATATATACTAATTTCCCCTTCTGAGTCATAATCTATACTCATAGATCTTTTCGGGGTTAATTCTATGCTTACTTGTGTTTTAGCATATTTATTACCCTGTTGGTGTGGGGTTCTATATGGTTTTGTCCTCCAATTTTCCCTTTCTGGACTTTTCCTAGTTTTTTTAGGGGTATATTTTCTAGGTTTTTTCTTTCCCTTAGATATGTCCTTTTTTGGTGAGGGTTTTTTTGGGGTTATTTTAGATTTTTGAATGGTTTTATCCACTATTTTAACAGCACTGGATTCAATTTTCTCAAGTTTTCTAGGGGGCCCGTCTTTATAGTCCTCCTCATCTCTTAAAAATTTCTTTACTTTCTTTGTAATTGTTTCTTTCCATAATTTATCTAATTTCTTTTGCAGTTGTGCATCTTTTTCTTTGAAGAGAGCGGTCTGATCTAAAGTACCAATTCTCTCTTCAATTTCTTTCACCTCTATGTCAATTTGTGACACATGATGTTTCTGTTGTTCTATAACTAAACCCATTAGGTCATTAGAACATTTCTCTAAAAGACCATACCACTTGTCAAGGAAGCTTTCATCTTCCAAATCCATGGATGGATCCTTATTAATTCTAAGGCCTCTTGGGACTCTTCCACTTAAAACATATTGTTCTAAAAAGGTGTAATCCCAAAATTTCTTAATATCTTTAGTTAACAACTTCTCCAATTTATCAAATTCTGATGCAAGGATATTTGCTTCCCCTATAATAGGGGCTTTATCCAAATCTAATTTCAGAATACTATTGAAGTCCACAGATCTCGTGTGTCTTCTAGTGAAAATATTGGAGCAGTTGTTATCTATTTTTTTCTATATGTTTTTAAAATATGCTTTGGTACTATTAAACTATTTTATTATAATTGTATAATTAAATGTTTATCACTGTTTTTAAGTATATGTATTTCCCTGTGTGCGGTCACATGCATGTAATTGGCCCGTGACTTTGGGGGATGTTCTATCAATCATCCTATGGAGGAGGGGAGTTTGATAGCAGTATGGGTATAAATAAGACACCCAGGACAGGTCACTGCTACTCCTGACGAAGCCGTCTGCAAGAACGGCGAAACGCGTTGAGCGTGACCTCTTAATCAAGAAGGAAAGAGTGCCTGGGTATCCGTAGCTGTTTTCCTACCGGCGGCGCAACCGGAAGTGACGTGACGGCCCCAAGACCGGAAGTGACGAGACGGCTCCAGGCTGAAGTGTACCGTGGCGGTTTGCTGACACAGAGACGCTGTGATGTGGTCTTGAGATCACCACCGTCAATGCTGTTTTCCCATTGGGATTCTGTAAGCCTCCACTTTTATCATTTTTGGATAAACTGTATTTTATTGGATACTGCATGTGTGCTTCTCTTTTCTAAAGATTATCTCCTCCGAATTGTTCCTGCTGATATATCCCATTAGGCATTGGCCTTAGTATGTGGTGCCCAGCTGGGAGCTCCTTATAACATATTTTGCTACAGGTTGCACTATGTTTGTCTTTTTTTCTTTTTAAAGGTATCTACGCTCCCCTGGTTTTTTCTTCCTATGTTTCGTGTGGACCTTGAAACAGTCCGTCTAAGGGTTTGAGTGTTTTTATTTTTACTTTGTATTTTGTGTTTACCTTCACATTTATATACATAGTTTTTCCATTAAGTGTTTATATATTATATTATTCACTGTGTTTAGGTATTGAGCGCCATCTTGTGTGTTCTATATATCAACAAGTTTGACTGGATAAAGGATCTGAACCTTTTTTGCCGGAAGTTGTTGCTTGCAAAGCACTTTAACAAAGGTATGGGCAATGGGATAAACAGAGAATATAGTGAAGAGGTACTAAACACACAAGAACGTGATTTAATACGAGATTTGGTTTCACCATCATTGCCCGCTATAGGGATAGGTAATGAGTTAAGTTTGGTGCCTAATTTCAAACCAAAATCCACCTTCTGTCCCCCTATCCAAACAAATTCGTGTGTAGAGATTTTTGCAAATCTCGTCACTGAGGATATACTCAACCTAGCCAAAAAGATAGGGTCAAACAATTTATCAGGAATACAATGGAGAGCCCTTCAAGATCTAAGTGGCATGACAAATGTGGAAATTAAACCTGCAGACAAAGGTGGCAATGTGGTGATCTGGCCAAAACTACAATATGAAACGGAGGCCTTCAGACAGTTGAGGGATATTAAATGTTATTCTGTACTTGACTGTGACCCGACGGACAAATTTAAATTGGAGTTGGATTGTATTCTTGAGAGTGCTTGCTCAAAGGGTACAATCACGGTAGCAATCTGTCAAGGTCTGAAGACCAAATTTCCAAAATCACCAACCTTCTATATGCTACCGAAGGTTCATAAACATCCATCTAACCCACCTGGCAGGCCCATTGTATCAGGGATTGGTGGTATGAGTGAACCAATCAGTCGGTTTATTGATACTTTCCTATACCCAATAGTTGAGACGCTGCCTACTTTTTTGCGCGACACTATGGATGTGTTATCTCGATTGGATGAGATTGCTGTTGACGACGGTGTGATTCTTGCAACTTGTGATGTTGAGGCATTATATACCTCCATTCATCATAAAGATGGATTGGAGGCATCTTATAACTTCCTCAAAATGACAACTCTGACAAAACCGTTGATAGAACTTCTTATGCAGTTAATGTCATTTACTCTGACACATAACTATTTCCTATTCAAGAACAAATTTTATTTGCAGTTAAGGGGGACAGCAATGGGGGCGGCATGTGCCCCCTCGTATGCAAATCTTTTTCTAGGTTGGTGGGAACGAGAGGTGGTATTTTCAGAGCCTAATAGGGCTATGACTGATCGGGTACTGTTGTGGTTGAGATACATCGACGATGTTCTGATCCTCTGGCAGGGCAGTGCGGAGGATTTTGAGCGATTTGTCGCTGTGCTCAACCACAACAGTCTTAACATCAAGTTAACATCTAAAGTCAGTCCCACCTCAGTTGACTTTTTAGATCTCTGTATTAAGATTGAGAGTAATGGGCGTCTTAGTACAGATATTTTCAGGAAAGAGACTGCTACTAACGCTATCCTGCACGCCTCAAGTTCCCACCCATCCCACCAAATTGCTGGAGTCCCAACTGGTGAATTCATTCGCCTAAAGCGAAATTGTTCTGATCCCTGCGTCTATGAATCAAGAGCAATAGAAATGAAAAGTAGATTTAAGAATCGAGGATATAGCCATTCTACCATCAAGAAAGGATACGAACGTAGTAAAGGTATGAGCCGGGTATCTCTTTTGAAACCAAAACAAAAACATCAGGATTCCAACAAAATAAGATTTATAGGCACGTACAATCAACAATGGAATCAGGTACGTGAAATCCTTCAAAAACATTGGCCCATTCTCATGATTGATTCTGATCTTCAACAGAAATTAGGCCCCAAAGTGGAACTTACAAGCAGAAGATCACCAAATTTAAAAGATAAATTAGTTCACAGCCACTACTCTATATCGAGCACTACCACATTTTTGTCCACTTTTGATAAGAAGGGCTTCTTTAGATGTGGTGGCTGTCCTGCCTGTAAGTTTACAAAACCAACATCTACCTTTAATGATAGCAAGGGCACAAAGGAGTTTACAATAAAGCAATTTCTGAATTGTCGATCAAAAGGAGTAATCTACTGCCTTACATGTCCCTGCAATAAGATATATGTAGGTATGACAACTAGGGAGGTGCGCTTTAGGATAATGGAACATAGTAGGAACATTAAGACAGCCCATAGGGACCTAGAATCCCTTAAAAAAATCACAATTGTAGCTAAACACTTTATGCAGGAACACAACGCAGACAATTCGCTTCTCTCTGCATTTGCAATAGAGCGTGTATCCCTGGGAATACGCGGGGGAGATTTGGAGAGACTCTTACAACACGAATGCAGGTGGATTGTTATGCTAGGTTCAATGCTCCCAAATGGTCTTAATGACTATTTGGGTTTCTCTATGTTCCTATAATGTGACCTGTTTATTATATCTACTATTTTTGTCTTTACTGCATTTCAAACTATTAATTTGCTTTTTAAACATAGGAGTTACTGCGGATTCTTTATGGAAACATTTAAGTAATAGTGTTATATACGTTTTATGGAGGATTTTTGGTTTAAAGGAATTAGGTTTTGATTTGTTTTTTATATTAATTTATTAGCAGTCTTGACAGTTTTCCGTGATTACCGTCCTCCTTTTATTATATTTGTGGAGATTTTGGTATATTAACACTTTCTTTTATTTTTCTGTTTCCCAATCATAGTGTCATTGATGTGTTTTGACCAAGCTGCGGGATGTTCTGTAAACTTTGCTTTAACCTTCGTTTTCTTTTCTTTCGTCATCATAGATCAGCCTTTATCCCCTATATGCAGGCTGTCTCTGTACTTGCCTGAGATGTTACCCTATTGTCCAGATGCTATACCATTCCCCCCATGTGTATGGGTATCCACCTATAAAAAGACCAAGATCCCAACCAATCAGAGAGGATATTTTTTAAAGGATGAAATTCCTACCAAAGATGCACCAAACAAATGCTTTAATGTGTGACTGCTGCACTGTGAATCAAAGGTGTCATGAATATACAAAGGACGCTTCTACTGCTATTTAAAGTGGTCAAACCTTCTTGCTGTTACACTTTGAATAAGGTGTCTGGGCATTTCAACATGTGCTGCCCATGCGCGAGAATTTGCCTCTACGTTATCGTTCAAAGAGGAATAGAACTCTTTTGAGGGCTACTTTACCCTTTCAAAAATGGCCGCCGCAACAGAGAAATATATACTGCGCATGTGCGGGATGCAAGGGACAAGTCTCGTGAGACCGTTTACTTATGATAATGATGTCATTAATGGCAAAAGCCTCTAACCATAACAAAGATGGCGGGCGCAACAGCTATACTACAGTGCGCATGTGTGAAGCTTGGTGCACAACTCTCGCGAGAGTTTGATAGGACACCTCGCTTCAGGAAGTGGATACTGGGATCACCCCAGCACTAATACACCTGTCTACACAGCTGCCGGAACATCGCCGACACTAATTAAGAGCTTGTATCAAGTAATGAAATTGATTATATGTGTTTCATGTGTTTTTTGGCGCGAATTTTGCAATTGTTTGCTTACTATTTAAATGCCCCTGCCACATAGCCTTAGTACCACTCGTGAGGAAGGCTTAGTTGCCGAAACGCGTTAGTGGGCTAATTTTAATTTTTGCTGCTGTTGATCCTGCCTGCCCCTGCCCTATTTTGGACAACCAATTTAGTCCTATATCTTTGGACCTTTCCAGTGGACAGTGCTGTGCTGATCTTTGTATGCAGTATCTTTACATCAAGGAGCTGAGTATCTTGGGTTATTATATCCCTCCCTGTTTTTTTTTCCCATCTGCTTTGATATATGTATTTGGGTCACTAAATATACATACATTTATGTCTCCTTTGCCCTAGCATCAACCGAGTTGCAATAGGTTTATATCTTGCTAGTGACATTTTTTTACTGCTATCAGCATAACACTTATGTTATTCTTTGTGTAATTTTTTCATGTTTATATGTGTAGACCTGTGATGCTCTATAGTTTCTTATACATGTGGTGACCAGCCGGTCTATATCGCTTTACTGTGGGAACTTATGTTCCCACAGTGAGCCAGTTTCTTAGGGGCATTACATTATTTTGGGTCTATTATTACATGTTGCATTCTATGTTTTTTTTTTTTTTTTTGTCCATTGGTTCTCCTATCATTCATTAGTCAGACAGGTTCTCCAGTTAGTTGTTTGTATGTCTGTTATTTTTTTCAAATTTAATTAAAGTACCCCTTTTATTCTTTGCAAACATTTGTCTGAGTGCTACTTTAGAGGTTTTCTTTTTTGTGTTTCCATATCTATCTCCTTCCTCTAGCACCACCTACAGCTTACATTTCTGTTATAACTATTTCAGATATATTTCTCTGACTTAGGTAGGTTTAGACTTTGCTTTATTTATTGGTAGTGACGCGATATTCGCTTCTTTGTGTATACTATATATATATATATATATATATATATATAAATATACCAAAAAGAAAGAAGCGCCAGCTCCGTGTGGTGTACTGACCGCAGACTTGTTGGACACGCAACTGGTTCCTACACGTGTTGTCCGGTTCCGCTGTGGGATAGTAATGCCTCCTGGCACGCTGAAGATAAAATCCCTTCTATGTTAGTGTTAGCTTCCGTGTATCAGACCTCAGTCAGAGCAAGAGGTCTAGAGTGGATACGCTGTGTTGAAAACACTGCTGCTTCCTAGTATCAAGCCCACAATCAATGCTCCGCCTCCTTACACTGCGTCACTGCGTCACGACGCTCCAACATGTTTTGTCACACGTAGTGACTTTCTCAAGGATCTACAGTACGTGTGACGAAACATGTCCATTTGACCACTCTACCTCTCAATAAATCTCATTTATTTTCTCTATTACATCACGGAGCTGGCGCTTCTTTCTTTTTGGTAGTTTGCATTAATTGTGGTCAGGCTTGATCACTGCTGAAGCTTTTGCCTCCCCTGTAAGGATTGTTCCTGATACTGTTTTTCATCATTTTTGAACATTGAATTGACACTTTTTCACTTTTTTCACAGCATATGTGTCTTATTTCAATTACACATTTTTTTAACACTATATTGTCTTGCACACTCCACTATATATATTATTCATTATCTAGCGCTACTATTTGTTTGTGTTATATATTTATAAAACCTTTTAAGTAAGTAAAATCTCTATGACTCATGTAGACACATATTATCTATTGTTTTAGTTTGTGTGTCCATTTGTAGAAGCTTTTGAATGTACATTTGGTACATTTATATATCCATTTACTAATATGTATAGGAATAGAATAGGAATAGATCTATGCTGTAGGTTTATTTATGCACATTTGAATGAAATTTAAATACTGTACGTTTTTTATGTGCTCATTTATAATGAGTTAAGTATTCCTGGTGTATATCTTGTTTCAGCATTTGGTTATACTCTATGTGATGTACTTAATTGAGTTACCTTTTTAAGCATTTTTATACATTTTACATTGTCTAATTTTACTTTATCTTTGAATCATTCAATTTATAATGCCTAATGATTTATGTTTGTGAAAGCTGTTTTCCAGTAGATGTTTTTAATTTACATTTTTTAATGATGATTGTTATTAAACATTTTAGATTGTGAAACGTCTCCAACCACTGATAGACGACACCATAATTGATCAATCACTGTGATATAGTCTATATTGCTTCAATTAAATTCAACCAATTGGGAAGCAATTTACTTGCACTTTATTTCTAGTTGAAACTGAACACCTGTACATGTTCTGATGATTAGTAGGTATAGCGATTAGATTGGGAGGCAACTGACACAGGACCAGTGATTGTATTGTGTGTATTCATACATGGACTGACTTTTGCGAATGTGAAATTTAGTAACACTTATTGACACTTATTGATACTTTTTGATACATTGAATACTAATAAAAGGTAATTCATGAGTGCATTGTTAATGAGGTTTCTATTTTCTACATCTAAGTTTTTACTTAAGCTTATACTCCTCTAAGTGCAGCATCTGATATCCGATTTATTGAATGCCTTACTTCATAATTTGCCAATTTTGAGCTACTGTAGCACCCATCCTTTTTTTTATTGACTTATTCTAACACCCACCTGGGTGTTGGTTGAGGAATAAACATTATAAATAAAGCAGAGCATAAAAAAGTTTGTATTTCTTCCTTTTAATAATAAATCTGTGTATAGATAAGTGACTTGGGATATAATTAATTGATAATCGCCGAGGAACAGGGCATTAGTCACCAATAATGCCCTGGCTGGAAGAGTTGAAGGCCCAAGGCGAAGCCGAGAGACTTTAACCCAGCCAGGGCATTATTGGCCAGTAATGCGCTGTTCTGAGGGAATTATTACTATTATAGGCTAAATTTAGGTTTTTTTCATAAATAATAGACACTTTTGTATAGTTATACAGATTTTTTTATTAAAATAAAATGGTAAATACATTTAAGCACCTCTATATACACTTACACTGCAGCTATCTATATCCACACAATGCCGTCCCTCTGTGTGTATAAACACACACACTGCAGCTCTACACACAAACTGCTGCGCACACACACACACACATAAACTACTGCTACACACAAACTGTAGCTACAGCCAAAATCTGCTGCTGCTACACACAAACTCTGCCGTTACACACACACACACAAACTCTGCAGCTACACACACACACATACACAAACTCTACAGCTACACACACATATAAACTGCAGCTACACACACAAAAACACTGCAGCTACACACACACATACAAACTGCAGCAGACACACACACACACAAACTCTGCAGCAACACACACACACACACACAGAAACTCTGCAGCAGACACACACACAGAAACTGTGCAGTTACACACACACACACACACACACCCACATAAACTCTGCAGCTACACACACACAAACTCTGCAGCTACACACACACACACAAAAACTCTGCAGCAGGCACACACACACTGCAGCAGACACACACACACACAAACTCTGCAGACACACAAACACAGAAACTCTGCAACATAAACACACAAACTGTGCAGCAGACACACACACATACACTCTGTAGCAGATACACACACACACACACACACACAAGCTCTGCTGCAGCAGCAGACAAATAGACACACACTAGATAAACAAAAATTGCAGCTACAAACAAACTGCAGAAAGACTTAGGCACGTTCTATAGTGCCAGGCGCGTGCTGCGCAGATGCGTGCTGCGCAGATGCGTGCTGCGCCATGCGCAGGCGTATTTTTTGTTGGCTGACGTTAGTCAGCCTTTCTATACAAGGGCCGCGCGCGCGCACAGCAGGAAGAGGGGAGCCGACAGACAGGGGCGAAGATGAGGAAATTCATCTTTTCGCGCTGCTGCCTGCGCTCAAATGTATGTATGTGTGTGTATGTATGCATGTATACTTGGATGTGTGTGTGTGTGTGTGTGTGTGTGTGTGTGTGTGTGTGTGTGTGTGTGTGTGTGTGTGTGTGTGTGTGTGTGTGTGTGTGTGTGTGTGTGTGTGTGTGTGTGTGTGTGTGTGTGTGTGTGTCAAAACAACAAAAAAATATTTATTAAACTTTTTTTTTCTTTAAAAAATCTTATTTAGGACTTACTTTCACTCACACAACCCATGACACACATATACTAACACATACATACACATACACACACATATACATTACCTGCAGCTCCCGGCACTATATACAGGAAACGCATGAGGCACGTGCACACGCGTTCGCATAGGAACGCACGGACGCATGCTGTATATAAAAGCCCTTACTTTGCAGCTACAAACACGCTCTCTCCCTCCTCAACTAAATGGCTCTGTGCAAGGAGAGAGGGGGAGGAGTCACTGCCTGGCTGCTGCTTGCTGACCAATCCCCTGCTCTGTCTGAGAGCTGTTCCTGCTTCTTGACCAATCCCCTGCTCTGTCTCAGAGCTGTTCTGAAAAAAGGAAAAGCTGATTGGCTAGAAATAAACCATTTGCAAGCTGCCAAAAATTCCGGGCATTACTGAATGAATTATTTATTTATTTATTTATCAAATGTTTTACCAGGAAGTAATACATTGAGAGTTACCTCTCGTTTTCAAGTATGTCCTGGACATACAGCAGCGGCAAAGTTTATTCTAACTTTTACCTGGTTTGTCCCGCGGCAGATTCCGGGCTGGCGCCGAATTTTGACGCGCGCCAGCCGGAGCCTCTCATATCGGTCCTCTTATCAATGCCTCTTCCCTCTTCTTCTCCGGGTCCACCGGGTCCCCCGGGTCCCCCACCGCCATCCCCACATCTCCCTTAACCAGGGCTCCCTAAGGGGAGCCCTGGGCACGCGCGCCACGCGCGCATGCACCCGATGCAGCGTGACCGCGCATCAGTGACGCGCGGCACGCTGCGAAAAAAAAACCACAAACCCGCGTCTTCACGCGGGTTGCGGCTCCAGCCGTGTTAGGATAAGCTTTGTCGGTACTGTAGTTAATGACAAATAATACATGGTTACAAATACACATACATCAATGAACAGGGTATACATTATATACAATACATTGCATGCACAGCTAGAGGAGATGTATATTATAGGCTTATGTAACAGTTACAGACAAGATTAAAATGTGAGACGGCCTTAGTTTTGAAAGAACTTAAACTGGTGGTGGATGTGAGAGTGTCCGGTAGGTTGTTCCAGTTTTGAGGTGCAAGGTAAGAGAAAGAGGAGCGGACAGATACTCTGTTGAACCTTGGGACCATGAACAGTCTTTTGGAGTCAGATCTCAGATGATAAGTGCTGCATGTGGTAGGGGTGAGGAGTTTGTTCAAATAGATGGGTAGCTTGCCCAGAAAGTATTTGAAGGCAAGACAGGAAAGGTGAACTTTGTGCCTAGACTCAAGTGATGACCAATCTAGTTCTTTGAGCATTTCGCAGTGATGTGTGTTGTAGATGCATTGGAGAACAAAATGACAAATTGAATTGTAGAGGGTGTCAAGTTTGCTAAGGTGGATTTGGGGTGCCGAGCCATATACTATGTCTCCATAGTCGATAATTGGCATTAGCATCTGCTGTGCGATACGCTTTCTGACCAGCAGGCTTAGGGAGGATTTGTTCCTGTAAAGTACACCTAGTTTGGCATAGGTATTGGATGTCAGGGTATCAATATGCATTCCGAATGTTAAGTGGGAGTCAAACTATATGCCCAGGTATTTCAAACTAGTAACAGGAGTTAGGGTGGTGTTAGCGATGGTTCTGATCTGGAGCTCAGTCACTGGAAGCTTTAAAAATTTAGTCTTGGTCCCAAATACCATTGTTACAGTCTTGTCAGTGTTTAAAAACGGTTTGTTTTGTGAAATCCAGTTTTCGAGTCTCAAAAAGTCAGACTGAAGTATGTGTTGAAGGTCAGAGAGGCTATGGCTGTGTGCATTTAGGATTGTGTCATCTGCATACATGTGTATTGAGGCTTCCTTACAAGCTGTGGGAAGATCATTAATGAACACTGAGAAGAGTAGGGGCCCCAGAACAGAGCCTTGCGGGACGCCACAGGTGATATCCAAGGGGTTGGAGTTAGAGCCTGAGATAGACACATGTTGGGATCTACCTGATAGGTAGGACTGAAACCAGTTTAAAGCATGCTGCCCTATTCCAGAGCTCTGGAGTTTGTTAAACAGGATAGCAGGATCAACAGTATCAAAGGCCTTTGCAAAATCTAGGTATATTGCACCAGTGAAATGACCCCGTTCCATTCCACACTAGATTTCATTGCAAACTTTTAGCAGGGTAGTTACAGTGGAGTGTTTTGGGCAAAAGCCAGATTGGAATTGGCTAGGGAAATTTGTCTTGGTATAGTAATCGCTTAATTGGGAGTGGACACATTTTTCCATGACTTTGGATAGGATTGGGAGAAGGGAGATTGGCCTGAAGTTTGAGACAGTGTTTTTGTCCCAACTTTTGAAGATTGGGACAACTCTGGAAGTTTTCCAGGTCTTAGGGATATGGCCTACAGACAGGATAGAGTTGACTATGGAAGCAATTGGTTTGGCAATTGCTGGGGCACCAAGTCTTAGGAACATAGATTGTAGTGACAGGTCCACATTGGCTGCTTAGTCTTAATTTGAGGAGCGCTTGTGTAATCTCCTCTTCGGATACTGGGCTGCACACCTGAAAAAAAAGAAAATGATACAATTATCAGTGCTCCAAAGTTAGAACGACAGCCTGCAGTCAGTCCTGGGTACATAGAAGAAGGAACAGAGGGCACAACGGATTTTAGCAAATGAAAACTCATTTATTGAGCCAACACAACGTTTCGACCGTGACCGCGATCAGATTATGCTTACTTATATTGGACGTGTCGAAGGACTGGAGGTGTTCTTTGTGCTTCTGTTGCCCCTCCTTGTTTTACGTCTTTGGCCCTTGATGTCTGTCCTCTTCCCTTGTCTAAAAAAAACCTCCCTGGGGTTTGGGTTGTTGCACCTTCCGCTGATGAAGTGGTGTCAGAGTCACTTGTGAAGCCAGATGGTTTTTTAGCCGTTTTTTTTATTTTGTTAGGTTTTTTGCACGCCTATCAGCCTTTCGCCAAAAATAAACATTATTATTCTTTGTAAACTGTCACTACTTTCTTAAATTTTTGTTTTTTAAAATGAATTAAATCATCTTTGAATTTTTGCAGCTTGATTTTAAGCTCATCTAATGATTGGACAGTAATGTCGTGTGTTTGTTCAATAACAATTTCTATTTTGAGAATCTCGTGCCTCACGGTCGTGAGTTGCTGACCCACCTCTTCTATCACCAGTAATATCAAGTCTAGTGACACCTTGTTTAAAATTTTGCACCAATTGTCACAAAAAACAATACTATCAATACTAATTGTGGGGCGATTTTTTTTTTTTCTCTCTTTTTTATAATTTCGTGGACTTCTAAAATTGAAGATAACTCCCCCCAATGACACATGGAAGGACCTCTAAAGAAGAAAAACGATGATCAACCCATCCATTCTACACTTGCAGGAGTACAATTTTAAGGATCTCAAGTTGAAGGAGATCGAGTTGATATCTACTGCGCATGTGCGCGCTTGAAACGCATGATGATATTGCGTTCCAACTACTGAAGACATTGAATTATGAAAAGCAAGCTGACGCTGGTGCAATGCAGCCAGCACTTCAGGCGTCTCAATACAGGAAGGAGATGAAGAAGATCGAGCGTTTATCTACTGCGCATGTGCGCACTTGAAACGCATGAGGACTTTGCGTTCCAGGCATTGAGGATCCGGAATGATGATGTCACAAAGATGGCGAATACACCGAACAACCAGGAAGTGGGAGGATATGAACATCACGATTTCTACAGGAGGACTTACATCTGTTGGGGATTACCCACTTAAGCATACACACTGGACATTGGTTCAAGGGACTGATCAAGCACATGGACTTCATCAACACTGATTGAACAGGTTGCATTGTGGGGATTTGGGGCACTATATATATGTTGTTAGAATAGATTTTGTTTATGCCATTGTCACTTGAAAAAGTCCTTCACGGTCGAAACGTTGTGTTGGCTCAATAAATGAGTTTTCATTTGTTAAAATCCGTTGTGCCCTCTGTTCCTTCTGCTATATGGGTACTCCCAGGATATGATTCAGGTTTGTGGTTTGGGTTGCGTTTCACTAATAAGTTAGTAGCACACCCCACAAAGTAATCATTGAATGCATTTGCAATGTCAGTGGGGTTTGTCAGAGCAATATCCCCCTTAGTGATATTACTTGGCTGTTTAAGGTTAGAAGGCTGGAATATATTGTTGATAACCTTCCAGAAGTTAGCTGGGTTTGATGTATTCTGGTGAAGATTGTCAGAGTAATATTGTGCTTTTGCATGCCTTGTTTGCCTTGTGCATATGATCCTTGGTAGTGCCAGTTACTTTGTAGCTTTTCCACAAGGCATCCCTGAGCTGGTAGAGTGTTATAAGGTCAGGTGTAACCCATGGAAGGTGGGCACCCTGTACCCTTATTCTGTGTAGTGGAGCATGGGTATCACAGAGTTTTAAGAACTCAGACTGGAAATAGTCAAGCGCAGAATCAGGGTCAGGAATTAAATCGATTCTGTGCCAGGGGCAGTTGGTAGGGTCATCCAGAAACGGAATTTTAACCAATCAGAAAGCAGGGATTTCAATAATGGCCGGAATTTTACAGCTTTAGCCTATAATTTGGGATATATTATTTTTATTTACTTTAGCAGAATGAAGTCGTTTCCAAACATATACCACATGTTACAGTATATGTGGACTTGGCAATTCCATTACCACGTGCACTAAAGCTTTCTGCTGGGGCCGTTGTACGCTTGACCTTGCCTCTACATTCTGCATTGATAACTTAGCCTCGTTTGGTCTGCACTCATTTTCCCTTGGAACTACAAAATTGTGTAAATGTTTAGCCTCATTTGATCTGCACTCATTTTCCCTTGGAACTACAAAATTGTGTAAATGTGTTGCCTCATTTGATCTGCACTCATTTTCCCTTGGAACTACAAAATTGTGTAAATGTAAACATTTTAACTTTTGTATTTAATCAGAAGACACGTCCTGGGTTGTAGGTTTGGGATGGGTGTCCTTTCTAAGCTCCTACATGCGCTCTAGTATTGAGTTTCTTGGTGAGTAGCACATTTACCAAAAAAAATATGAAATAAATAAATAAATATTTCAGCTTTATACTGTCATGTTTTTGAGCAATTGCTTGATTTTTTTTTAAACAACAAGTTCTACAGAAAGTCATTATTTTTTTCATTATTCTTTTATTCCCTACCTGGCATAGGATTATATAAAATCGCTTCACATATTTTTTCTGCTTTTTTCCTTAATTTCACATTTTCGCAAAATGTTTACAAAACTTCACAATTGTTATGGAATGTGCAAAAATGCTAAATGTTTGCTAAAAACCCCATGTTTTGCCACATTCACCAGCATTTTGTGAAAATGGTAGTTTATAAACTCCCATGTGATCTGCTGACCCATTTGCTTCTGTGTTGGAATTTGCCATGTACTGTATATTGACTTAATGTATGGCAGATCTTTCACAAATGAAAGAAAAATGGCAAAAGTCACCTATTTTTCAAACTCGCATGAAAAATGAACACTGCATTTCTAATCTTTAGTCCAGCAGGTACAGAAACCTGGAGACATCAGCCAATGGCAAAAAGTGGTGGTGGTTGTAGCTCTTCTAAAATTGTACTCCTTGCATCTCTGAAAGAAACTCCAGTAAGTATGCAAACAATAATAGTTGATAATTGCAACAGTAATAGACCAATAGGGAAAAAATTACCTTATAGAGCAGGGTAAAGAGAAGAAAACAAAAAAACGTTTCATCAATGGTAAAAATGGTACCTCCCCAGTTCCATTTGGAAATTCGGGAGAAGATTTCTTTAAAGAAGCCTTTTAAGTAAAATTCACCTCTGGAAAAGACCTCCTTCTAGGATTGGATATGGAACTCTCCCTTGTTCAGTTACGGTATGTTCTATGCCAGGTGTGGTGTGTTTAAGAGATTGGGAGCAGGAAAACAGCGCACATAGGGGCCAATGCAGTAAGCGTTCATAAGACACTTATCAAACACTTCTCGCCCAAAATGCCTACTGCTATTCAGTAAGCGGTGATAAGTGGGTGATAAAAGACTGAATCGCCCCCCAAAATATTGGTCATAAAAAAAATCACCAAGGCAGTGGTGATAAGCCACTTATCACCGCTTTTCGGCTTGTTCATAAACTCAATTCTAGTATGCATGAACGCCTATCACCGCTCTAGAATGGTGATTTTATCACAAAATCTTCCCGCCAGAAAAAGTTGGCGTGAAGGTGTTGGAAACCTGCAGAGAAGCGGCGAGATGGGACATTTTTCCTGCATAGAATTGATGTCAGGAATCTCTGGAGCTGATATCCATTAATATTAGCACTAGAGACCCCTTGCATGAATCCTACGCAATAAAAATGCATTTACAGTATAATTCATTACCATAGTGGATAGCCTCAGGGACCCCCTACTTCCTGAGATACAGGTCCCGTTATGGGGTGCCGTCATCTCCTATGCATTTAAATGTCCTCGTCACGTGACCGTGGCAATAAAATGCATGGGAGATACCGGTACCCCATAATGGGGCCTGTATCTCGGGAAGTAGGGGGTCCCCGAGGCGGAAACCAATGCGGTTCAGCACAGGAGCCCCCCTGCTCATCTAAACTATTAACAAAATTAAAATGTATACACATACATTTCGGGCGAGATTTGCACAGGGAGAGATGGCTATCTCAGAGCAGCTCTCTCTGCAGCAGATACAACTCGCCGGGTAAGGCCTTTTCAGAGGGTCGTTCATCAGATCACCGGCTAATCGCCCGTTTTGTGAATTTTGCTCTGACAGGTAATCATGGCTTTCTGAATACCGTGATAGAAACGCTCATAAAAACAGTGATTTAAATTGCCCGGCGATTTTTTTATGAACCTTTAGTGCATAGTCCCCATAGTGTGATACAGTTTAATCACTAATAGAAAAGAAGTAAAATATGCAAATTGTTACTTACAATAGTAAAACAATAAAAGCACAATTCAAGTACAACAGACTCAGAGTGAAGCTGCATGGATCTCACCTCCGTAGCATTTGACTGTCTACTTCCGCGTCACGTGATCATGTGTTCTCATCTCGCGGTAATGGTCCCCGTCTCAATAATAACAGCCCACTTTTGGATTCTTTAGATGTAAATCAGAGTGCATTGATTACAGTTATACTAAAACACAAATAATTTTGTGAAAATAAAGGAAACTTTAAAATGTTTTTTTTTCTGATTTAATCTTGTAAATGTTTAAATGCTTGGATAAGATCACTTTCACTAAATTGCGTTTAAACAGTGTGGCCAACATTTACCCTTTTGAAATTGATTGCATAAATAAAGTGTATCACTCCAAAAACATCACTGACATTAATCATCAAATGTAACTCAAACACACCGACATATTTTGAAGTAACATCTCAAGCTGGAAATACTGGTTCATTTACTTTTGAAACTTCTACAAAGTGTACAACATCTCAAATTCATGAACTGAAGATGAAAACGATTCCCTATATATATTACTAGGTCTTTAAAGAGTATTAATCTTTTGTGGCATCTTGCATTTGCCATTTGCATAGTGCTGAGATAATGCAATTAATTATCCAAGATGACCTTCATTTTATGTTAATTATTTCGGATTTTACTAATTTCCAATATATGTTCACCTCTGCTGTCAACTACTGTCAATTTACAATTTAAAGTGTTGCCTTAAATTGTCATACTGTCTGTCTGCTCTGTATCTTTTTCAAGTATCGAATCTTATCCAGATGTGGTTGCCAAATAATTCTAATGACTCAGCCATCCGTGGTAGTAAAGAGAAGATATATTTACGAAAATAGAAGAGGTTAATTAGTCTAATAATTCTGTGAACCAGGAAGAAGGAATATAATTAAAACATTCATAGCCTACTATTCAGCCACAGAAGTAACAAATACAGAAAACACAGGACATAATTGAATCTTCTTAGCTCTTATATATTTAATTTCAGTATTATTTGCTCTATGTTGGGGAGAGGAAACTTTTGTTTTTGTTTATTTATTTGCTTCCAGAAGAAGAGAACAATTGGCAAGACTGGATTACAATGTTCCCTATTTATATTATGCTGTCTAACAGTTTGTGTACTGTACCAATTCAAACACAATGTTTTACTAACCTTTTACTATCAGAGGGGCGTGCAACACATTGTATTGCAAGACTCATTGTGCTCAATGACTGCAAAATCGAACGAAATGGCATGTTCCTACCTCATGGTCTGAGATTTGTGTTATCACAGTATTCAGAAAGAATCAGACAGCACATTCATTTCAGGTCTGGGGACCCCCTGCTTCCCGAGTTACAGGCCCCTGTATGGGGTGCCGGTATCTCCTGTGCATTTAAATGTCCCGGTCACGTGATGCAGGAGATTTAAATAAAGCAGGAAGGCTATGCTTCCCTCCATTTAAAATGACGTCACCAGAAGAAAAATGGCTGCCATCACATGGTAATCCAACCAATCGTATTGGGCGATACACCATGTGAGGCATCACATGGTACACCCCAATCTGATGGGTTGGAGTACTAAGTGACAGCTTCCTTTTTTTTAAGGATGTGAGTCATCTTAAAGGGAGTGAAGTATAGCCTTATTGATTAGCTGGCTTCCCTCCCTTTATCCCTTTAAGATGACGTCACATTCTTACAAAAAAAAGACCCAGTCACATGGTACACCCACCAATCGGATTGGGGTTGTACCATTTGACACTCAAATGTGATGTCACATGCCTTATATAAGGCCTGTCCCGTCTCATTTGAGCCCAAGAAGACAATAGGACAACATCCGCCCCATTGGATTACAAAGAAAGAAGAGAAGACTGAAGAAAAGAAGGAAGAACTTAGTGGAGAGACTTCTCTTCAATCAACATATGAGCATGGACTTCTTCACATAGGCTATTGAGGAGCATTGCGTCAAGGGTCAAGAGTTGGTGCACGAGTAGGACAGGGGTGAAGACAAAAAAGGTAAGAAACACATTGATTGTATGTTATTAGGGGGGGTGTTAGGTTGCTCATTGATTGCCAATGTTCTTATCTATGCCCTTTTCTGGGTATAGATAAACATAGTGTCAAGCAATGCATTTTTTGGCAAAGGCTTGTTTTTTATTTAATTGTTATGTATTGTATTTTTGGTACTTATTTTTTTTAGGTTGCCCACTGACTGCCATAGTGACAAACCATGCCTCTATTATATGGGCACAGTGTACCACTGTGAAAATCAATTGGTTTATTGGCATTTTTTGTTTTTTAATGAATTGTAATGTATTTATATTTGGTGCTTGTTTTTTTATTCGAAGATTGCCCATTCATTGCCTTAGTGGCAAACCATGCTCTTATTATGGGCATGGTTTACTACTGTGCAATTAATGGGTTGATGGTGGGGGTAGTTGCCCCGATGGGGTGGTTAGGGATCCTGGGTGGGTAGCGTGGGAGGGGGATAACTCCTTAATTACTATAGCGGTGACTAACCGCTAAGGTGACTAATGGGTTAGTGGCATTAGTTTTTTTTTTTTATTGTAATGTTGCTGCCCACACAGGAAAAGGCCACGGAGGATGGTGATGAGGATGGACTTCATCCTGGCAAGGTAAGTAGAACTTTAATTTACTGTATGCTGGCTGGTTAATGTTTTATTTTTTAAACTTCAAATTTTATTGAATTTTTCCATAAGGCATAACAGACAGTCATACATTTTATCACTTGGGCTCTCTTAGATAAATGTCAGAGCCATACCGCATGACACCAAAACACAGAAACCATAACCACTGGGAGGAAGGAGGGGTGGAGGAGGGGGGATGCTGCAGATTTTTCAGGTCTTGGTCCACTGTTGGACTCTGCTTCTTTCCAGCTTCCAAACCAGAGACCTCGCTGCGTATCCCTATATCTAATACCTAATACCTTCCCCAGCATGTTTCTTAGAAGAGATCTTCTGTTCTGTTTGTATGTCCTCAATCATCAATCAAAGGAGAATGCACCTAATCCTATCAGAGCCAAGTGGTGGCATTGCTCACTCCCTGGATGTCCGTCTGGGCCAACCATGGCAGCTAGACCTTATGGAAATTTGAGCCAGTGTTGTTAACCAAACTTGTCAACTTTTCCATCTGGCAAAAAAAAAAACTAATTCTGTTCTTAATCTTTTCAATAGTTGGAATTGTATTTTGTTTCCTTAATGCTGCGATCTCACGCCTTGTGGTTCCACCTTGGTTAGTTCTTGCACTGGTCTGTTTAGCAAAAAGAGTCAGGGGTTCATCCAAATTTCGAGGTCCAAAATCCTCTGTAGTCAATTCCGAATTTGCTTCCATAGTGTGGCAATTCGAGGGCAGGACCACAGCATGTGCAATAAGTCCGCTGTCTTTCCACATTGCTTAGGACACAAGGGTTAGTAATTCGGGACAAATTTAGGTTTAGGTACCACCTCATAATACCTTATATGCTTTCTCCTTCAATGTCGTGCATATGGAACGCTTGGCCGCTGCTTTAAATATCTCACTCCATTCCTCGTCCTCTAAAGTCACTCCCAAATCTAACTCCCACTGGGACCTGAAACTTAATTTCTGTGAATAATTCTTACCTGAACCGATCACGTCTCTGTACTGTACATCCTTAATGTGAGTCCCCGTGTGTCATTACCCAACACACAGAGCATTTGAAAATTTGTCAACTAAGTGTGCTTGGTATAAAATGCCTGGATTTGGAGGTACCTGAAAAATTCTGTGTTATGGATGTCGTTTTCTGACTTAATCTGATCAAATGTCTTAATTGTTACTCTACCCTCCAAATTCTTCAAACTCCCAAACCCCTGTTGTCTCCATACAAATTTTTACTGTCCAGCCCCAGAGCAAAGTCAGTGTTGCCATACAGAGGGTCATCAGGGAATGCCTAGAAGTAAGCGAGTACTTACATTTTGTGACCTCCCAGATTGCGAGTGAGTTGAGCATGGAGGAAAGTGGTTTGTTTGTTGCTTTAAGTCTACATTTGGTGTACCAGGTTAGGTTCCAGAGTTCTAGAGGGGCGCATACAGTAATTCACTCTCTAATGCCCACCCATCTCCGCATGCCAGAGTCTATGTGCCACTGTACAATTTGACATAATTGGGGCGCTTTGTAATACGAGAGCAAGCAAGGTACTGTTAGCCCCCCATCAGCCATAGGTCTTTGAAGAATTTTTGCTTTAATCTGCATTTTCTTATTATTCCAGATACATTTTGAGATTCGAGATTGCATGGAAAAAATGTCCGCGGTAACTACTAGGATCGGAAGAGCCTGAAACAGATATAGAATGCGATATAGAAGGTTCATTTTGACGCTGTAAATTCTCCCAATCCATTAGATATTGTATGAGGACCATTCTCCCATATCTCCTCTCAGGGACTGCAAGAGTTTAGGGTAGTTCGCTTTATATAGCGATTTGGAATTTTTTGTGATATATATCCCTAGGTATTTGATTGTATCTCTATTCATTTTTCCATGTCTTTAGGGATGTTTATATTAAGGGCTTCTGATTTGGACTGGTTGATTTTAAATCCCGACACTATTGAACTTCCCTAATAGGTCGAATAGGTTGGATAAAGAGGTGAGAGGTCGCGATAACATCAGAATTACATCATCCACATATAATGCCACTTTGTGGGATTGAGACTGAATTTGGATTCCCGAAATGTCCGGGTTGCTCCTAATTTGAGCGGCTAGTGGCTACATGCATATGGCGAACAACAGGGGCGAGAGTGGACAGCCCTGTCTCGTGCCACTCTTAATTCTAAAAATCTCTGAGGGAAAGACTTGATGTATGACTCTCGCTGCTGGCTTAGTATACAATGCTTTAATTGCCCTTAGAATTCTACATCCAAAACCAAACACCCCAGTGTGGCATCCAGATATGGACAATCTATCCTATCAAAGGCTTTTTCACGTCTAGGCTTAACACTATTTCCGGTATCTTGTTGGCATCAGTGAACTCAATTACATCTATAATTCTTCTAGTATTGTCGGCCACTTGTCTATCTCTAATAAATCCAACTTGATCCGGGTGAATCAGCCTTGGTAGGATAGAGCTCAACCTGTTTGACCAGTAATTTTGAGTAGATTTTAATATCCGAATGTATTAATGATATCAGTCTGTTGGTTTGACAATTTGTGGGGTTCTTGCTCTGTTTGTAGATTTACGAGATGGACGCCTGGAGCATCTGGTCTGGATACGGAGCTCCTGCCAGAACTGAATTGAAAATCCTTAACATGTAGGGGGCCAGGATCCCAATAAATATTTTATAATATAGGTTAGAGAACCCATCTGTCCAGGCGTTTTACAGTGTTTAGATTTCTAACTACCTACATTAGCTCTTCTAAGGTAAAGTCTTTTTGCAGACACTCTCGCTCCAACCCACTCTACCTAGGCAATGTTGAACCGGCCAAAAAGCAGTCCAAAACTTTACCCGGGTTTGCGTTATGCGTCACCTTCTCCCCATTGTACAGCTTTTCATAATACGTTTTGAACTCTTCTACTATGAGTTTGGGGTTAGACGTCAAGCCCCCCTTGCGAGTTCTAATGGAGTGAATATTATAATTTGGTTGGCTACTACGGATTTTGTTAGCCAGCAAGGTACCTGGCTTGTCTGCTTTTTCCAAAAATTTCCTCCTTGACCAACTCAGTATTTTCTCAGTCTGGGAGGTAAGGAGCATGTTGAGTGCAAAATATAATCTCTACCATTTCTGCTAAGTAGGATAGAGAGTTTGTGAAGCTTCGCTTTTAATTGGTTACATTTTGAGTCTCTTTTCATTTTCCTTCCGTCTGCTATATTAATTAATGTGCCTTTAAGGGTAACTTTATGAGCCTCCAATAAGATTGTGTGGGAGTTCACGCTGTCTCTATTTATCCTAAAAAAATTGCACTAATTCTTCCTTTAGAGTTTGGACTATCTTTGGGATCTTTATAATAGATTCATTCAGTTTTCAGTTTGCTAACGGGCTGTCTAGTCTAATTTGTGAGCACTGTAGCTCTATAGGTGCATGATCTGACCATGAAATATCATAGATCTATCATAGGCAATCTTTGTGACCAGTCTATTAGATACAAAGAAGTAATCAATTCTGCTGTAACTATTGTGCGGGTGAGTAAAAAGTGAAGCCTTTTTCTCCGGGGTGCTGTTCCCTCCAGATGTCTACTAATTGTTTGTCTCTTACTCCAGTGAGAAGCAGCATCGTACTTTCGTTCCTGTCTCTTCTGTTCTGGGATGTTTTATCTAGTCAGGTCAATGGTCTTATTAAAGTCCCCTGCTAAGCCGATGTTGCCCTCAGCTACCTTATTTAATATTATGAAGAATAACTTGAAAAATTGAGGATCATTTTCACAAGAGGCATAGATGTTCACTAGTGTTAGGCGACAACCTTGGATAGTTCCCACTACTATTAAAAATCTGCCTTCTTTGTCCCTCTTGATTATATCTATTTTGAAGGGCAACTTGTTATGAATCAGAATGGCGACTCCTCTTTTTCTCTTTTGCGGCGGCGAGGTGGCAAAGTCTAAAGTTTTTGTCTACAAATTTGGGAAAATTTGTTTTGCTGAAATGAGTTTCCCAAAGGAGCAATATATCCACCTTCCTCTTCTTATACTCAGAGAAATCAATGCATCTCCTATGTGAACTATTAAACCCCTAAACATTGTGTGAAATAAAATTTACCGACATTTGTGTTTTTATATGCCTCTCTGACCCCATTTATGCTCACCATCTGAAGCCGCCGGAACCTCCAGAACTGCTTTCACTGTGTATTTCGTGTTGCTTCTTCTTTGCCCTACTCTATGGGATGGTGACTGGGGAAGGGATCACACATAAGGGTAGACAGGGACGAAAAGACATAAAAAAATTAACCAGACTAACTGAGCCTCTTTTGGTCTTGAACGACCTAGGCCCTTTTGCCCATGGGAAGTACTCCTTCCCTGGACCCTCACAACAATGGGCCCAGAGACATGGGTTACAGGTAAGCCCATGACCCAGCAGGTCTTTGTCTGCCAACTGGGTTAGGCCCAGCTCGCTGGGGTGCCAGCACATACCGACAGACGGGACGAAGACACCCCGCCTCCTCCCCAGCACACCTCCTATATAGAAAACCTTACATGAACGGTCTAAACACCTCAACTTAATGAACTACTACTAACTCTAATTGTTTATCTTTACTATATTTCCTTTCCAATAATCCTACTGAACCTGCCATACCCTCTCTCCTGGTCCTATTTATACTCACATATCCCTTGTTCTTACACTTGCTTCTAACCTAACTCCTAGCTCTTATTGAACTCTTTTGCCCTAGACTATAACCCTCCTTAATCCTCCTCCTCCTTAAGCCTTTAACTGCCCCTTTGTAAACCTGGCCTACTCTTTCCTAACCTCCATATCCCACTCCCCCTCCCATGAGCTCGTTCACTTTCTCCCCTCTTCACTTCCCTTACTTCTGCTTTTTCTTAAATTATCTTCCTTCCCTGTCCAGCTAATCCCTCTGCCTCTCCTCTCTCCGTCATTTCCCCCCCTCTCCTTCCCTTCCTACTGCCGATCAGATCCCCTCCATCTAGCCACCACACCACTCTCCCTGTAAACCCCCTCCCTGCTCCGTGTCCACTCCCATCCCCTTCCCCCGCAGTGGAGTGCGCGAACCCCTGCCGGGATCTTAGGGTTAGGTATTTCCCTGCTCCCTCCTTCAGGTCCTCAATGTGTACCTTCCTGGGACCTCAGTGTGTTCCTTTCTGGGGCCTCGCTCCCTCTCAGTCTCTCCTGGATCTCCTGTTCTGTGGCAACGGTCCATCGTTAACTCAGCTTCTATTTTACTGGGCAGAAGTGAGGATAGCCATTTTCCCACCCAATCCTCTACATCCAAGATGCTCTCAGGGATCCCGCAGATTTGTAAGTTATTGCGGCGATCCCGATTTTCGGTGTCCTCCTTCCTTTCCGCTATCTCCTCAACCTTTTTCTTTAGGGAGGCCAGCTCCTGTTCAGTTTCTTTGTGCACTTTAAAGGAGGAGTCCATCTTTTGCTCCAACACAGCCGCAGATGTATCTCGAGTGAGAATGGAAGGATGGGATTCGGCCATGTAAGCCCGAGCTTCCCACAATTTGGGGAGGTATGTAACCAGTGCGTTCACCTATACTATTAGTGTCCTTCCTTGAGCTCTGCATTTCTCCGTGAAAAAAGGATTTAAAGTTCTGAAACAGTTTTATAACGTCTTTTTTAATTATGAGCTGCCATTCCGGGTTGTCATTTTTTCCTGCACATGTCAGCTTCTCCCCCGTCACGCGACATTTCAGCGCCCAAGAAATACGCTTTCAGAGCCAGTGTTTGCCTCTTCCTTTGTGACCGAGAGTCATCCTCTGTTCTTAGTGAGTTACGGTTAATTTATTGGTGACATGGTTTTGGGTATTTATGCTTTATTTCTGTTTATGTGCTGGGCTTTAGCGGAGTAGCGGGATCATGCCGCCATTCCCGTTCACGTCGCGCATGCGCTCTGCTGGTTAATGTTTTATTTTTAATGGGTTGTGAATGATAGTGAATATAAGGCGCTAACAGCTTAAAATAAAATAGTGGTTGCCTGCATGTTAATAGTGCAATATACAATAAAATATGTGCTCAAATAATATATCCCTGCTCAAACCCTCTGGCAGAACCTGTTTCCCGGGTGCCAAGTAGAATGATATAATTCAGACAATCCAGGAGGAGCAAAATATGGGGAAATAAGGAAACAAAAAACAATGCAAATTTAAGTGCAGACGTTGAGACTAAAATCCAATCAGGTGTCAATATCTTGGCTCTACCGGTCTATCTACTCACAAGATGTTAGTGGTATATATGCAGTTGGCAGATTGGGCTGCCACCCCAGGTGGATGCTGTATACTGTGTAACTCCCTCCAGGCTCGTCTCATCAGTGTGGCAATGATACATGTAGAGGAAGAAACAGAACTACATAGCGCGATCTGTCTTGAAATAGACTTTATAAAAAGTATATAGGCATATAAAATGTGCACTTACAATGTGCCAGAATTAAAATCGCATTTGTCACATTAAGAGTGAATCTAGGGGGTACTCCGCCGTTCTCACCGCCTCCTCTCTGGCTCTGGATCTCCTCCGTCTGCAACCTGGGACTCTGAACTCCGTGTCTCCTCCGGTGCGTGTGACGTCACTGCTCAGTGGATGGTACAGCTACGGCTCCCTCACTAGACCAAAACACCACTCAACGCGTTTCGCCCAGCTCTTGCAAGCTATCTATGGCTTCGTCAGGAGTGTGTGAGTTGTAGGGTTAATAGGTGTCCATATATACCCTCTTTGGTCTTATTAAACAATTAGTACAGACAATTATATCAGCGCTATGGTTGATAATGTTATACAGATAATTAGAACTGAATTATAACATTTATACATGAAAGATCATTTTACATGCTTTATTTCCTTATGAAACATCATTCTCATGGATATATAAAATCAATGTGTTTATCTCTATTCAGATATGGAGTTATTTATCTACAGGAGAGTTAAGCTAATTAAACAACTATAATCTGGTGAGTATGCAGAGTATAAACTGTAGGTTAAAGGTATAAGACTCATTTACTTACTTATTTAATTAATTTATTTAATTAACAGCTGAGATCAGTCAGCGATTTTGTAAAGGAGGTTTATTTATATATTTATATTCGATCGTTCATATTGAAGCTATATTATACAGCAATATTTACTGTGACCCAACATTAATATTGTATATGGGCTAAAATAGCTCTAATATATAGCAGAGGCAATAGGAAACTGCTACTATTTTCAACTATTTTTAATGTTTACTGCTACTACAGATTGCTCAGGGGAAGGTTTTAAATAATATTATCTGCCACTGCAGAATAACCAGGGGGATGATTCCTGTATATTAATATCAAATATCCCATAGGTGTTAATAAGTGTATTTTACTAAGAATTTCGGGTGGAGAATGACATTTCATTTACATCTTTATCAATGAACAGGTACACAGCAGACCATAGAACATATTTTTACATCTTATCACAATTTGCCACATATAAGGATCTCTGGAGTAGGTCTTTACAATGATTACATCATGACTATACAATTGCTTACATACAATTGTACATTGGACATGGTACTATATCATAAAATAATAAACAATATTTATATATTAGCATCCACTGTGCATTGTATGATGTCAAAAAATCTGAAACGACACAGATAAGATAACTGGAGCATAGAGGAGAAGAAAAAACAGGGAGGAAGGGGGGGGGAGAGCATGTTTAGTTGTAGATTCAAACTAGGAAGGGTGTCAGATCTATTTCAGCATTTAGGCCCTTAGGTGTCATGGTTTTTAGACGGTGGATCCAGAACGCTTCTCTTCTCAGCAATTCTAGTCCTCTGTCACCACCCCTCCAATGTGGTAGAACGTGCTCTATTGCTTTGAACAGCAAACTTGTCGGTTCACCAGCATGAAAATCTGAAAAATGTTTTGGGATACTATGATTCTGCAGCTTTCTATGAATCCCACTAAGGTGTTCTAATATTCTAGTCCGCACAGGCCTGATGGTTTTTCCAACATATTGTAACCTGCAGGAACATTCCAGAAGATAAACTACATGGTCTGTCCTGCAGGTCATGAAACTTTCTATTTTAAAGCATTCGCCTGTGACGTTTGATGTAAACTGATTGTGGTCAGATGATTTAAACCGACAAGCTGTGCATGTCTTGCACCCAAAAAACCCTTTGTATTAAGCCAGCTTTTATCCATACAGTTTTTACTACTTCTCAGCGCACTTGGTGCAAGTTTGTTTTTGAGATTATTAGCTTTTTTATAAACAATACTAGGTCTATTTGGAATAGCTGGGCCCAAGATAGGGTCATTTTTTAGAATGTCCCAGTGTTTAAAGAGAATTTTTTTAATGACACTGGCCTCCCTATTGTATCCCGTAAGGAAAGCGAATTCAAAGTTTCTGTTCTCGTTTTTTGTCTTCTTTTTCACTTTCAATAGGTCAGCTCTATTCATGTTCCCAACTTTTTCCCTAGCATTATTTAAAAGTTCCTCACTATAGTTCTTCTCCAGAAATTTGTTCTGAATCCTATCTAACTGTGTTTCACATTGATCTATATCCGTACAGTTTCTTTTGATGCGTATCAATTGGCTAACTGGAACGTTGTCCATCCATCTAGGTAGATGGCAGCTATCTCTCCTAATAAAGTTGTTTTTATCGGTATCCTTAAAGTGTGTTCTTGTTTTTAGCATATTGTTTTCGACATAAATATTCAAATCTAAGTAGTTTACTTCTGTGTGACTCCATTCATTGGTGAATGAAAGATTGTATGTATTTATATTCATATTATCTAGAAATGTGATTAATTGTTCTTCTCCTCCACCCCAAATAATAAATATATCATCTATGTAACGGCGATAGGTGACGAGATTCACGCCAAGCTCGTTGTCACTCCAGATGTTATCCTTTTCCCAGTGTGCTACAAATAAGTTTGCGTAGCTTGGCGCAAATCTTGTCCCCGTCGCCGTTCCACATTTCTGCAAATAAAAAGTGTCACCAAACCAAAAGTAATTGTGATGTAAAATGAAATTAATACTATCAATTATAAAATTAATCTGTGATTCATGTAAAGTCTCATCCCCCTGTCGAAATCTTTTAGTGGCAGCAAATCCCTGTGTATGCTGTATTACTGTATACAAAGATGCAACATCACATGTTGCTAAAATGTAATGATCTTCCCATGTCACATCTTTCAACAAGTTTAGCAGATCCATTGTATCTCTCAAATACAATTTTTGTTGAGTCACATACTTTTGCAAAAAGGTATCTATATACATTGAAAGGTTAGCTGTTAGTGAGTCAATCCCCGAGACTATTGGTCGGCCTGGGGGATTGACTACACTCTTATGTATCTTGGGAAGGAAGTAAAAGACCGGCATCCTGGCTTTATCCTGGTATAGGAATTTATACTCCTTTTCATCCAGAATGCCAGTCTCCCTTCCCCCATCCAAAAGTATTTTAAGTTCCCCTGTATATTCTTTAATCGGATTGGAAGGTAGCTTAATGTACGTGTTATTATCACCCAAAAGTCTGAGTGCTTCCTTTTCGTAGTCAGGTTTATCCATATAGTCTATGCCACCCCCTTTGTCTGCCTGTTTTATAATGAGATTTTCCCTTTCCATTAGTTGTTTTAAACCTTCTTTTTCAGTTTTTGTTAGATTTTCAGTTTTTCTTTTATATGTCTGTGTGTTCTCTTTTTTGGTCAAATCTTCAAAATCTTTAGTAATCATTTGGAAGAAAACCTCCAAATGATTACCTGAAGCGAAGTGGGGAAAAAAAGATGATTTGGGCCTCAGCCCTGTATGGATAAATTGTCTCTCCTGTTCAACAACAGGGGGTATTTCAATATTCAATTTGGGTTCATTATGTCTACCTAGAAAATCTCTTTTTACTGTCAACTTCCTGAGATACCGATTGGCGTCTATCAACAAATCGAAATTGCTATGCCACTTCATGGGCGCAAATGATAAACCTTTGGAGAGAATGCTTTTTTGTGGATCTGTTAGTATTACACTACTCAGATTAAATACATTGTCTATTTTTATTTCGCATTTCTTTTTTCTCTCCCTTTTTCGTCTGCCTCTCTTTCCTCTGACTGTCTTCCTCTTTTGTTGTTGCCAAAAGCTAATAATCTCAAAAACAAACTTGCACCAAGTGCGCTGAGAATTAGTAAAAACTGTATGGATAAAAGCTGGCTTAATACAAAGGGGTTTTTTGGGTGCAAGACATGCACAGCTTGTCGGTTTAAATCATCTGACCACAATCAGTTTACATCAAACGTCACAGGCGAATGCTTTAAAATAGAAAGTTTCATTACCTGCAGGACAGACCATGTAGTTTATCTTCTGGAATGTTCCTGCAGGTTACAATATGTTGGAAAAACCATCAGGCCTGTGCGGACTAGAATATTAGAACACCTAAGTGGGATTCATAGAAAGCTGCAGAATCATAGTATCCCAAAACATTTTTCAGATTTTCATGCTGGTGAACCGACAAGCTTGCAGTTCAAAGCAATAGAGCACGTTCTACCACATTGGAGGGGTGGTGACAGAGGACTAGAATTGCTGAGAAGAGAAGCGTTCTGGATCCACCGTCTAAAAACCATGACACCTAAGGGCCTAAATGCTGAAATAGATCTGACACCCTTCCTAGTTTGAATGTACAACTAAACATGCTCTCCCCCCCCCCCCCTTCCTCCCTGTTTTTTCTTCTCCTCTATGCTCCAGTTATCTTATCTGTGTCGTTTCAGATTTTTTGACATCATACAATGCACAGTGGATGCTAATATATAAATATTGTTTATTATTTTATGATATAGTACCATGTCCAATGTACAATTGTATGTAAGCAATTGTATAGTCATGATGTAATCATTGTAAAGACCTACTCCAGAGATCCTTATATGTGGCAAATTGTGATAAGATGTAAAAATATGTTCTATGGTCTGCTGTGTACCTGTTCATTGATAAAGATGTAAATGAAATGTCATTCTCCACCCGAAATTCTTAGTAAAATACACTTATTAACACCTATGGGATATTTGATATTAATATACAGGAATCATCCCCCTGGTTATTCTGCAGTGGCAGATAATATTATTTAAAACCTTCCCCTGAGCAATCTGTAGTAGCAGTAAACATTAAAAAATAGTTGAAAATAGTAGCAGTTTCCTATTGCCTCTGCTATATATTAGAGCTATTTTAGCCCATATACAATATTAATGTTGGGTCACAGTAAATATTGCTGTATAATATAGCTTCAATATGAACGATCAAATATAAATATATAAATAAACCTCCTTTACAAAATCGCTGACTGATCTCAGCTGTTAATTAAATAAATTAATTAAATAAGTAAGTAAATGAGTCTTATACCTTTAACCTACAGTTTATACTCTGCATACTCACCAGATTATAGTTGTTTAATTAGCTTAACTCTCCTGTAGATAAATAACTCCATATATGAATAGAGATAAACACATTGATTTTATATATCCATGAGAATGATGTTTCATAAGGAAATAAAGCATGTAAAATGATCTTTCATGTATAAATGTTATAATTCAGTTCTAATTATCTGTATAACATTATCAACCATAGCGCTGATATAATTGTCTGTACTAATTGTTTAATAAGACCAAAGAGGGTATATATGGACACCTATTAACCCTACAACTCACACACTCCTGACGAAGCCATAGACAGCTTGCAAGAGCTGGGCGAAACGCGTTGAGTGGTGTTTTGGTCTAGTGAGGGAGCCGTAGCTGTACCATCCACTGAGCAGTGACGTCACACGCACCGGAGGAGACACGGAGTTCAGAGTCCCAGGTTGCAGACGGAGGAGATCCAGAGCCAGAGAGGAGGCGGTGAGAACGGCGGAGTACCCCCTAGATTCACTCTTAATGTGACAAATGCGATTTTAATTCTGGCACATTGTAAGTGCACATTTTATATGCCTATATACTTTTTATAAAGTCTATTTCAAGACATATCGCGCTATGTAGTTCTGTTTCTTCCTCTACATGTATCATTGCCACACTGATGAGACGAGCCTGGAGGGAGTTACACAGTATACAGCATCCACCTGGGGTGGCAGCCCAATCTGCCAACTGCATATATACCACTAACATCTTGTGAGTAGATAGACCGGTAGAGCCAAGATATTGACACCTGATTGGATTTTAGTCTCAACGTCTGCACTTAAATTTGCATTGTTTTTTGTTTCCTTATTTCCCCATATTTTGCTCCTCCTGGATTGTCTGAATTATATTATTTTTAATGGGCAAATGAGTAATTATCCAGATCTGGATAATAGGTGTTTTGCCCATTACTGTACTGTATGTGTTTGGGGAATTGTTCGGGGTAGAGAGGGTTGGTAGTAGGTACCCCTTCATTGCTTTTGGGGTTATGTTTGCTCTCATTGAGGGCATAGGTAGCTATGCTGTCAATCACTGGGTGTATTGGCTAGTATTGTGTTTTAATATTTATTGGGGGTAGAGGGGTTGGGTGAAGGTGTTATTTGGTCCCCGATGGGTGTTTATGGCTCCCAGGTGGGTAGCGGAAGGGGTTAACCCCTTGATAACCTTAGCGGTAGTAACTGCTAAGGTAATGAAGGGGTTAACTCCTCCCACAACCCTCCCGCAAGGCCTAAACACCCACCATGGGCTAAAAACCACCTTCACCCACAACTGCTACCCACAATAAACCGGGCAATGGTATTTAACCCCCTTCATTACCTTAGCGATTAGTCGTTAAGGTAATGAAGCTGCCTGTAAATGTATTTCTATTACATTGGATTGAAGCAAGGAGCTTATATTAATGTGGTTAAAATAAGGACAGAACATAGAACACAGACAGGGCCCAACGCTACTTCCAATGACACAATGGGCTCTGTCTGTGTTCTATGTTCTGTCCTTATTTAACTATATATTGCCATGCCCAGTAGCACTCCGTTTTGACACTCATATGCATATATATATATATATTGTGGCTACTTTGTTGGTATAAAAGGAGCTTACTGGTTTTCTCTGTTTTGCTATATTAATGTGGGTCAGCTCTGGGGACTCCGGGCTTCAATCCGATGCAGTAAAAATATATTTTTTCTTCTAAGTCTTACCGCAGATCCCATCTCGCCACCCTTGAGGTGCCGAGATGAGATCTGCGAGTTGCTCGCTAGTTGAGAGTCTTGATGATCTCATCGGAGCTACTAGAAAAGGGTGACTTCTAAAACAATGTGAGTTGGAGCTCTTTTTGAGCTCCCGCCGGTATGTTTGAGCAGGAGCGAGGCTGCTCGGGGAGATGCACTTCCCGACCAATTTTGGCATGCTAACAGAGCTTTTTGAATAGTAACATTGCCAAATCGTTCTGGAAGTGCTCAAAATCCTCGATGAGTTAGTTATCGAAGTTTATAGAATAGGCCCCATTGCCTCCTATGACTTCTTCCTTGTATTGTTGTTGACCCAACCCCAATGTTCCTTCCTCCCTTCAGTTTTGGTAGTACCCAGTGCCTCATAACCATCCCCACCACTTGAACACCATCATCTGGCTGCATGTAGTTATTGCATCCCTGTTGTATAACATATTTAATGTGGTGTATTTAATCTAAGGAAATATAAAATAAATAAAATGCATAATTTATACCGCTCTTCAATTTGTGAAATGTTACAAAATCCCTAGTTACTTAGGCAGTGGCAGTATTGTCTCTTCTGAAAGGTTTGTGCTTGTTAGACTTTCCTCTATAAATGCATTCTATAAATTCATATTTTTTGTTTTTGCTGAACACTGGTTACAGAAAAAAATAAAATGATTCCTGATCTGTGTGATCAAGATACCAATGTATAAATATTTAATACTGGGTCCCTGGGCTTTAACTATGTGGAGTACAGTATTTTCTGTTTCACATCAACTTTTCCTGAGCTTTTGCCAAGCTCTCCATAGCACATATTTGTATACAGCACCTGAGGTGTTTTAATCTTGCCGTAGTAGCTGTCAGAAACAGGAAAATAGAACAGTCAATAAGCTCAAGATTCAACCTCAGAATAGAAAAGAAGCAGATCTTGTCAGTCAGTACTAAACTCATTCTTTGCCTCAATAAACTGTTTTAGAAAATTAAATGTGGAATTAGATTTTAACATTGTTTCATGTTTCCCAGTTTTTGTGTAAACTGTTTTGGTGTTATAATATCAACACTACTAAACATCCTATATATCATATTAGAAATGGATAATATTTTTCATGAATGCCACATGTGTGTGCACGTGACTTGTGTACAGTTTGTGACAAGGGTTAAAATATCCACCTATCTCCCTTCAGAGCCCATTAAATGAGCAATATCTTCCAGGCTTATCCCTGTTTAAAAAGCTGCCCCTAAATCAAGCAGGGAGCTGTTAATTGCAGCCAAGCAATTAACCAGACTACACCTGGCTAATTAAATCCCTGACAAAAGCCTCATGTGAGAAACAGAAAGACTGTGCTTGGGAAAATGCCTCCTCGAGCAACTAAAGAGTGCTGATCTCAAGCATATTCTTGAGGAGATATTAGTAACTTGGAGAAAGGGCTTCAATCACAGCGTGACTGAGGGTTCTTCGCTTCCATCCACTCTCACTCGAGCCGCAGATGTATCTCGAGTGAGAGTGGAAGGATGGGATTCGGCCATGTAAGCCCGAGCTTCCCACAATTAGGGGAGGTATGTAACAGGGACTTATCCCTGTTTAAGAAACTGCCTCTAAATCCAGCAGGGAGCTGGTTAATTTCAGTCAAGCAATTAACCAGACTCCAACTGGCTAATTAAATCTCAGAGAAAAAGCCTTGTGTGAGAAAAAGAGAGAGATGTTTCCTCAGCACACAACGGTGCTGACATGAGGAAAGGGTCTTCAATACACAAAAGGACTGTGCACTGACAGCAGATACAAGGGGACCAGACCTCTTTTCCTGGAGGCAGAGGACACAGGAAATTACCAGAGGCTGTACTCTCAAGCACACCAAGTCACCTGGACACCACTGACCTGAAGGGCCATCTGCTTTAAGTTATTGCTGAGACTTTGCTGTGGTAGGCTGGAAAGGGGTTTATCTTCCCAGTCTTGTAAGAGAGGGGCTAGGGGAAGTAAGTTAACCCTTGCATAGGGATAGGTGTTTGTTGTTTTTGTATATTTTTGCTTGCTGCGCTGTTTAAAGGAACAGGCTCAATAAAGCCAGGATTTAATTTCACCCTAATTGGTCTCCATTAAATGTACCTCTGCACATATATGGTGTCAGAAGTGAGATGTGAGGTGGCCCTTGAATTTCAAAAAAGGCCCCAGGGACTGCCTGTGAAATTGTTTGTGCTTTTGCCTGCATACAGTTCCTGCAACAGCCTTAGCAACAAAACAAAGAATCACGTGCAGGAGTGACCAGAATTAAAGGGCTACACATCCAAGCAGGAAAACTACACTGCACTGGAGAAAGCCACAACGCCACTGTTTGACTGGGAAGACTGTGACAGAGGGTGACCCAAACAGGTACTGTTGCTGTGACCAGAGTATACACCACCACTTGTGTGAAGAAAAGAACAAAAAAATGGCATTTTAAAATGACCGCCCAGCTGAAGTTAAATACAGACTCCGCAACAACAACAGCAAACAGTGCATGAAGGACTCCTTGATTAAGGACATACCGGTCCAAAACGCGTAGGAGGTGCGTTTTTGTCCCCATGGGGGTATTTTTGTCATCAGTCGTGCACTGAAATAAAGGACATTGAACTTTTAATTCCACCTGGCTCCCTGGCTGTGCGCTATTTGCTGTTGTTTGTTGCGGATGCTGGATTCTCTTTCATGGCTGGCACGCCTCTACTACCTTCCTTGGAGACTGTGGGAGTGGGTAAGAGACATTATTTGTGACTATAATAGTTGAGTACTTTGATGCTATCATTATTCAAGTGACTCACAGGTCATTATATATACCCACTCCTTAGATCTCAGATTGGAGTTATTATATACTTAGATTTGTCCAATTGGTTGAAGTGTTACTGGGTGGAGCACCCTATTTTTTCTTGTTCCTAAATACAGACTCTGCAAGAAGGGAGAAGAAAAGGTGTTCCTGTTATAAAGAGCCCAGCCACACATGACAGAATATCCAGAGGGCCCAAGGCAGATGTCGTGTAACCCAAAGAAGTGTCTGTTCGGTGCTAACAGTGAGGAACCCTCAATCAACCATACCAGGGAAATGGAGCCAGAACCAGTGAGTGACGATCCTTTGACCAGCCCTGAAGATGCCCTGCAAACTGCCAGGCCTGGCGGTGATATGCTCTGGGAACAATTGAAACTGGAGAGATAAAAATAATTCCGAGCTACAGAAGACTGTGCTCGCAATTTACTCTTTTGCCAGGACCGAATTGGAGGATCTAAAGGCTGAGCTAGATACTGCGAATGCTTCTAATGCCACCATGGTGGAAAAAAAGAGCAAATCTGGCAAAATGATTGCTAACCTGGAACGCACTGAAAGAAATTAGAGTCTCTCAGCAAGAGGTTCGCAATTGCCATAGAGAGTTGGAGGTCTCTCTGGATGAGATTCATACTCTCTGCATAGAACTGAATGCTTCACACCAGGAGGTCAACAGTATCCGGACAGAGGTAGACATATCACAGAATGAACTAAACACACTAATTGTTCATGGTGAAATATTGATAAATAGTGCAGAATAATGTGCAGATAACCCAGTGATAAAAAATCTAAACACTGATTACACATCTACTGCTGCTCCATGGGACCAAATCCTTTGGGCTGTAGGCTCCTGGTTAACCTTATATGAAGAAGAAAACACAAATGCCAACACAATAGTGCATTAACATTTACTTGATGCAAAAAATACAACATAAAGGGGAAAGAAAACACTCACACTTTCCCCGTTGTTCAAATTGCAGAGAGTGACTCTAGGCGCACTTAGCCCTACTCCAGAATCAGCTTCCTGGTATGTGTGTATGCAGGCAAAGTCCTTCCCGATCGCGTCAATCACTCGCGTCAGGGGATACTTCGCCTCCTTCACACGTCCGCCAATTGGAGTCCTTGCAGAGTGGGTATGGTGGCCTCAGTAGTCCAAAAAATCTCTGTGAGGAAGATGGTCACATGAGGAAGAGGCTTTTTTTTCTCCTCCACCACGGGCTCTGCAGCCAAGGGAAAAGGCTGTCTCATCGCAGCAAATGGCACCTGTATGATGCCCTGCTCTCCCTCCCCCTGTACTGTGTTCCAGGGGGACAGGCGGCTCAGTGCAGTGCTGTCCGGGTAGTTGTCTGCTTGAGGGTCAAGGCGCAAGGACCACAGCCCTCTCAGAATACAACCCTCCTTTTCCTTATTTGGCCAGGTCCCCCTGGGTACCTCATAGAGATATTACAGAGACTGTAGTACCCTCAATGATAGAGGCTGAGCCTCAAGAGTATGGACACTACTCCCCAGAGGGAGTTGAATAAGGGCTTCGTCGAAGCCAACATGTTAGGTACCCTCCCAACCGAGTAACCTATGATTCACCTCACCCCACTGTGAGGCTCAGCAGTGGTCTCACAGTAAAATTAAATCCGTCATTGTAATGTTAACAGAAATGTATAACCTAATGTAGAGTTATGACATGTGATAAGTTGTACATATTACATTGCATTTTTATTATATCTCATGTGGTTATGGTTATGTCGTTCCCAAGCGGGGAAGTTGGTCTTTTTACCAGGGGGAGAATGTGGCCAGGTCCCCCTGGGTCCCCGTCCGTCCCTTACCTCCCACTTCGGCTGCGACCAGCAGTGAAGGCTTGGGAGATTGTGGGGAGAGCTGCTGTGGTGTGTGGGGCCATTAGGGAGGTGAGCACATAAATGGAGCTCTGTGGTGGAGCGATTGCCCAGGGCGCCGCCATATTGCTTACACACACATGCGCCGTCAACATTGCGCATGAACGGAAAGGTCCCCGATGCGGTGGCCATTACACAGAGGCATGCACAGTAGGGGTATAGGAGTGGCGGCCATGTTAGGCAAAGCCCCGCAGGGGAACTACAGTCCACAGCAGCCTGTGGTCTGAGTCCGGACCACCACTGCAAGCCTAGAGACTCTCATCACAGTGGGACACTCCAGCCAGATACCACTCCACATGGAGGTGGACGCCTTCGCTGATGGCAACGGTGTGTGGGACCGGACGGTTCTCTTCTGTCGGTGATACCAGGTGCTGGAGCACTCGGCAGGTATCCCCCATCTTCAAGTGCACCAACTCTAACACTTCTAGTGGAGAGCGCAGTTGCACACTCATTGGGTGAGCTAGCTCCTGTGGACACCTGCTGATTAGGGACCCAGGGCACCTCAGTACTCCGGGGTAAATCCCACCCGGGTGTGGACACCACGATGATTGGGGGCACTGTGTTGGTACGGACCTGTGAGGCCTGAGTTATTATGATAATCATTATGGGTAGAATTTTGATCATTTATACTCTTTTTCTGCCCATTATATTTGGGATGGCAGAATAAATTAAGAAGCGATATTTCTGAGAATATCATACAACTAATAGGTTAAAAAATGAATTCGCCAATTGGTATGTGGTTCTGCTATATACAGAATAGGCTGGGTTAGTGAGTATGGAGACAATTCTTGTGAAAGCCTCAGCGAAACACGTTGAATTGTGCCATTGAGGACACTGTATCAAGTGCTGGCAGCCGGACTGAACACAGAATCTCCATCCGCCAGGACATCTGACATCACTGACTGCAACGAGTCCGCAGAGACGGAGCTGTGCAGGAACTGGCATTGAACTATTGATCAGCGGGTCCTCTCAAATGTCTACTGTATGTTACATTTTTAAAATGTGAGTTGAAATTGCAGCTATTACTATTACTTGTGCAATATATTTATTTGGACGTACTACCCTATTGGTGTATTCTTTCTCTCTCATCCATTGAATGTCACTGCAGTAACACGATATACAGAACAGATTCTACAGAGGTGTATTAACCAAAGAGCTCATGTCAGACAGAGGAGTATCTCTGATCTGCCTACATTCTCATTGCCATCTGTGAGTGGGATTAACACTTTTTTTTCACTTTATATATGAACTGGTTACACCATCATTTGTTTTTATCTTTCACATATATCTTCCACCGTATTTGAGAGCGCTCGCCATTTTTTGGACTAACAGTAAGCACTTGATAAAACAGCGTTTGTGGATAGCTTCCCAACATGTGGCAATGGACCCTTTGCTTTTTGGTATTGGTTCTGCTCCCACTTCAGGATCCATGTAATCCAAGCAGTCTTATCTCCCTTCACTGTCTGCTGCGCCCGTCTCCTCAGATTTCTAAGCGGGGGGAGACACTTCGCCTCTCCTTCCTTCCTGTACCTTGCACATGGTCAGGAGGTACCAGGAGGAGATCTTTCATGGGCGGTGTCTTCCGTGTTCCGCTCGCGTCCGTGTGTGGGTTCCCGCAGGGCGATCAGCTGCTGGATTCGGCAAGGGGAGACCCACACATCACAGGAGCTATGGTGGCCTTAACGCAGGTGGTCGTTCAGGTCAGTGGTGTCCGGGTAGGTGTCTGCTTGAGGTAGGTGTCTGATTGAGGGTCCAGGGATAGAGGTCTCATCCCCTTTTGTCTCCCTCTCAGAACACAGCCCTCCTTTTCCTTATGGCAGCCCCATTGTGAGCTAAGGAATCTCTTTCCTTTATAGAACACAAACTACATTTAATCTGTAAGTGTATGAATCTAATTGAAAGTGTTCTAGCAGGTTTATAACCTTTAGTGATACATTGTTGGCTTCTTTTGTATTCATCCAACTTACTGTATGTTCAACAACTGTACTTGAGTCAATGCGACAGAGGACATCTTTTCTTCTTTGCTCACATTTTGGAGGGACGTGGAACTCTCTCCTGGACTCAAGTATACAATTTTGGACTCTTTATCTTCCTCCGTTTACACATATTTTTGTATAAACACTGTATTGTAATTTTAATATCATTAGGTTAGTGATTAGCGCTAATTTTCTTTTTTCTATACAACTACAATGAGATGATGGAGAAAAAAATGAGAATCAGTCAATTCTTGTTGTTTTGAACTTGGCAATTTATTATGGACTTTTTAATTCACCAGTTACTGTACAGTACTAAGGGTGATCACATTCACTGGTGTTTTTGTTTTGATTCTAAAAAAATTTGGAAGAATCAGAAGTTGAGCCTTTTTGTGGTTGGCTCAAATGTCACTTGATCCCAGCTATCTGAACAAGCTCCTCACCCCTACCACATGCAGCACCTATCACCTGAGATCAGACTCCAAAAGACTGTTCATGGTCCCAAGGCTCAACAAAGTATCCGGACGTTCCTCCTTCTCCTACCGTGCACCCCAAAACTGGAACAACCTACACTGGCGACACACTTTATTCGAGCTCGGCTAGTCCCACGAATTCGGGTATACCCGGGTGTATTGAGGTTTGTGACTGTTTTCTGCCCGAGTGCATTGAGTTATTTTCCAGGCAGGGATTGAAGCATTTTTTTCCCTCTGGCTGCAATACTGCACAGTATATATATATATACTGCATTACAATTCATGAATTTATGCCATCTGGTAGACACGCGAAGCATTGCAGCCTATTAAATCCTAATCATTATCATTTAACAGATCAGCCGCCCATCAGCCAGGCATGAACCCAGGCTGGGAAGGCAAATGCAACGGGGCTTGTCAGAGGTGAGGAGCGGCGCATTCCAGGTATCTGCCAGGTACATACCGGGTATTTGCTCGAATAAAGTGTGTCGGTGCAGTACCAGAGACTCTCACATCCACCACCAGTTTAAGTTCTTTCAAATCTAAGGCTGTCTCACATTTTAATCTGGTCTGTAACTGTTTCATACGCCCATAATATATATTTTCTTTAACTGTGCACGCAATGTCTTGTATATAATGTATACCCTGTTCATTTATGTAACTGTATTTGTAACCATGTATTATTTGTTTTACTCTGTGCCCAGGACATACTTGAAAATGAGAAGTAATTATCTAAATAAATACAAATCAAGAATTTTTTTGTTTCACCAAAAAAAATTTGTTTCACCAAAATGATAATCATATTTAGACGTGTAGTACCTGTTCCCGCAGCCACAGAAGATCTGGCCACTACATGGATATTGCCGTGATACTTTAGCTCACCTGCTGATTTCAGGAGGTCTGTGTTGCTCCGCGGATGGAATGTATGGAAGCAGCAACAGGGCAGGTTTTCTCCTTCTCATGGTGCAGCGCCTCCATACCATGAGGATCCTGCTGGAAGCAGGATAGTCCTTCACAAAGACAACACATTATTGCTGGTACAATGGCATCTTTATTTGGCAGACAGCATGGCATCATCTCCATTCCCTGGTGCAGACCCCAGGGGCTTGAGGCCCCAAGAGTCCCTCCTCAACTCCTTTACCCTCTTGCAGGTAAAAGGGTATCACACCAGACCACACAACTCAATTTGTTAGAGTTTCGGCTTTTATACCCAGGAGGCAGGGCTTGTAACCCCGCCCCATAACAGGGCAGGTCTAGGTACTGACAGGCATGACACCATATACATGTGACTCAGTCAGTACCCTCCCCAGGTATGGCACTACAACTGCCGGTTTAGGCCTGGCCTTGGATAAGGCAACATAGTACCCATCCGGGCTTCAACTGCAGGCTTGGCCCTGCGCAGGAGCTTAACCCCAACACTGCTAGTTCCTATCAGGACTTGGCTACATCCTCCCTCTGGTGAAAATCCTCCTCACGACCCCGCAGGAAGAGCATAATTATGCACCATCAATCATTGTGCCGGCCCACAGAAGTATAAAACACATGAATACAATATAATGACATTTGCAGCATACCTGGTTCCTCAGCCAAAAGAACCTTTCAACTAGTTGCAGTACAGTTCTTGATGTAGGTACCTCCCGCCTCCTCATGCAGTACATTACCTGCTGTATCAATAATAGTGATCCCTATATAGGGTAGAATCTAATGAGGGGTATCCTTCTTAACCTCCTCCACTTCTGAATAACCCTCTGGCCCCATCTCCAGGCAGCTACTGTAATTGCGCATAGTTTCTGTGGCTTGTTCTGGGGTATAATCCCTTGCCTTCCACCAGTGTGCTACCCTGTCACCCTGTGTAAATACAAATCGAGTTTTACCCAAGTGAGGCACATACCCCTGAAACATAGAGTCTCACCATTTTAACCCTCCACCTCCCACAGCAGGCAGACACATTACTGTACTCACAACAGGACCCTGGAGGTCCATGGACATCCCAGGGAATGGTGGTGGCCATGAAAAAGGTCTATGTGTCCCGGTTAACGTTAGGGCCTTCTACCAGGGCACAGGGATATCAAGAGGGGACATAGCATGGGGTTGACTGGCACCACAATGTCCTGAGTCCCTTCTTTATGAGGGAGAAATAAGAAAGTCCCAATGACCCAATAACCTTTGGGCAGTCTCGGCCGAGAGCCACCAGCAGCAGAACAGCATCCTCCCTACGTGGTAGTGTGCAGTCAACATCTACAGTCTCGGTACCACTCACCACTAGGGACAAGTCGATCTCCGGAGCGGAGACAATGAAAGTACCAGCCGGTACCTTGGAAGTGAACACCTCCACATCACTCAGCTGGGCTGTGGCACCCACGATGATCGGCTGGGCGGTCGCACCGATGTTGCTCTGCTGGGCTGTGGCACCCGCAGTAATCTGCTAGGCTGGCGCACCCACGTTGCTCTGCTGCGCTGTTGTACCCATGTTGCTATGCTGGGCTGATGCAGTCACAGGAACCTCCTGGCATGGATGTAGTACCTCCGCTTAATCGTGAAGACCATCCGCAGCTGCAGACGGTCTCTGCTCAGGTGAGACCAAAACAGAAACCACCACAGGTCTGGCAGCGGCAGATCCGCACCCTGGTTGGCACTGGTGGTCAGAGAATAGGAGCTTTTGACAGGGGCACTCCCTCTGGAGGACACCACCCCAGAACCGGGACTTGCATCGTTGTACTCCCTGCACAGGGTAGCCCCTGCACTGCTCACTGTGGGTGAAATATCTCATGTCCCGATTTTGCCGGATCATTATCCATCAATCTTTGCAGCCGATGGACCAGTGGGAATTTACTCGGCCCTCCGTCCGGATGGAGAGCGGACATAGGCTGATCCCATGCCTCCCGCACGGTCCAAAGGCAGGGCACATCACACCGCTCACACCGGGACGTGACCTCCATCCCTCCTCCCGGTCAATGGAACTGTGGGCACAGCAGCTGTAACATATCTTGGTCCTGGAAGGTAATGCATAATAGTCTTCCAGGTAGCTGGTCCGGGATATCAGCCATTTCAGGGGAGATGGCTGGGGACTGATCACCATCGGTCATGCTTGAATAGTGAATATGTGCATAACCCCCAATGTTCCAAGAGGTACCTGTAAGCAGGGGTCCTTTGAGTCTGGCAGGTTCCTGGGTCCTCTGTGCCCAGGAATACAGGATTGGTTCCTGGTGTCTTAATATTAGCACAGCCTTGTGCTCAAGACATCATCTCCTTTGGCAGCACAGTTGTGACTGTGCTCAGGAATCTCTCTAACCTGGAGGCTTTTCTACAGGTCTAATTAGCCAGGTGGAGACTGGTTAATTGTCTTTAGCTGCAATTAACCAGCTCCCTTCTGGATTCTTCAGACCACAAGAAGCTTTCTATTGAAGCCTCATTAAGACACAGTTAAGTCCCTGTTACATATGTATAAATAATAAAGAGGTTAAAAATCCCATACAGATAAATATGGTGTCACTTATTGGTCCTAAGGAAGAGAGGAGATACATAAAGCAAAAGACAATAAGGTAGTTATACATTGAAACACGCATTTTATATATCACTATAGTGCAATTTTTGCCAATGAAATGAGCAGATCTATTTAAGAAGTATATCTCTAATGATTCAATGAGATCATGGCACATTTACACATCCATTGATTGCTACAGTTAGTTTCAGGGAAAAGAGCAGGTCCATTGAATGGTATACCTTAAAGGGCCACTGGTTCAATCCCTAAAGAAGAACACACATAACTGATTAGCATTAAAGGTTACTAGAAAATGACCAATTATATTAAGGATCAATAGTAATAGTAATAAACTCCAAATATTTAGAGAAATAGAAAATAAATGTAAAGAGGTTTGAGAAGCCATTTGTCCTATATAAATATAAAGAGATGACATCAAGCCCTTCATTTAACCCCAGAGGGAATAGAGTGTTAAATTGGAAAATCCAATAGCTCTCTTGTTTAGAGAGAGCTTTGACCCTATCGCCCTACTTCATCTGCTTGAACAGCCTAAATACCATTATATCTCAAGAGGGAAGGGTCTTGGTTATGACAAGTTTTGAAATAGCGTGAAACGCTGTGTTTGTCAAAACCAATCCTTATATTATGAACGTGTTCAAGGATTCTCCTCCTAAAGTGCCTCTTGGTCTTATTTCTCACAGGTATCTCTGTAGCTGTTTTATTTTTGAGCGGCCATTTTAAAAATCCATGGGTTTTTGTTTTTTTCCCCGTACCCGTGCTGGGGTAGACTTTGGTCACAGAGTTAAAATCCTTGTGTGGATCAACTTCTGTTGCAGTCCCTCCAGTCAGACTGTGTCGTTGTGGCTTTCTACACTGCAGTATATCTTTCCTGCCTAGATGTGTAGCACTTTAATTCTGGTCACTTCTGCAGGTGGTTCTTTTGTTCTTTGTTTTATTGCTCATGCTGTTGCATGAACTGTAGGAAAACAGAGGCAAAACAATTTTTCCCTGACGGGCTGAGGGCTCCTTTGATATTCAAGGGCCACCTCTCATCCCAACTTCGGACACCATATTAGGAGACGAGTGCAGAAGTATGACCAGGGAGACATATATTGGGGAAAATAAACCTTTTTTATTTAACCCATATCTTCAAACAATACAGCTTTAAGGCAACACACAAATAAACAAAGTATTCGTACTTGTCAATTATATACTCATTCTGTAGATCTCATGCTCTCATCTGTTCTGACTTCAATTGCGGAATATATCATATATACATAGCTACAAGCTGGTCTTTTGCTGCAAGGAGTTACCATCATGTCCCTTGCCACACACAGAAATTAAGTTTATGTATGACACAAATTCCGTTAAATACATACTGGTTTTTAAAAAAATGTGAAACACCAACATTAGATACAGTATGAACAGTACAGTACAAGGTCATTAACCAAAGAAACAGATATACATTGTATCTCCAACTAAGGCATTGAACTGCACTGTAGCATTCAGAGTCCCGCAGGCAAAGATATTCAGTGCGCCACCTGACGGACACACACTGAACTGCAACAACACAAATAATAATTCCATCTGAGCACAAACAAAGTTCAAGCAGCACAATAGCGGCACAGTGTTACATGCTACACGGAGTGACAGTGGAGTATGTTTTGCGTAACTGGGGACTTCTTAGATATAAAGCTGGCTACATCTGTAGCAGTGTAAATTCAATCACACATTTGGGAAAGCAATGCAAGGGGGAACAGTGCATTAATAATATAAATAATATAAAGTATATATCTTAAGCGTGAAATAAGAGTTATGCAAGAGTTTGGCAAAAGATTGAAAGTGGATTGATCCTTATATAATTCACTCTACAATTGACATACATTTGGCAATTCTACTAGCAGCCTTGAAACCCTGCACTGTATTTCATAACTTTCAACCCTACTGAAGTAAGGTACAGCACAGTCTTGGTTTTTTTTCTACCTTTCTGAAAATGATCCTACAACAGTACCTACCTCAATTATGTTATTTACTGTGGTATCATGTAATTATTACTCTCTCTATCCACTACAAACTTCCCCCTAATGGCTGACACCCAATGTAATCGTACACCTTGGACTACTTCAAATCCTTGCTTTATCTACTAAATGTTGGTGGAGAAGTTTGAAAACCAGCACACCTAATTCTAATGGCAAACATTGCAACTCTGCAACCTGAAAACAATTACTCAAATTTCTATTTCTACTGTTACTTTCTTTAGCATGGGTTATTGAACTCAACTCAGCTCTCCCCTTTCCCCCTTTTCAACTCAATTTGTCCCAGTATTTGAAGAGAAGATTACACAGGCGCTCCTAACATTAAAACAAAACAGCCAATGTGAACCTGACATAGTGCAATCAAAGCTCATTCAACCAAGTGCCCCAGTCATTGCCATACCACTTGCCTTCTAAATCAACTCTATTTTGTCTTCAGGTCATATCCCACAGACCTGGAAAACTGCCAGAGTTGTCCTAGTCTTCAAAAGTAGGGACAAAAACATTGTCTCCATCTACAGACTAATCTCTCTACTCCCAATACTTTCCAAAGTCATGGAAAAATGTGTCCACTCTCAATTAAGCGATTACTAAACCAAGACAAATTTCCTTAACCAACACCAATCTGCTTAAGCCCAAACCACTCTATGGTAACTACCCCCCTAAAAGTTTGCAATGAGATCCAGTGTCGAATGGAACTGGAATAACTTACTGGTATAATATTTCTAGATTTTGCAAAGGTTATTGATCATGTTAATCTTGCTATTTTGTTAAATAAGCTCCAGTGCTTTAGAATAATGGAACACACACTTTAAACTGGTTTCACTCCTACAGCATCTATCGGGTAGATCACAATATGTGTCTATCTCAGGCTCTAACTCCAACCCGTTGGATGTCACCTGTCAGGTCCTGCAAGGCTCTTGTCTGTGGCCCCTACTCTTATGTCTTCATTAATTATCTACCTACAGCTTGTAAGGGAGCTTCAATGCACATGTACAGTATGCAGATAACACAATCTAATATGCACACAGCCCTTTCCTCTCTAGCTAAGGGCACGTACTTCAATCTGATTTTCCAAGACTTGAATACTGAATTTCCCAAAACAAATCATTTTTAAACACTGACAAAACAGTAACAATGATATTTGAGACTAAGGCTACATTTCTAAAGCTAACAACGACAGCTACAGATCAGAACGAAATCTAGCACCATTCTAGCCCCTGTCACTAGTTTTAAATATTTAGTTATATGGCTTGAATACCATTTAACGATTGGGTTACATATTGATACTCAGACATCCAAAACCTATTCCAAATTAGGTGTACTTGACAGGAACAAATCCTCCCCAAGCCCACTGGTCAGAAAGCGCATTGCACGATCTGACTCAAACAGACTGCTCACGGTCCCAAGGTTCAACAAAGAATCCAGCACTGGCAGCAGCCTGGCAGTGTTTACATCGGAGGGGGGATCTCATTAGAGTTGCGGCCGCGAGAAGGAGGGAGGAAGGGATCCCTACCCCAGCTACCAGTGCATGCAGCTTAACACTTACAAGCACGGTGTAGATGGTTTTTCCATCACATTTTAAATGTGAGTGCGATACCTTGTATTATATGTTTTTTAAATAAATGTTCTTGTGTTATATGTTTTTTAAATACATTTTCTTGTAGCGGTATTTGCACCATATTTGTCTTCTATATCCTCTGGCCACACTTGAATGTCATACTAGATATCTGAAGACAAGACGGTGAGCGAAGTGATCCAGTGTATGCTGTGCCTGGAATCAACACTAAAGATACCAATCAGTGTCTATTTTCTACAGCCTTGCTAGCAGTAAGACAAAAGGATAGGAATAAGAGAATACTCCATATAAAGAAGAGAACGGTGGAAACAGGACTGTCCTATGCTCCATTCTCGTACTCTCCCCATTTCTTAGAAGGACTGGTATTCTCCATGATATTTGCCCAGGACTATTTTTTCTTTTCAGTTGGCCTTCCATACATTACATATGTACAGTATATACCAGCACAAAATTTGCCTGCCGGTCCCTGAAAATGAAAGGGTTATGATGTTTGTAAAACGTATTTACACAGTGCAACACCTACACTAGACTCCTTTTTGCTACATTTCAAATTAACATTCTCATTATTATATCTAATTATGTAAGTTGCAAAGATTTCATTGCAGGTATTCACCAACACTTTCATTACCACTTAAACGCGGCAGGAGTGTGAAAGAAAAACAGGAGGTGGTTTTCAAATTAAGCTGTTCCATATGCTGTTACTTTACTTCAGAGATTCATCAGAACAGCCAGATGCTGTATCCTGGTTATATTTTTGGTACTGTTCCAACATGAAATTTAAAATGTTAAGGATATTAGAAAAAAAACCTCAATGAAAACTTAGAATAGATTTTGTTAGTTAGAAAACCAGAAAGTATAACATCAATTTTCAGCGCTGTAAAAAGTGTATGGATACAATACATAAATATAAAATTGGAATCTGTAGCAACTCATGAATACTTTATCTGTGTGCTCTGGGCAGAAAGTTCAAGTCCTTTCATGTCATGAAGCCCCAACACATCAAATGAGGCTGTTGCATTAATAAATAACAATGGAACTATAAACTCTTTACATAATTAATACCTTGCAGGTTGTGATACCTTTAAGAATCTCACTGCACCTGACAAAGGGGAATGTTTCCCTAAAATGTTTTGACTTTTCTGCAGATAAATGCATACTTTTTTAATGCCTTTTGGACCTTGGTGAAAGTTTGTTCTTGCGTGCCGAGGGATTTCTGTTCATACCATTAATTTGGTCTACATGGGTACCATATGCAATTTTACATGTGTGGTATTGTTTGTGTTTAATAACTTGTAAATCAAACTGTCTTACTCAGAAATAATAACTTAATCTACCCTGTCATAACAATAATTAATAGATACAATGATACAGTATATCATTTTTAAATGTATGAGTAGAAAAACAACTCTACTAAAGATTTCTGATATATCCCTCTACGCTTTCTATCCAACAATATGTTTATTTGTAATACCTTATTAACACCTATGGGGATTATTGAATAAACCCAATATTGTTTTAACAACTCAATATCAAACAACAGAGCTGTTTTGCACCAATTCAGTGTTTTAAAACTTCCCCACATACAGTATGCATTTATATACTGTACAGTATATTTATGTTAAAGGGCCTCAACCCCCCCAAATAGTTTAATAATAAAGAATGTCTCTTAATCCAAAAATAGCTAGACGCACAGAAATTAGGAAAAAAAGAGGGAGGGGAGAAAATAGAGTCGTACAGTTTGTTTCAAAATTGAATATATAAAATATGGAAAGTATTGAATTCACACAGGAATCTCTTTTAAAAAGGCACCTCTCCATCGGTGTAGTTAGTTGGTCACCCATTCTGAAACAGATACTCTGGAAAGGATACTCTGTGACTTTGAGTCCACTTTACATTCCTCCCTCTCCTCTCTCAGCTCTGCTACAGACCCTGACAACCTGGTCAGGAACTACAACTCTGTCTTGTCCTCCTCTCTTGATCTACACGCCCCGCTTTCTCTCTGCCGTCCTCGCCCTTCTAACCCTAGACCCTGGCTAAATTCCCACATGCGCATGCTGCGTTCCTCCACTCGTTCCTCTGAACGCCTCTGGAGGAAATCTCATACTCTCGCAGACTTCCTTCACTACAAATTTATGCTATCCTGTTTCAACTCTGCCCTCTCGCAAGCTAAACAAGCTTATGTTTCTTCATTAATCAACATGCACAAGTCTAACCCATGCCGACTGTTCTCTGTCTTTGATACTCTACTCAAACCACCCTCAGCTGCCTCTCCTTCCTCCATCTCCGCTCAGGACTTTGCTGACTATTTTAAGGAAAAGGTGGAATCCATACGTCAGAACATCCCCTCTGTTTCTTCCGCCCATCCTACACCTCTTCCTAACTCTCCTCCTGCCTTCCTTGACTCTTTTTCCACTGTCTCAGAGGAGGATGTATCGCTGTTGATCGCCTCTTCTCCCTCTACCACTTGCCCTCTTGACCCCATTCCCTCCCATCTCCTAAAACCTCTTGCTGCTATTATAATCCCTACGCTCACACACATTTTTAACTTCTCCCTCTGCTCTGGAACCTTTCCATCCTCCTTCAAACATGCAACAGTCATACCATTACTCAAGAACAACAAGCTTGACCCTACCTGTCTTTCTAACTATCGACCTGTCTACCTCCTGCCTTTTGCCTCTAAACTCCTTGAACGTCTTGTATTCTCTCGCTTACTCCATTTTCTCAACACCTATTCTCTCCTAGACCCTCTGGCTTCCACACTGCTCACTCCACGGAAACAGCCGAAACTAAAATAACTGATGACCTCCAGGCTGCCAAAGACAGAGGTCATTACACTCTGCTCATATTACTCAACCTCTTTGCAGCATTTGAAACCGTGGACCACCCTCTTCTCCTTCACATTCTCCATACTCTTGGTATTCGGAACAAAGCTCTATCCTGGATCTCATCCTACCTCTCCCATCGTACTTTCAGTGTCTCTTCTGCTAACAGGAAAATAACCAAGGTTGGCGCTCAAGAGGCGATAGTGCCACAAATAAATAATCCAAATTAAAGCAGTAAAATAGTGACACCCTCTGGTATCCAGGGCTCACTACAAGAAATTAACCCAAAAAAGTGCGATAGACATATATAATAAAACTAAAATGAATAAACAAAGGATACCCACTCAACCTAGACAAGATGGGAAAGACTTCATTTCCCCTGGGACGTAGTGGGTAGAGGTGACAAGGGAGCGGGACACCATGCACATGTAAAAGAAGAGAGATCACACAAATAGTACAGTATTGTAAAGCACAAAAATGATAATCCTATGAAATTCTGCACAGGTTATACTCACAAGCAGATAGTGAGTATAAGCATTTCACACAAAGTGTACACGAACAGTAGTCCCATGTAGAGGGGCGTCTGGGGACCACGATGGGATGGATAGGGTGCACTACAGCAGAGGACAAGAACATACCATAGCGCGAGCTGTGCATCAATTTAATGCATTAAAAGACACTTCACAAGTATAAGCGATTATCAGGCAATAAGGAATCAGAGGTACAGGCATATGATGATCTCACCACCCCTTCCTCTCCAGGAGTCGCGATTAGGTTTGGAATGGAGACGCTCCGCCACAGGTGCTCCTAATTGCGGCCGCAAGTAGTAACGAACAGCTCAGCGTCTCTCCTCCACGTGTCTTGGTATCTGCCTTTATTCAACGCATTTCGCTAGAAAACTAGCTTCGTCAGGATCCCAAAGAGGATTACACGCAGGCGCATAGAGAGGTGATGAACTGCTAGGGACTGATTAAAAACACAATGGCAAGCGTTTTATATTTATTTTTTTTGTTCCTGGTAAAATAAATATTTATTTACATTCCTGCTAATCATAATCATTGACAACAACCCCCCCCCCCCACCATCTACAGTACACCAAAGAAAAAGAATAAATGACAAAACAACATGAATCAGTTAATGGTTTTTTTAACTGTGCAAATCAGATTTACATATCAAATTCGAGAAGGAATTTTTCCAAAGCGTTACTGCAAACAAAGCCTCAAAGGGTTGGATGGGGGAGGGTTGGGTGAGTCATGTGCAGTAATCAGCTAGCTCCCATCTCAAAGAGGATTACACGCAGGCTAGGGACGGATTAAAAACACAATGACTAACTAACTTCAGAAAATGAATGACTCTGTGGTGGTGTCTGTCGATAAGAGTTTCAAATCCTTGAGCGAGCCTTGTGTGTGTTCGTGGGGGAGGGGGCTACAGGGTACAGCTGCATGAAGTTCAAAGATAATGACATACTTTAATTTCAAAAGGCAGTTCATCATAATAATATGATCCCTACACCCCCAAATACAGTATGTAAAAAGCACACAAATCAACAATGTGCAGTCAAACGCACAGGGTCGCAGTCAAGAGCTACAGCACAGATTGAATATCGTAATACAGTATCAAGATGGTTTTTGCAGGCTTGTGGAGAAAATTTAAAAAAAAAAAATTTTTTTGGTCACTCACTCAAGCAAGCAGTGGTGGGCGAAGTTACAGGCGCATGCGCAGTAATCACCTGCTGTCAAGCAGGAATGTGATTGAAACCAGAAAGACACACGTTCAAAGGAATGGTGTGGGAGAGATGTACTGCATTGTAGAGAAGATAAGAAGTTAAAATACCCTGCAGTGCAGTTAATTATCCTGAGCGAGGGGAGAGCGCTGTATATGCCGAAATGTGACACTGTTACAGTACTGTACATGCCTATGAGTTTCAACAATTTTCAAATGAGACATACTGTACAGTACAGCACTGCAAATGCATGTATACTGTAAATATGCAAATTTACAATTACTGCGCGCGCACACCCAGACTGTGTACTGACGTTGGTTGAACCGCGAAAGTATTAGACTTCCAAGACAACAGCTCGCAAACGCCCCCCTGAGTTTTTACACAGCATTGCAGTATTGCAGACAGCGAGAATAAAATGCTAATATCACAAGCGCTAAAATAACGCAATTCACTCCGGACCAAAAAAAAAATGCATCTGACAGAGATTATCAGAGAGCCGCGGATCCAGCCGATTTAGACTCAAGGCGGCCGCCACTGTATAACAATAACCCCAGTGCAGTCCCAGAATTAAATCTGTATTTCCTTATTCTGGAAGAAGAGGCAGTACAAATGTTGCAGATGTGATTCTTCAAGGTTTTCACTAAGCCTAGAAATTAAAAACAGTATTTCATAACATATATTTCTGGAAAAACAAGAGGAAAAATAGTATTTTTCATAAAATTATTTTATAACTGTGATGCATACAGTACAGTAGTTGGACCTAAAATTAGAATCCAATGTAATTTTATATCTCTAACAACTACAGTTGATGTGTGACAAATGACCTGAGTGTCTACAACGTTTCCTAGGAAGCATCTGCAGCAATTCAATGTGTGTAAATGAAACGGGTATTGTCATTTTCAAGGGGGGGTGAGCCAAATGGAAAGAGGAATGTACAGTGAAAAACAAGCTTAGTCTTAAAAACTTTATTGTATTGTTTATTATTTGGGCTACTCTACATGTCTTAAAGACAGAAACATCTATTATCTCAATCCATCTGCCACCACCATGACTTTATATGTGGTTCTAGTGACAAAAAAAAGACTAAAGCACTCCTTTCTCACTCGGTCCATGAGATACTCTGTAATAGAGAAAATAGAATAAAGACAAAAAGTCCTTATTTTATTGTATACTTACTGTACAGTATAAACATTTGTTTCAAAAGAAGAGCATTTAAACAGGGTCATCTTTTTTTAAGGTATGCTGTGTAATTTACTCTATTCATATGAAGATTATTATGTTCTGGAACAAGCTCAGAGAGTTAAATTGTCAGGGGTTATTTGTTGCATTGGTTCAGGCCCAGAATGGGATGCAACATTTGTATTTTGTGAGATACAACAATTAAAACAGGTTTCGGGGGCTAATTTAAGTGCAAAATCATAAAACCTGTTTACTGTAGCATGAAATTATAAACACATAAAACTTCTAAACAAGTGCCTACATTGAAATACACTCAATTAAGACTATTTAGGTAATAGAAATGTATTTTCTTATGTTCTTACAGACATAAACAAAATGTAAGTACTGTAAATCAAAGAATGTGTCTGTGCTACTGATTTTTTAAAGACATACATATAACATATATATATAACAAAACATAGAATTAAAATGGTTTTGCATACATTTCAATTGCCAAGTCCTCTTTTAAATCCATTGAGAATAAATGATGTCACAATATCCAGTAGGTTCATTCAACACCTACTGTAGTATAAATTATTTGATAATATTTTTTTTTAATGTACTGTACCTGATAACAACATTTAGTATCCTCTGGTCCTTGTATATGTCAATTTGTGAATAACAGCTCACTATTCAGCTGCTTTAAACCATGCATGGATTTATAGTTCTCAATCACGTCTCCCATGACTCACATTATTGCCAGGCTAATGAGTAACTAATCTGTTCAGTGTCCTCATATGTTAAACAGTCCATACCTTTTTCAATTATTTTTATCTCTTTGCTTATTGCACCTTCTGAAGCTCCATAACAATATCCGTATGTGTACACAGTATTCAAAATGCTGGCGCACAGACATTGCTGCACTTTATGCTCGTTTTGGAAAAGTTATCTTTTGGGGAGTTTTATGAATCCATTGCCCTTAGTACTTGGGGTGCTGAGCTTTCTAAGACTGTGTACTGTATGTCTAAATCAGGGATAAAACATACAGAACACCTACAAGCTCAAATTGAACCCCCAAAATACCCACAACATATATATGTAACGGGTATTCCCCCCCCCCAATCGCAGATCTGATGTGGGTGCAAGGAACATACGGTGTTACCATAGGTGTGGTGCATTACCTGTTGGCTCGCAGGAGGGCTGAGCTTCCGCCACGGGGAACCTGGGGCAATTATACTAGGGGTAACCACTTACTCAATTCAGCGCCTGCACCTGCGATGGCTCCCACTAGAGGGGGAGTGGTTCCTCGCAGGACAATACAATAATCACATACACGGGAATATATATATTAACGAGTGACTTTACTAACAAGCAATATAACATATCACGCAATACCTTTATATAACCTGTGTCCCTCTCTAGAGGAGACACCTACGGCGTCGCGCAGGACGCTTCCCCAACACCAGGTGATCCCACCCAGTGTCCCGCGAATCCCACCCAATGTCCCGCACTCTTGGAGAGAACGTGGGTGACTGCGCAGTCACAGTTACACTAAGGGGCCCGTTGGTGCACTTATGACTGTATGGTACCTGCCGAGCACTCCGGTACTCGGATCAGCAACTGGCTTCGCAAAGGGTCAGACGTGTGATGAATCCGTCTGATCCTCCAACCGAACTCCTTTGTACGCAGACCGCCAGGGCGGTCTCCCTCTGGAATAGTCTCTGCGGACCCCAACGTGGGTCCAACCGCTTCCACAGGAACAGCAGCAGCCGCTGTGTCCCTATCTATCTAAGTGGTACTAACGTGACAGGAACCCTAACCTAGGGCCTGTCCCTGTAGTACAGCAACCTGTAGTGGCTTGGGGAACTCCTATGGGCCTGCAGGGGTTATGACCTGTCCCACTCCCCTAACTACCCAAGTCCCTTAAGCCTCACTACTTTCTAACTAGTCCCAGTGCCTACAGCAGCAAGCTGTAGCTTACTGGAGGCTGCAGCCAACATGCTGCGCAACAAGGTGCCTGCCTGTCAGACCTCACAGCACTAACAGCCGTGACTCTGACAAGGCAGCACTCTATGCTAAGGGCAGCGTCCCTATCTCAGGCCTCCCTAAGCACTTACCCACTAAACTAGTGGGGAGTTGGGCCTACCTGGGGTGTAGGTACCTATATGGGGCAGAAGCTGCACTCGCTCCCCGCACCCTTCCTTCCCTACAGCTCCCTGACTCCAACTCTCTGTAACCTTGCTTTCCCAGCTCCCACTAATGTAAGTGGCAGGGTCCCTAACCTGAGGGCTGCTCCTGGCAACACTCACCTTACTGGGGAGCTGAGCTATCTCGGGCCCTGGGGGTGCTGGCCTAGTACAGGGAGTCCCCGACTCCTGTACCCTACCTCCTTCCCTGGGCTGCTCCGGTCTCTGACTGCCCAACGTGCTGCAACTGACAAAAACCCTGTCTGCACACAACATTGTTGCAACTCTGCAGCATGAGAATCTGCCAGCTCTATTGGCTTCAATGCTGCCTGTGACCAGGGTGAAAGTGCATTCCCCTGAGGCTGCTGGGAATTGTAGTCCTTGGCAAAGCTCTTTTCTATGTTGACAGTGTGTGCGATCTTTACTGCGCATTGGCGAAGCTCACGCCAAAACCAAGAGGGCGGTGCCCGCCGGGAGAAGTCGCCGTCCCCTTCCCCCACTGCCACAGAGGTAAGGCAGGGGGCAAAGGAAAATCAGGGGAACCGGGGGTGACTACCTTACACTCTCCCCCTGGTGAAAAGACCAACGTCCCCGCTTGGAGAACAGCGTCACATTACAGAAAGTTACACAATAAAAATGCATTGCATAAACAGTACAACGTAACATATTGACTGTAACATCACTGATACATGGCATATCACACACAGTAATACCCGAAGCCTGCTGAGTGTTAGTTGCTTGCTGAGACCATTTGTGGGGTGCCCCTAACTTATCATGTGGGGGTACCTCACTTTTGCGTCCGTGAGCCTCCCTCAGAAAATTCTCTTGAAGAGCACACTCTGGGGTGACAGTCACCGGTTCCTCGCTACTTCCTCCCCCTGGTGGAAGGAATAGCACAGTGTCCTTTAACCAGGCCTTTACCCGGCCATCCGCGGCATGGATGCGGTAGGCCAGGAGGCCGGGACCTTTCCCGCGGTCCACTACCTGGCGAATGAGGCGCTCCTTTTTGGACTTAAAGGAGGCCAGTCTCCCTGAATCTTTCCCTACACAGTCCTTGTCCCTACGAACTTGCGAGGCTTCCACTGGGAAGCGAGAAATGGATAACGTCTCTTTTCTCAAAGTCTCTGTTTCACCCTGCAAGGGGTAAAGGGTAGATACTTTACCACTGCGGTGATTCGCGGTGGCCAACAGGTCCTCGGGGACGCTGTCAGTTCCCACCTCGGCTGTATCGGGACCTGTCCACAACACGTCTGGGACAGTCCACTCACTGTCCTGAAACTCGGGAGCGTTTGATCCCAGTCCTGGGACCATATGGGTTGGAGCGCACGGGCTCATACTCAGTTCAGGAGCCGTAACTCTGGCCTTTTTCACGGCCACCTCCATCGGAGCCTGTGGGGGGCAAGGGGGTTCCTTACCACTCTGCTGGCTTGCAATGGTTTTCTCTTCTTCTGGAACACTGTCAGGTATCTTCTGTGCTTCACCTGACACCACGACAGAGCTGACTGTTCTCTTCAACTGAACGGTATGCGGTAGATACTGGTCCACTCGCACGGCGGAACAGCTTTCTTCTAGGGGGGACACCTCCGCCAGGACGCAATGTCGAGTGGAGCCATTCGCCCGGGTGTCCAGACTTAAGAAGCTATCGTGCTCCGCAGTCACCTGGAGGCTCACACCCGACACCCCTGGGGCAGTCAACTCACCCTTGTCGTCGGTAGCAGGTACTGATCCAACGCCTGGGACCGATAGTACCTCTGTAGGCCGAACTGGCCGTTGTAGGGCACACGGGCCTACAGCACCTGAATACACTGTAACTGAAGTAGGTGATTCTTTGGCCCCAACTTCACTGGTGTGGTCCGCCGGCTGGCGCATCACCACGAGTGGCTGGCGGCTGAATTCACTGAAAGAAGATGGGGGTACAGACACCTTACCCTGTGATTCCTCTGTCTCACTGCTGGGGTGGTTTGCCGGTAGGCGCATCGCCACCGATGGTTCGTCCTTTTCCGTAGCTGGCTGGGCCTCAGTCCTTCCCTCTTGGTTGCAACGGGGGACTAGGGCAGCCTTGTCTGTCAGCTCCTCCACCTCCGTGGTTGAGGTAGAGCAATTAACAGCATCTTCATCTCTGTGTTCTGCCATCTGAGATTACTGCTTGGGATCTGGGACTGTAGACTGCAGCAGCACAGGCTTTAGAAACTGTGCCCCGCAGCTGGCACACTTGGGGCCCCAGGTCTGTTTGCCACCTGGAAAGTCACACTGATTACAAACACATCGTATACACCCCTCGTCCTCCACCACGGCCACCCGATATTCTATTGGTAGCCTAAAATGGTTAAAGTCCATACCACCAGATAGACTCAAGCCCTTTTGTAGGCACGGGCACACCAGAAAGGATATTTTCCCTCCTTTAGACCGCCATGCTCCATATAAATGAGGGTGTATTTCTCAGCACTCTGTACTGTTTTTAATGGGAACAGCAGTTGCTGATGGCTGTTCACTTTGCTTGCTCCCCCTGGTGGAATGTAAAGGAGGGGCTCGCTCTATCACTGAGTCACTCACATTGCGGGGGCGGAGCTCGGGTTTTCCCGCCAGTCCCGGACGGATTTCTGCAACACAATTTGGTGCAGGCTTGCAGTCAGCAGCACATGTGCTCTCCTGCTTTGGCGGGAGACGCCATTTTAGGTGTGACTCCCTTGATGAGGGAGCCTCCATTTTGATCACAGGTCGGGTAATCTCACTAAGGCTCTCTGAGTATGCAAGAGGGTAGCCTTCTGGTGGGGCCTCTGGAAAATGCAAGGTCAGAGGGACATTTTCCAGGCATATTTCCTGATCCGTTACTAGCCATAGTCAGTGGGGTCGTACCGGTGCTCTATCCTCTTCCACCCTTGGTCTATGCCAGGAGTCTCCCTAGGGCCTCACAAATTTCCCTCAACTTCACGGCACTACTGGGAACATCCCCTACTACTAGCACATGTCGCGGGGATACTTCTGTCCTCTTGGTTCGTTCGTGGGCCTCATGGCTTGCAGGCCCAAACATGGTGAAAAAATCTAATTTTGCCAATTTGGAAAAAATGAAAACAGGGCACCCCAGATCTATCTCAGCAGCGCCTCCAAATGTAACGGGTATTCCCCCCCCCCAATCGCAGATCTGATGTGGGTGCAAGGAACATACGGTGTTACCATAGGTGTGGTGCATTACCTGTTGGCTCGCAGGAGGGCTGAGCTTCCGCCACGGGGAACCTGGGGCAATTATTCTAGGAGTAACCACTTACTCAATTCAGCGCCTCCACCTGCGATGGCTCCCACCAGAGGGGGAGTGGTTCCTCGCAGGACAATACAATAATCACATACACGGGAATATATATATTAACGAGTGACTTTACTAACAAGCAATATAACATATCACGCAATACCTTTATATAACCTGTGTCCCTCTCTAGAGGAGACACCTACGGCGTCGCGCAGGACGCTTCCCCAACACCAGGTGATCCCACCCAGTGTCCCGAGAATCCCACCCAATGTCCCGCACTCTTGGAGAGAACGTGGGTGACAGCGCAGTCACAGTTACACTAAGGGGCCCGTTGGTGCACTTATGACTGTATGGTACCTGCCGAGCACTCCGGTACTCGGATCAGCAACTGGCTTCGCAAAGGGTCAGACGTGTGATGAATCCGTCTGATCCTCCAACCGAACTCCTTTGTACGCAGACCGCCAGGGCGGTCTCCCTCTGGAATAGTCTCTGCGGACCCCAACGTGGGTCCAACCGCTTCCACAGGAACAGCAGCAGCCGCTGTGTCCCTATCTATCTAAGTGGTACTAACGTGACAGGAACCCTAACCTAGGGCCTGTCCCTGTAGTACAGCAACCTGCAGTGGCTTGGGGAACTCCTATGGGCCTGCAGGGGTTATGACCTGTCCCACTCCCCTAACTACCCAAGTCCCTTCAACCTCACTACTTTCTAACTAGTCCCAGCGCCTACAGCAGCAAGCTGTAGCTCACTGGAGGCTGCAGCCTGCCTGTCAGACCTCACAGCACTAACAGCCGTGACTCTGACAAGGCAGCACTCTATGCTAAGGGCAGCGTCCCTATCTCGGGCCTCCCTAAGCACTTACCCACTAAACTAGTGGGGAGTTGGGCCTACCTGGGGTGTAGGTACCTATATGGGGCAGAAGCTGCACTCGCTCCCCGCACCCTTACTTCCCTACAGCTCCCTGACTCCAACTCTCTGTAACCTTGCTTTCCCAGCTCCCACTAATGTAAGTGGCAGGGTCCCTAACCTGAGGGCTGCCCCTGGAAACACTCACCTTACTGGGGAGCTGAGCTATCTCGGGCCCTGGGGGTGCTGGCCTAGTACAGGGAGTCCCCGACTCCTGTACCCTACCTCCTTCCCTGGGCTGCTCCGGTCTCTGACTGCCCAACGTGCTGCAACTGACAAAAACCCTGTCTGCACACAACATTGTTGCAACTCTGCAGCATGAGAATCTGCCAGCTCTATTGGCTTCAATGCTGCCTGTGACCAGGGTGAAAGTGCATTCCCCTGAGGCTGCTGGGAATTGTAGTCCTTGGCAAAACTCTTTTCTATGGGGACCGTGTGTGCGATCTTTACTGCGCATTGGCGAAGCTCGCGCCAAAACCAAGAGGGCGGTGCCCGCCGGGAGAAGTCGCCGTCCCCTTCCCCCACTGCCACAGAGGTAAGGCAGGGGGCAAAGGAAAATCAGGGGAACCGGGGGTGACTCCCTTACATATATAAGCATATAAGTTTCACAGAGGAGTGCTACTGAGCATGGCAATATGTATTTAAACCCAGAGACATAACATAAAACACAGACAAAGCTCAGTGCACATCCAGAAAAACTTATATACGGTACAGTGCCTAAATATACATGTATAAATAACTAATAAATAAAATGGTCTTTTAGTTTAACATTTTGGCCAAATTGTTGTAAGCCCTTGAGCCAAACTTCACGGCAGACCACGTTTCAAGGGTCCCTACACTAATATAAATTCTTAATAACCTGTGCATTGCCAGGAAGAATGATTTATAATAAATCTGTCAATATAAGTTGCAAAAGTTCTAAGTCTGATTGAAGCTTTTATTAACCTGTACATTACCAGGAAAAGCACTCTGTAATAGATTTGTCACAATCACACTGCATGCAGGCAAGTTCCCCTGATAGTTGGAGATGCCATGGAGTGAGCTTTTAACCATTTAAATGTGGGAGGGAGTGAGCTTCAATTGGATAGGAGGTTGCCACCCACCAAAACAGCCAAGACTAGCTGCACAAGAATTATAAAACATACAGAACACCTACAAGCTCAAATTGAACCCCCAAAATACCCACAACATATATAGAAGCATATAAGTTTCACAGAGGAGTGCTACTGAGCATGGCAATATGTATTTAAAACCAGAGACATAACATAAAACACAGACAAAGCTCAGTGCACATCCAGAAAAACTTATATACGGTACAGTGCCTAAATATACATGTATAAATAACTAATAAATAAAATGGTCTTTTAGTTTAACATTTTTGGCCAAATTGTTGTAAGCCCTTGAGCCAAACTTCACGGCAGACCACGTTTCAAGGGTCCCTACACTAATATAAATTCTTAATAACCTGTGCATTGCCAGGAAGAATGATTTATAATAAATCTGTCAATATAAGTTGCAAAAGTTCTAAGTCTGATTGAAGCTTTTATTAACCTGTACATTACCAGGAAAAGCACTCTGTAATAGATTTGTCACAATCACACTGCATGCAGGCAAGTTCCCCTGATAGTTGGAGATGCCATGGAGTGAGCTTTTAACCATTTAAATGTGGGAGGGAGTGAGCTTCAATTGGATAGGAGGTTGCCACCCTCCAAAACAGCCAAGACTAGCTGCACAAGAATGTTAAACTAAAAGACCATTTTATTTATTAGTTATTTATACATGTATATTTAGGCACTGTACCGTATATAAGTTTTTCTGGATGTGCACTGAGCTTTGTCTGTGTTTTATGTTATGTCTCTGGTTTTAAATCAGGGATAGCCAACTCTAGTCCTCAAGAGCCACTAGGTCCAGTTTTCAGGATATCCCTGCTTCGGAACAGGTGACTCAATCATTGACTCAGTCTTCGACTAAGCCACCTGTGCTGAAGCAGGGAAACCCTGAAAGCCGGACCTTTTGGTAGCTCTTGAAGACTGGAGTTGGCTACCCCTGCTTTAAATGTAAATTGGATTCTTTGTGTGCCTGCGGCTTGCCACAGAACTTTCTTAGCTACTTTACATCGTATAATTTCCACATAAATGTTTTTTATTCTCTTCCCCAACTTATCAGGGAGCTACTGTATGTTATAGTTAGTTAACACAAGTATCTCGTAAAGCATAACCTGGTGTATGGCCGCATTACACCATGAATGCAGGCAGAGCTTTTTTGAGTAGTATTTTAAACATACATTTTTCTTTTACGCCACCAGATCTGAAACTTTGCTATTTGTAATATCTAAAATTAATATTTCTAGTTCCGTAAAGCCCAACGGACATGAATGATTAGAGACTTGTGGGGAATGTGTCATAGCAACATGATCCGTGGTGTTTATAAGACCATATTGAATATTATTACATCTTTGTAGACTGTGAAAAGCTTAAGGCATAATGACTCTGACAGCTGGCAAAAGCTTTATCTGGTAACAGTACCAAAATAGAGTGAAGCACTACAATGATTGTATTTTTGACATGCATTGTAATACAAAACATAAATTTATTACATGCTTTGAGTAGGAAATGGTCTGATTAAGCTAATTAAAAATATCAAGTAAATTGTAAAGCAGCAGTTACACAGGAAAAAAAACAACTAAGTAATATAAACTGTTTATACTGTTTATATAGTGATCTACTTATTGCTTTTCATTTTTTTTTTTAAATGTTAGTTTAGTTGAGTTTCCCCTATTATTTTAATTTCATCAGCTGTTACCATGCTAACCTCAGTTTTATAGTATGTGTAGATGTCAACTGTGCCATTTTTATCCTATCTGGGAGGCAGATTTTCCGCAAATTGACAACTCCATAATGCAACTACATAATTTGAAAGAGGGGTAGGGGAGGCACTGTTACTTAACAGGAGAACAATTACTGCAGTGGTAGAAAGAAGGAAAGCATTCATTTACTGTATATGGCAAGGAAAGGTTGAACCCCTTTGCACATTTTTTCAAATATTATTTGAATATGGTTTCTCTCAACATTCAATGCCCTGCTCCCATTTATGGGCTATAACTTTCTGCCTTCAGCCCAGGAGATAATACAATCCATAACTAAACCAGTATTCAAATGACCTCTTGCCTGCCAACTTTCACCCCAGTGACTTGCAACATTCTATATTTTCTTCCTTGGCAATATTCTTTCTTTGAACTGTCCTCTCACACATCTTTGTCAGAGAGTCCCTGGTTTACTCAATGTGAATATACTGTACCAGCTGGAGATTCGTGTTTTATACATTGCTAACCCTGCATGCAGTATTTTACTGTATGAGAAAACAAGCCAATTTCAATTGTAAGAAACTGATGATTCAACACATGGCTAATAACACTAAGCATTAGAGATGGGCAAATTATTTGCATATGCCTACAGGTACCTTTTATGTTTAAAAGGCCAGCGGCCACCTCTATTTGCATATTATTTGTAAAAGTCATAACATTTGAATTTTTATATTACATTTTTTTGTGAATGTTACAACAGTTAATCCATGCAGAACTTGCAGACGCTGAAATACCTGCATGGGTTTTTCTGATTAACATGGGATTCACTTTACAACGGTTTGCTGCAGGGATAGAGAGGATGCAGGAAAATCTTTTTATACGAGCATCTCAAGTGCAGTATATATCCAATAAAACCCACCTTGAATTAACTTGTGGAGAGACACCTGTTCACACCTGAGAGATATGCAAAGTATATTTAAGTGACTCACTCCCCACGCCCCCTAAAAGACTTCCACAAGGCGTATCCTGGCGAGCCAGGTCCTAAGGCTGAAGGTACTGTCAGGCCCAATAGGATTAGAATTCTCAATTTCTGCTATTCAGGGCAGCAGCTCTACTAGTGTGAGCAAAACCAGCAGCTGGATAGCTCCACTATTGCAGCATACCTTTGAGCTCTATTGCTCACTGCTCATACTTGTAACTAATCATACTCGTGGATATTCCCCTGCCTTCTTTTAAAACAGACCACTTCCTGTTTTCCAGTTCAATGGGCATTGTGCACACAAATGACCCCACCGAATACCTGGGAGATATGCTAATATGATATGCAAAGTATAGGAAGGAAACCAGGGAGAACAATGTCCATGTGTATGATAAGATACAGGTGTGAACAGTCACTGCTGGAACTGCTGCCCTTGATAGCAGAGCTGGTGAATTCAAATCCTATTGGGTCTAAAATGCCTTTCTTGCTTGCAAAGTGACTTAGGGCCTGACTTATCAGGCTAGGCCTTGTAGAAATATTATAGGAGGCGTGGGATGTGAGTCATTTAAATATACTTTCAAATCCTATTAGCATATCTCACGGGTGTGCTCTTATTTGTGCACGTGTCTCTCTATAAGTGGTTTCAATGTGGGTTTGAGGGTATATGTAGCACTTGGGACTCTAATAAAGTAGGTCTTTGTCTCTCTCTAAACCCCATATTGCTGGGTGTGGATGTTCTGTGTGAATTGGATGCTGTAACATTTGCAAATACAGTTAATATAAAAATTTGTGGGTGGATTTTATGGCATTCACGTGAAGAGAAAATTATGTTGGATTCAATAGCATTCAAACAATTCCATCTGCAAAATGGATAATATTAAAAGAAAACAGGGAAACATTTACAGCTCTAATTTTGACCATTCACCCATTTCTACTAAGCATGAACATAAACACACACAACATCGTGAAAAATAATTTTACTCCAATGAATTCACAATCCAAATGATATGTAGGCATACAGAAGTATGAAACAGGAGTACACAAGGATGGGGGTTAGTGAGGGAATTTGGGGTATCTGTGTTGTCATTACAGGCAGTCCTCGGTTATCCAACGGTATCCGTTCTGGAAGTAGCGTTGGATAGTGAAACCGTTGTAAAGTGAGTCCCATGTTAATCAGTGGCGGGGAGCATTGGATAACGCATTCAGGCATCGTATAACGCAGCGGTGCGCAAACTGGGGGGCGTGACACTTCCGTCAGGGGGGCGCAGGGTTTACAGAGGCCCCGCGTGATTCCCGAAGGCACTTAAATTAAGTGCCGGGGGAGCTGCAGGGCCTCTATAAACCTTTACTTACCTAGGCTCCGGCGGCTTCCTTCCTGCGTCGCCATGGCAACGCGGCGTCATTTTGACGCCGCGTGGTCATATCACGTCACATTGCTATGGCAACGTGACGTCATGACGCCAGAGCGCAGGTAAGTGGGGGTTATACCTAGACTGATAATTGTGAAATACTATAATTGTATTGCAATTTTGTTATTGATATACAATTCCTAATAAAAATGTTTTTGGCACTGGTTAATCAATCAATCTATAGATTGATCGATCAAAGACTTTTTTAATGCGAGAAAACTACTCAAGGTTTAAATTGCACTTTTATTATTTAAAATTTCAATTGAATGACATCTACAGTACACGTATATGTTGTGAAATATTATAACTCTAGGCATGTCTTGCATTGATTTTCTACTTAAGTTATCAAAATATGAATGGGGTTATGTATCAATCTGGTAGATGCAAAACTGCAACAAAAACTGGCACCAATTGAAAGCCCTGGTTATTTTACAGCTAAATCTGGTGCAACTATTTTGCTTTGCTTTGTCCCTGTGTGACAGCTTGCATACTTTGTTAAATAGATCCCACTGTTTCCTTAACATGAATCTAGGTATTGCACAAATATCTAATAACAATAATATCTAATAAGTATTTTTCACTTGTCAACCAAAATTGTGAGTGATCTTGCAAAAGGAAGGAAAAAATTAATACAAAGCTTCAATCAGACTTAGAACTATGCAACTAATTTTGACAGATTTATTATAAATCATTCTTCCTGGTAATGCACAGGTTATTAAGAATTTATATTAGTGTTAGGGACCCTTGAGATGTGGTCTGCCGTGTAGTGGCTCAGGGGCTTACAACACTTTGGCCAAAATGTTAAACTAAAAGACCATTTTATTTAATAGATATCTATACATATATATTTAGGTACTGTACCGTGTATAAGTTTCACTGAAAGTGCACTGAGCTCTGTCTGTGTTTCATGTTCTGTTTCTGGTTTTAAACAATAATATCTAATAAGTATTTTTCACTTGTCAACCAAAATTGTGAGTGATCTTGCAAAAGGAAGGAAAAAATTAATATGCGCATTAGTGTAATTGATACTTGCAAGATAAAGAGTGAACCATCAGACCACCTCTGGCAATTAACAGCATGCTCTTTGCAAATTAAATATACCCAAACACTACCCCTTGCTGTTGAAATTATTTGACACTGCTGCTAAAATTGACTTAGGCTTAATTATATTCTGCTGCAGTTTACACAGGAGTTTCTGTGAAACCAACTAGGATGAAGAAATGTAGATTGATGAAAGTATGTCCCAAATGAGTATATCTGCAGAGAATTACAAATCGCTTGTCTGAGCAAAGTACAGGTAACAATGATGAGCTTGAAATGATTAATTGTGTACTAAAAAGCACTGCGACAGAACCATATAGTTTAATGGGAAGCATACTAACAAATGCTAGCACAACAGCAAATAGATTCACATTTGGAACACTTTTCATCACCACACAATATATTAGCAAGTACTGCAAAATAAAAAAAATTCTGAAGGAATAAAAACATTTTGTTTATTCCCGTGCTGATTGATATGCTTTCTGCTTTAAAGTTTTATGGGTCAAGAGATGATGGAAGAAAATACATACAGTATAACTGTATACTATGTAAAACCGAAACTACAGAATGTACAATTACTGTAAATTGTAATACTTCAGGTTATTTACATAATGCAACCTCTAGTTAAACAGTAAGAAAAGTGGTGCGTTCTAGACCAACTGTGTTGTTTACAAGGTCATATAAGCAATACATTAAGTTGTTGAATAATAGTGAAAAATGCAGCTAGTAAAAGTGATGGCTCAAGGCATCAAAAAAGTACGATATATAGAAAATACCAGTGCAAATAGTAAAAATAGTATATAAAAGATTTATAATATCAATTGAATGAAAAGCACATGAAGTAGTGCCATACACAGTACACAGTATTGATTATAAAATACTACAAACATAGGAACGATACAGAGTTACCAGATAGCCCGCAGGGGTAAGGATAGTAGCCAATTGGAAAGGTAACGTAGTTACAGTCCACACTCCTCTTTTAGGACTTCTCAGGGTTAAGTAGGATCAATTATAATAACAATGTCTTTCTTATTTGTAGATTTCACATTGTTCTTTGTCATTCCAGGTCCAAAGAATATTATAGCATAAATATAATATGTATTAAAGTTTGTGTGATGTATAGCTAGGATTTTAATAAATTGTTTAACTATGCAATAGGAAACATTTTTTGCAGAGGTGGGATCATGTTTGATCCACTCTGTGTTAACTCCAGCTGATGTTTAATTACTTTAACTGTCACACAAATAGGGTGTAAATTGCAGAATTTTCTGTAATTATTCGCTCCAGATTGTAATCCGTGGAGGGTTTAAATAGCGCACATGACCATTATCAATCAGACCCTGATGAAGTATCTCTTGATATGAAACGCGTAGGAAAGGAAATAGATTGTGTGCTACTTAATTCGTATTTATTTCGTATCTATATTTTGCGATTTAGTGCCTATGTGGCGACTTTGAAGTTCTTTATTCCATCCACTTAGAAGACGAGGCTGAGCAGTAACAAACAACTACAATGGCAGTTCAAACCAGGTGTTTAAACCTTCTGTCACCTCCTTGATGGTGTCACATGAGTGCTGGAGCAGCGGACCGGGTGCGGGTGCATTCCCTAACCGGTGTTGATTCGAACCAGACGGGCAGCAGATGCATGCTAACAGTGGCGAGGAGGAGGTGGAGCGATATCGGGAGCTGGTATAATTTTCTATTCCTGGGACATGAGCTTTGTGTATTGTTAAGCCGAGAGCGGGTGCTTTCCTTATCGGCGCTGCCTCATTAACCTCCCGAGTGTGGACTGTAACAACGTTACCTTTCCAATTGGCTACTATCTTTACTCCTGCGGGCTATCTGGTAATTTTGTATCGTTCCTATGTTAGTAGTATTTTATAATCAATACTGTGCACTGTGTATGGCACTACTTCATGTGCTTTTTATTCCATTGATATAAATCTTTGATATACTTTTTTTATATTATGTGATCTTTGTGCTGGTATTTTCTATATATCCATAATGCAGCCTATGCCTATCCTGTTAGTTATACTATTATACAGTAGTATAAAATAAAAAAGTGAAACTAAAATTGTTCTTATTAATGATAATCAATTGGTTAGCTTTTAGCAAGATAATTATTGATGTTTTTCTTAGCCGTGATTTCAAGGGTGGAGAAGCTAGTGAAACTATTGGGGTTCTTTTGTTATTCATACGCCTTTGCAAATGTTAAGGCATCAATAAAGCATCATAACTACTAGACATGATTACAAGAAAAGCCTTGAGAATGAATGTTAAAGGAGGAATGCTAAATGGTGTCAGGGGATTTTATACCTATTTTATTGCACATTCTGTCAATTGGTAATGGTTACTTGACAAAGAGAACATTTAAAATCTACTGCTAAATGACCAGGAGGGCAATGACATGTCAGTGAGGACGATGTACCGAGCTGCATGTAGCAATGTTGCTAATTGTGTTTTGTTATGTTTTAAGTGGACTATTGTTTTACAGTAGGTTGCACCTTTTCATTAACTAATATTAGAGTTCTTCATAGATAAAATGACAGCGTGCTAAATCACGAGCTCACATCCTTCTCATTCTTCTTTAAATATCTGCTGCGTTTGATACTGTCATCTACAGTACTTTCTCCTCTTTAATATTCTACTGACTTGGGGTCCTTTGTGCTAAGATTTTATTATAAATTTGTTTGTATTTTAACTTTTCAGTGCTAAAAAACGAATACCAACCTTCACAAAATGGGCATTCTATGTATGAAGACTTCAAACAGATGATGCGTCATTTCTTTGAAATTATTTTTGACACATTCCATATTTAAACCTAATTACAGTATGTGGATTTTTTATTTATTTATTACAAGTATTAGTAAATATTAATTATGAGTCTAATATTATTTAAAGTACTACTAATACTAATATGTTTTTTAACCTATAAAATTAAACAGCCATGCTGCATCAAATACATTTTTCGGTTGAATACTATAGCAACATCATTGTACACTAACACTATTAAAAGTGTTGTTAGGGTTTACCCCAAATTGAAATTGTCAGACAATTATTTTTTTAGTACATACCCAGCGGTGGATTTTTAAATTCACTGCCCCATGACAATTAGCTCTGTCGGCCACCACTTTGCTGCCGCCCCGCTTCTCCTTTGGAATCCCAGCATCAAATGACGCAGCAGACATCGCACGGCATAGCATTGCTATGGAAACCTGACGTCATGACGTAATTTTATGTCGCAACACGACGCCGTGCAACGTCACGTCGCGCAGCATCATTTGACGATGTGATTCCAAAGGAGAAGCAGAGCGGCAGCAAGGAGACGGCCGACAGAGCTAAGTGCCTTCCCATTGGGTCCGATAGGCCAGAGAGCACAGCAACTCCTTATGATTAGAACACTGCGAGTTAGAAATTCAAAGGAGCCAAGATTTCTTCCATTGAATATTCAATATGCCTAAATTGTTATTGCACTATTGTGTGTTTTCCTTCTATCTTTGGTGACCTCTTATGCTCACCCTGGATTTGGAGAGATTATAGTTTAACAGAGGAAACGTCTAGAGCCAGTCCCCACAGCAGGGTTTGAGTAACACTGTAAATTGGCCATCAATTTGTACATTGATATTTTCACATTTGTAGCCATGTCTGGTTCTGGCTATTTCTCTGCCCTCCCTAACATGTATGTCCTGGTAGTTGCAGGCAGTGTTAGGCCCATCTTGGGTTTACTCCTCCCCTCTGCAGCTTCTTTGAGTGTCAGGAGTGGAGGTAGGACTTGGTCTGTGTGTTGCCTAATTGTGGGTGCAGACCTGGTGCCCTCCCCTTCTGCTCTAAGGAAGAGGCATCCTAAATTGTAGGCAGTGCTGAGTACTCCAGCTAGGGATTAAGTACTCAGTGGAGTTCTTCCTAGTTCCCTGACTCCAGTACTGAGAGTTGCCAGCTGTGTCTCGCCCTGCGGGGTAAGACTGCATGATCAGTCCCCATAGGGCACAAGAAAGATTGGCTACAGAGATCATCCAGAGGCATGGGATCAAAATAATATTCACTGTATAAACTGAAGTAAGCAGTGGATGCACAAATAAAGAGCTCGTGTTTTATATACCACTTGCCTGAGTCTACAGTCCATCAGGGGGAAGATATGAAAGACTGGCTTCATATGAGTGGGGACTGTCTCCAGCAAAGCTGGAGCCTGCAATGGATGGAGGCACCTGCACTACCGAGAAAGAACTGAGCATCATACACCTAAAGCCTGTCCTGTTTCCCCACAACATCGCAGAATAGTTTTGCCCCCTCCTACGCTAACCTTTTCATGGGGTAGTGGGAGTCGTTCCACGTGTTTGGAAAAAGGAACAAATACAGGGAGCACATTTTATTTTATAAACGGTATATTGACGATTTGTTACTTATCTGGCAAGGTGATGTCACGACACTATTTCAGTTTATTTCTGCACTTAACACCAATGAGTTTAATCTTTCTTTTACTCACTCTTATCATATGTTTATATATTGACACAGCACTTAGTATTCAGACCACACTTTATAGGAAACCAAATTCTCGTAATACATTCCTACGAGCTAGCAGTTGTCATCCTCAAGCCATGTTCAAAGGGATTCCTAAAAGTCAATTTATGAGAGCACGCCGTAATTGCTCAAATGATGATTAATTTAAACTTCAATCCAATGATTTATATAGACGTTTTCTGCAAAGGGGATATAATCGGAGAGACTTAGATATATCTTTGAAAGAAGTATCAACCATGAATAGGAAATCACTGTTGAGACACACTTCTAAAAAAACTAGACTTAATGACAGTCCCTCCTTTATCACCCCGTTCAGCAGACAGGCAGAATCTATCACGACTATCTTAAAAAAACCATTGGGGTGTACTGTCATTGGATCCTATATTAAAACCCTATGTTTCGGCTGGTGTAAATGTTATTTTTAAACGTGCAAAGACATTGGGTAAGTCATTATCACCAAGTCTTTTTGGATCAAGGGATATAGGGAGAACCTCATTACCCAAGGGATCCTATACCTCTACTCATTGTAACGCATGTCCCACAATGAATCAAGGCAAAACATTTTGTTCTTCTGTGACAAGAAAGAATTACAATATACAGACGTTCATTAATTGTAATTCTACCTATATTGTTTATTTGTTAAAATGTGGATGTGGACGACAATACGTCGGGGAACCACTAGACACTTAAAAGTTAGGATACTGGAACATCTTAGACTTATTCAGAATAAAGATGAAAATCACCCAGTATCAAAACATTTTTCAAATTGTCCTAGTGGTAGTAAGGATTTCTTCACATTTCAAGGTATTGAATACATTCCGAAACCACCAAGAGGTGGGGATAGAAAAAAATTGTTAGACAGACGTGAAGCATACTGGATTTTCACTCTAAGAACCAGAGCACCACTCGGCATAAACATTGATTGGGACCTAAGTCAATTTTTATGATTTTTTCATATATACAATTACTTCATAGAATACAAAACTAAAATTAATTATTAATGGATTTATTTAAAATGTATTCTCTTTATTAATTATGTCCTTTTGACTGTGTTCACTATAGATAATATAAACATTTCATAAAATTATTTCATATTCAATTTTTGTGATTTTCACTCATTATTATTGTTTATTAGATATTACAATGTAATTAAATGAATATAATATAATATTTTGTGATTAGTTATTCATTTATTAATCTATATGCTCTCCCAATCAATGTTTATGCTGTTAAAGTATGCAACAGGGTCTTTGTATACATTTCTATACATATTTCTGTATTGTTCTTTTGTGTATAGATGTTTAATTATAGATAGATATTACAATATCATTATATCATTACTATTAATATATCATACATTTCTATACACATATTGATACTTGTCCTCCTCTGAACTACAAGGTTATTAATCTATTCCCTGACTATGTATACATTTTGTCTGCAACTGGACATATATAATCCATATGCTAGATACCATTCATGAATTTAAAGCTATGTGAATATGACACTAACTCTGATTAACTTTAATCTCATAATTTGTGTGTAATCTCATATGCTTTTTTATGGTATACTACTCCAGGGGTTTTGCTTCTTTAGCAATATCATCTTCGATTTTCAGTTTTTGGTATTTTCTACTTTCTATTTTTCTTCTTGTGTTTGTGACTAATAAAGTTTGTTTTAGAAAAAATATTATGTACCACCTGACCAGTTCGGCCTATGGGGATGTACGTTGCGTCAGCGCGCCCACGTTTATGGACGCGCGATGATGATGTCATCTCCGCGGGTCGACGGACAGTGTGGGTGAGTATAAAGAAGCAGTCTTTTGATAACTTTGTACACCTTGATAAAGTGCTGTTTGCATGAAACGCGCAGGTGCGTTCATGTTGTCCATTTGTATTGTTTATTAGCATGCATTAAATTTGATCAATTATACTTTATTTTGGAGTGGTCTGGATATTTTTCCTGTCCTGGAATTGGAGGATGGATCTTCCTGGCTGTGCTCCATTGAAACCTGCTGCTCTTGGGTAGTATATTTCACTCATCCCCTTTCTCCTCTCATATTCATACTGCTGCTAAGTCTTGCTGTTTCTTCCTCAGCAACATTGCTAGGAACCCCCCTTTGCTCAGTCGCTGTATAGTTAACAATCTAATCCAGGGTTTTCCAAACGTATAAACAGGTTCTGGGAATAACCAATGCACTGGCATCCAGGTGAATACACGTTTTTTGGCATATTAATAGAATGTTAAATGGTTGTCTCAGAAACTTGGTGTGGAAGTGGGTAACGAGGAGAAGTTTGGAAAACACTGCTCTGATCCATGCCCTCAGTATATGCCATATTGATTACTGCAAAATTATGTTACATCTTACCTCACACCTCTGTATCTTACAATCTATGCAAAACTCTGCTGCTAGAGTTGCTCTTCTCGAGGTTGTCTTCTCTCTGTAACATGCATGTGTACTGCTTTGTCCTGTCTGAAATATTGTTTTCATAGCAACTCTACCTTTGGAACTCTGTTCTCCTCACTATGAACCACAGTCCCTTTATCCCCATTTTCCAGACCCATTTGAAAAGTCAACTTTACAATCAAGCATTTCCAAAAGCACTGTGATGGGACCCAATGACCTACTGCATACACACTTACCCTCTTGACATTAACATTTAAAATGTGCACTTCCAAGTACTCCTTCTGTATCCCAACACAACAGTTGTATGCTCGTCAGGGCAGGTACTCCTATCCCAAATGATTACTTTGATGCATTATGTATTTATTTGTATTATTCTTCTACGTGTTTTGTATATTCTCTTTTTAATGTTCTGCATAGGTAGGTGGTGTAATATTAATAATAATGCAATATGCAGAGTCCTTGCTCTACCAGAATCCATGCACCGTACACATATGAAAACTATTCAAAATACAGTGGCCAATTTCAATTTCCCTTCCCTACAAAATGTCTTTTAACCAAGCCTCAAAGGGCTAATAATGTTGTGAATTCATAAGGTTTTCAGAAAAATATTGCCAAACAGTGAGAGAAATGGCAGCATATTGATCTAGCAGAACCAGAAAGCGAAATGTTGTGTAACTGGTAGAATGCACAATTACGCAAAAAATAAAGTATACACGTCTGCCAGATGGAGCCGTTGACTAGCTGGGTCAACGACTCTGGCTCAAACTTTCTAAAAGTATGGGCTCCTTGGCTAGCCCAAACAGACATGTCGGGGATAGACACCGGCACAATTTTGCACTAATTGTCCCAGATGCGTTCTTCTTCAACAAAGCAGGTAATACGAGGACATAGAGACAGATAGAGCAGATAACTTCACACGGGCGCACAAGTGCAGCAGCGCATACCAGATTTGGCAGAGCGGCATACACATCGAGGAAATGCTCCAACCATTGAAGTAGTTACCTTCGCTCCATCCCCCCTCCCCCACCCCCGTCTGACCAGCACGGTCGCCCTTATGTGTCTGGCCCGTGTCCAGTGTGTCGTGTTTGTCTCGTGGAGTAAGTCAGCGTTGTTTGTCACGTCAGTCAAATAAGCATGTACTGTACAAGTTACTGGGCCATTCGACCCACTATGGTATACGACATTGGGAGGTGATGCAATGTATGACTTGTAAAAAACAAATAAAAATGAAAGTTACAACAAAAAAAAAGTAAACAAGGGCTCATATTACCTGCTGTGTTTGCTTCTGAGTCTTGGGTGTTGGTGAGTGCTGAAGCAGGAGGGACAGGAGATATAGAAAGATTCAGAGACATTGGTCACCCTCCTCACCCTCCTCAGGGGATCAAAGGGTCAGTATGTAAAGCAATCTTTAAAAGTAATAAATACTTTGAGTATATAGGAAGGTTTTCATTTGTCTATGTGAAAAAAATGCTGTTAATGGCGGTTTATAGCCGTCCGTAGGGGTATGACAAAAGTCAAACGCAAAAATAGAAAAGGTTGCATCATATGACCATGGACATGTACTTGAGTCTGATTTTTCAAGACTTGAAAACTGGATTTCCAAACCAAACGGTTTTCAAACACTGAACAGACTGTAACAATGGTATTTGAGACCAAGACTACATTTCTAAAGCTTCCTATGACGGAGCTACATATCAGAACCAACTTTAATACCATTCTAGCCCCTGTCACTAGCTTTAAATAGCCGGGCATAAGGTTTGTCTCCCATTTAACATTTGGGTTGCACATTGATACCCGGACATCCACAACCTATGCCAAACTAGGTGAACTTTATAGGAACAAAGCCTCTCTATGCGCGCTGCTCAGAAAATGCATGTGGACATAGTACTGTATATGGTACAGCATCCCAAACTCACATTAGAATACAAGACACCCTATACAACTCAATATGTCGCTTTGTCCAACAATGTATCTACAACACAGATAACCAAAGTACATTTTTTCTGTTTTACCTTCAAATACTTTTTGGGAAAGCTACCCGCCTATCTGAACAAGCTCCTCGCCCCAATGACACGCAGCACTTACAGTACCACCCGAGATCTCATTCCAAAAGACTGTTCACGGTCCCAAGGTTCAACAAAGAATCCAGTTGCTCCTCTTTCTCTTACTATGCACTTCACAACTGGAACAATCTACAAGAGACTCTCAAAGCCACCACCAGGCTAAGTTCTTTCAAGACTAAAGCTTAATCTGGTCTGTTACAGTTACATACACCTATAACATACATTAGCTTTAACTGTTCATGAAATGTCTTTAAATATAATAGGGAGAAGGAGTGGCTCAGTGAGTAAAGACACTAAGGCTAAGGCCCCGCTCCCTCAGTCAGCACGCCTGCACTGCAGACAGGCGGGGCGCTGACAGACACAGACCGCGATATGCGGTCTGTAGGGAGCGGGAGCCGGAGCGGGAGGGTGGGTGGTTTGTGGGAGGGGGGGTGTGGTTTGAGCAGAGGGACCCGCTAACCCCCCCCACCCCCCGGCTCAGTGTAAAGCCATATTCTTCTAGGGAAATGCAAGAAAATATTACTGCTTGCCCCTAAAATCCTGCAATCACTCCACAGCAGGGCACCACCTGAGAGGCAGACCCCTGCACACAGGGTCAATGTTACCCGCTACTCCCCCCCTCCCTCCACGGGCACGGGCTCCCGGAGGGAGCTGCTGCGGTCTGCCCTACTCACACGCTGACGCTGACACACACACACATACACAGGCACTCGCAGTCAGGCACACACATACAAACACACAGACAGGCACTCACGCACTCAGGCACACATACACACACACAGACAGGCACTCACGCTGCTTTCCCTCCACACGCCTCCCCTCCTCATTGGCTCACAGCCACACCACGTGACGTGTTGCCGCTAGGGATTACAATTCTCTTGAATCCCCTGGCGGCTGACGCGTCACAGCGTGTAGTGAGCTGTGCAGCCAGGGGGGACCGGGACCGGCTCGGGAGGATTCCCCTGCTGTCGGCTCCTTATGACCTTGGGCAAGTCACTTTAGCTCCCTGTGCCTCAGGCACCAAAAAATAGATTGCAAGCTCCATGGATCAGGAACCTGTGCCTGCAAAAAAACAAAAATATCTGTGTAAAGCGCTACGTAAAACTAGCAGCGTTATACAAGAACATGCTAAAAAAATAAATAAAAAATAAATAATGTACAGTATTGTCCTGTTCATTTTATGTAACCATGTATTGTTATCATAACTGTGTGCAGGACATACTAGAAAACAAGAGGTAACTCTCAATGTATTACTTAATGGTAAAACATTTTATAAATAAAATACATATTTATGACAGTATCAGGTGGTCCTTACTAGCAATAGGAGTTCTGGAAGTGGACTATGTCTTGTTACACTTGATTTGTGGTTGGAAAATAATTGGCACAGCACAGACTGGGGCAGCCGTATGTACAATAATGGTGATTTTAGGTTGACATGTTCAATGAGTAGGACTGCTGTTGGCTGTGATGGAAAAATTGACTATTGCAAAAGATGTTTAATTAACTTTATCATCCTTTAAATTTGTAAAAAAATAAAAGCTGTCACGTTGTACATACTGCTGGTGTTATTGTCCTTGGGTTAAAAGAAGAGGTGGTCCAAAGTGAACGAGTTACAAATTGTGTATTCTCTTGTTTAGTTACAGTATGCATGTCTCAGATCCTTATCAGCACCGGCTTTCTGATTTTTTTACTTGGTATAAATAATTTGTAGATCAATACTACATGACATGAGACTAGATCCTTGGTCTTAGAATATACTTATGTAACAGGTCTTCCCCCACCCAATCGCATATAGGGTGTATGTGAGGGGGAACCCATATGTTACCAGGTGTGGTGCTTTACCTGTTAGGCTCACAGGAGGCCTGAGCACCGCCAATGAGAGCCTGGGGTGTATCCTCCTGAACAATACTATATGGTGCAGCGCCTCCACCTGCGATGGCTCCCAGCGGAGCGGGAGTTGTTCCTCGCAGGACACATACAAATGAACACATAAACTAGATGTAAAATAGCAACGGTCTTTACTATTTGCAGAATGTAACTTAACACATACATCAGCAATCCACAACAAGATATATGTATATTGCCTAGCTGGCAACTATAACCTTCTTAGCCCCTAACTGGGCTATAACCTCCTTCCAACCCCATGTCCAAAGAGTCCAAGCCCACCCAAGTGTGTGAACAGACCTGTCACATGTGAAGAGCAAGTTAAAGTTGGTGCACGTGTGGAAGGTTGTAAATACCTGCCCAGGTGTCTCTACACCTGGGTGTCTTCGCAAAGGGCCTACCGGCGCCGCTTGGTCCAGCGCTGATCTGTACCTCTGTGTGGGATGGGGTCCCGCTGGACGTCCCACCATAAGGACAGTCTCTGGATCAGCAACACAGCTACAGGAACATGCAGCAAACCCTTTCACTGGGTCCCTGCACTAAAGAACTGCACAGTGTCTCTCCCTAGGTCCCTGCCAAGCACACAGCTGAAGGCACAGGGTCCTTAACTAAGGGCCTGTCCCTAAGACCACCCACCCTCACTAGTGGGGAGTCAGGGCCTCAACTCTAGCCCAGGGGATTTCTGGCCTAGGGCAGAAGCTCGCAGCTCTCTGCCCCCCCTTCTTTCCCCCTCTGCCTCCTAAGTCTCACTGACTCATGTGCTTCACAGTCTGCTTCCTGACTCTGCACACAACATTGTATCCAATTTCCTGCTGCAGAGAATCTGCAAGTCTCAGTGGCTGGCTGGCTGGCTGCAGGTCACAGGCTGTAGGTGACAGAGATCATAGGGCATTCCCAGAGGCTGCTGGGAGATGTAGTCCACTCAGGACCTCTTTCCTATGGGGACCGCGTGCGCGATCTCTACTGCGCCTGTGCGAAGCTGTAATGGCCGCAGCTACGTTTAACTGCGCCTGCGCAACCTCCCAGAGCTCCTGCACACTTGTAATGGCCACCGCTACCCTTGCCAACCTCAGCGCATTGCGCGAACCTTGCGCCAACCACAACATGGCCGCCATGTCTATCTGCACATGCGCAACCCTTTGTGCATGCGCGAGCATCAGGACCTCGACGGCGTCGGCCCAGATAGCGGCACCAACCGGGAGAAGTCGCCGTCCCCTTCCCCCACTGCCACAGGGGTAAGGCTGGGAGCAAAGGAAGATCAGGGGAACCGGGGGTTACCCCCTTACACATAAAAAGCATTTTTTTGTCAGTAAAAGTTAGAGAAAAGTATCACCTATAATTGAAGAATTCATTCATTTTTGCACAATTTCAACTGGACTGGCATGGCTAGACCAACCTATTTCATGTTGGCTGTTTTTGAGGGGACAGTGTAATGCTGAATGCTATTCAATCAATTGCTCCATCCACTCCTGGCCCAGTTGGTCCAAATTCCATGGTGACATCATCATCATTTTGCATGTTCCCCTCACAAAAGCATAAATGAGGACAGATAAGGGAAGAGTTCTAAAGCTACAGTATGAAACTGTAGGGCAACTCTTGCTCAACACAGAACCATACAAAAGGAAGTAGCTAAAGACAGAAACACCCTTCTATGTATAATGCTACATTCTCTACAAACTAATATTGAATAATTAAATTAAAATATTTATATCTCTGTAAACAAATGGCATTAACCTCCAAAATGTAATCCTTTCCACGTGCCTAAGGTTCAGTAAAACACGGAATTCACTACACTATTAAAGATTACATGCCCTGGTAAAAATCAGCATTGTATTAGCTGTAGCAATGTTCCTTTTTTAACAAATAGAAGAATTAATTTTCCATTTGTATTCACAGAGAAGCTTTTCATAAATGAACCCATTTATTTTTTGTGTGATTGAAAATGATTCTACTTACAGTATTACATAATTGATGTAAACTTAACGGATCAAACTTTAGTTTAGTTTCATAATCATATGTTTTTTTAATTTTAGTGCATGCATGAGGTTACCTTGTAACTATGCATCATTTCCTGAATACCCTATATATTTTCCCTTTTTCTCCAAAGCACTGTTAATTATTTTTTGTTGCATCTATAAATCATTGGAATTTAAATGCAGTGTGCAAAGCTGGCCTGATTTATATGTGTATTAGGTATTTTATAAAACTTGCAATTAATGGTTTAAATCCTCTGGTATTTATTTCGGAGTAGAACGCACCTTGTGCCCACGTCTCAATACGATGAATGGATGTTGAAAGAATAAATCCATCATGTTTGGGAATTAAGCTTCCTATTCCATGCAGGAACACTTGCTTGCTGTCTTTATTGCTAACGGATTTCATATATTTGAATATTGCCTGTTCTGTTGTTCATATTTAGTATTTTTCTATGTTTCTAACTTTATATACAGTATATGTAGAGGAAGATGCATCACTTGCACCTTCCTGCAAGAAAAACATGAATTTACATCTTTTTCCAAAGGAGAGTGCTTTAATGTAAAGGGCTTTATCAATTATTTAATGATCTTTGCTGTGTATTTGTCGACATGCAAGTTGGATAGGAAGGAAGAGCACTGCTGGAGAAATCTAAAACTAGGAGAAATAACAAACTTCCTAAAGCCAATGGTTTTACAAGTGATCAGACAGTCTTTTCCACCAGGTACAGCCAATCTTCTACGTCTGTAGCGGCCATTTTAAATAAGCATTGGAATATTCTTGCAGGTGATCCCATTTTAGGTGATCATTAGGAGTGCAAATAGAATATCTTGGCACCTACAAAATTGAAATCTATTCAGGGCCCTATTTCTATGTTGGGGCAAAGTCCTCTGGAAATTTTCGTTGCAATCGAGAAAGAAAAGACCACACAAAGAAGCCTTGCTAAGCTACTGTAGGTCAAAAGATAGTAACTAATGGGAGGTACTCAAAATGGGATATGGTATAAAGCACAAACACAAAAGAGAGTCAAAGAGAAATCCTAGAATGTGGGCACTTAAGATCCCAAAGACCAGGTGAATAATGAGTAAAAATTAACACTTAACTTTTAATATAAAATATGGATAAAATAGGGAAGAAAAACAAAGAACAAAAAAGCCCAATGCCACCCAATATGACAAAAATACACAGTAAAATACTTATATATTCTCTTGAAAAAGGCTCATTTAGTTTAACCCTTTGGCCAAAGCGTCGCAAGCCTGTGAGCCACATCAAGGCAGACCCTGCTCACAGGTCCTAACACTACCAGAAACAATACTTACACCTGTACTAGGATTAAAAGTTGTTGTTGGAGGTTAGTGGCCCCTCCCTCCCAAGTGTCAAGCTCACCCCTCGCCAATGCCCTATTTAGCAGGTCTCTCTCATTTTACTTTATATGGATCCAATGTTGGTCCTTCTTCCTCCTAATTGAGGTAAATGAGAATTTTAATCCTAGTATATGTGTATTAGTAGTTTTTCTGCTACTATTAGGACCTGTGAGCAGGGTCTGCCTTGATGCGGCTCACAGGCTTACGACGCTTTGGCCAAATGATTACACTAAATTACCCTTTTTCAAGAGAATACAGTCATGTGAAAAAGAAAGTACACCCTCTTTGAATTCTATGGTTTTACATATCAGGACATAATAACAATCATCTGTTCCTTAGCAGGTCTAAAAATTAGGAAAATACAACCTCAGATGAACAACAACACATGACATATTACACCGTGCCATGATTTATTTGACAAAAATAAAGCCAAAATGGAGAAGCTATGTGGTGGTAACCAGGCTCTCAAATAAAGGTTTAAGCCCGTTTCATTACCCCTAATCCGTGTGTTTGGGTTGTAGGTATTTAACACCTTAATTACTTTAGCGGTTAGCCGCTATGGTAAGGAAGCAGCCTGTAAATGTGTTTTTATTACATAGAATTGAAGCACATTAATATAAGCTCCGGAGACAACCGGCTTCAGTCCGATGTAGTAAGAATAGATTTTTTTCCATCAGAGTCACATTGCGGATCCCATCTGTAACAGGGGCTTATCCCTGTTTAAATAAAACTGCCTCAGAGCTCTGAGGAATCCAGCAGAGAGCTGGCTAATTGCAGCCAGTCAACTAACCAGGCTTCACCTGGCTAATCAGAGCTTTAGAAAAGCCTAATGTGACAAACTGGTAAGAGTGATTCCTTAGCAAACAACTGTGCTGACACAGGACAGAGACTCCTTAGCACACAACTGGGCTGACCTGAGGAGAAGATGATGCTTGAGCACAAAAGCTGTGCTGACAACAAGACACACTAAGACCAGACCGATATTCCTGGGAGCGGCTGGACTGCAAAGCCTGCATCTGGAGAAACCGGAAACGCCGGACAAGCACAGTCAGATAAGTCTTTCGTATATATTGCTCCCTGATAAACTGTTCTATGTTTTTGGGACTGGGAACTGGCCTATCCAGCCAGTCACAGATAGTTATGGCATATACTGTCTATTTAGTATCCAAAGTAGAGTAGGTGTTTGTTTATTTTGTTTTGTATGCTGTACAGAGTTTGAAGGAACAGGCTCAATAAAGCCATGTTTTAATTTCACCCAAATTGGTCTCCATTAGTGTACCTCTGCACACATCTCTTACACCATCTCTGAAGGGTGGCGAGATCAGAATGTGCGAGTTGCAGCCGCAATGTGAATCTCAAAGCTTCTTAAATAGCTTGATTTCTCAAAAAAATTTAGCATTTTTTAAGCTACCACTCAGTTTGTCTGAGCGGGAGCGCTACCGATCGGAAATAAACAGTTTGAGCGAGTTTGTCATGTTATCGAAGATTTCTGAATAACTAGACATGTCAACTCGCTCAAAGTGCTCAAAATTTTTGATAAGTCACTTATCAAAGTTATCTGAATAGGTCCCATTGTCATGTATTTGTTGACATGCAGTTGTGGTTTTAATGCGTTGGACGTACAGTACCACCTGTCCACCATGCACAAGGTTCCTTGAGCATAGAAGGAACATTAAGAATGGGATCACGAATGCGTGGCCAGCAACTGAACTGGGAAGCAGCACAGCCAGAGAGCTCCGTGCAGCCCCAGTTTAAAAGCGACCAAACATACCCCAAAAATCGCCCAAAAAGTGCCCCACGAGCGGGGGAGACTCACCCGCACCACGTGTGGCCCCGAGGTGGTGAACCGAGCGGGCAGCAGGCGTGGGGGAGAGACGGATTCCCGGAGCTCCTCCGGCCGAGAAATCCAAGATGGCCGCCGGACGCGACTGAAGGGGCTCCGAAACGACCTGCGCGCCTGATCGAGGGGAGAGACGGAGGTCCGGACGCGACCGAGACCGGAGCTCCTCCCTGACCCCACAGTGCGCGGGTGGCTGGCGCCCGCTCCCACCGACGAGCGGCGGCATTAGCTCCGACGGAGCAGGGAAGCGCTCGAGCTCGCCGCCGCCCGCAGGGAATCCAAGATGGCACCCACGCACCATGCGGAGAGCGCCTGAGAAGGGAGGCAGCACCCGAAGCAGGCAGGCGGCAGCACGGGAGGTAGGGAACTGGCGGTGAGTGCCCGGGAGGCTGGTGTGACCCCCCCCTGCTCCACACTGAAGCTTCGGGACCCGGAGTCCACACCTCTCCTGGGGTAGTGAGGGGAACAACTACCCCTCCCCCTGACTGGAGCATAGATAGGAGACTGAATATAAGCACTGTCAGGCGGGCCCGAGTCTCCCAGTCCTCAAAATGGCTGCTACCCACAGGAGTGAGTGAGTGAGCGGGGAGATGTGGCAGGCGCCGGACGGGACAGCCGCCTAGATGAGGTACAGCGACCACAGGGGGGTTACCACAACTATACGCACCAAATAAAATGACTGCATAGCCACATACTAATAACACTCACTAAAGCTGCCCCAAAACTGCAAACTAAAACAAGATAAGAGAGCAAGGCAACAACAGAATTGTGAAAGATGCCAAACGCCACCAAAAAAAACCCACAGCAGCTGAAAATATGCTTCAGAATTTCCGGCGACCGGAGGCAACGCCAAAGCACACAGACGCAGAGGACGCACAGACACCATCTCACTCCCCGCAAAGCTCGCCCGGACAGGGCAAGGAAAAAGACTCTCTAATGGCCGAGGGAAAGAGGGATTATGCCACAAAGACCGATCTGATTAACCTAGCAACCAAAGACGACATACAAAAACTGTTAACGGATCTGACGCTAATGTTTCAAACCGAACTATCTAAGATCAAAAAGGAGGTTGTTACTCTGGGGGACAGAGTGGATGACCTAGAGAAGGATGCAGGGATGGTTACAGAAGTGCAGGAGCATGTAACTCACAAAGTGCAAGAACAGGACGAGACTATACAAAACATGCTCCTGCATATAGAAGATCTGGACAATAGAGGAAGACGCTCTAATATACGAATCAGGGGAGTACCTGAAGCGGTGGAACCCCATGAAATAGTCCCATACTTACACTGGCGACACACTTTATTCGAGCTTGGCTAGTCCCACGAATTCGGGTATACCCGGGTGTATTGAGGTTTGTGACTGTTTTCTGCCCGAGTGCATTGGGTTATTTTCCAGGCAGGGATTGAAGCATTTTATTCCCGCTGGCTGCAATACTGCACAGTATATATATATATACTGCATTACAATTCATGAATTTATGCCATCTGGTAGACACGCGAAGCATTGCAGCCTATTAAATCCTAATCATTATCATTTAACAGATCAGCCGCCCGTCAGCCAGGCATGAACCCAGGCTGGGAAGGTAAACGCAACGGGGCTTGTCAGAGGTGAGGAGCGGCGCATTCCAGGTATCTGCCAGGTACATACTGGGTATTTGCTCGAATAAAGTGTGTCGGTGCAGTACAAAAACTATTCTCTCATATGACGGACGAAACACTGGAGCGAACCTGGAAGATGGACAGGGCACACAGAGCGCTGAGACCCAGACCTAGACCATCAGATCCCCCGAGAGACATTGTTGTTAAAATGCAAAACTTCCCGGAAAAGAAACTAATTAGGCAAAAGGCCAGAAGTATTAATAATATTGACTATGAAGGGGCGCAAATCCAGCTGTATAACGACCTCTCCGCGTTAACCCTACAACGCCGCAGAGACATGAGGGAAGTCACTATGTGCCTGCAAAAAGCCAACGTTAGATATAAATGGGGATTCCCTACTAAGCTGATTGTGATACAACAAGGAAAAGCTACGGTACTTAGATACGGAGAAAATCCCACAAATTTTTTTGAAAGACTCAATATTCCAGGATCCAAACAAAGGGAAAGATCGCAGGACTCCGCGAAGCCAGGAACAACTCGGCCCCACCCAGAGTGGAGAGGGCAACGATGGCGGGAAGTGGCCAGCAAAACCAACAGAAAGGCCAGCGATAGTAACGGAAGGCAGCATGGAGACAGAAGACTACAGCAGGAAAAAAAAGAGACCAACGAGTGAAGAAGAATAAATAACTGAGATTAATGACTATATACCTCTTGGACGGCTCCATCAGAACCGAGATCTGAGTATGTGACAATTGAAGGAGTATGAAGAAAGACGGGGGGGGGAAAAGGGGGTTACTTTTAATGGAGATAAGCCTGAGTAAAACGTAGATTTAAGGGAAGGTTGATTGTTGTTTGTTAGTTTGGTTTATAAAGAGATCTATAGATGTACTGTGAAGAAATAACAGACGCACAGTAGTTAATAAATTAGAGGTAAAATGTTGTTTTGCTGTTAAGTGTGACATTAAGGTAAAATACTATGCATATATATATATATAAGAAGGGGCTAAGAAACTATTGATGAGTGGCAGATGCTCCCCCAACCCTCCACCCCCCACCCCCCTCAATCCCCCACCCCCCCTCCACCCCCCTCACCCCCCCCACCCCTTCCCCTCCCACCCCCCCTTCCCCCCCCCCACCCCTCCCCCCACCCCCCCACATCCCCCTCCACCCCCCACCCCTCCCCCCACCCCCCACAGCCCCCCTCCACCCCCACCCCTCCCCCCAAACCCCCCACACCCCCCACACCCCCCCTCCCATCACACCCCACCCCCCCCACACCCCCCACCCCCCCTCCACCCCCCACACCCCCTCCCCCACCCTCCACCCCCCCCTCCACCCCCCAACCCCCCCCCTCCCTGTGGTGCTTGGCCAGGGTTAGGCTGGACCGCCCGAGCCTTTACACGCTTGTCCCTCCTCTTTACGTTTCCACACCACGATAGGTGAGGTGATGTGGACCCGTGGCTCTGTTTACTTGAGATTGGAGTAACAGAGGCACCCATTTCGTGAGAGACGGAAGGAAGGTCTCAGGAAATGGGGGATCTAGAAATGGATCCCAATGTTTGGTTATATTGTTATTTTCATTTGAATGTATTTTTATGTGTTTCTGTTTGTATTTTCTCTATAAGTCAAATGATACAGAGTGAAAGAACCCAGAGTCTCAATTGGCAGATGATGTCCAAAGAAAAGATGGCAATAAGGATGATCGAGATTGCAGTAAGAGATACATTAAGGTCGGTTAATATCCATCAACCACGAACCCGAACACCACAACAAACATTACATATAAGATAGGTACCCTGAATGTCAAGGGACTAAACTCACCTGTGAAAAGGAGACAGGCCCTAGCAGAAATAAAAAAGATGAAAAGCGATGTAATGTTCATGCAGGAGACACATTTTAAAAGAGATAAAGAACCAAAAATGATCAATAAATATATTGCTCAAAACTTCTATAGCTCATCAAGAGATAAGAAAAATGGGATAGGAATTCTACTTAGCAAAAATTTTGAGTTGCAAGACATCACCACTAAAAAGGAATTAGAAGGTAGATATATTATGATTAAAGGGCAGATAAAAGGGAAGAAGATCACCTTGGCAAATGTGTATGCCCCCAATGTGGGACAAGTAAATTTCTTAGAGAAGGTACTATCAATGATTAATGTATTTAGAGAAGGAGCGCTATACCTGGGCGGAGACTTTAATGTGGCGTTAAACCCGGTGTTAGACACCTCAAAAGGACACACAAAAATGAGCAAGAGGCAAACACAATCTATAAATAAAATGTTGGACCAACAGGCATTGGTCGATGCCTGGAGAGTTCTAAATCCGTCAGGAAGGGACTATACCTATTACTCGCACCCACATGATAGCTACTCCAGAATTGATTACTTTCTCATAGATCAAATTAATGTGAGTAAAATAAGAAAAGTAACTATTGGCAATATCACATGGTCAGACCATGCACCCGTAATCCTAGAAATTGACTTAGAGGCAGGAATTATGCAAAAAGGTGAGTGGTCATGGAGACTGAACGAGTCGCTACTGAAAAACAGTAATGTAGTGCTAGTAATTGAGGATGCCCTTAAAAAATATTTTGCAGAAAACAATGTAGAAAATATATTTCCGGCAATATTGTGGGAGGCTCATAAAAGTGTTATAAGAGGAGTATTTATCCAACAAGCCTCCTTTAGGAAAAGACTAAGGGAAAAAGAAATGATAGAAATAAGTAAACTAATCCAAGATTTAGAAACAAAACATAAAAGGACAGCCAACAAAGAGATACTAGTGGAACTGATAACAGCCAGAGGAAAGTTTAACTTGTTAACAACCCAAAAAATAGAAAAGTCACTGATATGGCTTAAGCATAAATACTATGAGAAAGGTAATAAAATGGATAGATTACTGGCCAATCAACTAAAACAGAAACAGAGCCAATTTAATATCAGTAAAATTCGGAAACAAGATGGTGTAGTCTCGCAGGACCCAAAAGTCATTAAAGAGGAGTTCAGGCTATTTTACGAAAAGTTATATAATATAGAGGCGGTACAGAAAAAGAAAAAGGAGCACATAGAGGAAGATATAGAAATATTTATGAAAGATATCCAAATTAAAACAATCACACCTGAAGCAAGAACTAAATTAGATGCTATCATAACGTGGGAGGAGATAGAAAAGGTAATAAAAGACCTGCCTAATGGGAAAAGCCCGGGACCCGATGGTTTACCACATACCTATTATAAGACTTTTGCCAACTCCTTAATAGTACATATCCAAAGTATGTTTAACACACCGAGAGATACTGGTAATCTATCACAATACATGTCAGAAGCCCATATAACAGTCATCCCCAAACCAGGCAAGGACAAACTAAATTGCGCAAGCTATCGCCCAATATAGCTTATAAATGTAGATGTCAAAATACTCGCCAAGATATTAGCAAATAGACTTAACAAATACCTACCGGAATTGAGAGAGAGGGACCAAACCGGATTAATACCAAGAAGAGAAGCCAAAGATAACACTAGGCGAATTATTAATATACTGAACCAGGCCAATAAAACACAGACCCCAACTATGATACTGTCCATAGATGCAGAAAAGGCCTTTGATAGGGTGCAGTGGAATTTTATGTTTAAAATGCTAGAACGTATAGGAACGGGAGAAATGTTCAGACAGTATGTAAAGGCCCTATATAGTAACCCATCAGCAAAAGTTAAGGTAAATGGACAGATCTCGAACTCACTTAACATACTTAATGGCACAAGACAGGGGTGCCCATTGTCCCGATTGATTTTTGCTTTAGTAATGGAACCGCTAGCAGAATCAATATGAACACACCCAGATATTACAGGAGTTCAAATAGGTGAGAAAGACCATAAGATCGCATTATACGCAGATGATATTCTACTAATAATAACTAACCCGCTGATATCCTTACAAAATATAATGAGTGTTCTAGGTAGATATAGTTTAGCATCAAATTTTCAAATTAATCTAACGAAGACAGAGGCTCTCAATATAAATCTATCAGCAGAATTGGCAGACCAGGTAAAAGAAAACTTCCCCTTTGCATGGAAGAATTAAAGTATAAAATATTTAGGAACAAATATAACAGCAAGAGTAGAGGAGCTGTTCCAAGCTAATTACACCCCACTAGCTAAAATAATAGAAGATGATTTAAAAAGATGGAATAAATGTATTATCTCGTGGATAGGTAGAATTAACTGTCTTAAAATGAATATTCTACCAAGGCTTATGTACCTTTTTCAAACTATCCCAGTGAAAGTCCCCAAGCAATATATTGCCATACTTCAAAGTAAAATTAACAAATTTATTTGGGAATTTAAAAAACCAAGGACTAATATTAAAACGCTGCACAGACATAAGTCACAAGGAGGACTCGGGTTGCCAAATATTAATAAGTATTATCTGGCAACGCAGGTGAACGCTCTCTTTGAATGGTATCATGGTACAAAGAATAAACTGTGGGTGGAAATCGAAAATAACTACTGCAAAAATATAGACACAAATAAGGTTCCCTGGCTTAGGAAGATAGATCGGCCTAAAGATCTCTATGAACACCCTACTATCGGTGCAGCTCTATGTGCATGGGATGAAATATCCAAAGATGAGAAGGTCTGTACGTTCCCCTCCCCTCTCACCCCAATATGTGGGAAACCCCAATTTCCCCCCAGGAATGGACTCTAGAACATTTAAAAAGTGGAGCGGAGAGGGCCTACTAAGATTAGGAGACCTGATGGATATGGGAGAAATTAGAAATTTTAAATACTTCCAGGACCAGTTTGATTTCCAAGAAGGAGAAAGATGGCAATACACACAAATTGTTCACTATATGAGCACCAAAAGAAATAAAAAAAAATATGTTGAGGAGATTGAATCCTTTCGAGGCGGTGTTGGTAGTACTAGGTGCTAGAGGACATAATATATCGTATATCTATAAAACAATACTGGAAATCAAAGCTGAACCTAAACCCGGATTTGTATTAGCTTGGGAAAAGGACCTGGGTAAGGAATACTCTGCACTAGAGTGGACACAAATGTGGCGGAATGCCAGCACCTCCTCGATCTCGACGAATATACTGGAAAATATATATAAGATAATGTACAGGTGGTACTATACGCCACAAAAACTGAACGCATGCTATCCAGGAACGTCAGACAAATGCTGGAGAGAATGTGGGGAGGTGGGTACAATGCTACATATCTGGTGGGAGTGCAAGAAAATAAAGTGTTTCTGGGATGAAATAGTGGAACAGATTTTCAATATAACCAAGATCAGAATCCCGAAAGACCCGAGTATTCTATTGCTAAACAGGGAAGGGATCGAAGGCCATAGAATTAGGAAATCCTTACTCATACATATGCTGAACGCAGCAAGATGCACTATAGCTGCCAACTGGAAAAAGCTGGAAGCTCCCACTATGAGACAATGGGAGTCGAGGGTATGGGAGGTTATGAGAATGGAACAGGTCTCATACATAACAACTGATACAAGGTTAAAATATGAGATTCTCTGGCTACCGTGGTCTGAATACACTGGTCATAGAATACTGTAAGGTGAGAGAGGAGTCATCTGCCAAAATGAGAACAATAGGGATACAAGGGTTTACTAAGTATGAAGTTGACCTACTAGCAGAGCTTAATATAAGAGAATGTTGTTTTGTTTTGTTTTTGTTCATGACTGTATTTATTATTTAACAAGCTGTATCTGCGACATTACAGTTTGTATGTCTGGCTGTGATTGATTTGTGTGATATGATTATGTACTGTAATGTGTTATGTGTTTACTATTATAAAAACATTGACAATAAATAAAGAATTTAAAAAAAAAAAAGAATGGGATCACTAGCCATAGTGTCCACTTTCACACTTGTCACAATAAAAATGCATTGGGGCCAAAAATTATGTGACTTGAACTTATCTACCCTCTGTTTTAGGAGGGGATAGGTTTAGATTCCTTTGCAGAAAGGAAACTTTCTGGACTTTCAAATTAAATTGTTTGTTTCCTGAAGGTCTGAACGAAAATTAAGACACCAGCACTTTAGCTCAATGGCTTCCTTGATTATTTTATTTATTTATTCTAGATTTACTCTATTACCATCTTTTCTGTATTCTATTAAAAAAAATTAGATCACATATAATAAATTCTAGTTTTTATGATCATTTTTATATATATTATTATCATGCATTCTCTATCCTGTTTTTTTCATACCCTTTTTTTGTTTATATGTATTTGTGTAATGTATTTTTTGGTTATTTGTAGAATTGTATACATTATGTTAACCATTTATGTTTTCAATATGCATTTTCAATCTGTAGTTTATGCAGCAGTTTGTATGCAGATATATATATGTATTAATACATTTTTTTCTTAACTTATGTAGTATATATTATTTGGGTTATTTTCCCTACAAAATATATTTTTAATGATATGTATATACTTATTTATCTGTATTTAAATTGATATAATGGAATTATCCTTAACACTTCATCTCTGTTTTTCAATTGCCAATTGTAGGTGTGGCTGCAAGTTTATAACAATTTGGCCAAAGAGTTTTAATAAATGACCCATACTTACAAGAAGTTAAACAGATAGGTATTTAATAATATACTTTATCATTTGGATGTTGCATTGGGGCTTTTGTTTTTTTGTTGTATACAGTATGTTTTTTAGATGTAAAATAAGATATTTTTTTTGGAAGAAGTACTCACCTGCTCTCTTAATAATATTTCTTACTGAAAGATCACTGTAGCCACTTCTGTTCATCCTGTCTTGGACTTGAAGATGCTCTAAACTTGTGAAAAGGGTTATATTACATTCACCCCATTTGTGTAATGTGTTTTGTTGATAAGACTGCTTACTGTAGATATCTCCATATGATTATCTAATTACATATTAAAAGCCTAAGTTAAACAGTGAATGGAATTGTCCTATATTTGATATAAAGAAAACGAGAGGCCACATGAGTTGTTTTAATCTTTTTAATGTCTCACTTTTTTCAATCACTGTTAGGTGGTATAGTGTAAGTTTAGTGGTAAAAATGTTCCATCTTTGTTGGCATGAAATGTCTCCTTTCTGTGTCTTTGATTCCATTCTGTACTTGTTTTGAAAGTCGCAAGAGGAAACATGAAAATTTGAATAAGATGATGGATGATCTAGTATTGAAGAAATAATGACAGAAAAAAAGATGCATGTGCAGGAACCTGATGACATCAGCGGACAGAGGAATTATCTTGATGCTACCAGAAGTAGCCCCAAAGCACATGCGTGACAATCTTGCGGAATAGCACTACAGTATATGGACAAGACCCTTAGGTCGACACTTAAACCATATCCCTGAAAAAGGTTGCGCTGACAGCCGAAATGTTGGTTAATCTTTTGGCTATAATAAATTTCTCTTCTCTTGGAAATTTACAAAGCGGAAAGCAGCGGGTCTTTCCATGTAATAGGAGCACTGGTTTGCATATTCCAATCTTTAATTTTGAATTGGTGTGCAACATTTTCAGTATTTTTCCTCAAATCATTAGACACACAGGGCCTGTGTATGATCAGGATCTCAAGTGCAACATGGGTCTGCCAGCCACTGGCCTGGGCTAAACTCCATTAGACATTGCAGTTTAGCCGCAACCTTTCAGCCACGGCCGTTTCACCGCCAGGACATTTGGCCTCTGGGACAGTTCACTGCTGCAGGTAATGTATCCCCTTACCATAAAAACCTGAACCCCTTAAGGCTAAATAGCCACAGCTAAAAGTCCCTTTCCGTTCACTAGTGTTTGGGTTTTGCCAGAATCTGAATTTTTTTATTTCTTGATTTGTCTTCAAATTGTGGGAAAATATCTAAAATTATCAGGAAATATTTTTTAAACCTTTTAATTTTTTTTGCACTTTTTTTTATTCATGAAGTTCACCCAGTTTATTTTTTTTTTTTTTTTAAATAAACAAAAAAAAACATTTTTTTTTTAGAAAAGAATAAATAAAAATGAATATTTGGATGCATTATTCTTTGGTTTTGGCATGAATTTCACAGATTTCAAAATGTATTCTGAATATCATCTAGAATACCGGAGCAAGCAATCCTTGGATTATGTAATAACAATAGAAATCAAATATATGTTTCTAAAGGCACCATGAAAGTAAGCGTACTGTAAGTGAAATTATTTTTAAAAAAACATCAGTTTTGAAAAGAGTATAACACATTTTTTTTACAGTGAAACCTACACCAGTCAATTAAATTATGTTAATATTCATTTAGTTAATTAAACAAAAATTTGTATATATTTATCCCAGCAACGTTAAAGAGTCTTGGATTTTTCTTTGCATAGATCATATCTCTAGACAAACCATAAAATGACAATATGCCTGTCTTGAAATCACTCCTGTAGAGAAGAGTGGCTGAGTATGACAAAGAAGGACTGTCTAATTAGTCTACATTTTTCAAAGAATAATTGCCTGTCATCCAGTTAAGCCATTTTTCTGAAAACGCATTTCCCAAGGCTGCGAGCGAAACTTCAGCAATACTCATGTGGGTCCTTAATAATATACATTTTCTGAAAAGCTCTTTTACTTCCCATTGTTCTACACCCAACAAAAAATATTTAATACACACTTTTAGATTTAAAGTACAGAGTGAAACATTGAATTACACGAATAAAAGGCTTCCCAGGTCATCGACGGCACAATACAGTGAAAACAATTTCAGGGAACAAATATTAAACAAAAAGGCCTTGTTGGTTCCTTTTATAGATATTCCTTATCAAGAATTGCTCCCTTTCACCGAAGTTGAAATCTGAATCTTACATGCCAACTATATTGGCACACATGCATGCTGAGGTTATAGAAAATGTGAATATTAATACTGTACTGTCAACAAAGCAGAGATGATGCTTATTTTTAGATCTCTATTTTGATTGCTGCTTAGAGCAATCATTTATTCATTATTTCACTCCGCAGGGATTACAGCTGAGTACAATTTTTACTTTCTGTTGTCAAGGAGCTGAAGGTAGCATTTGAAATCATAAAGTGTGATTCACTAATTTTGTATCTCTAGCAATATTTTCAAATGTTTCATTATAAGAAATGCTGCCTACTGAATGGAATGGTAATTAGACGTGCTATCCACTCTATTACCTGGTATGCTTCGTTATATTGTAGTAGCATTCCAAATATGAGCTGCATGGGTCCTATTTAGCAACCAACAGTAATAGATCAGAAGTACATGATATAGACAAATGTTCAGTCACCATCACATTACATAACTCAGGGGAGTGCAAACATTACTGCTGCGCCCCCCTGCCTGGCCTACTCTGGAGCTCGCTCCCCCCTCCCACCTGCATTAAATGACGCTCCAGGGGTCATGTGATGGGAGATCTGATGGTACTTGTGTATTCTGGTGGAATGGTGCTCACCTGTAGGCTCCCAGAAGGGCTGAGTCTCTGCGTTGGTATGGGAGTAGTTCAACAGGACAGGTTATCAGGATGGTGCAACACCTCCATCCTGCAGGGCTCTGCCAGGGGGAGGGTCTTTCATTCCCACAGGAAGCTTTGTAGTAAGTGCTGTCACAAGCCAGGAACAGTACAAAAGGTTTTATTGGCAGACCAGCTAATACAGTTCCTTCTCATGCAAGAGAGGATCACTTGTCATCAATGTTCAAAGACATATCCCTCGCAGCTTGCATGCCTTCTTCCCTTGACTAGGCCTCCCAGGCGCTTAAGACCCCGGGCTAGTCTTTACTCCCTTACCCCCTGATGGGGCAAGGTAGAATCCTCCCTACTCCCTAAAGAGCAGGCTACACTGAAACACTCCTACAAACGTTGGAAGGGAGCCATGTTTATACCAGGGGAGGGTCCCACTCCTAAGCTCTGGTAACTCCCCCCCGCCCCCCGGAACATGCTCCAATGATTTCTAGACTAGCACCACGAAACCACAACAAATTAACATCCCAGTTGGGAGACTCACATGCTGGCCCATGTGAGAGGAATTTAACCCACAGAATTCAACACTGCCTGCTCCTTCCCAGGACTTATAGTGTTAATGCCAGGAAATATATAGCATGTGGCACTGGGCTACAGACGTGACTATTTAGAAAGACCATTCAAATGTTACAGAGTATGTTGGAGACAGACTACATAAAGGATACTATTCACTTAGTAGATTTGACCACTTACTATTTTATGCAGCAAAAACTGTCTCCCCCCGCTGCAGCCCCAAAATATCTTTATGTATATATGTGTAGCGCTGCTTCCCCCACCCTCAGCGAGATGAGACTGCTACTGAGTGTAATGTGGTGCATTTTACCTTTTGGCTCACAGGAGGCCTGAACCTCCGCTGCTGGGAGCCTGGGGTGTTCCTGGTTGGTTCCGGTGACAGCACCTCCACCTGCGAAGGATCCGGGTAGTACCGGATAACCTCCTTCACAGGACCAAATGCAATAATACACACGCAGTATATGGAAAAAAGTGATACTATTATATCACACCTATATGTACACTACTATGCAATACCTCCACAATGCTCGGGTGCAGGGGGCACTAGTGTGCCAGTGTCCAGACCCAATTGTCTCTTCCACTCCAAGTGTGTGTGACAGCGCTGCCCACAGTAAGAGTGTATTTTTGCTGCACTTGTTGATTGTCTGTTACCTGCCAGGTGCTCCTGCACCTGGTACCGCTGACAGAAGAAAGGGACCCATCTGTCCCATGCTGTCGCCGTCAGCGATGGCGTATGCCTCTATGTGGGGTGGTATCCAGCTAGAGGTCCCACCATGAAGAGAGTCTCTATCTGTGTTGGTGGTCTGGTCCAGACCACAGGCCGCAATTACAGTGCGGCGTCCTGCTGTGTCCCTGACACTATGCAACTACAGGGACACTGTCCCTATCTGTGGACCTGTCTCTGTAGCAGCCACAAACTTATAGAGGGAGTCAGGGCCTAGCTGGGGCCTATGAGGGGGTCTTTGGCCTAGCTAAGGGGCCATTGACACCCTGAGCACACCCTTACCCTTCTCTGTCCCAGCTCCAACTGTCGTGGCTCTCTAAGCGTGCCAAATGTATCTCTTTACTGGCAGGAGAATCCATGCGCTTATTGGCTGTTTCACACCATGTGGTCCGCAGCTCCTGTGCATTATGGGGCATGTAGTTCCCCTGCGGACCTGTACCTGTAATGGCTGTCGCAATATCCTCACCGCGCATGCGCCAGATCTCACGCATGCACACTAACCCTCAAAATGGTGGCACCCTGTGCACTTGGGCCGCCGCGGAGCCTCCGGAGCACCGGAGCACTCCCTGCACCCTCCCACACCCATTGGCAACCTCCCTGACTTAGCCAGCGCCTGCCTGCTACCCCAGGCATCACGCACACGCCTTAACACCAGTCATCGCTCCCTGCGCCGCAGCGGAGGTATGTGGGGCAATCAAGGGGGACCCAGGCTATATATGCTTTTCAGGAGAGGAGGAGGAGCTTGTCATGGGTCCTTCCTCTCACTATTGTGTCACAAATAAGACATTCATATAAAATAAGCCAAGCACTGTTGCAGGGCTACTATTTTGCCTCTGTTAAAAGTTAAATAGCAAAATTTGAACAGTTGAGCAGGTTGCTAGAACTTCTGGAACCAAATGTTCTAGCTGTAATGTTGCTGACTGCAAGTTAGGATACGAACCCGCAAGGCAGGGGTAGCGAGTGATAGCCAACCATGGCCAGAGATAAGAGTCCTAGAAAAGCACAGGTAGTGATGTCCGCTTCTGGGTGGAGGCAGGCTACAGGCATGAATGGTCAAGCCCAGTTCCGGGGTCGTGGCAGGCAGCAGACAAGAAGATCAGGTCACAGTTCCAAGGTCAAGGCAGGCAAGGTACAAGGCAGAGGTTGCAGACAAATAGCAAGGACGCCCACCCAGTATAGTGATATTTTGCATGGGCATTGGCTGAAAGCAACTGGCTGCTATTTAAAGCCCTGGAGCAGGTGTTGACAATCATAGACAGAGAGAGGCTGACTTCCTGGTTTTGTGGCCATTTTGGTTGGGGCGAGAGAGTCTGGGTCTCTTGGTCATCTTGGCAGCAGAACGGATCCTCACAGTACCTCTCTCTCCTATTCAAGAGTAACATCTGGGTGACCAGAACCTGTTTTTTCAGGATTTCAATGATGAAACACTTTGACCTAGGTAGAGGCGTGGACATCCTGAGCCTTTACCCAACTTCTCTCTTCAGGACTATACCCCTTCCAGTCCACCAGATACTGAAGAGAATCTCTGGACATATGTGCATCCAATATCTTCCGCACCTCATACTCCAGTTGGCCATCAACGAATACCGGTTTAGGAAAAGGCGAAGAGGTAGAAAATGTGTTCATAAACACACAGATACCCAGCAAGCTCTTAGAAACCCCCCAAATTTACCACAACATATACTGTATATATGTATTAAACAGAAGGAGAAAGCGCACAACCCATAGCGTAAAAACGTATAAAAAGTTTAATAAAAATATATAGAGAGGGAAACAAGCTCACTCACAAACATAAAATGTAATTAGGCATGTATGATAATAATATCACCACCACGGGAACAGCACGGCAAGATCTCCTGCAGCATCAGATGTAGCAAACGCCGCCTGCTCGTGTCCCACGGTCTCAGGCCTCATGGATGGTGTTGAAAGCTGTAATCTTAGGAGTCCTGAGTTGTCAGTCTCTCCACACCAAACCGGCTATCAACCGCGCCAATTCTGGGGCTGTGTGCAGCAGGGCTGGAAGCTTGCAAATGCTTCCGACCCTTGTTGATGACGTAGTGTCGGCACTGCTTCCTAACGCGTTTCGTCAGACACGCGGGCGGCGTTTGCTACATCTGATGCTGCAGGATATCTTGCCGTGCTGTTCCCGTGGTGGTGATATTATTATCATACATGCCTAATTACATTTTATGTTTGTGAGTGAGCTTGTATATAAGTGTCAAAAGGAGTGCTTCTGGGCGTGGCTAAATGTATATAACAAGAAACAAAGAAGTCCAGATCAGCATCAGATGTAGCAAACGCCGCCCGCGTGTCTGACGAAACGCGTTAGGAAGCAGTGCCGACACTACGTCATCAACAAGGGTCGGAAGCATTTGCAAGCTTCCAGCCCTGCTGCACACAGCCCCAGAATTGGCGCGGTTGATAGCCGGTTTGGTGTGGAGAGACTGACAACTCAGGACTCCTAAGATTACAGCTTTCAACACCATCCATGAGGCCTGAGACCGTGGGACACGAGCGGGCGGCGTTTGCTACATCTGACGCTGCAGGAGATCTTGCCGTGCTGTTCCCGTGGTGGTGATATTATTATCATACATGCCTAATTACATTTTATGTTTGTGAGTGAGCTTGTTTCCCTCTCTATATATTTTTATTAAACTTTTTATATGTTTTTTACGCTATGGGTTGTGCGCTTTCTCCTTCTGTTTAATAGATTTTTGTGGAACTGGTTCTTCTGCTGAAAGCTGCCCCACACCCATTCAAGCGACAACAACTGACTGGACATTCTGATGAGTGGATTAGTATCATCTTTTTATTTATTTTTTATGATTCACTGCTTTACCTGTTTTATTTTTAATATAATTTGATTTTATTTCAAAGTTATCAGTTGTCATTTTGGCGCTACTAATCCTTTGATATATATATATGTATATAAGTGTCAAAAGGAGTGCTTCTGGGCGTGGCTAAATGTATATAACAAGAAACAAAGAAGTCCAGATCAACATCCAATGTGACAAAATTACACAGTGAAATACCTATATATCTTTTGAAAAAGGGCCATTTAGTTAACCCTTTGGACAAAGTGTATAAACCTGCGAGTCATATCAAGGCATGACGAATTCGCATTAGAAGAAGAATGGTCCTGGCATTGAACCTGTCACAACCAGCTGCATGAAAATATAACCTTCTTACTTGGAAAGTGGGTAGGGGCGAGCTTAAACCCTGGGAGGGAGGAGCCACTAACCTCCAAAACAGCTGAGACCAGCTGGACAAAGTTAAAAAAAACACACAGATACCAAGCAAGCTCTTAGAAACCACCCAAATTTTTCACAAAATATATATGTGTATATAAGTGTCAAAAGGAGTGCTAATGGCTAATGTTTTTTTTTGTTTTGTTTCTTTTTATATACATTTAGCCACGCCCAGTAGCACTCATTTTGACACATACATATATATATATATATATATATATATTTGTCCTATTCTGTTTCTGTGCCTGTGGGTTCACGGTTGCCGACCCCAGCCTATGACCTCGATGATGCTACCTTGCCACCTGCCTCTAACCTTGGCCCATGACCCGACTACGATACTTGATGCCTGCCCTGGACCCCTGCCTTTGACTTCTTCTCCCTGCTGTTCTGGCTTCTGAAGTCTATCCCGCACATGGAGTCCTGACAGAAAACAAAGGCCATCTATTGATCTCGCCAGAACAAACTTAGACCTCGCACAGCAAATACCGTGGCGGCCGCCCTGAGTCTAAAGCAGCCGTCACCGCGGGTAATTTAAAACCCCGTGCAGACGCGGGCTTTTTTTTTTTTTTTTGGCGCCGCAGGCGCTTTTATTGTTCAGCGCCATTAGGCGCTGATTGGAGAAATGGCCGCACGCGGCCGTGAGATGCAGCTGGCGCGCAGCCAATTTCGGCGCCGAAAATAAAAAGGCAGAGAAAATTGCGGTTAAGCTTTAGATTAAATTTAGCCGCAACAGTATCCTCTTTAAATTCGCTTGCTTTTGAACTACAGAACCAACTGCAGCAGGAAACCCTGTGTTTCCACGTCACTGCCCTGCCTTGTGCCTTGTGCTTTAATCTTGTTGCTGCTAATTTCTCCTGTGTACCAACCCGGCTTAACTTTAGAACCTCTCTCTGGATTACCGACCCCGGCTTGCCTCAGACCATCCGCACTTCTCAATCCCTGACCATGGCAATCGGACTAACTACCTTCCTACTGGCTCCAACCCCTGACCATGGTACTCCGGACACTGACCACTCTCCTGGCACCTACCTACGACCTCGACAAGTATCCAGACTAACCCACTCTCCAATCCAGACCCCGTGATCTTGGCTATCCACCCTCCAGGCGCTCCTCCGCTGCTGTGGGTGCACAGTTTAATACTTTCCTACCTCAGTACCGGGGTCCCGCCTTGTTCGTGGTGAGCACAAAGGTTACAGCTTTCCAGCGTACAAACAGATAACCTCCTCCTGGAAAACTTGCTGCAGCTGCAGCTGCAGCTGCAACTAATTAAGCAGGCTGGAGTTTTAAATGTCAGGACGTAGCCTGAACAGAGAGACTGCTTTTCCTCAGAGAATGGAGGGAGAGAGAGAATGTTCTCCCCAGCTAGGTGAATCTGGCTAGCCCAGTCCCCTAGGCTCACTGGAAAGTGGTCGCGGAGCATACTGGGACTACATGGGTTGTAAATCCCAGGAAGGAGAAAGAACACGAGACGGTGCTGAAGCAGGGACATTCTCTCCAGGATATTGGAACTACAAAGGGATTCTCTGAGCTTTCACAGGGTCCAGAGGGAATTACCTGGGGCCCCAACAGAAACAGATAAGAGATAAACATTATATTGTTGTGCCTAAAGACTGTATATGTTGTTTACCTATAGTAGTACATGTTTTTGGACTGATAACCAGCTTAGCTGGCGGTCCCGTTTGAGAGGGCTGGAGCTGCATGTTTAGTCAGTCTCCTATGAAGAAGTAGATGTTTATTTTAGGATTTGCTTTGCCTTAAAGGGCCGGTGGGCCGGTTATTGTATTATTTAACCCTTGTAAATAATCCCTGTGTAAAGGTGTAAAGGAGTTTCCTGCCTTAATATGGGACCTAAGATACTGTGACGTGATGCAGACATCACAATATATAGCTCCAGATCCACGGGATATAACGGGATATAACTTTTGAGTGAGTTGAATATCCCATTGCTGCTCCTCGCCAGTTTTGGTCATTTAGCTATCGCCGGTCTTCAGAGTCTTTCTGATACCATGGTAACTACACTGACAAAACTGGTGGTATAACAGGCCCAGCGAGGCGTTTTATGAAGGCTAATAACATAGGGCCCTGATGAGTTCTCTAACCAATGCTGATTAATTGGTCACACAAGCTGGAGCTGGATCCCCTCCCTCTCACAAAAACAATAGTAAGGCAAAAATAATGTTTCCAACATATTTGACATAGTTAATAGTATTTTAATGCCCACAATGCACAAAAGCAGATCTTTTATTTTAGAATATGCATGATGAAGGGGATTGGTTGTGTTGGAGGAGATTTTGGTGTATACTGATTAAAAAGTAAGTCATAATCAAAATCTTTCAAATCTTTCAAATGTGTGCTGATACGCATGCATAGATTACTGTGCAATGAGCTGTGATATGCATACATGCATTCCACGGTATAATACTTACAGTACATGCAGTACATAAAGCACGCAAAATACATACACATCTCCCTGGAATGCACATACAGATGCAGTCTCCGGTTGAAATGTGCTCGCCAGGGTCGCTCCTTGTGTTATCCGCCCCGTGGCGCGCGTTCACCCGCTAATGCTTGAAAATGCCGAGTGAAGCGCGCGGGGGGGAGGGGTCCCGTGCAGGAGCCGCACGGAGGGTAAAACAGAACCGGAGACGACATCTGTACAGTACAGTATGGGTTTCACATACCATAAGAGTGAAGTTGAGAAATCATTGTTCATGCAACATTGTATTGAATTTTTTTTATTTAAAAATGTTCTTAAGGTAGAAGACAAAACTTAAGGTATTGATATACTGAATGTAAAGTACGGTGTAACACATTTTATTTCTCCTTTAAGATAAATTGTATGATCTTAGAGTGAACCCTTACAACAGGCACAGAACATTACAAATATTTAACAGAACTGATAGTTCCAGCACACCTGACTATAGGAAAAGTATGCAACAATGGGAAATGCCAAATCAAATAAGTATTTAATAAATGCACAAGTTATATACAAGGAGCAAAGTGACACCAACACAATAGAAAAAAGTACACTAAATAATGGGAGAAAAGAAAGGGAGGAAAAGGGGGGAGGGGGAGAGCAAAAATGGGGGATAAACAGGGGGGCAGGCCTGTTCCCCCTTGTCCCTAAAAGGAACAAGAGGTACTTCCCTTACCACAATACCCCTAAAACAACAAAATAAGCCCTAGATAACTAAGCAGAAAAAGATAATCTAACAAGCAAAAAATGCTAAAATGCACTGTAATGGCAGCAGAGCAAGAGAATATGCGGTGAGTACAAAAATGATTCAAGATCAAACCACAGGGTATGGAACAGCAATAGTAGTCTCTAACTATCTCCTCTCCTGCTGCAAATGGGGCTGCCAAATATTTGTGTGTTAAACCATATTAATATAAAAATATTCTTATTTGTACTGTAAAGTACTTGTGCCGTTCGATAGCCTCAAAACGACCATCAATTAAGATATTTATTGTGCCATCTGGCAGACAGATACTGAAATTGTAATTAAAATTAAAATATAAACAAATAAACACCTAACTACATGATGTCATTTGGTAGGTTTCCTGATTTAAACCATGTCTTCTTGCAGGAGGAATCTCACACCTTGCCCCGATACTGGAAACAGTAAGTCTTGCTACATCTGTATGATAACAAAAGACAAAACGCCTCAGTGCTACATCCAATATGACAAATCATGTAGTTAAGTACTTATCTGTTTTTCTTCCCGTGAGGGTCATTTACGGTAGTTAACTTCTTGGGCCAAAGCATTTTCAAGCCTGCAAACTACTCCAAGGTATTCCCTCTTTTGTAAGTCCTAACACTACTGTACCCGCAATTTGTATTATATTACATGAGGTCACAATTTCAGTTGCACTCCTTTTTGACACAAATATATATGGTGTGGTGGGTTTGGATTCTGAGTTTACAGGGGCTGTGTAAGTTTTTAGATCTGTAAGATGCAAAATGAAAAATTATTTATGTGAGATATACCGCAGCAAAAGATAGTAATTTGTCCTATAACCAATAGGATCCCACATAGTGACAGCACAGAAAGCACATTAACAAGTCCTCTTCCTACAGAACACCACAAATATATATATATATATTTTTTTTTTAATGTAAATGAAGGGTTAAATGAAAGTAATTATAACTCCCTTTAGAGGCAATGTTTCAAGCCCTTCTTGGTTCTTTATCAAGCTTTTTCCACAGTCAAAAAGAACAATTAGGTAGTGCCACCTTACTCCGTGTCTGTTAGGCTAGCTTTCTCTGGTGCTTTAGTAATGTAGGATCAAGCTACTGAACAGCAGCTCCAGAGTATAACCAGCCAGGGCCGCCGACAGGGGGGGACAGCCGGGATTGCTGTCCCTCCCCAGTCAAGGGGACCGGCCTCCCGGTTGGCAACACTACAGTTTCCACTCTGTGCAGGCAAGCCGGGCCCTACCCTTTTCTGGCTTCTGCACCCTCCCCTTTCCTGGCTGTCGCCCCCTCCCTTCTCTCCAGCAGGAATGCAAGGCCCCCCCTTCCCTCAGCACCTCCCATCAGTCCCTCCCTCCCTGGTGTCTGCCTTGTGCTGGCCATGCTGCTCCAGCAGCCCCATCCAAGGGCCCCACGTAAGCCCACATGCCCCAGGCCCACCTTATACCACCCTCCCTGGCACCTTACCCAATCCCAATTGGGAGAGGGATTATTTTTATGTTTGTTTGGGGAGGGGGGCTGTTTGTGTATGTCACTGTGTGTGTGTGTGTCACTGTGTGTGTATCACTGTGTGTGTGTCACTGTATGTGGCTGTGTGTGTGTGTGTGTGTGTGTGTGTGTGTGTGTGTGTGTGTGTGTGTGTGTGTGTGTGTGTGTGTGTGTGTGTGTGTGTGTGTGTGTGTGTGTGTGTGTGTGTGTGTGTGTGTGTCACTGTGTCACTGTGTCACTGTGTGTGTAACTCTGTGTGGCTGTGTGTCACTGTGTGTCACTGTGTGTGTGCGTTTATTGGGGAGGGAGGTTGAGTGTGAGGTGGGTAGAAAAATACATGGGGGTGGGAGAGGTGGGGGTGTAAGAGAGAGAGGGGGAAGTAAAGGGTGGCGGGGGAGTGTAAGAGCGGGGTAAAAGGGAGGAGGTATGTAAGAAGGGGGGTGTAAGAGAAAACAGGGGGGTTCTCGTAAGGCCGCCGACACGTGGCTGGGGGGCCCGGGTGGAAACGTTAGTCCTGGGCCCCAGGAAAGCTGTCAGCGGCCCTGTAACCAGCCTAACATGCCCTTGTACCTAGTAAAGTAACTCTGTGCCCAGGACATACTTGAAAACAAGTAACTCTCAACGTATTACTTTCTGGCAAAATATTTTTATAAATAAAAATAGTAAGCATATTCAATTTAGACCTATGAGATCGGTTGTCAAATTAAGCTGATGATTTAATCTATGGTGTGTGATGAGATCAAATCAGTGATTGATGTTTTAAACTCTTGGAAAAATAGATGCAGTGGAATATCAATAAGCCTGGATAATTAATATTTTATAGAGTTTATAACATTGAAATGTGTAAAATATGCTTGCCCAATTTCACTAAAAATAGTTTTTTGTTTTATCGTGATAAAATAACTCATGACTTTGTACAGTTTTGTCCATAAAGGTACAGTTTGGTCCCACTCCAGTCTGCTGAAACCTGAGTTGTTTCTTAGTAAAATGTGTTTATGACAGATATCCAAAGCTTTTTGGCATGCCATTATACCACTACAGACAGTAGCATAATGTACTAATGTAATAAGATTATTGGGTAAACATTCTGTACTTGCACTCTCAATTAAGATATTCCAGACATATACAGTAGTACATTTACTGCATTTACGAACAAGCTAGAGAATTGTAAGCACTCATTACAGGTCTCGGCTTATTAGATGGATCAATAGAATTATTTAGAAGGTCAGAAGCAGAGAGGGAAAAGAGCTTGAACCATGTATGCTGGCCCTGGAGGGTCAGGCAAGGTAGAACAAATTTAATTAATTATAGAACACTAACAATGCAAATGGTGTGTTCAGATTGCATTATTCTTAGATACAATAATGATCTTATAAACATCTACAGGTCCCACCTGTTTGTAAGTGCAAAGGACTCTTATTCTTTTATTCTTGCAAGTAAAAGAATTTACAGATGTTGCATAATCATAGACAAAATTAAGTTATGATTTATTTTGATTGTTGAGGCCTCAGTCCCAAAACGTACTAAATGTGTGTATCTACTATCCTACTTCCCCATTTCCCAGATTACAAAAGTAAGTGGCAAATGGGCAAGGGCTTGGATAAAGCAAAGACTTAAAATATGCATCAGGACCATTAGGTACAGTACTGTATATAGAAAGTGCCGCTGTCCCAGGCCCAGTGAGTCGGGTGACATGTGACAACAGCATCCTTTGCTCCTGGCTCCTTGACCCTCATCTTCACACACAAGGTAAAAGGTCTTACTTTTAATGCAAACTGTATTAATATGTGAAACACAGTTTGCTCCCTCGAAATCGCACATAGAGTGCATGTGGGGGAATCTATATGTATTACCAGGTGTGGTGCTTTACCTGTCAGGTTCACAGGAGGCCTGAACCTCCGCCAGTGAGAGCCTGGGGTGTATTCTCTGGAACGATCTACATAAACAGCGCCTCCACTTGTGTAGGATTCTAGTGTATAGAATGACCCCTTACACAGGACCCACATATAGTAACCACATTCACCAGGTTATGGTTAAACAGTTTACTACATGCAGAATAGAACATAACACATACATGACAACAACCTTAGTGTCACCCCTGTAACACTGGGCCTCATAGGCCGTAACCCCACACCATATATCCCTGAGTCCCAAGTGTCCCAAGAGTCCCCATCCACCCAAGAGTGAGACAGCACTGCCCACTAAGATGAGATGAGGTTGGTGCACTTGGTTACTTGACTGTACCTGCCGAGTGTGTCCACACTCGGGCACGCAGATGACCTTTACTTAGGATCCCTTGCTCCAGGAGATGATTCAAGATGCCTCCGCCTCAACGGTGGGTGGCTCCCGCATGGAGTGATCCATCTTTATAATGTCTCTTATCTCTGCTAATCAGTAGAGGATGATTCACCTTCACAGCAATTCACCTTCACAGCAATGGCCAGGATATTTACGTTTCCTGGCTGGACCCTCACTTGTCTAGGTTCTACAGGACACTGTCCCTATCTCAGGGGAGTCCCTGCAGTAACCACAAGCTGGGGATGAGCAAGGCCTAGCTGGGGCCTAAGGGGAAGACTTCTGGCCTAGTGCAGGAGGCTACTTTTCTCCATGCACAAACACACCTCCCTTCTCTGTGTCCCAGCTCCTACTGACTCGCATTGTCTGTGCACAACAATGTATCTTTCTCCAGCATGAGAATCTTGCAAGCCCTATTGGCTGTCTGGCTGCATGTGACCTGGGTGAAAGTGCAGTCCCCAGAGGCTGCTGGGAATTGTAGTCCACTCAGGACCTCTTTAGCATTGGGGCCGTGTGAGTGATCTGCACTGCGTCTGTGCCATCTTGTAATGACTGCCACTATCTCTATCTGCCCCTGCGCAACTATGTAATGGCCGCCGCGTCATGCTAACTATGCAAGCGCGACTGTGGGCCATCCCTGCTACAGAGCGCCTCTGCTGCCACTTCTCCCTCACAGTAATGGCAGCCACATCGCGTCTACGCATGCGCAACACTCCACGCATGCGGGGACATGAAAAACATGGCGGCGTCCTGCAACTGAAGCCGCCGGGAGCCCAGGGTGACGTGACCGCCCCCGCAGCTCCCCGACATACACAGGGATCCCCGTTCTCCTGCGGAGGTAAGGGGGGCCAGGGGGAAACCTGCTTCATATGTAAAGCCACTAGCAGTTACCTAGAGTAGGAGCTTGATTTTCTCCCCATTAGTACAATCCAACACCAGTCTAAGTTCTTTCAAAACTAAAGCTGTCTCCCATTTTAATGTGGTCTGTGACTGTTACATACTGTAGGCCTATGTAACATGGTAAGTCTATTCTACCTGTCTTAACCCTGCTATGTAAGTCCCTAATAAGTTATGGGCATTAACATGTTAATCAGTGGGCTTTTGTCCCCCTTCAGGCTCCTCTGTGATGGACAGAGGTGAGGTGGTGACTCATGGCCTGGGAAAGCCTATCAGTATAGGTCTAGACCCTGTGCCCACCCCTCTGAACCCTAATCAGGGAAGTATCCCAATTTAGTCTTTAGTCTTGCTCTGGTGAGAAAGGAGAGAGCATGGGCTGTCAGTCTCTCCCATTGCAAGGATGAGCTGGCCCACCCCAGGCGCAGGCCTGGGAAGATAAAAACTCATTGCCCCTATTATCGGGGCTGGCACCCTCTAGAAGTCTCGGACTTCACAGACTGTATAGCACTGTAGGAAGAGTTGAAGTGGCTGTATACTATGCTGCTAATAAAGAATCCTGGTTCTACTATATTCCCCTGTCTGAGTCTCAGTCATTGGACAGGGGTGGAGAAGGATGCCGTGGTGGGGGCTGATATCTGGAGCACCCTGGAACTCACTACAGCTAGAGACGCTGAGTACCCAAGAAGAACTACCGTAATATAACCCAAAAGCCTGTCCTGGTCTCAACAACAATGCAGATAGAACAAGATCTCCGGCTCCATACAGTTAGTGCACCACACAAATAGTGCAGACTGTAGAATCTCCCAGAGAAGGGGGGGAAACAGGGCTACACCTATAACTTATATTATCTATAACTGTGCATGCAATGTCTTGTATACTGTCGCGGCTGAGTTTATTTGAGCAATTGCCCGGTCTCGGCCGCGACAGTAACCTGGCGCGAGCCGGGATGTCCCGGGCGCGCGCCGAAGCCTCGGAGGAGAGGCCCGCTGATCGGGATTCCCCCTCTCCTTACCGGGTCCGCCGGGTCCCCCGGAACGTCCCGCCGCCGTCCTCACATCTGCGCGACACCAGGGCTCCCTCGGGGAGCCCTGGGCACGCGTACAGGCAGCACAGGCACCCGATGACGCGTGACCGCGCATCGGTGATGCGCGGCACGCCGAGGGAGTGCGGCTCGCAAGCCGGGACATATCCCGGCTTGCGGAATGAGCCACACTCAAATAAAGTGTGTCACCTGTGTATAATGTATAATCCTGTTCACTTAATGTAGCTATGTATTTGTAACCATGTATTTGTCATCATAACTTTTTGTCCAGGACATACTTGAAAACGAGAGGTAACTCTCAATGTATTACTTCCTGGTAAAACATTTTATAAATAAATAAGTAGAAATGTTATTTATACACGTTTAGCACTGTCCCCCCCTCCCTACCCTCCCAATCTGGAAGATAACACAGCCTATGCTACCTAGTATGTGGTGCAATACCTGTTTGGAGCAGGAGAACAAACACACAGATACCCAGCAAGCTCTCAGAAACACCCCCCTCTCCACCCCCCCAAATTACCACAGCCGTTTGGAGCAGGAGAGCTGAGCTGATCTGCGGTAGTATGAAGATCAGGACAGACTTAGATTCTTTCTCTGGTTCTTTCTCTTTGGTGTTCAGCGCCTCCAGCCGTAGTGGGTTCTAGGGTATCCAGAAATCTTCCCCACTACTGCACTCTTCCCCCTCAGCCCAAGGACTGACACTCAGACTGGGGTATATTAGCACAGGATCGTTATTGGGTGGCCCTCATTGCAGTTCGTCCTCACAGCGGTGCATGGTCTCAGAGGTTCCTTTCCTCTGGATGGTGAAGGTCCGGATCTTTCAGGCCTCTGTGGCTGAGCCTGATGTTCCCCCAGAGACTGGGGGTGAGCGCGCTCATCCTGCCATAGGAGAGACTGATAGCTCTTTTCTTCCTCTCTTCACTGGAGACTGAAGACTAAATTTGGCATTCCCTAATTAAGACAGAAGGGGCGGGTTCATGGTCTATACCAAGCATGTCAAACTCAAATGCTAACAAGGGCCAATAAACAAGGTTTAAGTCTAGGTGGGCCGCAAAAAAAAAAACTTAACTTTTCATAGAAACGTAGGTTTATTTCAAAAGTACTGTATGTGTGTGTGTCTGTGTGTGTTGACCTCACTAACCGAACCAAAAAAAAAGCCAGATGTGAATGACTTCTGAACCCATTAACCAGTGTCAGGATGCCCCCTCTTAACAATTTCCAAAGCAGCAATCCCGCCCGGAATCTTACCTTATCCGCAGTCCCTCAAGGTACTATACTGGAGGGGAGGTGTTCCCTACCTGTCTTCCGATGTCTCCCGTGTGAAACTTGAGAGTCAGATCTGGAAGAAAGCAGAATAGGTTATTTCGGTGTAGGTATAGTGCAGTTAAGATAAAACAGAGGGAGTGGGTGAGGGTGACAGACAGAGGGTGGGAGAGAGAGAGAGGGTGGGAGAGAGAGAGAGAGAGAGAGAGAGAGAGAAAGAGAGAGAGAGAGAGGGTGGGAGAGAGAGAGAGGGTGGGAGAGAGAGAGAGAGAGAGAGAGAGGGTGGGGGAGAGAGAGAGAGAGAGAGGGTGGGGGAGAGAGGGTGTGGGAGAGAGGGTGTGGGAGAGAGTGAGAGTTGGGGAAAGAGAGGGAGGGTGGGAGAGAGAGAGGGTGGGAGAGAGAGAGGGTGGGAGAGAGAGAGGGTGGGAGAGAGAGAGGGTGGGAGAGAGAGACAGGGTGGGAAAGAGAGAGAGGGTGGGGGAGAGAGAGGGTGGGGGAGAGAGAGAGGGTGGAGGAGAGTGGGGTGGGGGAGAGTGAGAGAGGGGGTGGGAGAGTGAGAGAGGGTGGAGAGTGAGAGAGAGAGGGTGGGAGAGTGAGAGAGAGAGGGTGGGAGAGTGAGAGAGAGAGGGTGGGAGAGTGAGAGAGAGGGTGGGAGAGTGAGAGAGAGGGTGGGAGAGTGAGAGAGAGAGGGTTGGAGAGTGAGAGAGAGGGTGGGAGAGTGAGAGAGAGTGTGGGAGAGTGAGAGAGAGGGTGGGAGAGAGAGAGAGAGAGAGAGAGAGAGGGGGGGTGGGAGAGAGAGAGAGAGGGTGGGAGAGAGAGGGTTGGAGAGAGAGAGGGTGGGAGAGAGAGAGGGTGGGAGAGAGAGAGGGTGGGAGAGAGAGGTGGGAGAGAGAGAGAGAGGGAGAGAGAGAGGGTGGGGGAGAGAGAGGGTGGGGGAGAGAGAGGGTGGGGAGAGAGAGAGAGGGTGGGGGAGAGAGAGAGAGAGGGTGGGGGAGAGAGAGAGAGAGGATGGGAGAGAGAGAGAGGGTGGGAGAGAGAGAGAGAGGGTGGGAGAGAGAGGGTTGGAGAGAGAGAGGGTGGGAGAGAGAGGGTTGGAGAGAGAGAGGGTGGGAGAGAGAGAGGGTGGGAGAGAGAGGGTGGAGAGAGAGAGAGAGAGAGGTGG